>NC_135613.1:88603031-89203031 GCF_053574225.1 Canis aureus | reverse complement strand
AATAAAATAAAAAAAAAAAAAAAAAAAAACTCTTGGTATTCTCAGTGTTTTTAACTTTAGTCATTCTAGTGGATATGTATGGATTTCACTAACATTACCCTGGTGATTTGTGATGTTAGGGATCTTTTCATTTGATTGTTTAACATTCATATATCTTGTCTGGCAATGTTTCTGTTAAAGTTTTAGTTTATTGGCTTCTTTGGTTTTGTTTGTTTGTTTGTTTTGGTTTTGATTTTGTTTTTTGTTTTGTTTTGTTTTGCTTTGCTTTGTCTTTTTTTTGCCTTTATTCTTTGAATTGTAAAAGTTCTTTTTAATATATTGTAGATAGCTTTTAATAGATAAATGTTTTTCAAATTTTTCCTCCCAACCCATTGCTAGCCTTCTTCTCCTACCTCCCAGCTTTTGGCAACTACCAAATGATACTTTCTATCTCTATGGTTTTAGTTTTTTTGTTTTTTTTAAGATTTTATTTATTTATTCATGATAGATGCAGAGAGAAGCAGAGACACAGGTAGAGGGAGAAGCAGGCTCCCTGCAGGCAACCGGAGGTGGGACTCAGTCCCGAGACTCTGGGATCACGCCCTGGGCCCAAGGGAGTTGCTCAACTGCTGAGCCACTCAGGCGTCCCTTTCTCTATGGTTTTGACAATTTTAACTACTTCTTGTGAGTGGAATCCTACAGGATTTGTCTTTTTGTCTGGTGACTGCTTATGTCACTTAGCAAAATGCCTTCCAAGTTAATGTATGTTGTAACATGTCAAAATTTCCTTCCTTTTTGAGACTGAATAATATTCCTTTGTATGTATGTATCATATCTTGCATATCCATTCCTCCAGTGATATGCACTTTGATTGCTTCCACGTTTTAACTATTGTGAATTATGTTGCTAGGAACATATATGTACAAATATCACCTTGAGGTCCTGCTTTTATTTATTTTTTTAATTATTATTTTTATTACAGTTCAATTTGCCAACATATAGCATAACACCCAGTGTTCATCCTGCCAAGTGCCCCCCTCAGTGCCCAGACCCAGTCACCCCAACCCCCCGCCAACCTCCCATTCCACTACCCCTTGTTCATTTCTCAGAGTTAGGTGTCTCTCATGTTCTGTCACCCACACTGATATTTTCACTCATTTTCTCTTCTTTTCCTTTATTCCCTTTCACTAATTTTTATATTTCCCAAATGAATGATACCATATAATGTTTGTCCTTTTCCAATTGGCTTATTTCACTCAGCATAATACCCTTGTCTATGGCCATACCACCCTGAATGCGCCCGATCTCGTCTGAGATCCTGCTTTTAATTCTTTTGAGGATATACCTAGAAGTGAAATTGTTGGATCATATGGTAGTTCTATTTTTAATTTTTTTAAGAACCCACTATGCATATCTTCCTCTACTTATGTTGGGGTTACATTCTGATAAGCCTGTCATAAGTTGAAAATAACAGAAGATGAAAATGCATTTAATATACTTAATCTACTGAACATCATAGCTTAGCCCAGCCTACCTTAAGTGTGCTCAGAAGATTTAGCCTCTGATTGGTCATAATAATAGAACATAGAGCCTATTTTATAATAAAGTGTTGAATATCTCATGTAATTTATTGAATATTGTGCTGAAAGTGAAAATCAGAATGGTTGTCTGGGTACAGTACTGATGTAATGGTATTGATGGATTACCTTCAGGATCGTGTGGCTGACTGGGAGCAGCAGCTCCCTGCTGTTGCCCAGCGTCATGAGAGAGTATCATACCACATTGCCCTCACTTGGGAAAAGATGTACATTTAAAGTACAGTTTTTACTGAATGCGTATTGTTGTTGCATGGTGGCAAACTCAAAACATAGTAAGTTGAACCATCATAAATTGAGGAACATCTGTGTCTACTGTTTTCCACAGCTGTACAACCTTAAATTCCCAACAAAAGTGTACAAGGTTCCATTTTCTCCACATCTTCACCAACACTTCCTTTCTTTTAAAAAAATAATCATAATGGCTGTGATGGGATATCTCAGTAGGGTTGATATTTTTCTCCCTAAAGATTAGTGCTACTGAGTATCTTTTCATGTGATTCTCATTTGTATATTATCATTTGTATGTCTATGAACTCCTTTGCCCATTTTTTGAGGTATGTTTTATGCTTTTTGTTGTTGAATTTTAGGAGTTCCCTATATAATCTGAGTACTAATCACTTATCAGATATGTAACTTGTTTATTTCAATATTTTATTTATTTATTCATGAAAGACACACAGAGAGAAAGAGAAGCAGAGACACAGGCAGAGGGAGAAGTAGGCTCCATGCAGGGAGCCTGACATGGGACTTGATCCCGGGACCCCAGGATCAGGCCCTGGGCTGAAGGCAGCGCTAAACCACTGAGCCACCAGGCTGCCCTGTAATTTGAAAATATATTCAGCCACTTGGGGAACTGCCTTTTTATTCTGCTGATAATGTATTTTGAAGCAAAAGATTTAAAAATTTTTATAAAGGTCATTTTGCCTATATTTTCTTTAGCTCTCCATGCTTTGGTATCATATCAGTAAATATCAATAAATCATTGACAAATTCAATGTACCTCTAGCTTCATCTCAGTTATCTTGAATTTTTCCCCGGTATAATTTAGTGTAAAAACATTCAGTTAATTTTTTTCTTTTTTTAAATTTTCACATTGATTCATGGATTTTTAGATGTTATTAATGCCAACTATTTCGAGATTTTCTAGATGTATTATTGCTGTGAATTTCTAATTGAATTACTACTTTCTTATTGGGAATTGAATCAAGAAATAGTATGAAGAAGTAAACTATGGCAATTATTGAAGATGCACTTAAAATAATATGCCTTAGCATTATGCAGTAATGCTAACTTAGTAGGATTGTGAAATTAAAATGAATAATTTAAAAGAATTAATGAATCTCTTATTTTAGATGTTTGTTTTATTTCCTCTAAAATATGATAGGTATCTGATGTTTTAAGTTCAATATTGCTCATCCTGGGAACAGTAAATGGTGTATGCGTTGTTTGCCTGGAGTTTTTAAATCAGTCTTTAAAAGAGTCTGTGACAAAAAATAAAATAAATAAAATAATAAAATAAAATAAAATGAAAATAAAAGAGTCTGTGACATAAGGCTGGAATTCTTATGGATTTTCAATAAGAAATATCTGCAATGTAAAATGATAAGCCCATGTGCACACTTCTTTTTTGTCCCAATTACTACTAGAATCCAACTCCATTTATTCCAGACTCCTAATTTTTCCACAATACTGTATCTACATTTAGATTAGCTATTAGATAAGAGAAAAATAATTCTGGATAACTAGATTCCCACCTCTCTGAGGGGGGAATTTCCTTGGGAAATTAGGGAATTTATGGGGAAATTTCCTGTTTGTTTTCTTGTTTATTTATTGTCTCATCTTAATTATGAGAGAGGACAAATCCCTTTAAGGTACCCTTTTCACCTGAAGTGTTTAATGTACCTTCTGGGGTTTATAGTCAAAAGAAATTTACATCTTTGGAGCAGCAAACCCCAGAGATCAATCAGAAACTCACATAGCACTCCTCTTTTGTTGCCATTAATCATCTTTGTCCTTGGTGAATATTTACGTGAATATTTTTAATTCAAGATGAAGTCATCCTCAGGATAGCATGTTTGAAGCCAGCTCTGATGGTTTCTGAATAGCATGATTCCCACTGGATGTCTAAAATAATACTCCATTTTCACAATTAAGTGTACCAGTTAGAGGGATACCTACGAGAGGAAGATTGATGCCTTTAGGAAGTTTAATGAGAAGATGGGACCCCACTGGTCTCAAGATACAATTGCGGTGCCTTCCCTCCCAACCCAGCCCTGCCTCTGCCCCTGGCAACCACCAGGCTACTCTGTTTCCATGAGCTCAGATCCCACATACAAGTGAGGGCATGTCTGAGTGCAACCTAATGAATGGCTCTGAGCCAAAACCTCTCATAAACTGAAATTCAAAAAACATGGGAATTGTGAAGTAATCAATGTTTATTATTGTTGTAAGTTTTGGGTTAATTTGCCACATGGTAATAAAGAATTATAATCAATAGATTGCTGAGAGTTTTTATAAAGAATGACTGTGAAATACTAACTCTTTGTATTCACCTAATGAAAAGATCACATGATTTTCCATGTTTTTATCTCTTCAAATGGTAAATTACATTGACTGGTTTTCTAATGTCAAATTTGATCATTATATGTCATCATTTTCATGCATTACTGAATTATTTCTCCTAATACCGAATTTGAGGTTTTTACACTGATATTCAATAATAAAATTGGTAATATCCCTTCCTACTAGAGAATTTATTGCAATTAGGTGTCAATAGTGGTTCAATTATACAATAATTTTGGAATATTAGCATCTCTTCTATTATTTACACACAAAAACAGTTTGTGAAAGACTTGATTGTGTGTATGTATTTGTTTTCAATTGTTTGGTAGAATTTTCTGGTGAAGACATCTGGTTCTATAATTTGAAGGGGAAGTCTTTAGACTACTGATTCATTGTTTTTTTTTCTTATAGACTTTATTTATTTATTTATTTATTTATTTATTTATTTATTTATTTATGAGAGAGAGAGAGAGATCACAGGAAGGAAGGGGCAGGGATCCCTGGGTGGCGTAGCGGTTTGGCGCCTGTCTTTGGCCCAGGGCGGGATCCTGGAGACCCGGGATTGAGTCCCACGTTGGGATCCTGGTGCATGGAGCCTGCTTCTCCCTCTGCCTGTGTCTCTGCCTCTCTCTCTCTGTGATGACTATCATAAATAAATTTTAAAAAAGGAAGGAAGAGGCAGAAGGAGAGGGAGAAACACCTCCCCGCCAAGCAGGGAGCCCAGCACCAGGACTCTGGGGTCATGACTCAAGAACCACCTTATTCATTCTTTAAAAATTGTTTTTCTGATCCAGTTATCTATTTCTTCTGGAGTCAGCCTCAGAAAATTATATTTTTTTCCTCAGGTTTTCAAAATTTTATTCATCTACATTATTATGTTTATTTGATGTTTATTCTTCTTTTACTAGATTACCTGAGGGGAGATACCTCTTAATTATTATTTATTTTTGTAATGTATTATTCATCATGCTTTTTAGAATATTATTCAGTTAATTTTCTGAGTATATCTTGACAGAGTACTGCCAAATTTTAATTCTTTTCAAAGAATCGCTGTTGGCTCCACTAATACGCTCCTCTGTGCATTTCATTAATCTCTGATGTTTTCTTTGTAGGTTATTTCCTTCCATTTTCATTTGGTTTACTTTGCTAGTTTTCTTCTTAATTCTAGGGATTAATAGTATATCATTATTTTTTGATGTTATTAAAAAGAATTCTCAATTGCACTTTAATTAGAAATTTTATGAATTCTGGATTACCTTTTGACAAATCAATAGTCAGGAAGAATAATAGCTCCCCAAAGATGTCCATACTCTAATACTCAAAATCTGTGAATATGTTACCTTATATGGAAAAAAGTCATCTTGTAGGTATAAAAATGCTAGAGACTTTAAGATGGAGAGATTATTCTGAGCAATCTGAATTAGCTCAATCTAATCATGTAAATCCTTAGAAATGACTCTTGGAATGCTACTCTTGCTACTCGTGATCTCAGGTTCATGAGTTCAAATCCCAGGTTGGGAGTTTACTTAAAAAAACAAAGCATGTATGTCAACTATACTCAAATTTTTAAAAAAGTAAAAGCTATATCCCTCACTTTAAAGCATATGAATAGTATTTTACATACCTTTGGTGTTTACATAATTTTCACACTTACACAGCACTTCCAGATGAGTTTAATTTGTGTTTGTCATCCTTTAAGAGCTTGATATTCTCTGAATTAAGTCATATATTAAAATCTGAAATTAAAATCTTTTTTAAAAGGTTTTATTTATTTATTTATTCATGAGAGACACACACAGAGAGAGGCAGAGACACAGGCAGAGGGAGAAGCAGGCTCCTTGCAGGGAGCCCGACATGGGACTTGATCCTGGGACTCCAGGGTCATGCCTTGGGCTGAAGGCAGATAGTCAACCGCTGAGCCACCCATGCATCCCTGAAATTGAAATCTATGTATCAAATCCTAGACAAAAGTAAGGTCATATTTTAACTTTAGTCAAGAGGTACTAGACACTCTTGCTCACATATCTTCATTCTTCACACTTTCAAAATTAATTTCATCAAATGAGAATTACTATGTAATCTTTTTGAAATGGGAATCTGTCTAACTTGCAAACTGCTACTTAGCACAGTGCCTGCTGCTTCATAGGTGAACAAAAAAATATATAGGAAAAAATCATTGATTTCAGGAAAATCCAAAAATCATTGATTTGTTTTCAGGCAAGTTACTGGAAAAATTTTGGTCAAAATAGTATGATGAACTATCCACAAGATCGCAGTAATATATACTCAGGGAATGCATTGTACAATGTGACTTTAGAAATTGGTAAGAAGTTAAACTGTCATAAAGTGGCATTTGGACACATACAATGAGCTTACATAGTGTATTTTACCTGAATTTTGTTTGTGTTGAGACAGTGTTACTCATTTAGGAATAGATAATTTAGAAATAATTCCATTTAAATTCACCATATGGTTGGACAAACTGATTTTCAGTTTTCTGAGATCTTTTATTTATTATTTATATTTATTATTTATTTATTTATTTATTTATTTATTTATTTATTATTTATTTATTTATTTATTTATTTATTTATTTATTTATTTATTTTTAAAGAGGGGCTCCTGGGCGGCTCAGTGGGTTAAGCATCTAATTCTTGACTTTGGCTCAGGTCATGATCTTAGGGTCATGCTCAGCATGGTGCCCCTCCCTTTTTCTCTCCCTCTCTGTCTCTCAAAGAAATAAATAAATCATTAACATATGATAAGATGTGGTCTATTTATACAATGGAATATTATTCACCCATCAGAAAGAATGAATACCTACCATTTACATTGACGTGGATGGAACTGGAGGGTATTATGCTGAGTGAAGTAAGTCAATCAAAGAAAGACAACTATCATATATGGTTTCACTCATATGTGGAATATAAGAAATAGTGAAAGGGATGATAAAAGAAGGGGGGAAACTAAGTGGGAAAAATTAAAGAGGAAGAAAACCATGAGAGACTCCTAACTCTGGGAAACAAAGGGTTGCAGAAGGGGAGATAGGTGGGAGGATAGGGTAACTGAGTGGTGGGCATTAAGGAGGGCATGTGATGAGATGAGCACTGGGTGTTACACTCTATTTGGCAAATTGAATTTAAATATTAAATTTAAAACTAAATAAATAAATAACATTTTAAAAAAACAACAAAATCCTGATGCATGAATTTAGCAATGTGCCATTTTCCACCGATTATCTTAACCAACTTATAGCTATCTCCTTTATGTGATGCATAGTTATTTATTTGGTACAGGTATGAATTAAGATAGATCAAATACAAGACAAATACCATATGATTTCAGTCATATGTGGAATTTAAGAAACAAAAAAAATGAACATAGGGTAAGGGAAAGAACAATAAAATAAGACAAAATCAGAGCGGGAGAGAGACCAGTGCGCCCAAAAGACCCACCACAAATTTTCTATTATTGAGAAATACATATTGAATTGCAGTCATTATAACGTAAAGAAAATATAAACAGTTCCATGAAAATTCTGTATTCTCCCCTATAAGACAAAAGGATTGTTTAATTAACAGTAGTTCCTTCTAATGTCCCTGGGATCATTTCCCCAAGGCCCGGCACATTTTAAATATTACCATTAAAATATATCAACCATTTAGTGCCAATGCAAAGTAGGTTAGTCTGCCTAAGGTATTTGCTTAATTCTTTTTTTTTTTAAGATTTACTTATTTACTTGAGAGAGAGAGATAAAGAGAGAGACAGAGAGAGAAGCAGACTCCCTTTGGAACAGAGAGCCCTACATGGGGCTTCACTACAGGAAGTTTGGAAGGTCTTGAAACACGTGGAGGTTAAGGACCATCTTGCTTAAAGATGAAAGGGTCAACCAGGAAATGAAAGAAGAATTAAAAGATAGAAAGATAGAAAGAGATGGAGTACTTCCAAATTCGTTCTATGAGGCCAGCATCACCTTAATTCCAAAACCAGACAAAGACCCCACCAAAAAGGAGAATTATAGACCTATATCCCTCATGAACATGGATGCAAAAATTCTCAACAAGATACTAGCCAATAGGATCCAACAGTACATTAAGAAAATTATTCACTATGACCAAGTAGGATTTAGTCCCAGGACACAAGACTGGTTCAACACTCGTAAAACAATCAATGTGATTCATTATTTCAGCAAGAGAAAAACCAAGAACAATATGATCCTCTCAATGATGGAGAGAAAGCATTTGACAAAGTACAGCATCCGTTCCTGATCAAAATTCTTCAGAGTGTAGGGATAGAGGGAACATTCCTCAACATCTTAAAAGCCATCTACTAAGAGCCCACAGCAAACATCATTCTCAATGAGGAAGTACTGGGAGCCTTTCCCCTAAGATCGGGAACAAGACAGGGATGTCTACTCTCACCACTGCTATTCAATATAGTACTAGAAGT
Source organism: Canis aureus (assembly GCF_053574225.1). NCBI lineage: Eukaryota > Metazoa > Chordata > Mammalia > Carnivora > Canidae > Canis > Canis aureus. The sequence continues at coordinate 89,194,443 of NC_135613.1, read as the reverse complement.
CCTAGCCTCAGCAATCAGAAAACAAAAATAAATTAAAGGCATTCAAATAGGCAAAGAAGTAGTCAAACTCTCCCTCTTCACCGATGACATGATACTCTACATAGAAAACCCAAAAGACTCCACCCCAAGATTTCTAGAACTCATACAGGAATTTGGCAGTGTGGCAGGATACAAAATCAATGCCCAGAAGTCAGTGGCATTTCTATACCCTAACAATGAGACTGGTGGAAGAAAAATTAAGGAGTCAATCCCATTTACAATTGCACCCAAAAGCATAACATATCTAGGAATCAACCTAACCAAAGAGGTAAAGGAACTATACCCTAAAAACTATAGAACACTTCTGAAAGAAATTGAGGAAGACACAAAGAGATGGAATAATATTCATGCTCATGGATTGGCAGAATTAATAACGTGAAAATGTCAATGTTACTCAGGGAAATTTACACGTTTAATGTAATCCCTATCAAAATACCATGGACTTTCTTCAGAGAGTTAGAACAAATTATTTTAAGATTTGTGTGGAATCAGAAACGACCCCGAATAGCCAGGAGAATTTTAAAAAAGAAAACCATATCCGGGGGCATCACAATGCCAGATTTCAGGTTGTACTACAAAGCTGTGGTCATCAAGACAGTGTGGTACTGGCACAAAAACAGACACATAGATCAATGGAACAGAGTAGAGAATCCAGAAGTGGACCCGCAACATTATGGTCAACTAATATTCGACAAAGGAGGAAAGACTATCCACTGGAAGAAAGTCTCTTCAATAAATGATGCTGGGAAAATTGGACATACACATGCAGAAGAATGAAACTAGAACTGGTGCACTCTCTTGCACCAGACACAAAGATAAACTCAAAATGGATGAAAGATCTAAATGTGAGACAAGATTCCATCAAAATCCTAGAGGAGAACACAGGCAACACCCTTTTTGAACTCAGCCACAGTAACTTCTTGCAAGATACATCCACGAAGGCAAAAGAAACAAAAGCAAAAATGAACTATTGGGACTTCATCAAGATAAGAAGCTTTTGCACAGCAAAGGATACAGTCAACAAAACTAAAAGACAACCTACAGAATGGGAGAAGATATTTGCAAATGACATATCAGATAAAGGGCTAGTTTCCAAGATCTGTAAAGAACATATTCAACTCAACAGCAAAGAAACAAACAATCCAATTCTGAAATGGGCAAAAGACATGAACAGAAATCTCAGAGGAAGACATAGACATGGCCAACATGCACATGAGAAAATGCTCTGAATCACTTGCCATCAGGGAAATACAAATCCAAGCCACAATGAGATCCCACCTCACACCAGTGAGAATAGTGAAAATTAACAAGGCAGGAAACCACAAATGTTGGAGACCATGCGGAGAAAATGGAACCCTCTTACACTGTTGGTGGGAATGGAGACTGGTGCAGCCACTCTGGAAAACAGTGTGGAGGTTCCTCAAAGAGTTAAAAATAGACCTGCCCTAAGACCCAGCAATTGCACTGCTGGGGATTTACACCAACGATACAGATGCAGTGAAACGCTGGGACACCGGCACCCCGATGTTTCTAGCAGCAATATCCACAATAGCCAAACTGTGGAAGGAGCCTCGGTGTCCATCGAAAGATGAATGGATAAAGAAGATGTGGTCTACGTATACAATGGAATATGACTCAGTCATTAGAAACGACAAATACCCACCATTTGCTTCAACGTGGATGGAACTGGAGGGTATTATGCTGAGTGAAATAAGTCAATCGGAGAAGGACAAACAGTGCATGTTCTCATTCATTTGGGGAATATAAATAATAGTGAAAGGGAATATATGGGAAGGGAGAAGAAATGTGTAGGAAACATCATAAAGGGAGACAGAACATAAAGACTCCTAACTCTGAGAAACGAACTAGGGGTGGTGGAAGGGTAAGAGGGTGGGGGGGTGGGGTGAATTGGTGATGGGCACTGAGGGGGGCACTTGATGGGATGAGCACTGGGTGTTATTCTGTATGTTGGCAAATTGAACACCAATAAAAAACAAATTTATTATTAAAAAAAGAATATATTATGTGTAGCTATTACTAACATTACATAGTGTAACATGAAAATATGTCAGTTGTTCAAATGAAAATAATTTTATGTTTTTTTTGAGTAGAGAAAAGCAACATAAGGAGATATCCTTAATATCTCTGTGTCTGATGATGAAAAATATTAAAAGAAAATTTTAAGGGGCTTATGCAGACAGTTGGAAATTTTAGTTGCATAAAAACCACAGCATTTAATAAAATAGGGGTATGAATCTAAAAAATGTCAAAAAAATATTTCACATTAAATTTTTACCCAATCTGTACAGTTTTTTGGCCTCTGTATAAAATATATAGAGAAATAAGACCTTATTCTAAGGGGTAACTCATTTATGTTAAAATTGGACAGATAAAATGTACATACTTGATATAACTGGAAAACAATTTGACTTTATTAGCAAGTGTTATGCTGTGGTCAAGTTTAATAAAGAAGAGGAGACAAAATTATTGGTGATTGTGATTATTAGATAAAATTTATGGAAAACTGAGCTTGAGCTGACATTTAAGGAACTATAATTTGCTGATGGGACCTGCGTTCAGCCAGAAAGTACCATCAGTTATATTTTGAATTTTGCCAAGTACTGACCAATCCACCCATGTATCTAGATTAAATGACGATAGTGTTAATTGAGCCCCTGCCATGAGCCAGGAAAGGTAAGTAGTATGATTCCTAACATTTTATTAACAATTTCGGGGCTGAAGGGCGGCGGCTGGGGGGCTGTAGTGAACACCACAGCCCATGCAGTCCCCAGCCCGGAGGTCTGGCCACAGGTGCAGGCTCCAGCTCCAGGGCCCAGGCACAGGTGCAGCCCCCAGCCCGAGGTCCAGGTATAGGTGCAGCCCTGAGCCCCGGGCCCAGCCACAGGTTTAGTCCCCAGCCCGGGGCCGGCCGCAGGTGCAGCCCCCAGGCCGAGGCACAGGCACAGGCGCAGCCCCTAGCCCTAGGCACAGGCACAGGTGCAGCCCCCAGCCCAAGGCCCGGCCACAGGTGCAGTCCGCAGCCCGCACCACCCCCTCCACAAACATGCTGCTATTTTTCAACCTCATCCTCTGGGAGCAGCTGGTATTTATGCTGTGTGGGCGCCTATGTCCTTGTCACTTGAGATGCCTGTGGCCATTTCCTTGAGGACGTGCCTGCCGTCTGCACACTGAGCTCAGCTGTGAGGAGGCTGCTTTCACCCTCGGCCTGGCTGGCGCTGCCCCCCTGTCTCGGAGAGCCTCCTGCATCTACACACCTGCCGCCCTCCCCCCGGGGTGTCCGTACAGCAGCTGCAGTGGCTTTGGGACCGGCTTCCGAGCTGGGCCAGGGGGTGGGGTAGCCGTGCAGCCGCTCTCAGGTGAACAGATGGAAACACCTGCCCCCCCCTCCCCCCCCGCAGAGGGCTGCAGGGATGGGGGCCGAGGGGCCGGGCCCTTCCAGCCCCGGGGTGGAGAACTCGGCCCAAAGGCTCTCGCAGGAGGAGGAAAGGAGCTGCAGTTGAAGTGGACATCAGACGGTACCCTCCTCAGCGTCCTTTTAAAAACCGTATACTGTAGTCCAGTAAGATAGCAACTGTATAGATTTGCTAAAGTAGATTTTAGGATCCTAAAAAAAAAGAATTAGGGAAAAATCGATCCAAATGTAGAGCTTTAGTAAGTGCACAGAATTATAATTTAAAATGGGAAAATTGAAATAAAAAATACAAAACAGCCAAAAGAAGAAAATAACCAAGTCCAGTGTTTTTTTTTGTTTTTTTTTTTTTTTTTTTTTGCAAATTCAGTTTTATTCCTGTAGTTCATACCTTGACTTTTTACTCCATTGGCCAGAAACTGAGAGTTAAGAGGTTGATTTAAGAAATCTATTTAATCAAATGAAACCGACTCTCTAAAGTTGTTTTAGGTTTGTCTACATACATATGACAGCATCCAATGACGTTTTTAAAGGATTTTATTTACTCATGAGAGACACAGAGAGAGAAAGAGAGGAAGAGACACAGGCAGAGGGGGAAGCAGGCTCCACGTGGGGAGCCTGATGGGGGACTCGGGGTCACACCCTCGGCCCAAGGCAGACGCTCAACCGCTGAGCCACCCAGGTGGCCTGACAGCATCCAATGACTTAAAGAAAAATCAAAATACAAAGATTAAGAAGGAAAACATAAATGAATGAAAAAAATGGTGAGAATAATTGAAAATGTTCTTTTTTTTAAAGATTATTTATTTATTTATTTATTTATTTATTTATTTATTTATTGATAGAGACACACGCACATACACACAGAGGCAGAGACACAGGCAGAGGGAGAAGCAGGCACCATGCAGAGAGCATGACATGGGACTAGATCCAGGGCCTCCAGGATCATGCCCTAGGCTGCAAGGCGGCGCTAAACCGCTGTGCCACCGGGGCTGCCCAATTGAAAATGTTCTTAAGAAGCAAGACCTTTGATAATTATAAAGTAAAATAATAAAATACAGATGGAACTAGAGGGTGTTATGCTGAACAAAATAAGTCAATCAGAGAAAGACACCATATGGTATCCCTTATATGTGGAATATAAGAAATATCACAGAGGACCATAGAGTAAGGGATGGAAAACTGAATGGGAAGTCATCAAAGAGGGAGGAAAACCATGAGACTCTTAACTATAGGAAACAAACAGCATTGCTGGAGGGAAGAAGGGTGGGGGGAATAGAGTAACTGGGTGACGGGCATTAAGGAGGACACATGATGGGATGAGCACTGGGTGTCATACACAACTGATGAATTATTGAATACTACATCAGAAACGGAGTATGTACTATATGTTGGCTAATTGAATTTAGAAAAATAAGAAAATATGTTGATCACTTCATGTTATTATTATTTTCTGTCTGAAGTTAATGATGGGAAACCAGACATCAGTGATAGAATTCATTCTTCTTGGACTGACGAATGACACTGAGCTTCAAGCTGTGCTTTTCCTTTTTCTGCTGCTAACTTATGTCTTAAGCATCATGGGAAACTTGACCATCATCATTCTGACCCTTTTGGATTATCGCCTTCAGACTCCTATGTATTTCTTTCTCCGGAATTTTTCTGTTTTGGAAATATCTTTTACTTCTGTCTTTGTTCCCAAAATGCTAGTCAATATTGCAACTGGAGACAAGACTATCTCCTTCGCTGGATGTTTCACTCAGTATTTTTTTGCCATCCTTCTGGGGGCAACTGGATTTTATCTTTTAGCTGCCATGTCCTATGATTGCTATGTTGCCATTTGTAAACCCCTACATTATACAACTGTAATGAGCAGCAAACTGCATTCAACTTGTTCTGTGTTCCTGGTTCTCTGGTTTTTTGGTTGTCATTGTGCCATATACAATGACTCTCCAACTGCCTTTCTGTGCCTCCAATGTTATCAATCACTGTTGCTGTGACTATACCATACTGCTGCATCTGTCCTGTTCAGACACACAGTTCATTGGAAATGATGGAGTTTATCTTTGCAGCAGTTATCCTCATCTTCACCTTGGTGCTAGTGATTCTTTCCTACACGTACATAATCAGGACAATTCTGAGAATCCCTTCTGTTCAACAAAGGAAAAAAGCCTTTTCTACATGCTCCTGTCACATTATTGTGGTCTCACTTTCTTATGGAAGTTGTATCTTTATGTACATAAATCCTTCTCTTAAGGATGCAGAAACTTTTAATAAGAGAGTGGCTGTTTTAAATACCTCAGTTGCCCCTCTGTTGAACCCTTTCATCTATACCCTAAGGAAAAAGCAAGTGAAAATAGCCTTCAAAGACATGGTCAGCAAGATAATGATGTTTTCAGGAAAATGAAAGTGAGGTTCATAATAATAAAAAAATAACAAATACATGTTTGGAAAATTATAGATGTACATTATTATAACATTGAAGTGTTTGCTATTATCTATCATCAATATTCCTAATGGGACACAAAAACAGTAAAACTACTTATTTAATGAAGCCTATTTTGCCATCACTTTATTTCTTAAAATTTTACAGGCCTGTGTGTATATGTGTGTGTATCCTCAAACATTTTCATGCTACTTTTCCTTATCTGTACCTCACTTTTAAGGAAAGGATTTGGGAGAAAGGCAGATTGGGAATATGACTTCCAATAGTTTCCTTTTTGCTACTGAGTTTTGCTTATCTTACTCACTGCCATATGGTGTTCAAATGCTGCAGTTGATAACTGAATAGTCAAATATACACCCAGAAGAAATCTACTTTGGTTTGTTAATAATAGCTTAAATAATATATTAGTGAATTAATAGAAAGTTGGTTATTTTCAAATTATATTATTCAGATTTAAATTTAGTGTTTCACTTACTGAGAACTTAGTCTACTAAATATTTGAGATAAAGAAAGTTCTGACGAAGGGAAAATCAATACATGTTTGTTTTCAAACTGACAGGAAATTCGTTAATAATGATTTATACACACATTAAACTCTGAGTGAATCCAGAAAAGAGGTAAAGGGATGATTCAAATTTAGGTTATTTAGCGACATATCATTATGGCAAATTCTTACAATTTAGTGATGTGCCTAATCATTGTTCTGGTTCTCTTTAACAAGCATATGAAACAAAACTATATTAACAGTATCTATGGTGTTAATAATCTTGTAAGCTTAAATCATATTATTTCTAAATTTCATACTAAACTTTACATTTTTGTAATCTGATCTCCTCAGGCAGAATGTCCATCACAAGCTGATATTTTCTGAACATTGCTTGTTCATATTAATTTCTCAGAAAGCATGGGCCAAACTCATACTATGATTTTTAAATTTTTAGATTTAAAGAAGCCAAAAAATGAATTAAAGAAGCTATAAATGTTTCTACTTTAATCCTTTCAATGTACAGATGAAGAAAATTGAATCCTAAAGATATTAACAAACTTTTATTAAAGCATATAGTTAAGTTTGTACCCTTGAATTCTTTACTCACCCATCATTAGATGCAGATTCTATTAAGTAGCAGAAATACTAAAACAGTGCCCTAGGAAGCCATGGGGAAAGACGATTGGAAATGTAGAACTTGTTAGTTCATATACACCTGCCATAATTTCATCAGAAAAAAACACCTAAGTACCTGACACATGGCTGATGTTAACAGGTGAGTAAGTTAGATATTGTGTTAGTTGTTTAGATTGACAGGTAACTGACTCATTAGTTCACCTGATTATTTGTTTTCTACATCATCAGTGTATGTCAATCATAGTTACCCAAAACATTATGTCACATTATGGTGGCTGCTCAATTTCAGAAGACAGATCACATAATGATATGTAGCTGAACACTATTGACAGAGGTGACTGCTTTTCAAACAGACAAAATTCTGTTAATCACTGATTGGATTAAAACACAAAAGTAAATCAATCAACCAACCAACCAATCAAAAATCCAGGAACTGTATGTTGAAGTAGTTGAAAATCTGCAGAAGATAGGGGGGAAAAAAGTTAGTCAGGATGGAGGAACCCTAGGACATCCAGGAGAATAATAAGAGGGAATAATAACAGAGTCTCTTAATTCTTTTTTTTTTTGTTGTTTTTTTTAATAATAAATTTCTTTTTTATTATTTATTCAATTAGAATGAGTTAAGTTCAGGCTGAGTTGCAGGTTTTGTTGCTGTTCTATTTTCCCTTGTTTGTTTAGTTATTTTTACAATTTTATGGAGTTAACAATTTATGCAAAATAAAGTGTATCTAATAAAGTTTAGAACTTGAGATTTGATACCTGTATATACCTGTGAATCCATTACCAAAATCAAGATAATGAACTTCAAAAGCTTCCTTAGGCACTCTGGCAATTTATCCCTGGAGGCGTTGTAATGTTTCAATTGACTAGGCTGAACTATTTCTCTAGGATGTCCCTTCCCTGTTTGTTTCCTGTTATGGTGAACCACCAGAGAGATTATTTGGGATATTTGGAGAATAGAATAAAGCAGAAGCCATTTGGTAGCTCACACAGGTTGTTTTTATCTGCTGGTTTACCTTGTTGGTAGGAGATGGGTGGATTTATTTTGTCGATAATTGTTCCATTTTCACCTGGATTTTTTTTCTTCTTCTTCAACTCCAAATCCGGTTATCAATGTTTAGCTCTGTGGCAAAATGTCCAAGCTTTTATAGGACACCAGTAAACCTGAGCTCAGAGGCGACAACACCTAACACAGGTTTCAATTCTTCCTCATGCTATGTTAGACACTGGCTTTACATTCATCACATAAATGAACTCAAAATTGAGAGTGGACCTATATGTACACGCCAAAACTTTAAAACTCCGAAAGTAACAGAGAAAATCTAGATGACTTTGGGTTTAGTAATGATCTTTTAGCTACAACACCATAATCCGTGAAAGAAATATGTATAAGCTGGACTTCATTAAAATTAAAAACCTCTGCTCTGCAAAAGATAATGTCAAGAAAATGAGAAGACACGGCACATACAGGGAGACAAGATTTGAGAAAACACATCTAAAAAGGATTGTCAACTCAAATACACAAAATCTTAGAATTCAACAATCTGAAAAAGAACAATATTAAAAAATGGGCCAAAGATCTTGACAGACACCTCACCCAAGATACTACAGAGATGGCAAATAAGCACACAAAAAGATGACCCACATCATGTGTAATCAGGAAAATGTAAATTAAAACAATAAGGAGATACCATCACTACACACAATCCTGGAACATGACAACACCCAATGCTGATGAGGATGTGGAGAAAAATGAACTCTCATCTGTTGCTGGTAGAATGTGAGATGGTCTAGCAACTTTGGAAGACAGTTTGGCGGTTTCTTGCAAAATTAAACACATTTTTACCATACGATCCAGCAATCACTCATCTTGATATTTACCCAAATGAGATGAAAACATGTCCACGCAAAAACCTGCACATGGATCTTTATAGCAGCTTTATTCATAATTGCCCAAACTTAGAAGCAGCTAAGATACCTGTTAGTAGGTAAATGGATAATCTATGATACTTCTAGAAAATAGAATATTATTCAGTGCTAAAAATAAATGAGCTATCAAGTCATGAAAATACACAGAGGAAACTTAAGTGCACGTCACTAAGTGAAAAAACCAATCTGAAATTTTATGATTCCAACTACATGGCATTCTGGAAAAGGAAAAACAATGAAGACAGTAAAATCAATGGTTTTCAGTGGCTGAGCGATAGGGAGTGATGAGTAGGCAGGCCACAGAGGATTTATGTCTATATATCATCAATATCTGTATTATTCTCAACAACCTATATCATCTACCTAGCTATATCTTTATATGTCTATCAATCATTATACATTTTTTCCAAATCTATAGAATGAACACTCACTGAGAGTGAACCATAATGCAAAATATGGATTTTGGGTAATTATGATGTATCAATATAGGTTCATCAGTTGTAACAAACATACCTCTCTGCTGAAGGAGGGAAATAGGGAAGGCTGTGTGTGTATGAGGTCCATGGGTATATAGGAAATCTCTGTACCTTCCTTTCAATTTTGTTGTATACCTAAAAGTGCTCTAAAATTAGCACCTTAAATATTGTCCCTTTCTGAAACAGATTTCTAGGACTATCTGGCCTGATGATATTTGCATAAACATTAAGTAAAATGTAGTAGACAAAAAAATAGGGAGTCAAAGTTTTCTTAGTTTTCATTTTCTCTTGCTTTCTACCTGAGGACAAAGCCACCAAGGGCCAAGAGGTACACCCCTACCCACCAAGGGCCAAGGGGTAAAGAGAATATTTAGTAGATAGGACAATTAGATAGATTCACCTTAGTTATGAGTCCCACCTGAAATTCCAAGGGATGAGCTTCATTATTATTGGTTACGGAGAATCAAATTAAGTTATTGGCATTCATATTCTTTCAGTTTATTTCTTGGCTCTGCTTTTCTTTACCCTAGTTTCACAGTGAGGTAAACATGCTCTATTTAATGAACTCCTGAAAGTTCTGGGTTTATTTTTATAGCTGTAATTATAACAGAAAAGAATATTCTAACATTTACAAAATATTTATCACATTGAGTTTTACTGAACTGACTTTAGTTTCATGCCCAACACTAATTGAGTTCTTATTTGTAGAGAGAATGTGATCATTTGTAAAGCCCAGAGTAGAAGTGTAGTCTTGAACTAATCATGGAGTCCAAAGCCTTGATTAGCTAACTATGGTTTATAGATCCGCATATGAATTACAGAAGTCATTCTACCAAAAGAAGATAATGAAAAAAAAGAAAAAAAGAAAAGAGAAGAAATGGAAGAAAAAAGAAAAATTTATTGAAATAGAGAAAGGTGTGTATGTGTGTATGTGAGAGAGAGGGAGAAAGAGAGAAAAAGTCAGAAAAGACAGTGAGAGAGAGGGAGATTATTTAGGATATACAAAAGCAATTATCTACTTCAAAACAATTTGACTCTATACCAGACCATATGGTAAAACTGTAGGAAGCATCCTCTAAGTAAATAACTGCTACATTACGAAGTTTTCCAGATTTTTAAGTAGCATATCACATATACAAAATGACAAAGCACTACAATAAATTACATTAGCAGGCAATGGAATCAGCATGAGAATCTCTAATTGCATCTCTACACTCAATCCCAAAACTGAATCCATCATCATTTCAGAATACACGTAGATGAGTCTTTGCTACAAACTGATTAGGGATTGCTGGTACTGGATAGACATAGCCTCTGTAATCAAGCAGAAATGAATTTGAATTCTGTTTCTCTGACTAGCTATGTGACGAGAGTAACTTATCGTACCTCTCCAAAGTGCATTTTTTACAAGATAAAATCAGAATAATTTATTCTACAAGTTTTCATTTTATTTTGTTTTTTAATCTGAAGAATACTGATTTTATGCTTTCAAAATAGCCTTAAAATATCTCAAAATAAAAAAAACTTGTTATATTATAGATGTAGAAATTAAGGAATACAGTTAGTTCCAAGATGAAGAAGGAATAGTTGAGAAAGCATCAAATATGATCTTTCTCTCCAGGATGCATTTTATTCTTAATCAAAGTTACTTGATTTAGTATACATACATGAGTCAGTATTTATTTACTTATTTACTTATATGGCATAAAATGTAAAATAAAAATAATATACCATATAATATTTTATTACACTAGCATAGTGGGTTTTTTTTTCAATTCTCAAGACAAAGGATGATATTGATATTTTAATCTCAACTTCCCACTTTTAAATATATTTATTTAAAACAATAGAGAATGTGTATCAGGACATAAAAGCCAAAGAAAGGTAAAATCCCAAGGAAGATATATAATTGTTTCGAACTTAAAAGATTTTGCAGAAAATCAAATATAAGTACAAAATATACCACATAGATATAAAAATAATTAACTCTCCATGAACTAATATATAAAGTTGACTAAAATAATCTTTCAAGTATTTGCTACATTTAAATGGAAGAAGCAGAGAAGAAATGAGTCAAATTTGAGAATGTTGGGATGCCTGGGTGTCTCAGTGGTTGGGCGTCTGCTTTCAGCTCAGGGCGTGATCCTGGGGTCCTGGGATCTAGTCCGGAATCAGACTCCCAAAGGGGAGCCTGCTTCTCTCTCTTCCTGTGTCTCTGCCCCTCTCTCTGTGTCTCTCATGAATAAATAAGAAAAATATTTTTTAAAATGTTTTTAAAAATTGAGAATGCTTACAATGGAACAGAAAAATAAAATGCTTGCTTCACTTGCTGTTTCCTTAGAGTATAAATAAAGGGATTCAAAAGTGGAGCAACAGAAGTATTGAGAACTGCCACTCCCTTCATCAAGGATATCCTCTGTTTGACTGAGGGTTTAAGGTACATAAAGATGCAGCTGCCATATGAGAGGGAGATGACAATCATGTGAGAAGAACAGGTGTAGAAAGCTTTTTTCTCTGGTTGACAGAAGGAATTTTTAAAATTGTCAGGGCAATATATGTGTATGATAGATTTACTAATGCCAAAGTGACCAGCAGAGTCACCAAAGCTAAGATGAAACTCATCATTTCCAACACGTGTCTGTCTGTGCAGGAGATCTGCAGGAGGGGAGCAGTGTCACAGTAGAAATGATCAATGACATTGGAATCACAGAAGTCCAGGCTTAAGCCTAAAATGAGTCCTGGAAAGATGATGAGGAAACCAGTGATCCAAGAGCTAAGGACTAGCTGGATACAGATTTTGCTGCTCATAATGGTTGTGTAATGCAGGGGCCTGCAGATGGCGACATAACGATCGTAGGACATGACAGCCAGGAGGTAACATTCAGATGCTCCAAGAAGGAAGGCAAAGCAACTGAGTTGCACGACAGTTATAAGAAATGGTTTTGTCACTAGTTGCCATGCTTACAAGCAATTTGGGGATGCAGACTGTCATATAAGAAATTTCTAAGAAAGAAATATTTCGAAGAAAGAAATACATAGGGGTCTTGAGATGTGAGTCCAGCAAAGTGAGGGTAATAATAACTAAGTTGCCTGAGATGCTTAGCAATTAAGTGAGGAGCAGGAAGACAAATAGCACAATCTTCAGTTTGGGGTCCTCCATCAATCCTGCTAAGATAAATACTGTCACAGTTGTACGGTTTTCCATCTTGACCTTTTGATACGCTTCTGCTCTGGTAAAAATATTGAGAAAACAATATGCACAAGAACCAATAGTAAATTATGAAGATAATTATGTCAGAATATTAGTAGTTGCTATTGATTATACATACTAATAAGGCACATTTTTGAAATGATTAATGTAAGATAAACTCTAACAAAAACTAGTACTTATATTTTTTATTATTTTTATTACTTTATTTTTGAGGAAAGACAAATATTTTCTACAAATCTGATGAATAAAAAACTATCTTATAAATCATCTTTGCAGTCTGGCTTAGATTTATGGTAATGAGGTAAAGAAATGAACAAGCATGTGAAAAAATCATTTCTACTTTTCTCAGTATGTAAGCGCTAAGATGTCACAGTACTACTCAGCCTGATGACTGTATAAATATCATTGCCTCAAGGAACTGGCCATGAGTGCAACAGAGAAACAAGGTGATATATAAATACTTATGATGGTTGAAAATAGAAATCAAGCGTAGATTTAAGTTTAATTCCGGAAGTAATTCCGGTAACAACTGTAGCTCTTCCCTGGTTTGGCCTGCGCTGCCTCTACTTAGATAATGAACACTCTTTCTTGGTCCTGATTTTTTTATTCCTATAAATCAGTGTTTTGTTCCTATTCCATCTCTTCATTTCTTCACTTTTACTGCCTCCTATGACAATATTAAACTTATCTGATTGCATAGTAAAACGAACTTGAACAGAATTAAACTAATTCAGTGTTTCTTCTGGTTATAGTTCTGAAAACAGGAAGAGAATAAGAATAATGAGGAGAAATGCAAAATAAAGTGAATAAGTGTTCAAAGAGAAGGGAAATAGAGAAGAAAAAGTAAAAAAGAGAAGGAAGACAAAAGAAGTAGAAAAGAGGTAAGACAGTAAGGGAAGGCTATAAAGATAAGAACTTACCATTAAGATTGGATTTTTCTTCAGATGTGACAGTGACTGGTATTTAGCTCTGGGCCTCTTACCTGATAGATAGAAATGAGTTACAGCAAAACTGTAATTTACCTCCACCAAGGGGAATACAGAGAAGAAACTCTGGCAAATTTGACTCAGATGATCTGTCACTTGGCAAGTGTTTTTAGACACTGGCAAGTAATGCTGACTGCCCCCAAATAATGTGGTAACTCAACAGATAAGCCCGTGCAAATGGAGTTGACTATGTGGTTGAATATTACATAAGCTCTCATTAAGCTAAATGTCATGAAAACTCCCAGGTATAAACATTTCATTCCTTGAGGGCAACTTTCTTGTTTGATGACTTCATTATCAGTTACGCTTCTCTAAGGAGTTCATCACCAATATGAATCACTTATTAAATAATTATTTTTAGTTTCACTGGTAGAATTTAGTGTATTCATGTGCTGCATACAGCACCTGATGCTCATTAACATCCAGTGCCCTCCTTAGTGCCCATCCCCACACCCATCTTCCCTCCAGAAATCCTCAGTTTGCTCCCTGTAGTTAAAAGTTTCTTATGGTTTGCCTCTAAGTTTTTATCTTATTTTATTTTTCCCTCTACTCCCCTATGTTGATTTGTTTTGTTTCTTAAATTCCACATGAGTGAAATCATATAATAATGTCTTTCTATGACAGACTTATTTCGCTTAGCATAATACCCTATAGTTCCATCCACATCATTGCAAATGGCAAGATTTCATTATTACTGTTACTTTTTAAATAAATTTATTTTTTATTGGTCTTCAATTTGCCAACATACAGAATAACACCCAGTGCTTATCCCTACAAGTGCCCCCTCAGTGCCCATCACCCATTCACCCCCACCCCCCGCCCTCCTCCCCTTCCACCACCCCTAATTCGTTTCCCAGAGTTAGGAGTCCTCATGTATTGTCTCCCTTTCTGATATTTCCTACCCATTTCTTCTCCCTTCCCTTATATTCCCATCCACTATTATTTATATTACCCAAATGATTGAGAACATATAATGTTTGTCCTTTTCCGATTGACCTATTTCACTCAGAATAATACCCTCCAGTTCCATCCACGTTGAAGCAAATGGTGGGTATTTGTCGTTTCTAATGGCTGAGTAAAATTCCATTGTATACATAGACCACATCTTCTTTATCCATTCATCTTTTGATGGACACCGAGGTCCTTCCACAGTTTGGCTATTGTGGACATTGCTGCTAGAAACATCGGGGTGCAGGTGTCTCGGCATTTCACTGCATCTGTATCTTTGGGGTAAATCCCCAACAGTGCAATTACTGGGTCGTAGGGCAGGTCTATTTTTTACTCTTTGAGGAACCTCCACACAGTTTTCCAGAGTGGCTGCACCAGTTCACATTCCCACCAGCAGTGCAAGAGGGTTCCCCTTTCTCCGCATCCTCTCCAACATTTGTGATTTCCTGCCTTGTTAATTTTCCCCATTCTCACTGGTGTGAGGTGGGATCTCATTGTGGCTTGGATTTGTATTTCCCTGATGGCAAGTGATTCAGAGCATTTTCTCATGTGCGTGTTGGCCATGTCTATGTCTTCCTCTGTGAGATTTCTGTTCATGTCTTTTGCCCATTTCATTATTGGATTGTTTGTTTCTATGGTGTTGAGTTTATTACGTTCTTTATAGAACTTGGAAACTAGCCCTTTATCTGATACGTCATTTGCAAATATCTTCTCCCATTCTGTAGGTTGTCTTTTAGTTTTGTTGACTGTATCCTTTGCTGTGCAAAAGCTTCTTATCTTTTTTTTTTTTTTTTTTTTTTTTTTTAAATTTTTTTTTTTTTTTTATTTATTCATGATAGTTACAGAGAGAGAGAGAGGCAGAGACACAGGCAGAGGGAGAAGCAGGCTCCATGCACCGGGAGCCCGATGTGGGATTCGATCCCGGGTCTCCAGGATCGCGCCCTGGGCCAAAGGCAGGCGCCAAACCGCTGCGCCACCCAGGGATCCCTAAAAGCTTCTTATCTTGATGAAGTCCCAATAGTTCATTTTTGCTTTTGTTTCTTTTGCCTTCGTGGATGTATCTTGCAAGAAGTTACTGTGGCCGAGTTCAAAAAGGGTGTTGCCTGTGTTCTCCTCTAGGATTTTGATGGAATCTTGTCTCACATTTAGATCTTTCATCCATTTTGAGTTTATCTTTGTGTATGGTGAAAGGGAGTGGTCTAGTTTCATTCTTCTGCATGTGGATGTATAATTTTCCCTGCACCATTTATTGAAGAGACTGTCTTTCTTCCAGTGGATAGTCTTTCCTCCTTTATCGGAGATTAGTTGACCATAAAGTTCAGGGTCCACTTCTGGATTCTCTAGTCTGTTCCATTGATCTATGTGTCTGTTTTTGTGCCAGTACCACACTGTCTTGATGACAACAGCTTTGTAGTACAACCTGAAATCTGGCATTGTGATGCCCCCAGATATGATTTTATTTTTTAAAATTCCCCTGGCTACCTGGGGTCTTTTCTGATTCCACACAAACCTTCAAATAATTTGTTCTAATTCTCTGAAGAAGATCCATGGTATTTTGATAGGGATTACATTAAACGTGTAAATTGCCCTGGGGAATATTGACATTTTCACAACATTAATTCTGCAAATCCAGGAGCATGGGATATTATTCCATCTCTTTGTGTCTTCCTCAATTTCTTTCAGAAGTGTTCTATAGTTTTTAGGGTATAGATCCTTTACCTCTTTGGTGAGGTTTATTCCTAGGTATCTTATACTTTTGGGTGCAATTGTAAATGAGATTGACTCCTTGATTTCTCTTTCTTCAGTCTCATTGTTAGTGTATAGAAATGCCACTGACTTCTGGGCATTGATTTTGTATCCTGCCACGCTACCAAATTGCTGTATGAGTTCTAGCAATCTTGGGGTGGAGGCTTTTGGGTTTTCTATGTAGAGGATCATGTCATTGGCGAAGAGGGAGAGTTTGACTTCTTGTTTGCCAATTCAAGTGCCTTTAATGTCTTTTTGTTGTCTGATTGCTGAGGCTAGGATTTCCAGTAATATGTTGAATAGCAATGGTGAGTGTGGACATCCCTGTCTTGTTCCTGATATTAGGGGAAAGGCTCCCAGTGCTTCCCCATTGAGAATGATATTTGCTGTGGGCTTTTTGTAGATGGCTTTTAAGATGTTGAGGAATGTTCCCTCTATCCCTACACTCTGAAGAGTTTTGATCAGGAACGGATGCTGTATGTGTCAAATGCTTTCTCTGCATCTAATGAGAGGATCATATGGTTCTTGGTTTTTCTCTTGCTGATATGATGAATCACATTGATTGTTTGACGAGTGTTGAACCAGCCTTGTGTCCCGGGGATAAATCCTACTTGGTCATGGTGAATAAATTTCTTAATGTATTATTGGATCCGATTGGCTAGTATCTTGTTGAGAATTTTTGCATCCATGTTGATCAGGGATATAGGTCTACAATTCTCCTTTTTAGTGGTGTCTTTGTCTGGTTTTGGAGTTAAGGTGATGCTGGCCTCATAGAACGAATTTGGAAGGACTCCATCTCTTTCTATCTTTCCAAACAGCTTTAGTAGAATAGGTATGGTTTCTTCTTAAACGTTTGATAGAATTCCCCTGGGAAGCCATCTGGCCCTGGACTCTTGTGTCTTGAGGGTTTTGGATGACTGCTTCAATTTCCTCCCTGGTTATTGGCCTGTTCAGGTTTTCTATTTCTTCCTGTTCCAGTTTTGGTAGTTTGTGGCTTTCCAGGAATGCGTCCATTTCTTCTAGATTGCCTAATTTATTGGCAATAAACAGTATAGCTGTTAATAATATGTTTTTAAAATTGTATTTCCTTGGTGTTGGTAGTGATCTCTCCTTTCTCATTCATGATTTTATTAATTTGAGTCTTCTCTCTCTTCTTTTTAATAAGGCTGGCTAATGATTTATCTTTCATTAATTCTTTCAAAGAACCAACTCCTGGTTTTGTTGATCTGTTCCACCATTCTTCTGGTCTCGATTTCGTTGAGTTCTGCTCGAATCTTTATTAACTCACTTCTTCTGTTGGGTGTAGGATCTACTTGCTGTTTTTTTCTCTAGCTCCTTTAGGTGTAAGGTTAGCTTTTGTATTTGAGTTCTTTCCAGTTTTTGAATGGATGCTTGTATTGTGATGTATTTCCCCCTTAGGACAGCCTTTGCTGCATCCCAAAGATTTTGAACGGTTGTTTCTTCATTCTCATTAGTTTCCATGCAACTTTTTAATTCTTCCTTAATTTCCTGGCTGACCCTTTCATCTTTTAGCAGGATGGTCCTTAACCTCCACGTGTTTGAAGTCCTTCCAAACTTCTTGTTGTGATTTAGTTCTAATTTCAAGGCATTATGGTTTGAGAAACGCAGGGGACGATCCCAATCTTTTGGTATTGGTTCAGACCCGATTTGTGACCCAGTATGTGGTCTATTCTGGAGAAAGTTCCATGTGCACTGGAGAAGAATGTGTATTCAGTTGAGTTTGGATGTAAAGTTCTGTAGATATCTGAGAAATCCATCTGGTCCAGTGTATCATTTAAAGCTCTCGTTTCTTTGGAGATGTTGTGCTTAGAAGACTTATCGAGTATAGAAAGAGCTAGATTGAAGTCACCAAGTATAAGTGTATTATTATCTAAGTACTTCTTCACTTTCGTTATTAATTGATATATTTGGCAGCTCCCACATTCGGTGCATATATATTGAGGATTGTTAAGTCCTCTCGTTGGATAGATCCTTTAAGTATGAGATAGTGTCCCTCTTCAACTCTCACTGCAGTCTTCTGGGTAAATTTTAGTTGATCTGATATAAGGATGGCTACCCCTGCTTTCTTTTGAGGACCATTTGAATGGTAAATGGTTCTCCAACCTTTTATTTTCAGGCTGTAGGTGTCCTTCTGTCTAAAATGAGTCTCTTGTAGACAGCAAATAGATGGGTCCTGCTTTTTTATCCAGTCTGACACCCTGCGCCTTTTGATGGGGTCATTAAGCCCGTTCACGTTCAGAGTTACTATCGAAAGATATGAGTTTAGGGTCATCATGATATCTATTCAGTCCTTGTTTTTGTGGCTTGTTCCACTGAACTTCTTAAAGGGGAATTTTAAGAGACCCCCTTAAAATTTCTTGCAGAGCTGGTTTGGAGGTCACATATTCTTTCAGTTCCTGCCTGTCTTGGAAACTCTTTATCTCTCCTTCTATTCTGAATGAGAGCCTTGCTGGATAAAGTATTCTTGGTTGCATGTTCTTCTCATTGAGGACCCTGAATATATCCTGCCAGCCCTTTCTGGGCTGCCATGTCACTGTGGAGAGGTCTGCTGTTACCCTAATGCTCCTCCCCATAAATGTCAGGGATTTCTTGTCTCTTGCTGCTTTAAGGATCTTCTCTTTATCTTTGGAATTTGCAAGCTTCACTATTAAATGTCGAGGTGTTGGATGGTTATTATTGATTTTAGGGGGGGGATCTCTCTATTTCCTGGATCTGAATGCCTATTTCCCTTCCCAGATTAGGAAAGTTTTCAGCCATTATTAGTTCAAATACATATTCTGGCCCTCTGGCCCTTTCGGAGCCCTCGGGAACCCCAATTAAACGTAGGTTTTTCTTCCTCAGGCTGTCGTTTATTTCCCTTAATCTATCCTCATGGTCCTTTGTTTTTCTCTTTTTCTTCAGTTTCCCTCTTTGCCATCAACTTGTCCTCTATATCACTCACTCGTTCTTCCACCTCGTTAACCCTCCTCCTAGGACTTATAGATTTGATTGCATCTCATTCAATTGATTTTTACTTTCTGCCTGATTGTATCTAAATTCTACAGTCATGAAGTCTCTTGAGTCCTTTATGCTTTTTTCTAGAGCCACCAGTAGCTGTATAATAGTGCTTCTGAATTGGCTTTCTGACATTGAATTGTAATCCAGATTTTGTAACACTGTGGGAGAGAGGACTGTTTCTGATTCTTTCTTTTGAGGTGAGGTTTTCCTTCTAGTCATTTTGCTCAGTGCAGAGTGGTCAAAAACAAGTTGTATTGGGAAAAGGAGAAAAAGAGAGTAGAGAAAGAAGGAAAGAAAAGAGAAAAAAAAGAAAAAAGGAAGAAAAAAGAAAAAAGAGAAGAAAATGAGAAAGAAAAAGAAAGAAAGGAAAAAGGGTGGGGGAAGCAAACAGAAATCAAAAAGAAAAAAAACGCACGGGGGAGTATCTTCTGAATCTGTATACTGTAAGTCCCTTGACTTCCCCTGGAACTGGTCCGTATAGCTGGTCTTCTGGGGGAGGGGCCTGCTGTGCTGATTTTCAGGTGTGAGCACTTGGGGGAGCTGCTCTGCCCCCTGCCTGGTGCAGGGCTCAGTGGGGGTTGTTTACCCCGTGAGGCCCCAGGAGGAACAACTGCAGTGATGGGGCCAGCTCTGGAGCCCTGGAGTCAGCTCCCGCAGGACCTACTGAGCTCTTGATCTGCAGGGCCTGGAGGCTCCGGGGCGGGGCCGCTGATCTACCCAGCTCGTGGCAGGAGCGTCCTTGCTGTCCTGGGCCCTCCCGGCCTCTGCCTGTCCCGGGGGAGGCCGGATCCTGGGCTGTGTCCCTGCGCCCAGTGCTCCTGGGCCTGCGCTGTTGGATTCCCGCTCCCGCCCCGCAGCCCCCTCCGCGGAGCCGCCCCCGAGCCCCCCCGAGCTGCTCCCGCCCCGCAGCCCCCTCCGCAGAGCCGCCCCCGAACCCCCCGAGCTGCTCCCGCCCCGCAGCCCCCTCCGCGGAGCCGCCGGCGGAGCTCCTCCAAGCTGCTCCCGGAGCCGTGCAGCCCCCTCTGCACGGAGCCTCTACCTCCGCCCGAGCCCCTCCGAGCTGCTCCCGGAGCCGCATAGCCCTGTCCACGGAGCCACCGCCCCAGCCCCTCCGAGCTGCTCCGGGTCCCACCGTGTGCGCTGCAGCCCTTAGGGAGCTTAGCGCACTCTCCCAGGGTGCAGGTGTCTATTAGTGTCCCAGGGAGCCCGAGGGCATCCCCGCCCTCCTGGGGTCCTGCTCTAACTCCCTGCAAGCCCCTTTCCGCCCGGGAAGGTTGGTGCAGCTCCTGTTTCTCTGGGACAGGGCTCTCCTGTCCTGGGGACACTCACCCCGGCCTCAGCCCGGCTCCTCGCGGGGCCCCTCCCCCTTGGATGCCCTTTGTTTCTTTATTTCTTCCCCCCCCCGTCTTCCTACCTTGATAGTGCGAACTCTTCTCACTGTAGCATTCCAGCTGTTCTCTCTTTAAATCTCAGGCCGAATTCATAGATTTTTAGGATGATTTGAAGGTTATCTAGGTAATTTGCTGGGGACAGGTGATTTGGGGACCCTACTCTTCCGCCATGTTGCACCTCCCTCAGATTTCATTATTTTTGATGGATAGGTAATTTTCTATTGTATATACATACCACGTATGTTTATCCTCTCATCCCTCAATGGACATCTGGGCTCTATAGTTTCCCTATTATGGATATTGCTGCTATAAACATATAAACATTGGGGGGCAAGTGTTTGCATCCTTTGGATAAATACCTAGTACTGCAATTGCTGGGTCATAGAGTAGTTCTATTCTTCACTTTTTGAGACACCTCCATGCTGTTTTCCAAAATGGCTGTATCAGTTTGCATTCCCAGTTGTTTTATAGGTCCATGGAGAACGCATCGTTATGCACCAAGGAGTCAAGGATGTATATGTCAATATCCCTGCCTATTGTGGCTTACCAATGTATTGAGGTGACAAAATCTGTGCTTGAATACAGCAACGTACAATGTGCCATAAACTTAATGGTAAATGAGATTCACTCTTTCTATGGGGCTTATGGATGGAAGGAGATTAATAAGAACAGATGTTTTTGTTTTTGTTTTTGTTTTTTAAAAAAAGATGGATCCAAAGCTAAGCATTGAAAATAGCTTAGGAAGCAGAGTAAGGCATTTTAGGTAGGATAAACACTGTGAAAAGGTATTTAAGAATGAAAACTCATAAATTAACAAAAATTTATCAGAGAGAATATAATAACGGTTTTCTCCAGGGAATATTGAAGGTTCTAGAGATCCTGGTTATTAGTGCCAAAGTATAATAGCATCTTCCTAGTAGTAACACGCATTCTCCCAAACCTAAGGAACAATTCCTAAGGCAACTAATTGTATTACAATGGCTACAGTCATTTGAGTCAAAAACAGATCCATCACCCCCACAAGTAATAATTTTATCAAACCAGACCTAGTTTTACTCCTGCTCCCCAGTTCCCTAGATATGCTGGAACAGTGTGCTATAATGTTTAGCAAGCGTATTACTTTTATTTATGTTTTCATTAAAAACTGAAAGAAAATTTTCCCTAACTATAAAATCATGAACACTTTTAGTCAAAAATGGTGTCATTTAACAAATCAATTTCAGATCCTCTATAATCCTCTATAATTAAAATGAATTAGAATAAAAATTATTAATATAAATTAAGTACTCAGAGTTTTAGATTTGTTTTCAGTATGTGAATTATAAATCAGTCTACAAAACACTAAAACTTACAAACTATTATTCTCAAAGCCAAAGAAACAGAATTATTCAGGCAAAGGTTTTCGTTTGGTGATGTTCATACTTTTTATATTTCCATCGCAGGATAAGGCACTTAGGTTTACTTTTTTTGCTTCTTCCCAGACATCACACTGAAATGTGTAATTCTTAAAATAAGTTTTAACACTTATAGACATTTCATGATTAGCTATTAAGCTAATACAATACAGTACTAAAATTAAAAAACTATTTATCCTTTCAAATGATATGGTTTATTCCCAGGGAATGCTGTAAACTGTGTCCATATTTCTCCAAGGAATTCAGATTCAGAAGCAATATTTCCCTGAGGATCTTTGGCTTGTTTACTACACAAGAGATGCCAAAATATACAGACTCTTTCCTATCTCCTTCAACTATGTTTTCAGGAGATGCTGTACAAAATATACTATAGTAAAGCACCATGTACCCCCTTTACCTTCATTAATTTATTAATCAATTTATTCCTTCCTAAAATACCTATTCATTTTGTGTTTGAAATGTAACAAGCACTTCTGTATATCTAGGTCATATGTCCTGAGAGCTCCCCTACCCCTTCTTCCCTGTGAGAACCTGGCAACAAGTCTATGAAATCTATGAAGGGAGCTCTTACAGATACCTCATCTTTCAGCATGATAAAATGCCTATACACATCATCATCAAACTGATAAACACCAAAGAAATGAGAAAATCTTAAGTGTAGCTAGAGAAAGAGGCTACATTACATACCATGAATATTAGAGAACAATGGCTCAAACAATTTCTAACTTCTTTTCAGAAGCTATGGAGGCCATAAAACAGGGGAATCTTTAGAGTGCTGAAAAAAAAGCTAATTCTTATTTCATCACGCTCAAAACTTCAGAATAACCACCAATTGATCTCATATAAAAAAAAAACTCAATTTTAAAATTCTTCAACACATTCAGTCTCTAGTTTGAAGGATACCCCAGAGACCCCAGACCCTAAGTATACAGGGATGAGAAAATATAGCAGACAACTTTCTGCCCTGAAATGACTTAGAGTTATCTAAGAGTTATCTAGAACAGAAGGATAAAAGAGACAGTGAGAGAGAGCCGAAACACATGTAGAAATTAATATTAATGGTGTCATAAAGAACAAAAGACTGAGATAAAGTCTATAAAGAAGGGAAAATTCTCCTCACATATCATCTTTTTTTGAGAATGACTCTTTTGTGGAGAATACATTTAATTAGAGGCCTGGAATTTGGAGGTAGAGTAGGAGCAAAGGTAAGGAAAGAGGTGAAAGAGAACTTGAGGAATGGAAAGAGCGTCAGCATTACAACTGGTGACAGCAAATAAGAAAAGAGTGAAAGAGGATGAAGATGAGCAGTGAGGAGCTGTGCCAAGGATTCTTACCGGTTACTCATTGCCTGCAATTCAGTTAGGTTTTAGGACATAATTTTAGCAAAGAAGTAGCAAAAATGAGTTAAATTTTAGAGAACATACTTTTATCTTCTCTACATAAAATAGATTGGGTGAGGGAAGGAAGCAAAGATTCTTCAGAAGGTTATTACAGGCTACTAGTTAGACCAGGTGGAAGGCAATGGTAGACTGGATTTGAATGTTAACAGCTGGAGAAGACACTGAGTCTAATCACAAATGTTTCCTGCTGAACACACATTGAGACTGGACATCCTGGACATTTTGCATTTTGGTGTGCTCTATAATTGGATTCTTATGAATGGAGATTATGAAAATGACCTCCAGGCTTACCAGTGAAAACCTCCCATGTGACACCACTCTCTCTTCCTCCATCTGCTGGCTGACTGTAGAAACCTGTTGAAGATGGAAGAACCTTCAAAGTAAATTTCTGAATGATTGGATAGAGTAGGGGAGGCACATCCCACCCTACAAACAAAATCTCTGCCATCCATGCTGCATGTTTGACTTTAAATTTTCAGGAAATAGTTTTCCATTGTATTAAATCTTTTCAAAACATGAACTGACTCCTTGAAAGTAAGCACAGTGGCTAAGCCTTGAGAGAGATAATGACCAGAAGAGAAAAAAAGGGAGGATTCCGTCGTATTGGTAACAATCTGTTTCTTTATCTGAGGGCTACTTATGTGGGTATGTTAAATTTGTGAAAAGTGACCAAGTTATATAGTATAATAGTACATTCTGTACATACATTTTTACTTCATTGAAATATCTTTAAATATCTAATATGTAGCATTGCGATTATTTTAAAGTTTATTTGTTACAACAGTAGTATTTGTTTTAGGTACTTAGCAGTAGAAATAAAGAAGGTAAAATGAATTGAAATAAAATTTTCTGTAGAATCAGACAAATTTCCTACAGATTGGATGGAGACAGATAACAGCTGCCAACCTTAGACTCCTAAACTCATCTCCTTTCAATCTAGATCTCATGAGTTTGACCCTTCCATGGTATGTCACACATTTAATTATTTCCTTTGTCAATGATGACATGTCTTGGTTTTCAAATCCTGAAACTAATTAAGTCCCTAAAACTGCCACTCTAGAGGATGCCTTGAGAGGTTTAATTTAGGTAAATATAATATAAGCCCCTTATTGAATCAGGATTCAAACTTTTAGCAATAATCCCCTTAAAGTCTTTCACAATATGGGTTGGGGGATTTCATATTTCCCGTGTGGAATGTATACTTGTCATGGTTAAGTAAGCTGTAACCTCCAAAAACTCCTTCTGGCTTACAATATACAGAAGATTTTGTCTTGGTTTTAAACTTGAGTTTATAGATTTTAGAGTTTCCTCACTTAATAAAAAATTCACATATGTTTAACATATTTGTACAATGATCTCCAGGGAAATCTTTCCTTCTTTTAAAAATTGTTTCATCAGTTAATCCTCTTGAGATCAGTGGGAGAGTATGCAAGAATGATTATAGGTCTTGCAATCTGAAAAACTACAAAAGAAGCAATTGCGCTTCTCATGCAGGCTAGAAACATCACAAAATAAACAATGAGACTGAAATCTTTTTTTACCACTCCTTCTAAATATTTAAAAAAATAAATATATTTATTTTAAATGTGATGCAAAAAATGTTCTCCAGATTTAATATAATCTAAATTGGAGGTATGGCTTTAAAAAATAAGAAATGAAATTAGGTTTCAGTCCTGATAAAATCTTTAAGCTAACACATCTTTTTTTATAAATTTATTTTTTATTGGTCTTCAATTTGTCAACACACAGAATAACACCCAGTGCTCATCCCCTCAAGTGCCCACCTCAATGCCCATCACCCATTCACCCCCACCCCCCGTCCTCCTCCCCTTCCACCACCCCTAGTTCGTTTCCCAGAGTTAGGAGACTTTCATGTTCTGTCTCCCTTTCTGATATTTCCCACTTATTTTTTCTCCCTTCCCCTTTATTCCCTTTCACTATTTTTTATATTCCCCAAATGAATGAGACCATATAATGTTTGTCCTTTTCCGATTGACCTATTTCACTCAGCATAATACCCTCCAGTTCCATCCACGTTGAAGCAAATGGTGGGTATTTGTCGTTTCTAATGGCTGAGGAATATTCCATCGTATACATAGACCACAGCTTCTTTATCCATCATCTTTCGATGGACATCGAGGCTCCTCCCACAGTTCGGCTATTGTGGACATTGCTGCTAGAAACATCGGGGTGCAGGTGTCGCAGCATTTCATTGCATCTGTATCTTTGGGGTAAATCCCCAGCAGTGCAATTGCTGGGTCGTAGGGCAGGTCGAGAGTGAAAAATCAACCTCCACACAGTTTTCACTCTTTGAAAAAAAACCTCCACACGGTTTTCCAGAGTGGCTGCACCAGTTCACATTCCCACCAACAGTGCAAGAGGGTTCCCCTTTCTCCACATCCTCTCCAACATTTGTGGTTTCCTGCCTTGTTAATTTTCCGCATTCTCACTGGTGTGAGGTGGTATCTCGTTGTGGTTTTGATTTGTATTTCCCCGATGGCAAGTGATGCAGAGCATTTTCTCATGTGCTTGTTGGCCATGTCTGTCTTCCTCTGTGAGATTTCTGTTCATGTCTTTTGCCCATTTCGTGATTGGATTGTTTGTTTCTTTGGTGTTGAGTTTAATAAGTTCTTTATAGATCTTGGAAACTTAAGCTAACACATCTTGAGTGTAAGATGCTGGGGTTACTGTATTTTGGATGAGAATGCAAGATAAAGGCAGGTTAAAGGAATATAAAAAAATATGATGGATATGCAGTATTCAGCAATTGCCTGTTTCGGGACTCGAATCAAAAGAAGACAGTTGAGAACGAAATTGCTACTAAGGACAATAACAAGGTTTGGGAAAATTTTTATTTTAGTCATACTAACCTAATTTCATGAAGCTGGACAAAAAAGTTGATTCCTTTGTAAGCCATTGAGATATATGACATGAAGTTAGAACTATCTTTTTTACTCAATTGAGTTATCTTATAAAGAAATCTCTGAACTTTCATTTTGGAGGAATCAAGCTTTGAATAGATATCCTTCACAGCTTTCAACAGAATCTCAGAAATCTATTTTATTAAATAAATATATTGTTTTCCTGAGATAATTATAATTATATATGCCTTTAATATACAGGGTCAATGTGAATATTATAAAATATGACACTGGAATATAAAATATGACATACTAGGAAAATAATTAGTCCTAAACTTGAGAAATTTCCACTTATTGAATTCAATAGAATTTAAACATTTCATGAAATATCCAGTTTTCATATCCCAAAGGAATCACTTCTCTCTTACCTATAAATTGCCAAAGTAATTACAGAAGTCCCTGCATTTATAAAAATGGTCAGAAACAATGACTATTTTACCAACATTTACCAAGTATTTTATTCGGAATTCAAGCAAAATAACGATGTCAAGCAGTTTACAATCGTTTTTTGTTTTGTTTCGTTTGTTTTGTTTTATTTGGGTGATTTTTGTTTTGTTTTGTTTTTGTTTGCAATTTTGTAATTTAAATTTAGCCTGGGAGTATTCACGTCTGAATTTTCACTTCTAACTTTATAATTTGGCACCCTATAAAAGTCATCCTTTGCTGATTGACATTTCCCTATGCTTTTGACCTTAAAAAATAGACCAACCTTGAAAAAAGAAAATAGGCCAAATTTGGATTTCAAAAACCTGATTACTGAGCATAAATTGTGCTTTAGTGGCCAGAATGTAGACATTTTCAATGTGATGACCAACAAAATAATACAGTTTTCCAGAGTGGCTGCACCATTTCACATTCCCACCAACACCTGCCCTACGACCCAGCAATTGCACTGTTGGGGATTTACCCCAAAGATACAGATGCAATGAAAGGCCGGGGCACCTGCACCCCGATGTTTCTAGCAGCGATGTCCACAATAGCCAAACTGTGGAAGGACCTCAGTGTCCATTGAAAGATGAATGGAGGGCAGATCCGGTGGTGCAGTGGTTTAGCGCCGCCTGCAGCCCAGGGCCTGATCCTGGAGACCGGGATCCAGTCCCACGTTGGGCTTCCTGCATGGAGCCTGCTTCTCCCTCTGTCTCTCTCTCTCTCTCTTTCTCTGTATCTCTCATGAGTAAATAAAATAAAATCTTAAAAAAAAGAAAGATGAATGGATAAAGAAGATGTGGTTTATGTATACAATGGAATATTACTCAGCCATTAGAAATGACAAATACCCACCATTTGCTTCAACGTGGATGGAACTGGAGGGCATTATGCTGAGTGAAATAGGTCAATCAGAGAAGGACAAACATTATACATTCTCATTCATTTGGCGAATACAAATAATAGTGAAAGGGAATAGAAGGGAAGGGAGAAGAAATGGGTAGGAAATATCAGAAAGGGACAGAACCGGGATCCCTGGGTGGCGCAGCGGTTTGGCGCCTGCCTTTGGCCCAGGGCACGATCCTGGAGACCCGGGATCGAATCCCATATCAGGCTCCTGGTGCATGGAGCCTGCTTCTCCCTCTGCCTGTGTCTCTGCCTCTCTCTCTCTCTCTGTGACTATCATAAGTAAATAAATAAAAATTTAAAAAAAAAGAAAGGGACAGAACCAAAGACATCTAACTCTGGGAAACGAACTAGGGGTGATGGAAGGGGAGGAGGGCGGGGGGTGGGGGTGAATGGGTGACAGGCACTGAGGGGGGCGCTTGACGGGATGAGCACTGGGTGTTATTCTGTATGTTGGCAAATCGAACACCAATAAAAAAGTAAGTTTATTATTAAAAGGAATAAAAACAAAAACAAAAACAAAATATAATACATTGAAGGGTCTGGGGGAAAGAAAGAAAAATCGGTAAGTAAAGAATGAAATTAAGGGAGAAAGAGAGGGGAAATCTTAGTTGTATTGTAATTACTTATAACCACTGGAGATATCTGTATATTTTTAACAGCTGAACTGGTCTATATGAAATGTTATGTTGAAAATGCAATGTAAGATATGACATGATATTCTTCTTAAGGAAAATACGGTCATGATATCATCACGCTTTAGAAAAAATGGTGATAGACATTTAAGCTGATAAACATGAGGATGTAGGCATGGTATGGAAAAAGATGGAAAATAAGAAAAAAATGAAAAGGTTAACACAATTCTGAATTTTAAGAGGCTAAGCAAAACACAAGAGAATAAGAGAAAAGAGTGAGGACAGGACTAAGAGGGAAGAGGCCACCATGGCAACAGAGCAACACAATGACATGGAAACAAATTACCAGGTATGAGTAGATAACATTTTTTAAATGTCTCGTTTTCTAGAACTCTCCTGCAAAAACTAAATAAAGCATGCTATCATGATGCAAGTGTAGGAGAGAGCCACTAACACCAATGTGACCACAAGTGTCACCACAGCGAAGATGAAAGACATCAATTCTAGGACATGTGTGTCTGTGCAGGATATCTGCAGGATGGGGGAAGTTTCATACATAAAGTCATTTTGGAAGCACAGAAATCCAGCTTGAGTCCCATGAGCAATGGGGGAAAGATGATTAGGAATCCAGTCAGCCAGGAAGAAAGTACAAGCCAATAGCACACTCTGCTGTTCATAATGATTGGGTAATGCAAGGGTTTACAGATGGCAACATAGCGGTCATAGGACATAGCAGCCAGAAGGTAAAACTCTGCAACTCCCAGTAAAAGAATAAAAAATAATTGAGCCACAGTTATTATTAGAAATGTTTTGTTCTTTAGTCACTACGGTTTTCAAATATCTGGGAATACATACCGTTGTGAATATGATTTCTAAAAATGAGAAATTACAGAGAAAGAAATACATTGGCATCTTGAGGTGAGGATTAACCAGAGTGAGGAGGATAATGGTTAAGTACCCCATCAGCTCAATGTGTAATTAAGAAATAAAAACAGGAGGAGGGGCAAGATGGGGGAAGAGTAGGGTCCCCAAATCACCTGTCCTCACCAAATTACCTAGATAACCTTCAAATCATCCTGAAAATCTACGAATTCAGCCTGAGATTTAAAGAGAGACCAGCTGGAATGCTGCAGTGAGAAGAGTTCGCGCATCTATCAAGGTAGGAGGACGGGGGGGAAAAGAAATAAAGAAACAAAGGGCATCCAAGGGGGAGGGGCCCCGCGAGGAGCCGGGCTGAGGCCGGGGCGAGTGTCCCCAGGACAGGAGAGCCCCGGCCCGGAGGAGCAGGAGCTGCACCAACCCTCCCGGGCAGAAAGGGGCCCGCAGGGAGTTGGAGCAGGACCCAGGAGGGCGGGGATGCCGTCGGGCTCCCGGGGACACTAACAGACACCTGCGCCCCGGGAGAGTGCGCTGAGCTCCCTAAGGGCTGCAGCGCGCACGGCGGGACCCGGAGCAGCTCGGGGGGGTCGGGCGGCGGCTCCGCGGAGGGGGCTGCGGGGCGGGGGCAGCTGGGGGGGGTGCTCGGGCGGAGGTTCCGCGGAGGGGGCTGCAGGGCGGGATCGAGAATCCAACAGCGCCCACTGGGAGCACAGGGCACCGGGATATGGCTCAGGATCTGGCCTCCTCCCGGGACAGGCAGAGGCCGGGAGGGCCCAGGACAGCGAGGACGCTCCTGCCACCAGCTGGGTAGATCAGCGGCCCTGCCCCGGGCCTCCAGGCCCTGCAGATCAAGAGCTCAGTAGTTCCTATGGGAGCTGACTCCAAGGCTCCAGAGCTGGCCCCACCACTGCGGTTGTTCCTCCTGCGGCCTCACGGGGTAAACAACCCCCAATGAGCCCTGCACCAGGCAGGGGGCAGAGAGCTCCCCCAAGTGCTAACACCTGAAAATCAGCACAGCAGGCCCCTCCCCCAGAAGACCAGCTATATGGACCAGTTCCAGGGGAAGTCAAGGGACTTACAGTATACAGAATCAGAAGATACTCCCCCATGGGTTTTTTTTTTTTCTTTTTGATTTCTGTTTGCTTCCGCCACCCTTTTTTTCCTTTCTTTTTCTTTCTCTTTTTCTTCTCTTTTTTCTATTTTTCTTCCTTCTTTCTTTTTTCTTTTTCTCTTTTCTTTCCTTCTTTCTCTGCTCTTTTTTTCTCCTTTTCACAATACAACTTGTTTTTGACCACTCTGCACTGAGCAAAATGACTAGAAGGAAAACCTCACCTCAAAAGAAAGAATCACAAACAGTCCTCTCTCCCACAGAGTTACAAAAGCTGAATTACAATTCAATGTCAGAAAGCCAATTCAGAAGCACTATTATACAGCTACTGGTGGCTCTGAAAAAAGCATAAAGGACTCAAGAGACTTCATGACTGCAGAATGTAGATCCAATCAGGCAGAAATTAAAAATCAATTGAATGAGATGCAATCCAAACTAGATGTCCTAACGATGAGGGTTAACGAGGTGGAAGAACGAGTGAGTGACATAGAAGACAAGTTGATGGCAAAGAGGGAAACTGAGGAAAAAGAGACAATTAAAAGACCATGACAGATTAAGGGAAATAAACGACAGCCTGAGGAAGAAAAACCTACGCTTAATTGGGGTTCCTGAGGGCGCTGAAAGGGCCAGAGGGCCAGAATATGTATTTGAACAAATCCTAGCTGAAAACTTTCCTAATCTGGGAAGGGAAACAGGCATTCAGATCCAGGAAATAGAGAGATCCCCCCATAAATCAATAAAAACCGTTCAACACCTCGACATTTAATAGTGAAGCTTGCAAATTCAAAAGATAAAGAGAAGATCCTTAAAGCAGCAAGAGACAAGAAATCCCTGACTTTTATGGGGAGGAATATTAGGGTAACAGCAGACCTCTCCACAGAGACCTGGCAGGCCAGAAAGGGCTGGCAGGATATATTCAGGGTCCTAAATGAGAAGAACATGCAACCAAGAATACTTTATCCAGCAAGGCTCTCATTCAGAATAGAAGGAGAGATAAAGAGCTACCAAGACAGGCAGGAACTGAAAGAATATGTGACCTCCAAACCAGCTCTGAAAGAAATTTTAAGGGGGACTCTTAAAATTCCCCTTAAAGAAGTTCAGTGCAACAATCCACAAAAACAAGGACTGAATAGATAGCATGATGACCCTAAACTCATATTTGTCAATAGTAATTCTGAACGTGAATGGGCTTAATAACCCCATCAAAAGGCGCAGGGTTTCAGACTGGATAAAAAAGCAGGACCCATCTATTTGCTGTCTATAAGAGACTCATTTTAGACAGAAGGACACCTACAGCCTGAAAATAAAAGGTTGGAGAACCATTTACCATTCAAATGGTCCTCAAAAGAAAGCAGGGGTAGCCATCCTTATATCAGATAAACAAAAATTTACCCCGAAGACTGTAGTGAGGGATGAAGAGGGACACTATCTCATACTTAAAGGATCTATCCAAGAAGAGGACTTAACAGTCCTCAATATGTATGCCCTGAATGTAGGAGCTCCCAAATATTTAAATCAATTAATAACCAAAGTGAAGAAATACTTAAATAATAACACACTCATACTTGGTGACTTCAATCTAGCTCTTTCCACCCTCGATAGGTCTTCTAAGCACAACATCTCCAAAGAAACGAGAGCTTTAAATGATACATTAGACCAGATGGATTTCACAGATATCTACAGAACTTTACATCCAAACTCAACTGAATACACATTCTTCTCAAGTGCACATGGAACTTTCTCCAGAATAGACCACATACTGGGTCACAAATCGGGTCTGAACCGATACCAAAGATTGGGATCGTCCCCTGCGTATTCTCAGACCATAATGCCTTGAAATTAGAACTAAATCACAACAAGAAGTTTGGAAGGACTTCAAACACGTGGAGGTTAAGGACCATCCTGCTAAAAGATAAAAGGGTTAACCAGGAAATTAAGGAAGAATTAAAAAGTTGCATGGAAACTAATGAGAATGAAGATACAACCGTTCAAAATCTTTGGGATGCAGCAAAGGCCGTCCTAAGGGGGAAATACATCGCAATACAAGCATCCATTCAAAAACTGGAAAGAACTCAAATACAAAAGCTAACCTTACACCTAAAGGAGCTAGAGAAAAAAGCAGCAGATGGACCCCACGCCCAGCAGAAGAAGAGAATTAATTAAAATTCGAGCAGAACTCAATGAAATCTAGACCAGAAGAATTCTGGAACAGATCAACAGAACCAGGAGTTGGTTCCTTGAAAGAATTAATAAGATAGATAAATCATTAGCCAACCTTATTAAAAAGAAGAGAGAGGAGACTCAAATTAATAAAATCATGAATGAGAAAGGAGAGATCACTACCAACAGCAAGGAAATACAAATGATTTTAAAAACATATTATGAACAGGTATACACCAATAAATTAGGCAATCTAGAAGAAATGGACGCATTCCTGGAAAGCCACAAACTACCAAAACTGGAACAGGAAGAAATAGAAAACCTGAACAGGCCAATTACCAGGGAGGAAATTGAAGCAGTCATCAAAAACTTCCCAAGACACAAGAGTCCAGGGCCAGATGGCTTCCCATGGGAATTCTATCAAACATTTAAAAAAGAAATCATACCTATTCTACTAAAGCTGTTTGGAAAGATAGAGATGAAGTACTTCCAAATTCGTTCTATGAGGCCAGCATCACCTTAATTCCAAAACCAGACAAAGACCACACCACAAAGGAGAATTACAGACCAATATCCCTGATGAACATGGATGCAAAAATTCTCAACAAGATACTAGCCAATAGGATCCAACAGTACATTAAGAAATTTATTCACCATGACCAAGTAGGATTTATCCCAACGATGCAAGGCTGGTTCAACATTGGTAGAACAATCAATGTGATTCATCATATCAGCAAGAGAAAAACCAAGAACCATATGATCCTCTCATTAGATGCAGAGAAAGCATTTGACAAAATACAGCATCCATTCTTGATCAAAACTCTTCAGAGCGTAGGGATAGTGGGAACATTCCTCTACACCTTAAAAGCCATCTACAAAAAGCCCACAGCAAATATCATTCTCAATGGGGAAGCACTGGGAGCCTTTCCCCTAAGATCAAGAACAAGACAGGGA
The DNA here is from genome assembly GCF_053574225.1 of Canis aureus. Lineage (NCBI taxonomy): Eukaryota > Metazoa > Chordata > Mammalia > Carnivora > Canidae > Canis > Canis aureus. Next base: position 89,160,896 of record NC_135613.1, on the reverse strand, counting down.
TGTCCACTCTCACCACTGCTATTCAACATAGTATGGGAAGTCCTCGCCTCAGCAATCAGACAAAAAAAAGACATTAAAGGCATTCGAATTGGCAAAGAAGAAGTCAAACTCTCCCTCTTTGCCAATGACATGATCCTCTACATAGAAAACCCAAAAGCCTCCACCCCAAGATTGCTAGAACTCATACAGCAATTTGGTAGCGTGGCAGGATACAAAATCAATGCCCAGAAATCAATGGCATTTCTATACACTAACAATGAGACTGAAGAAAGAGAAATTAAGGAGTCAATCCCATTTACAATTGCACCGAAAAGCATAAGATACCTAGGAATAAATCTCACCAAAGAGGTAAAGGATCTATACCCTTAAAACTATAGAACACTTCTGAAAGAAATTGAGGAAGACACAAAGAGATGGAAAAATATTACATGTTCATGGATTGGCAGAATTAATATTGTGAAAATGTCAATGTTACCCAGGGAAATGTACACGTTTAATGCAATCCCTATCAAAATACCATGGACTTTCTTCAGAGAGTTAGAACAAATTATTTTAAGATTTGTGTGGAATCAGAAACAACCCCGAATAGCCAGGAGAATTTTAAAAAAGAAAACCATATCTGGGGGCATCACAATGCCAGATTTCAGATTGTACTACAAAGCTGTGGTCATCAAGACAGTGTGGTACTGGCACAAAAACAGACACATAGATCAATGGAACAGAGTAGAGAACCCAGAAGTGTACACTGAACTTTATGGTCAACTAATATTCGATAAAGGAGGAAAGACTATCCATTGGAAGAAAGGCAGTCTCTTCCATAAATGGTGCTGGGAAAATTGGACATCCACATGCAGAAGAATGAAACTAGACCACTCTCTTACACCATACACTAAGATAAACTCAAAATGGATGAAAGATCTAAATGTGAGACAAGATGCCATCAAAATCCTAGAGGAGAACACAGGCAACACCCTTTTTGAACTTGGCCACAGTAACTTCTTGCAAGATACATCCACGAAGGCAAAAGAAACAAAAGCAAAAATGAACTATTGGGACTTCATCAAGATAAGAAGCTTTTGCACAGCAAAGGATACAGTCAACAAAACTAAAAGACAACCTACAGAATGGGAGAAGATATTTGCAAATGACGTATCAGATAAAGGGCTAGTTTCCAAGATGTGTAAAGAACTTATTAAACTCAACACCAAAGAAACAATCAATCCAACCATGAAAGGGGCAAAGACATGAAGAGAAATCTCACAGAGGAAGACATAGACATGGCCAACATGCACATGAGAAATGCTCTGCATCACTTGCCATCAGGGAAATACAAATGAAAACCATGGTGAGATCCCACCTCACACCAGTGAGAATGGTGAAAATTAACAAGGCAGGAAACCACAAATGTTGGAGAGGATGCTGAGAAAAGGGAACCCTCTTACACTGCTGGTGGGAATGTGAACTGGTGCAGCCACTCTGGAAAACTGTGTGGAGGTTCCTCAAAGAGTTAAAAATAGACCTGCCCTACCACCCAGCAATTGCACTGTTGGGGATTTACCCCAAAGATTCAGATGCAATGAAACGCAGGACACCTGCACCCCAATGTTTCTAGCAGCAATGGCCACGATAGCCAAACTGTGGAAGGAGCCTCGGTGTCCATCGAAAGATGAATGGATAAAGAAGATGTGGTCTATGTATACAATGAAATATTCCTCAGCCATTAGAAACGACAAATACCCACCATTTGCTTCAACGTGGATGGAACTGGAGGGTATTATGCTGACTGAAGTAAGTCAATCGGAGAAGGACAAACAGTGCATGTTCTCATTCATTTGGGGAATATAAATAATAGTGAAAAGGAATATATGGGAAGGGAGAATAAATGTGTGGGAAATATCAGAAAGGGAGACAGAACATAAAGACTCCTAACTCTGGGACACGAACTAGGGGTGGTGGAAGGGGAGGAGGGCAGGGGGTGGGGGTGAGTGGGTGACGGGCACTGAGGGGGACAGTTGATCGGATGAGCATTGGGTGTTACTCCGTATGTTGGTAAATTGAACACCAATAAAAAATTATTTTATTTTAAATAAAATAAAATAAAATAAAATAAAATAAAATAAAATAAAATAAAATGCCATCCAGGTAGTCAAAAAAAAAAAAAAAGAAATAAAAACACAAAAATCAGAACTTGCAATTGTGGGTCATCTGTCAGTCTTATGAGAATAAACTCTATTTCTGTTGAATGGTTTCTCATCTCTCTTTTATAAGCCTTATCAAATATACGTAAGAAAGAGGACAAAGTCAAACATATACATGAATATAATATACTGCAGCGTAATGTAAATTAACCTATATATACACACATTAACATATATATATAACTATATAAAACCTAAATATATATAAATAGGCCTAAATGTTTATAAATTGAATATATAGAAATTAACCTAAATACATATAAACTAAATGAATAGGTGCAGCCTGGGTCCCTCAGTGGTTTAGCGCTGCCTTCAGCCCAGAGTGTGATCCTGGGGTCCCAGGATGAAGTCTCACATTGGGCTCCCTGCATGGAGCCTGCTTCTCCCTCTGCCTGTGTCTCTGCCCCTCTCTCTCTCTGTGTGTGTGTCTCTCGTGAATAAAATAAAATCTAAAGAATCCCTAAATGAATATACATACTAATTACATATTTTAACTAAATATATATTAACCTAAATATTTATATATTTACCTAAAGTGGAAAAGGACATATATTCTCTAATTTATCTATTTGTAAATTATTTTTCCATCTGAAATTTACAACGATACATAATTACATGCTAAAGATAATTCTAAATTCTTTCCTATCCATTTGTTCTCTTTATTGTAATATTTCTCACAATGTTTTCTCTTGAACTTGAATATTTTCTTTGGCTAATATGCATTTTTACCCATTCTTCCTGAGTCATGTCAACTCTACATGCATAATTTAAATAAAAGAATATGAATCATTTTAATGTAGTTTCCCATCATTTTTATTCCACCTGAACAAAAGACACAAAGTTGTTCTGTGTTTTAGAAATTGTATCCGAGTGATTTTCAAAACCAGGATTTAGAGTTATATATAATTCCTATGATAGTCAATGACTAAGCAGGATTGACTTCCATTAATTAGATAAAGCGGATCTTTTTCTCTACTAAGAATACTCAATTATTATCAACTTTCTTGACTGGTTATGCTATGGCTTTCAAGTGGTTGGTTGTCTTTTAGGAAATATAATAAATACAACAAAGGAAAACATGACAAAAACAAACAACATATTTTAATAAAAATATTCTGTATTTTTTCAAGTAACTTTTTTGAGGTGTATTCCTAATGTATTTACATAATTTGGGTCACTGCTTTTTAATATTCCCCAATATTTTTGTAAAACTATTAATTACTTCAGAAATTATTGTAGGAAAGTAAAATCTGCCACCCCAAAATGTGTCTCTTTGACCTGACAATTAATTTAAGCTGATTATTTTTAAGAAATGGAGGTCTCAGGGGATCCCTGGGTGGCGCAGCGGTTTGGCGCCTGCCTTTGGCCCAGGGCGCGATCCTGGAGACGCAGGATCGAATCCCACGTCAGGCTCCCGGTGCATGGAGCCTGCTTCTCCCTCTGCCTGTGTCTCTGCCTCTCTCTCTCTCTCTGTGACTATCATAAATAAATAAAATCTTTAAAAAAAAAAAAAAAAAAAAAAGAAATGGAGGTCTCAGAATGTTTTCCTTTTTACCTCCTCAAATGTCTAAAATAATTTAGATAAAAGACTTGCTTCAAAAAGGGAGATATTACCACAAATAATTATGGTTGTTTGTATGCTAATATGAATTGGCAAGATCTAAAATGTGGTCGAGAGGGAGGACCTTAGCAAAGTCTGGTTCTTAAAATTCTTCTTTATGTTCATTCTTTCTGTGTGGCCCAGCAAAAATTTGTTTCCCAAACACTTACTCTTTTTCATTTTCCTTTGAAATCTCTTCCTTGTCTTTGAAGGTCCCAGACCCTTACATCTTTTGTAGCTCAAAATGGTAGCCTCAAATGCCTGACTGCCCATAATTCTCATAATCTTACAAAGCTCCCTTCCTATATATATGCTATTAATTTGATATTTTCCTGTTAATGTCTCATGTCAATTTAATTCTTAAACCAGCAAAAAGAATCTGAATAGTAAAATGTTTCCTCCCAAACATTATATTCCTGTCTGTCCTTTCTAAGTGTAAAAATTCTATTTATTTCCATGTTATAGTATTCCATTTTATGTGAAACATTCCAGTCTATTTCATTATATGCATTACCTGCAAACTTTTAAAGGAAATAAATTATTAAAGCACTCTGTTATTTTTATTCTTTGCTTTTGTCTTATTAATATTACTATCTATTTCTTAATTTTTTTGTTGGGAGAAGAACAAAACTAAGATGCTCCATGCTTACTGTGGTTATCTGAAACAGATTTTAGGGAATAGCTTAAATTTTATTAATGGCAATTGAAGACACAGTCTTCAGCTGAGTGGTCACAAACTTTTTTCTATAAAAATGTATATTTATGTTCTTCTTAAAACTCCCAACTTTGCTCTATTTCTGACTTGAAATGGGCAAAAGACATGAAGAGAAATCTCACAGAGAAAGACATAGACATGGCCAACATGCACATGAGAAAATGCTCTGCATCACTTGCCATCAGGGAAATACAAATGAAAACCACGGTGAGATACCACCTAACACCAGTGAGAATGGGGAAAATTAACATCCTCTCCACAATGTTGGAGAGGATGCGGAGAAAAAGGAACCCTCTTACACTATTGGTGGGAATGTGAACTGTGCAGCCACTCTGGAAAACTGTGTGGAGGTTCCTCAAAGAGTTAAAAATAGACCTGCCCTACCACCCAGCAATTGCACTGTTGGGGATTTACCCCAAAGATTCAGATGCAATGAAACGCCAGGACACCTGCACCCCGATGTTTCTAGCAGCAATGTCCACAATAGCCAAACTGTGGAAGGAGTCTCGGTGTCCATCGAAAGATGAACGGATAAAGAAGATGTGGTTTATGTATACAATGGAATATTACTCAGCCATTAGAAATGACAAATACCCACCATTTGCTTTGACGTGGTTGGAACTGGAGGGTATTATGCTGAGTGAAGTAAGTCAATCAGAGAAGGACAAACATTATATGTTCTCATTCATTTGGGGAATATAAATAATAGTGAAAGGGAATATAAGGGAAGGGAGAAGAAATGTGTGGGAAATATCAGAGAGGGAGACACAACATAAAGACTCCTAACTCTGGGAAACGAACTAGGGGTGGTGGAAGGGGAGGAGGGCAGGGGGGTGGGGGTGAATGGGTGATGGGCACTGAGGGGGGCACTTGACGGATGAGCACTGGGTGTTATTCCGTATGTTGGTAAATTGAACACCAATAAAAAATAAATTTATTTAAAAGATAAAATAAAGAAAAGAAAAGAAAAAGAAAAAGTATGCTCTAGGAGTTACTCATACAATTTTGGTTACTGCGTGGATCTATCAGACTGTTCTAGAGCTATGTTATTCCATTTGAGAGAACAGTTGCTCAGCATTTTTTCCATATCACTTAACCAAGGGCAATACTTAATTCATACAGAGAATCAGAGAAAAATGAAATTTAGATGCAACTGTATATGAATAAAACAGTTTACACTATCTGTTAATATACAGCCAACAAATGACTGTACCATTAAAAACATTATAAACGTTAAAAATTGAGAACTCAAATTCAACTCCCTGAATTGGACTTGTGCCTTTGATATAACTTCTGATTTTGAAGTCAAGTTAAAATTATAGTTGCCTTACCTCCTTGAACCTATTGGATCTAGTGTTCCCTTAAGTGTGCATGGCAGAGATGTATGTTGACATAATTAATTATGATTTTAGTCTTTTATCATCATATTTTATTTTCTGAGCTGGATACTATGAATGATTTTTGTGGGAAGGACCATGTATATACAGTCCTTATGTAAAGAATTTCCAAATTCCCTCAAATCCATACTCACTTTGAAGTTCAGAACTCAAGTATTAATAATTTTAATGGACATCCATCTTCTATTCCAGATAAGTTGCATTTTGTGAAAGCTTGTTTTTATAATTGCTGTCATTCAAAACCTCAAAATGAGTAGTTATACTTTAAAATAAAATGAAATACGGCAACTGAAAAAGACTCGGGACATCATCTGATGAAAGATAAGCAGCTGTTCCAAGAGAAATTCCATATTGGTCCCTGTACACTTATGAAATGCTGCAGTTTTATCACATTCTACTTACTACAGACCCAGAGGTTCTACTGAAATAAAACAAAGGAAAAGAAAACCTAATCTTTGGGGATCAAAGGTCCAAAAGTACTAATGACTGGCAATAAAAGACACCACTGTAATCCACTTTAAATAAAAGCTGAAGTAAAAGTATCCCAGAGGAGTATCACAAGTGACTTAGAATAATTGATGAACTATTTAACAGGACCATCATCAGTTCACTGTCTTGGGGCAACACTGAAAAATCCCAAACTGGTTTATACAAGCCCAAGACACTACCTTGCTTCCAATTAGCAAAGATGCAATTTCAGACATTAATGTAAACCATCTTACACTCTGACACCTACTAGTGAGTTATATTTACAAGTAACAAGCATAATATTTTATCAGATTAATAAGTTGAGGCTTCAGATGGATGTCTGATGAAATTATTTTGATCCTTCAAGTAAACTGATTTTACCTGTAAAATACATTTTATGTTAATACCCCAAACTAGAAATGATCCAATATCCAACATCTTGTAAATAGTTTAACAAATTACGGCATATGTATATAATGCAATGAATTAGATATAAAAAAAATGATTGAGGGGATCCATGGGTGGCTCAGCAATTTAGCCCCTGCCTTCAATCCGGGGCATGATCCTGGAGTCCTGGGATCGAGTCCCACATCGGGCCCCTTGCATTGGGCCTGCTTCTCCCTCTGCCTGTGTCTCTGCCTCTCTCTCTCCCTCTCCCTCTCTCTTTCTCTCTGTCTTTGTCTCTCATGAATAAATAAAACAATTTTTAAAAATGATTGAATCTTAGAAATATTGTGCTAAGTGAAAGAAGCCAAATGCAATATCTATATACTCTATGATTCTATTTCTATAATTCAGAGAAACACTGAACTATAAGGGTAGAAATCTAATCAAAGTTTTAGAGGCTAATAGAAGTGAATTACCATAAAAGTGTCATGAGAAAACATTTTACAATGGATATATTTTATATCTTGATTGCAGTGGTGGTTGCATGACTATATATTTTTCAGAGTTCATCAAAATATATCCCCCCCAAAAGGTGATCTTTTTTTGTAGTTAAATTCTATCTCAATAATCTAGCAAATATAGATAAAATTTGCAGATAAACTCCAATATTGATTTCTTTTATTAAAAGAAATAAACTATGTCCTTAACATATTAATTTGGTTTGGTGTGGTTTTTGTTTTGCTTTGTTTTGGTTTGGTTTTGGTTTTGGTTTTATCTTCTTTTTCTATAATTCATGAGCTACAGATACACCTAGAAAGGAGTTCCCTCTAATCTTGTGACAACTTCCTGACTTTTTCCATAGTGATACATTTGTCAAATTTCACATAATCTATTTAGAATTTGTGAAACTGTAATAAATAAAAGCCACAAATAGCTGTTAGTTTTCTTTTTATTTATTTACTTTTTAAATAAATTTATTTTTTATTGGTGTTCATTTTACCAACATACATTGTTTTCTTTTTTTATTGGAATTTGATTTGCCAACATATAGCATAACACCCAGTGATCATCCCGCCAAGTGCCCCCCTTAGTGCCCATCACTCAGTCACCCCCTCCCCCCGCCCACCTCCCCTTCCATCAACCCTTCTTCGTTTCCCAGAGTTAGGAGTCTCTCATGTTCTGTCTCCCTTTCTGATATTTCCCTACTCATTGTTCTCCTTTCCCCTTTATTCCCTTTCACTATTTTTTATTTTTTATATTCCCCAAATTAATGAGACCATATAATGTTTGTCCTTCTCTGACTGACTTACTTCACTCAGCACAATACCCTCCAGTTCCATCCACGTCGAAGCAAATGGTGGGTATTTGTCGTATCTTTTTTTTTAAAATAAATTTATTTTTTATTGGTGTTCAATTTGCCAACATACAGAATAACACCCAGTGCTCATCCTGTCAAGTGCCCACCTCAGTGCCTGCCACCCACTCACCCCCACCCCCCCCCACCTCCCCTTCCACCACCCCTAGTTCTTTTCCCAGAGTTAGGAGTCTTTCATGTTCTGTCTCCCTTTCTGATATCTCCCACTATTTTTTTCTCCTTTCCCTTTTATTCCCTTTCACTATGTTTTATATTCCTCAAATTAATGAGACCATATAATGTTTGTCCTCCTCTGATTGACTTATTTCACTCAGCATAATACCCTCCAGTTGCATCCACGTTGAAACAAATGGTGGGTATTTGTCATTTCTGATGGCTGAGGATATTCCATTGTATACATAAACCACATTTTCTTTATGCATTCATCTTTCGATGGACACCGAGGCTCCTTCCACAGTTTGGCTATTGTGGACATTGCTGCTATAAACATCAGGGTGCAGGTGTGCCGGTGTTTCATTGCATCTGTATCTTTGGAGTAAATCCCCAGCAGTGCAATTGCTGGGTCATAGGTCAAATCTATTTTTTACTCTTTGAGGAACCTCCACACAGTTTTTCAGAGCGGCTGCGCCAGTTCACATTCTCACCAACAGTGTAAGAGGGTTCCTCTTTCTCCGCATCCTCTCCAACATTTGTTGCTTCCTGTCTTGTTATTTTTCCCCATTCTCACTGGTGTGAGGTGGGATCTCATTGTGGTTTTGATTTGTATTTCCCTGATGGCAGGTGATGTGGAGCATTTTCTCATGTGCTTGTTGGCCATGTCTATGTCTTCCTCTGTGAGATTTCTCTTCATGTCTTTTGCCCATTTCATGATTGGGTTGTTTGTTTCTTTGCTGTTGAGTTGAATAAGTTCTTTACAGATCTTGGATACTAGCCCTTTATCTGATAGGTCATTTGCAAGTATCTTCTCCCATTCTGTAGGTTGTCTTTTAGTTTTGTTGACTGTTTCTTTTGCTGTGCAGAAGCTTCTTAACTTGATGAAGTCCCATTAATTCATTTTTGCTTTTAGTTTACAAGAGAATATGAATCAATATGACTGCCATGAATAGATTCTCTGAAAATCTTCATTTTCAATCCCAGCTCCAAACCACTTAGCTATACTGTAATAGTCAAGTTAATTGATCATTCCAGCACTTATTTCCTACTTGGCTATAGGTAGATAAGAGAAATTTTCTATTATGGGGTTATTTTAGCTTTAATGAGATGATATTTGTACTGTGATACACTTAGTGGTAGTCAATACATAGTATAATTTGTCAATATAACTATCACAATATAGAATATAAAAGTAAAGAAACAAACTTGATTTATCACATAAAATAAATTTGATGCTATGAATCAGGATATATTATTTTTAAACAACTGACTTCTGAAAAAAATGATCATAAGAACTTTAAACTTTACATCTGTCCATGATATTAGCCACCAAATTAATTAACTCCATCTTAGTATACCCAGAAATATAAGTAACTAGAATAATGATAATAATAAATCTGCCCCCTGGTAAGGAGATAGTGATGATAACGTAGCTGAAAGTGGTAGACTGATAGATGTCCTCTAAAATAATGAGATCTAATCCCTGGTACCTGCAAATGTTACCCAATTTCCAAAAACAAGTTTGTTGGCTATGATTAAGTTAAAGATTTTGGATACCTAGGTGGCTCAGTGGTTGAGCGTCTGCCTTTGGCTCAGGGCATAATCTCAGGGTTCTGGGATCAAGTCTCACATCGGGCTTCCTGCATGAAGCCTGCTTCTCTCTCTGCCTGTGTCTCTGCCTCTCTCTCTCTCTCTCTCTCTGTCTCTCATGAATAAATAAATAAAATCTTTAAATAAAAAACGTTAAAGATCTTAAAATGAAGAGATTATCTTAGATTATCCATGTAGCATTTAAAAATAACTACAAGTTTCCTTATTAAAAGAGAGATAGATATTTCACACAGACAGAAGAGAAGTCAATGTAAACAGAGAGGCAGAGATTGGGTAATGAGACCACAAATCAAAGAAAGCCAGCAGCCTCCAGAAGTAGGTCGAGGTAAGGAATGGAGCCTCCCCTAGTGCCTCTGGAGGAGGCCTAGCTCTGCCAGCACTTTGATTTTGGCCCAGTGAAACTGATTTCAGATTTTAGGATTCCAAAATTGTGAAAGAATTAGTTTTCATTTGTTTTGGCCATTTATTTTGTCATAATTTGTTACAGTATCCACAGAAATTTAATATATTGTCCAGTAAAATAAATGGCAATATATACAGTTATAGTAAACAAAACAAAACAAAACAAAACAAAAAAACAAAACAAAAAAAACAGTAATAAAAATCAAGCCTTGAGAACATAAAGAAGAGCCTTCATTTCCTAATAGATGGCACTCAGATCCTTCAAAGATCTTCCTGGTAAAAGAATTCTAAAAGTTCTGAAACAAATTTTAAAAGAAAATGAAAGGATGAGTGGTTGAACTGGTGGAAAAGTAAGTAAAATCTACAATGTCTACAAAGGTAAAAAGAGTGAACAAATTCCGAAACAGATCATCATAGGTAAGTGGAAGTGTCGGCCCATGTTTTGGATTTTTCTGGACTTTATACAATTAAGTAACAAAGCAGTTCAGTGTTCATACACAGTGGATAATTTGTGTTGCTTGTAGATATATTGAGCCTGAACCAGGAAAAACCATCTCTCTCAAAACTCGAATAAGAAATATAAATCTTCACAAAAGAAAGATAAATGTGGACACTTGCCTCCTTGATTGAAAATGAGTGCAGGGATCCCTGGGTGGCACAGCGGTTTGGCGCCTGCCTTTGGCCCGGGGCGCGATCCTGGAGACCCGGGATCGAATCCCACGTCGGGCTCCCTGCATGGAGCCTGCTTCTCCCTCTGCCTGTGTCTCTGCCTCTCTGTCTCTCTCTGTGTGGCTATCATGAATAAATAAATAAAATCTTAAAAAAAAAAAAGAAAATGAGTGCAAGAAAAACAAAACAAAACAAAAGCTTTCTCTAGGATTTTTTTTAATTTAAAAAAAAGATGTCAGAAAACCAGAGAGGCTGAATTTCATGATTTCTTACAAACAGAGGGACTCAAAGCCTGGAATTTTAAAAATCAGTGGCTCATTGGTGGACCTGGAGGGCAATAGATAGCTGAACCCCTGTCCTTAAAAAAAGCACAACAATCAGCCCTGCAGAGAAGCAGCAGTTTGAAAAACACCTGGGGTGGGTTGGAGCTAGGATGGCAGAGAAGGAGGGGGACCTGGGCTTTCCTCATCCCTGGAACACAGCTGTATGGATCACTTGAAATACCCAGGAAATGGATCTGAGTATTGGAAGAAGGATTTCCATGGTTGGAGGGAGACAATGTGGCAGGTGGAGGTGTGTGGAAGTGAGTTAGGAGAGAGAGCTGCCTTGCTGCACAGGGGAGGGAACCCTTTGCATAGGGAAAGTTAAGAGAAAGAGAGGTTGAGAGAGGAGATGTAGGGTTCACAAAAAAAGAAAACCATTGTACCACAGACTGGGGAGTTGGGGAGCTGAGTGGCACAGGTTTTTTACAGTGATCATAGCTCAAACTCTGACCTTTGGGAAGTGTGATACTTTCCCCAGAATGGAGCTGTAGTGAGTGCTCCTGGTGAGAAGGTGAAGATTTTGGATGGGGAGCAGGCACAAAGTGGTGTAGGGTTCTCAAGGGTCACACTGGGAGAGATTGTTCCCTTTTCTGGATTACATAGGGAAGAGGATATATACTGTCTCCAAGGACAAAAGACACTGTAGGCATCTGTCCCTTTAATCTGCAAGGGACAGAGTCCTGTGCAGAGAGGGGATAACCTGGTTACTGCTATTTGAGGTGCCACAGCATAGGACGTGCCCACTTCAAGGACAGAAGACTGGTTTTCTGTGACAAAGAACATAGTCAGAGTGCATGGAGCCTCTAATGCAGAGGAGGAAGCACATCCAAGTGGTGGTGGCTCCTTTATGAATTGGAGCTTTGAATCCCAGCCTCACCAGACATAAATGCAAGATACCTGGCACTGGCTCCCTGATGGCCCTGGCTTCAGTGAGGGCTTCCTGAACAGAGGGGGTGTCACCACTTTACCCAGGCTGAAAACACTGCTGGACATCAGAGGGCGACACAGTGGCCCCCAATAGGGGTGGAAGCCATTGACATCAAATCCTGCACCCTGGTGCTAAGCAACTGTTTTTCTTTACTGGGACAGGTGACTCATAACCAACTCAGCTATCCTTTCCCCCAGAAGAGCACACAGACAGAACTCTACCTGAAACAAGTTTACTGAGAATACAGTGCCCCATAGTATCCCCTTCAGTTCTGGAAGAAATAGCACCTGGTGGCATTTTTTTTTTCATTTGTCTTACTCTTTTTATTCTTTTTCCTTTGGAATTGGGCTTACAGTTTTCTGTTTGTTTGTTTTTACATTTCCTTTTCTCTCTTCTCTTTTATTATTTTTATTTTTTGACTAAGAAATCTTTTTTTTTCTTTTTCTTTGAAATCAGACTATAGTTTTTTTTATTGTTTTTGTGTTGTGTTGGTTCCCTTTCCTTTCTTTTTGGAGTAGGCTTCTCCCACCCACTTCCTTTTTTTCTTTTTATTTCTTTCCTTTTATTCCAGGCATTTGTTAACAAACAAATCAAACCACACCTCAATAAAGGCCCCAAAACTCCACACTGCCACGAAGGAGGAACTCTACAGAGGATGGATGTGTGGGAAAGAGCTGTCAAAACCCAACAGCAGAATTCACACAGCATACACCAAAAACACTTTCTTATGTTCCAGGCCCTGGACACTGTATGACTTTTTAAAAATTTACTACTACTCCGAGGTGCAAGAAACAGAACAACCCTTAATAACATACAAAAGATAAAAACTTAGCCAAGTTGACACAATGGAGGAATTTGTCCCAAAAGAAAGGTCAGGAAGACATTATAGAGGTGGGGAAAGATGGCAGAAGAGTAGGGTCCCCAAGTCACCTGTCCCCACCAAATTACCTAGATAACCTTCAAATCATCCTGAGAACCTACGAATTCAGCCTGAGATTTAAAGAGAGAACAGCTGGAATGCTACAGTGAGAAGAGTTCACGCTTCTATCAAGGTAGGAAGACGGGAAAAAAGAAATAAAGAAACAAAAGGCATCCAAAGGGGAGGGGCCCTGCGAGGAGCCAGGCTAAGGCCTCAGCCAGTGCACCTAGTACAGGAAAGCCCCGGCCCGGAGAAGCAGGAGCTTCAACAATCCTCTTGGATGGAAAGGTGCTCGCAGGGAGTTGGAGCAGGATGCCAGGAGGGTGGGGATGCCCTCAGGCTCCCTGGGACAGTAACAGACACCTGCGCCCCGGGGAGAGTGCGCCGAGCTCCCTGAAGGGCTGCAGCGCCTGCACGGCTGGACCCGGGGGCAGCTCGGGGGCAGCTCGGGCAGAGGCTCTGGGCAGAGGGAGCTGTGCAGCTGGGACCGCGATTCCAACAGCACAGGCCCGGGAGCACAGGGCACTGGGGACACAGCCCAAGATCCAGCGAACCCCTCCAGGACAGGCAGAGGCCGGGAGGGCACAGGACAGCAAGGATGCTTCTGCCCCGAGCTGAACAGATCAGCGGCCCGCCCCCGGAGCACCTAGGCCCCTGTGGACTGAGAGCTCCATAGTTCCTGCAGGAGGTGACTCCAGGGCAGGAGAGCTGGTCGCTGCTACTGTTGTTTTACCTCCTGGGGCCTCACAGGATAAACAACTCCCACTGAGCTTCACAGTGGCCTCACCGGATAAACAGGTTAAACAACTTTCACTGAGCCCTGCACAAGGCAGGAGGCTAACCAGCTCCCCAAAGTGCTAACACCTGAGAATCAGCAGAGCAGGCTCCTCCCCCAGAAGATCAGCTAGAAGGTCAAGGGAAAAGCAAGTTATTGACCAAGCGGCACTAGAAAGTTCAAGGGGAAGTCGAGGGATTTACAGTATACAAAATCAGAGGTCACTCCCCCTTGTTTTTTGTTTTCTGTTTGCTTCCCCCTTTTTCTTTCCTTCTCTTTTTTCTTTTTCTTTTCTTCTTTCTCTTCTTTTTCTGCTTTTCCCAATACAACTTGTTTTTCACCACTCTGCAGTGAGCAAAATGACTAGAAGGAAAACTTCACCTCAAAAGAAAGAACCAGAAACAGTCATCACTCCCACAGAGTAACAAAATTTGGATTACAATTCAATGTCAGAAAGCCAATTCAGAAGCACTATTATAAAGTTACTGCTGGCTCTAGAAGAAAGCATAAAGGACTCAAGAGACTTCATGACAGCAGAATTTAGATCTAATCAGGCAGAAATTAAAAATCAATTGAATGAGATGCAATCCAAACTAGAAGTGCTAACCGCGAGGGTTAACGAGGTGGAAGAACGAGTGAGTGACGTAGAAGACAAGTTGATGGCAAAGAGAGAAACAGAGGAAAAGAGAGACAATTAAAAAATCATGAGGATAGATTAAGGGAAATAAATGACAGCCTGAGGAAGAAAAATCTACGTTTAATTGGGGTTCCTGAGGGCGCCGAAAGAGACAGAGGGCCAGAATATGTATTTGAACAAATCATAGCTGAAAACTTTCCTAACATGGGAAGGGAAACAGGCATTCATATCCAGGAAATAGAGAGATTCCCCCTCCCCTAAAATCAATAAAAACCGCTCAAATCCTCTGCATTTAATAGGTAAGCTTGCAAATTCCAAAGATAAAGAGGTCATTAAAGCAGCAAGAGACAAGAAATCTCTAAATTTTATAGGGAGAAATATTAGATTAACAGCAGACCTCTCCACAGAGACCTGGCAGGCCAGAAAGGGCTGGCAGGATATATTCAGGGTCCTAAATGAGAAGAACATGCAGCCAAGAATACTTTATCCAGCAAGGCTCTCATTCAGAATGGAAGGAGAGATAAAGAGCTTCCAAGACAGGCAGGAACTGAAAGAATATGTGACCTCCAAACCAGCTCTGCAAGAAATTTTAAGGGGGACTCTTAAAATTCCCCTTTAAGAAGAAGTCCAGTGGAACAATCCACATAAACAGGGACTGAATTGGTATCACGATGACCCTAAACTCATATCTTTCAATAGTAACTCTGAATGTGAATGGGCTTAATGACCCCATCAAAAGGCGCAGGGTGTCAGACTGGATAAGAAAGCAGGACCCATCTATTTGCTGTCTACAAGAGACTCATTTTAGAGAGGACACCTACAGCCTGAAAAAAAAAAAAAAAGGTTGGAGAACCATTTACCATTCAAATGGTCCTCCAAAGAAAGCAGGGGTAGCCATCCTAATATCAGATAAACTAAAATTTACCCGATGACTGTAGTGAGAGAAAAGAGGGACACTATCTCATACTTAAAGGATCAATCCAACAAGAGGACTTAACAATCATCAATATATATGCCCAGAATGTGGGAGCTGCCAAATATATCAATTAATAACCAAAATTAAGACATACTTAGATAATAATATACTTATACTTGGTGACTTCAATCTAGCGCTTTCTACACTTGATAGGTCTTCTAAACCAACATCTCCAAAGAAACGAGAGCTTTAAATGATACACTGGACCAGATGGATTTCACAGATATCTATGGAACTTTACATCCAAACTCAACTGAATACACATTCTTCTCAAATGCATATGGAACAGCCTCCAGAATAGACCACATACTGGGTCACAAATCGGGTCTGAACCGATACCAAAATATTGGGACCGTCCCCTGTGTATTCTCAGACCATAAAGCCTTGAAATTAGAACTAAATCACAACAAGAAGTTTGGAAGGACTTCAAACACATGGAGGTTAAGGACCATCCTGCTAAAAGATGAAAGGGTCAACCAGGAAATTAAGGAAGAATTAAAAAGTTTCATGAAAACTAATGAGAATGAAGATACAACCATTCAAAATCTTTGTGATACAGTCCTGAGGGGGAAATACATCGCAATACAAACATCCATCCAAAAATTGGAAAGAACTCAAATACAAAAGCTAACCTTACACCTAAAGGAGCTAGAGAAAAAAACAGCAAATAGATCCTACGCCCAGCAGAATCAGAGAGTTAATAAGATTTGAGCAGAATTCAATGAAATAGAGAGCAGAACTGTGGAACAGATCAACAAAACCAGGGAGTTGGTTCTTTGATAGAATTAATAAGATTAAAAAAAAAGATAAACCATTAGCCAGCCTTATTAAAAAGAAGAGAGAGAAGACTCAAATAATAAAATCATGAATGAGAAAGGAGAGATCACTACCAACACCAAGGAAATACAAACGGTTTTAAAAACATATTATGAACCAATAAATTAGGCAATCTAGAAGAAATGGACGCATTCCTGGAAAGCCACAAACTACCAAAACTGGAACAGGAAGACATAGAAAACCTTAACAGGCCAATAACCAGGGAGGAAATTGAAGCAGTCATCCAAAACCTCCCAAGACTTAAAACTCCAGGGCCAGATGGCTTCCCAGGGGAATTCTATCAAACATTTAAAGAAGAAACCATACCTCTTCTACTAAAGCTGTTTGGAAAGATAGAAAGAGATGGAGTCCTTCCAAATTCGTTCTATGAGGCCAGCATCACCTTAATTCCAAAACCAAAGACCCCACCAAAAAGGAGAATATAGACCAATATCCCTGATAAACATGGATGCAAAAATTCTCAACAAGATACTAGCCAATAGAATCCAACAATACCTTAAGAAGATTGTTCACCATGATCAAGTAGGATTTATCCACAGGATGCAAGGCTGGTTCAACACTCATAAAGCAATTAATGTGATTGATAATATCAAGAAGAGAAAAAAACAAGAAAATATGATCCTCTCATTAGATGCAGAGAAAGCATTTGACAAAATACAGCATGCATTTCTGATCAAAATTCTGCAGAGTGTAAGAATAGACAGAACTTTCCTCAACATGTTAAAAGCGATCTATGAAAAGCCCACAGCCAATATTATCAATGGGGAAGCACCGGGAGCCTTTCCCCTAAGATCAGGAACAAGACAGGGATGTCCAATCTCACCACTGCTACTCAATATAGTACTAGAAGTCCCAGCCTCAGCAATCAGACAACAAAAAGACATAAAAGGCATTCAAATGGGCAAAGAAGTCAAACTCTCCCTCTTCACGAGCCTCGGGCCCTGTGCTGTGTATATGGTGGTCACTCACCTGTGGAGCTGCTGGCCCAGGACCCTTTGGGCTGTGCTGAACACCTGGTAGACACAGAAAACGACTGCATATTCTGAGAGGCTACTCTCTTGGAAGGATCGCAGCAGGACTGTACAAAAGTATCCATTCTGCCTTCCCGGAGCGTCCGCCTGATCCAGGCCTCACCCGGGGTCAGGGTGGATGATTCCTTTCCACACCAGAGACACAAGGAGGGGCACTGTAGTCAGCTTCCAAACCACGGGCCACTGGGAAGAACAGGGACTGGCACTCAGCCCAGAGACACGCATCACCTCGGGAAGTTTTGCAGGACAAAGGACTTCAGGGCCCACACAGAAAAAGGTTCTAGGCTTCAAAATACCATTGGTTGGTTGGGACGCAGGGCAGAGCATTGGCAACTTCAACACATTCCAGTAGCTGAGCAACACCCGCATTTCTCTCAACTCATATCTTTTAGGAAGACCAGTATTCCATGGAGTCACCCGTAATCATCCAACTGCAGACAGAAGACAGAGGGTTAACACCTCAAATCCTGCCAAGATCCCACATATTGGGCCAGAGAAGAGACCAAAGCATGGCCTGCATGGCATTTCCCCTAAGCTGATGTACCTTGGTCTGTTCCTGACCTAGGGAGGAAGGATCAGGGGAGAGCACCTTCTTCGGCAGGCCCCAGGGGAGCCAATTGTTTCTAGTCTGGGCTCTTGGCTTGCCCTGATCATCTGTGGGTCCCGACTTTCACCATGAATGGGACTTGTTCTCAGCCCGGACCGGCCATGCTTGTAGTCGGTGGCCTGATGCACCTATGCTTCTCGGGGGGAGATGGAGTAATTGAACCCTTGGAGAAACTCATCCAAGATTTCCTGTGTGGATCTCTACACAAAAGACAGAGCCAGCTACTTGGGTGAGGAGGCATCAGAGGGCTTCCACCCAAACTGGGCTTCCAGGTAATGGCAGATCAAGCAACTTAAACAGTCTGTGGGGACACACTAGGTGCTCCATGCAGCACAGGAGACATGGCAAGAGAATGGCATCATGTCAAGTGCCATGGGCCTTGAATGGCTGAAGCACTGTAGCAGACGGCCCCATTGATGGAGTACTATGAGGACCTCTAAGGTCACAGCTCATGACCGTTAGGCCTACAAAGATCTGATGTGTTCTGGCACATGACACCTTAGAGATAAACATAGAAAATGGCTTCATCCCACCCTTCCTTTTGTCTTAAATCACCCTCATTACTGTGATCTTTTGTGAGGCCTGCAGATGTTGTGCAAAGACAGTGGATCTGTGTTCTACACAGGATACCTGGGGTGCGTGGGTGAAATAAGGAAAATGGTAGTGAAACGCAGACACTCATTGCTCTCAGTGAAAAAAACACACCACCCCCACTCCTCAAAAGCATGAAATCTATTCTGCACCATTCCAACCTAGGGGAACAGTGTCTTATCACCTCAGACACTGTTCAGGTCTCTTTGCGTTTGGGCCTGTGCGGCACTCGTGTGGAAACACTACAGGAGGGCCCCAGGTTTCTCTCCATGTTTGTGTGGAGGCCATCTCTCTGTGGAGAACCCTCTTCCCATGCTCACCTCAGAACAGCACTGCTCCTTGTTTGCCTGGTGCACCCTATTATTGTCTAGGGAGTTAGAAGAGTTGAAGCCACAAAACATCTCCTCCAAGTTCTCCTGGGTGCAGCTCTGCAAATACAGTGCCCTGTATGTACAGGGCCAAGAGACTTTAGGGTACTCCCTCCACAACACAACAAGGGGACAACCCCTTTAGAAATCGTGTTCTTCACTTCACATCACAGGGGCAGCCGAAGGGCCATCTGGCAAGGAGAAGCCGGATGAAAGAGACTCTTGTGCTCATGACTTACATACTTGAAGTTGAGCTTGGCCCTCAACACTCACCTTCTCATCTTGCCTGCTACGACCTGGCGTCTGAACACCAAAGATGTGTCAGGCTTCCAAACCGTGGCAGCTGGTTTCTACCCAGGAAGGGCATGTTCCTCTCCTCTGTCCCCTCTCCACACACACACACACAGTCTCACACTAACACACCCTCTTACACATACACAAACGGACACACACCCAATGAGGGTGAAAGTGGTGCAAGCCTCCTCTGCTGAGATTACAGTGTGGGCTGCTCTCCAGTGGCTTCCCCCAGGTGCCCTGTGGTACCTGTTGAGGTCTCTGGCACATAACCAGAAGCTTTGGCGAAGAGGGCCGAGCTGACGTCCATAGCGACATGAACATCTCTGTCTAGACTCTCTAAACCCAGAATCACTGAAAGTAGGGCAACAGCAACAGAACATCTTGTTCTCTTGACAGGCTCCAGTTAAGTGAGCTGGAAAGACAGACATTATTCAACTCAGCTTCCTGGTTACCAGAGTTCTAAATACGTTCCACGCTTGTCCCCAAGGAAGTGACGTCACTTTTTCAAGATTCCAGCCTTTGGGCCCCTCCCTTCAGTCAGACCCATCCAGAGCCCCTTCTTGGCAGATGACTGCTTACCCCGTGCCATCTCCTTAACTGTACATCGGGAGCCAAAAGTGCCATAGCCACAACTCTCTGAAAATGTAAGGAAGGTCCTACTTTTCTGGAGACGGAGCTGATTTCAGACCTTTCTTTCTGTGCTTGCTTTCCCAGATCTGTGACCTATCTAACCCACCGTGTCTCTCACATAGTCCCCAGATTCCCACCCTGCACGGTGATAGAAGAGGCAGAATCTCCTTCCTAGGGACATCATTAGGGGTCTATGGATGATATTTCTAACGCATGTGAGCTGGTGCCCTGTGTATCTGAGGCGCAATTTTAAGGATGGTGCTTTGACATAAAGGGGTGAGATGTGGCATGGGATACCACTTGAATGTGGCCTGCATACCAGCAACGTAATATCACAATGCTCACTTTACCCCCGGCCTCATTTCAGTGGGGGCAGCATGATGGGGTGGGAATGCTAGAAGATGCAGCCATGGTCATCTTCTGTAGTCAAACTGTACAATTGTGTCCTGTTCTATTTTGAATGAGACCGAGGGGCCTCCTTCTGGGCTCTGGGGGTCGCAGCCTTCACAATGGCTCCCAGTGATAAGGACTTGTGGCATAAATATCCCTGTGTCACCGCGAGGTGTTTCGTGATGGGTTTTGACCAACACGATACATCCAACACAATGGCATGTCACACCTAAGTTCCAAATGGAACTGTGCTTAATGTTAGTGTTAGGCTGGGGTTAGGGTTAGATTTATGGTGTAGCTTTAGGGTTAGTGTTAGGGTTATGGTTATGGTTAGGGTTAGGGTTAGTGTAAGTGTAAGGGTTACTGTTAAGCTTACGGATTAGGGTTATGGTTTAGGGGTAGGGTTAGGGTTAGGGTTCAGTTTTGGGTTCAGGTTCAGGTTTGGGAAAGTTATGGTAGGGTGAGGGATCGTGTTCCATTTTGGGTTAGGATTTGGGTTAGGATTCGGGTTAGAGTTAGGGTTAGGTTTAGGGTTAGGGTTCGGGTTTGGGTTAGGGTTAGCGTTAGGTTTCGGCTTCGGGATAAGCTTTGTTTAGGGTCAGGGCTCGAGTCCAGGTTAAGGACCCCACATGCCGCTCCCTTTGACTCATTGGTCTCTTCAAAAGACACCCCGACATGAAGCTCTCCCATTGGAAATCAAGAGATCTATGTGATCCTGGGATGACAGTCACTCCCCAGCGACAACCCCTGTAGTCTCCCAACCTGCTCTGTGAAGGCATCAAAGTTCTCCTGGCTCCAAAGACCAACCTCAAGTTTACTTGGCATTTCACAAACACTTTTAAGGAAGTTTTTTAAATTCTTGGAGAGAGACAAAGAGAACAAGCAGGGTGAGCTGCAGCGGGAGAGGGCGAAGCAGGCTCCCCACTGAGCAGGGAGCCCAATGGAGGTCTCAAAGCCAGGTCCCTGGGATCATGGCCTGACCTGAAAGCAGGGGCCTCACTGACTGAGCCACCCAGTGCCCTTCCTTGATCTTATCATCCATCTGAGTGGTCGAAATGTGGGTAGACCCATTCATCCCATGTGGCGGCCATGAAGATGTCCCATCTAACCAACTGTGGACATGCGTGCCTACGTTAGGTGGAGTGATTGACTGTCTGACACTCTGATTACACTTGAGACCGAGACAGTGTATCTACTGTATTCTTTCAATGACCTTAGTGCTTAGAAATGTGTGTGCAATCCTAGGCGCTTTATCTCTATTCTTGGAGAAAGGAATCCCAACCAGCACTTTCCCTCTACTGAGTGGACCATGGGCTGCTTTGCCTTCCCCAGTGACCTATGCTCTGGCCACATGAAGGATAAGGAGCAGGGCCAGTTAGATGGAATCCCAGAAGTCTTTTGCAAACAGGAAAACGGCCTGCTTTCCTCGTGCTCTGTGCACCCAGGGTGCCACAGGCCAAAGTTGCATCAGGCCATCAGGAGTGGGGTGGTTTGTGTTGTGGAGGGAGTACCTTAATGTCTCTTGGCCCTGTACATACGGGGCACTGTATTTGCAAAGCTGCTGCCAGGAGATCCCGGAGGAGATGTTCTGTGGCTTCAACTCTTCTAACTACCTAGACAGTGATCAAGTGCACCAGGCAAACAAAGAGCAGTGCTGTTCTGAGGTGAGAATGGGAAGAGGGTTCTCCACAGAGAGATGGCCTCCACACAAATATGGAGAGAAACCTGGGGCCCTCCTGTAGTGTTTCCACACGAGTGCCGCACAGGCCCAAACGCAAAGAGACCTGAACCTCCACTCCCAACCTCCGGCTACGTCTGAGGTGATGACAATGTTCCCCTAGGTTGGAATGGTGCAGGATTTCATGCTTTTGAGGAGTGCGGGTGGTGTGTTTTTTTCACTGAGAGCAATGAGTGTCTTTGCGTTTCACTACCATTTTCCTTATTTCACCCACACGCCCCAGGTATCCTGTGTAGAACGCAGCTCCACTGTCGTTGTACAATGTCTTCAGGCCTCACAAAGGATCACACTAAAGAGGGGGATTTAAGACAAAAGGAAGGGTGGGATGAAGCCATTTTCTATGTTTATCTCTAAGGTGTCATGTGCCAGAACACATCAGATCTTTGTAGGCCTAACGGTCATGAGCTGTGACCTTAGAGGTCCTCATAGTACTCCATCAATGGGGCCGTCTGCTACAGTGCTTCAGCCATTCAAGGCCCTTGGCACTTGACATGATGCCATTCTCTTGCCATGTCTCCTGTGCTGTAAGGAGCACCTAGTGTGTCCCCACAGACTGTTTAAGTTGCTTGATCTGCCATTACCTGGAAGCCCAGTTTGGGTGGAAGCCCTCTGATGCCTCCTCACCCAAGTAGCTGGCTCTGTCTTTTGTGTAGAGATCCACACAGGAAATCTTGGATGAGTTTCTCCAAGGGTTCAATTACTCCATCTCCCCCCGAGAAGCATAGGTGCATCAGGCCACCGACTACAAGCATGGCCGGTCCGGGCTGAGAACAAGTCCCATTCATGGTGAAAGTCGGGACCCACAGATGATCAGGGCAAGCCAAGAGCCCAGACTAGAAACAATTGGCTCCCCTGGGGCCTGCCGAAGAAGGTGCTCTCCCCTGATCCTTCCTCCCTAGGTCAGGAACAGACCAAGGTACATCAGCTTAGGGGAAATGCCATGCAGGCCATGCTTTGGTCTCTTCTCTGGCCCAATATGTGGGATCTTGGCAGGATTTGAGGTGTTAACCCTCTGTCTTCTGTCTGCAGTTGGATGATTACGGGTGACTCCATGGAATACTGGTCTTCCTAAAAGATATGAGTTGAGAGAAATGCGGGTGTTGCTCAGCTACTGGAATGTGTTGAAGTTGCCAATGCTCTGCCCTGCGTCCCAACCAACCAATGGTATTTTGAAGCCTAGAACCTTTTTCTGTGTGGGCCCTGAAGTCCTTTGTCCTGCAAAACTTCCCGAGGTGATGCGTGTCTCTGGGCTGAGCGCCAGTCCCTGATCTTCCCAGTGGCCCGTGGTTTGGAAGCTGACTACAGTGCCCCTCCTTGTGTCTCTGGTGTGGAAAGGAATCATCCACCCTGACCCCGGGTGAGGCCTGGACCATGCGGACGCTCCGGGAAGGCAGAACGGATACTTTTGTACAGTCCTGCTGCGATCCTTCCAGGAGAGGAGCCTCTCAGAAAATGCAGTCGTTTTCCGTGTCTACCAGGTGTTCAGCACAGCCCAAAGGGTCCTGGGCCAGCAGCTCCACAGGTGAGTGACCACCATATCCACAGCACAGGCCCGAGGCTCGCCTCTACTACCTGCATGTTTCGGGAATGTCACTGCACCTCCCTGGGCTTCCTTTTCCTCCTCTGAGAAGGGCTGTGGAAGAGGATAACCTCATGGGGCTACTGTGGGCAATCCCGGCAGAAAACATGGCCTAGGCTTCTCTGCTCCCTGGCCCTGTCGCAAGGGCTGCTGGGCATCTTCCTGTGGAGCAGCTGTCTCTCCCCTGTCGGCGTGGACGCGGCCCCGCGGCCTCCCGAGCCTCCCCGCGCACCCAGGCTCCCCTCAGCAGGCGGACGAGGCTACTGCGCACGCGCCCCCTGGTCCGGGCCTGGGCTCGGGCGCCCCCTGCGGGACGCGCAGGCGCTGCAGGAGGCCGAGCGGGAGGCCGTGTCCCCGCGCCCAGGGCCGCCCCCGCCTCCGTCCAGGCTCCGGCCGGGGCCTGTGAGCGGCGGAAACGTCTCCCCGACGCGGAGCCCAACCCCGGCTTCCCCAGGACACGGGCGGACGGGGACCTGGAGCCCAGGGACGACGGGACATGTGGACCAAACTCACCCCGTCCCGCAAAACCCCCTGCACCCTCCTGCGCCGCGGGCGGGGCCGCGGGCCGGTGCGGCCGCCCTGGAGACAGCGCGGAGGCTGCTCGGGGAGTTCCCGCTGGAGCCGCCCTGGGACCGGCAGGTGCGCGGCCCGGAGCTCCCGGGAGATGGAGACGCGGGGAGACGCGGGGCACCTGCCCCCGATGTGCACGGCAGCCGGGTCAGGGCAGCCACACTGCGGGCGGAGCCTCGGTGCCCTCGGGCAGAGGGTGGATAAAGGGGATGGGGACGGGTGGTGGCGAGAGACAGAGACAGAGAGAGAGAGGTCGGTGTCACTCAGCGTCGAAGAGAAGGACATCTCGCCGTTCGCAGTGACGCGGACAGAGCTAGAGGGATCGTGTTAAGTGAAATAAGTCACTCGGGAAAGAGAATGACCGTGTGACGTCATTGACAGGTGTGATTAAAGACGCAAAGCAGATGAACATCCGTGAAGGGAAGGAAAGACAAGATGAAAACAGAGATGGAGGAAGAGGAGACTCTTAATCCGAGGAAACACACTGCGGGTCGCTGGAGGGAGGGGAGGGGAGGGGAGGGGAGGGGAGGGGGGCGGGCATGAAGGAGGGCGCGGGATGTCACGAGCACTGCTGTTCTCTCCAACTGGTGAATCCCTGAATTCCACCTCTGAAAGTATAATACACTACACTGTTAACTAATTGGGTTTAAGTTAAATTAAGTTAAAAAAAAAATCCCTTGCATCAGAGCACATGTCCTTCCGGGCTCTGTTCTGCTCCTTCAGCTGATGCCGGACCCCCCCCCCCCCCCCCCCCCGTGGGTCTGGTTTGTTTAAGCAGGCGCCACGCCTTGTCCACGGCCCAGCCCAGGGCTAGAACTCACGACCCCGAGATCAGGACCGGGGATGAGGTCAAGAGTCGGATGCTTAACCGAGGGAGCCAGCCGGGGCCAAGAACCACGCTGGTTCATCCTGCATCTCTGTGACATCGATTGAAATAGGAAAGTGCTGCGTCCAGCTCTGTCCTGCTTCTCCAATACTGACTTGCTGTCCGGGGTCATTTGTGGGGGCAGACGGATGTTAGGGTTTTTTTTTTTTTTTTTTTCTATTTCTAAGATCTGGCACCATGATTTTGATAGGAGTGACATTGAAACTGAGGGTGGCTTCAGGAACTGTGGACATTTTCACAAGCTGAGGCTCCCGCCCCACCAGCCCAGGACGACCTCCCAGAGCCTGGAGGGTCTCAGCGCACAAGTCTCACACTCCCTTGGTTCAGTCTAACTACTTTGTTCTCTGTGATGCTCCTGAAAAGGGAGTCATGTCCTTAATTTCCTTCCTGAGGCTCATTGTTGGGACACAGAGAGGCTAATGAGCTCTGTAGGGTCATTCTGTGTCCCTGAACGCTCCTGAACTCACACCTTAGTTTGAACAGGTTTTGGTGGAGGCTCTCAGGTTTCCTGTTTCTAGTGCTGCATCTTCAGTAAATAGGGACAGTGTGACGCCCCCCTTCCAGGTGTGGAACCTCTGCTGTTTCCTGTCTGTTGACTACATTAGGACTTCCAGCGCTGAGAGGGGACCTCCTTGGCTTGTTCCTGCTCAGGGGAGACGATTTCAAGTTTTCACCCTTGAGGATGAAGTCAGCTGCGGGCCTTCCTAGCGGACTTTATTCTGTTGATAGACAAAATAATTGATAACACAATAATTGATAGACAATTTCCTCAAACCCCACTGTGCTTTTTATGTTGTATTTTGTCAAATGCTTTTTCTGCAACTCTTGAGAGGATCATATGCTTTTTGTCCTTTCTCTTGTTTTTTGTGTTTTGTTTTTAAAGATTTTATTTATATATCCTTGAGAGACACAGAGAGACAGAGAGAGAGGCAGAGACACAGGCAGAGGGAGAAGCAGGCTCCATGTAGGGAACCCGATGTAGGACTCAATCCCGGGACTCCAGGATCAGGCCCTGGGCCGAAGGCAGGCAATGAAGCGCTGAGCCCCCCGGGCCGCCCCATGTCCTTTCTCTGGTTAATGGGATGGATCGTGCTGACTGATGGCCAGAGGGGCCGCGGGGGGGCAGGTGAGCAACACAGATGAACAGTAGGAAAAGCTACAAGCGTCTGGTTCTAAATAAATAAACCCCAGAAATTTAGAAAGTACAGCCTGGCAACAGAGTCAGTACTGTTGGGACAACTTTGTACGGGGACAGACGGTGATGCCGCTTCTCGAGGGGAGAGCTGAGTGAGGCACAGAATTGTCAAGTCACTAGTTGTAGCCCTGAAACTACTGTTACATTGTGTGTTGACTGTACTTCAATAAGTATCAAGGAAAAGGGGTTTCTGGTAGGACTCCCGGTGGGTCCGTGAAAGGCATTTACACGGTCGTTACACACACGAAGGCACCTCTGCAGAGGGGATCAAGATGCTCACGTGTCTTCATGTTAATTTTTAGAAGATTTACTTGAGAGAGGGTGCAGTGGGGGGGGGGCGGAGGGAGAGGGGGAACCTGGAGCCGACTCCTCACCCACCGGAGCCCAAGCCCCACGCGAGGCTCCACGCCACAACCTCGAGATCCTGACCTGAGCCAAACTCAAGAGTCGACGTGGAACCGACTAAACCACCCAGGAGCCCCTCAAATGTTCCTAACTGCAACCCCATGCTGTGAACCCTGGGGGGCGGGGGACATCTGTGACCCCCAGTCTCCCTTGAAGGGCAGGAGGCCTGCAAGGCCCGAGGATGGGAACTGAGGATGTGGGAGGGTGCCTGCATCCCCTTCCCGCCCGGTGTGGGGACAGGACCCTCCCCCGGGACCCTCGGCCTTCAGGGTGAAGGGCTAAGTGCTGATTGGACCCTGCCTGCCCACAGTGATGATGCGGGACCCCACTCTGGGCGGAACTGTGGTGCCCCTGGGTTCCACCGCTGCCTGGTGCCCACTCTGCATCCGCAGACCTTCGGAGGCACTTGTGCTCCGGATCTGGCTCGCAGCGACCCGACTCTCCCACTCTCCCCAGTACCCCAGTACTCCCACTCTCCCCAGTACCCCCACTCTCCCACTCTCCCCAGTACCCCCACTCTCCCACTCTCCCCAGTACCCCCACCCTCCCACTCTCCCCAGTACCCCAACCCTCCCACTCTCCCCAGTACCCAGTGCATAAAGAGGAGGCGCTCACACAGCGACAGGTCACAGGTGAGTGGCAGCTGATCCCTGCTCCCCACGGGCCACAGTGGGGCCTGTGGGTCCAGGAGGGGGCACAGGCCTCCCGGGCTGGGGTCCACAACACCCTGACCCCCCCATGTGATGACCGTGAGCAGCTCCTACAGCCCTTCGACAGCCCCACGGGGTGAGAGCGGCCACCCTGCTGCCCCCGTCCAGGGAAGGAGGCTGCAGTCGGAACTCAGGCAGCTCCCCCGGGACCCCTGCTCCCCTGTAAGCCCTGTGCTGTGCAGGCACCCAAGCCATGACCTTTCCAGCCTGTCCTAGACACTTGGACCCCGACAGGGATGACTGACACCCCCATCCCGCCCTGTGCCCGCTGGGTCCCCCTGGCCCGTGAGCAGGCTTGCTCTTCACGCACTGGAATGTGGAGTCCCTCGTGCTCCCCCAGGCCCCCCTCAGGCTATTCACACATCACTGCCCTCGGGGTGGAGAGTTTGGTCACACTCTTGCTGGCATCAGGTTTTAATTTTGATGAAGTTCAGTCCGTCGCTTTCTGCCCTTGGTCGTGTGCTTGTGGAATCCAAGAGAAACCTTCGATCCCCGCCCCCGCCCCAAGCCCGCAGGGACACTCGCTGGCCGGCCCACCTACCACCATCTCTGCGCCGGCCTGGGGCTGGGAGACGTCACCCCCGAGCATCAGGTGGGCAGTTCCCGGAGCCCCTGGTCCCCCGCCCGTGTGCTCCTGATACCGGGGTGGGAGCGCTCTGTGACCCCAGTGTGACGGTGTGTCCTGGGACAGTGGCTGGGAAGGTGGACTGTAGGTGGGCGGGGGACAGACAGGCAGCGAGGGCCCGTGTGTGATGCCTGTGCCCCTTGGGGCTACGGGGTTGTCTCCAGCTCCGGTCAGACAGAGGGGCACCTGCCTACGGGGAGCACCCGGACGCATGTGTCCTCAGAAGGTTCTCACGCGCCGTCATTCTTGGATGTGTTTGGATTGCAGCACGATGCAGGAGGACCCGGAGACACTGCTGGCCTTGCAAAGGGCCAATATCGTGGCCCAGCACCATCAGGTGGGGCCCAGAAGGGACCATAGACACTACACACCCACGACAGGGGGGACCATACCTGCAAGAGCAGGGGAGGCTCAAGAGGGGATCAGAGCCAAGGATGAGCCAGGTCAGCCCAGACAAGGACCATAGTCACCAGGAACAAGTGAGACCCTGGGGATGGTCCCGGTGTCAGCAGCAACTAAGGGTCCATCCTGGATCCTAGTCATTGGTAGCTGAGGAGCCTAGTCACCAGGTATAGGTGAGGCCCAGGTGGGGACCACAGTCACCAGGTCCAAGTGAGCCCAGTTGGGGACCACAGTCATAGGTCCACATGAGGCCCAGGTGGAGACCAGAGTCACCAGGTCTGGGTGAGGACCACAGTCACCAAGTCTGGTGAGGCCCAGGTAGGGACCAGAGTGACCAGGTCCAGGTGAGGCCCAGGCGGGGACCACAGTCATCAGGTCCAGGTGAAGCCCAGGCAGGGACCACAGTCATCAGGTCCAGGTGAAGCCCAGGTGGGACCACAGTCACTAGGTCCAGGTGAGGCCCAGGTGGGGACCATAGTCACCAGGTCCAGGTGAGGCCCAGGTGGGGACCACAGTCACCAGGTCCAGGTGAGGCCCAGGTGGGGACCACAGTCACCAGGTCCAGCTGAGGCCCAGGTAGGGGACCACAGTCACCAGGTCCAGCTGAGGCCCAAGTAGGGGACCACAGTCACCAGGTCCAGGTGAAGCCCAGTGGGGGACCACAGTCACCGGGTCCAGGTGAGGGCCAGGTGGGGACCACAGTCACCAGGTCAGGTCAGGCCAAGGTGGGGATCATCACTGATAGATAGAAGCAGGTGAGGCTGTCAGGCTGTGCCCACCGGGCAGACAGGCCCTTCCTCTGGTGCCCGACCAATCTCAGAGGGTCGGCGCTCCCTCAGGATTCAGGGGAGGGAGGACCCCTTCTGCTCCCTCCTGTCCCCATTTCCCTGCTCTGATCGGTCCCCACCACGGAGCCCCCTCTGTTGCAGGCGCACCAAGCAGGGTCTCCGCAGGACCAGTCACTGTGCAAGGTCACTGACCACCAGGGCTTTCTGCAGTGAGTCCCTTGGACACCCCTCATCCATCTAAGGGGGGGTGGCATTTGCAGGAACACCTCTCTGGAGGCTTACCCCCCCCCAGGTCGGGACCTCGTCCCCTGGAGCCCTCTGAGGGCCATGTCTGCGCTGGGCTGAGACACCCCGGAGGATGACCCGGGGCGTGGGCAGGAAGGAAGCTGGGCCCGGGGGAGGCCCCTGGACACTCAAGAGGAGGGGCCTCCATGCCTTCTTCGGGCAGGCCCAGGTGTCTGCCTCCTGCATCCGGGAGGGGGGGGGTGTCCAGTCCCTTCAGCAGGGGCTCCCGCAGGTGAGGGGCTCTGGGGCTGGGGCGTGCTCTCCGTTGGGGGACGGCCTGGTCTGGGGCAAGTCCGCAGGGGTGCTCTCACCCACACCCCCCAGCCAGGGCCCCCACAGTCCCGAAGGCTTCTGTGGGGCTGCAGGTAGATGCCAGGGTTCAGGCCAGGGCAGGGAGGGAGGGTGTGGAGCCTGAGCCTCCCCAGGCCCCAGGACAGAGGTTGGGGAGCATCAGGTTGGGGCCATGGTCCCCTGCTCCTCGTGGGAGACAGGGCCCAGCTCCAGGGAGACCCAGCCTCTCCGCAGACACCATGGAGCTGACGCCAGAACCTTCTAGATGCCTGCACCCCTTTAGATGAGAATAAAAATGCGGCCTCCCAATCTCCAGCCCAGCGGCTGAGAATGTGGGACCCACTCCTCATGAGCCCTCCAGGGAAGCCGTTAATGGTCCGTGTGTCCCTGGTCTCTGTCCGCAGTCTGTGCTCACCCAGCCGGTGACTAGCATCTCCATCTCAGGTGTGCAAACCCAGTTTGCGTCTCCTAACCCTGAGGAATCCTGTGGCTCATGCGCCCCCTGTTCCTCCAGGGCGGGTGGGGTTCGTGGGGGTTGGCTACCTGCTGCCCCCCCACCCGGTCTCAGCCCCAAGCTGAGAGCCCACTCCTGGGCTCATTGACAGCAGCCAGGTTCAGGCTCCGATGCCTGGGAACTCCCCACACTCGGGCACCCCAGGTCTTCCCGAGGCGCTCCGGATCCTGAGCCCACACTGTCCACCTCGGATTCCTCCCTGCTTAGTCGCCTGAGTGCCTTCAGGCCGGGATGTCCTTCATGGGAGCAGACATCTAAATGTTCTGATTTTGCATTCTGCTGCTCTATCAGCTTCTGGTGCCAGCTTCCAGAGCCCGCCCCCCCAGGTCTATCTTCCCATATATCATCTTGGATTCACTTGTCTGCACTTCCTGCCTTGCACACAGTGGTTGCTTTTTTCTGCGCAGCTATTCTGCTTTAGATCTCCAGGTGAATTCGCAGGTGTTCGGAATGATGTGACGGCGACCTAGCTAAAGTCCTGGAAGACAACAGTGAGATGCCCCACTCTTCTGCCATCTTGCCTGACTCTTCTGACTTAATGTATTTTCTTCAATGAATATAAACTGCGTTTTTAATGGGAGAGTAAAAAAAAGCCTTAGCAAAATGTAAAGCGGCCCTGTCTCAGACCAGGTCTGATCTTAGGAACAGTGGCAAGTACGGAGCTTGAAGGCAGAGATGGGAGTCACCGCTGGCGAAGAGGAAGAGGCAAAGCTGGGCCGGTGCCGGGCGCCTCCTCTCCCCCAGCCCATCCTCTTTCCTACAGATTTTTGAGAATCTAGCTTGTTCAGGTTTTAGCAACAAGAACACCAGGCGAAGTGAGGCGGGAAGAGACTGCTCTGAGGCTGGGCCGACTGGAAGGGCCCAGAGAGGCCACTGGGCCGCCCGCACCACGACCACAGATACTTGTCCGTGAAGCAAGTGGAGACACACGGGCTGGAGTTGGAAGGAATGAGGACGCATCCTTTTGTGGGAGAAAAGCAGGCCAAGGGACCCAGCGAGGGCCCGGGCAGACCTGGAGAATGTCAGGGCCCGTCGCAGAGTCCCTGCGGCCTTCCCCACCATGCAGCTGACCCTTGCGGGGGGTGGGGGGGGGGCGCTCAGCTTACTCATCCCCTGAGTCAAGTGGTCACCGAACAGGAGCGGGAGTGGAAGGGTTGATGAGCCACTTATATTTTAACATTTTATTCTGTGTGAACATCTCCGGAAGCTCTCCTGTTCCCTAAAGGAAGGACTGGCTTGCGGGTGAGATTGTCCCTCCGACTGCACCTCGGGTCATGCTGGCTCTGCCGCCTTTTCTTCCCTGATGACCACCTGGCAGCTATGCTGGTGCCCGGGAGGCACCCCCTCATTTGGATTTCTATTGCTTGTCTCAGGTCCCTCAAAGTGGGTTCCCTGGTTAGGGGATAGTAAGATGTCAAAGAGGACTGAGCGACCCAGGAGGGAAGGTGGGTAGGATGAGAGGAGAAGGCCACAGGGCTTATTTCTTAGCTCTTCAGACCCCTGCAGCTTCCATGGCTGATGTAGGAAGGACTGGGACATGCTTCCCGGCTGATGTTACAAGAGGCAAGGGTGGGGAAGGGGGAGGGAAATTAAATAGCAAGAGGAGAGGAAGCAATGCTATTTTCAGAGGCTGCTGATTAAAGTAAGTTATTGGGCTGCTTCATTATTCTGGGGAGTTCAGTTGTGCCCCCATGGAATTTCTTGAAATGTCAGAGGTCTGTTTAGACGGTAACTCTGTATTTCATTAGGGCTTTCCAGAGTTACTTGCATGAGGCTCTGATAAACAAGATGGATAAGGGTAAGAGGGAATGATCTTATATTAGGGGCATCCCCTGTTGATTGAAGGGTGCAAATTAACAGCCACACCATCCTGAAGGGGATGGGCAGCCTCCTGATACGGTCTCCTGTCCTCTGCCTGCCTCATTCACACCGTGAAATCCAATAGCATGAATGAAAGCTGAGGAAGGAGTCATTTCTGTCCACCTGCAGCTCTCCCTCGGTGCTACCCCTGCATCTAGTCCTGATTGTACCATGAACACATGCACGCAAACACACACACACACACACACACAGGCATATGCCTGATTCTCAGGAACTTCCTCATGTTGGAGCCGGAAGACAGGAAGAGAGACGATTTGCCAGGCAATTGCCAGGTGGTTGCCAGGATTAATGCAGTTACGGAGAAGTTGTAATTGCAGAGGAAGTCCAGAGAGCTTATGTATGCCCTTTACCCAAACTCCTCAGTGTTGGCATCTCACATCACTGTTATAAGTGCCCAAACTAAGGAATTGAATTAGTACAATATTAACTCCATTCGTATTTTGCTCATGTTTCCACTAATATTGTTTCTGACATTTCCTTACTTTCTGACGTTACCAGATACTTCAGGGACGTCTTGCATTTTTCATGTCCCTTCCCATTTCTCGAGGATCAGCCATTTCTCCAAGGATATTTTCTTCTTTTATTGTAAAATGATATTTAGAAACCTAAATCTGGAGGAGATTTGACTCATTGTTATTAGAGTATCACTTCCCTTAGACCTTAGCAGTGGACAGAGACACGAAATACATGTATCCATCCTGACCCATGCGTGCATGCACATCAACAAGTCACGCTAAAATAGTTCTATAATCTAAACTCCCCAGGTGACCTACTGCAGTGAATCACTCTCTGCCCCCTCAATCCCTGGCAACCACCGACCTACTTTCTATTATTATAGTCCCACCTTTTCCAAAATGACATATAAATGAAATCATACAATACGTGGCCTTTGTAGTTTGGCTTATTTCACTTCTCAAAGTGCGACTAAGCTTCCTGTATGTCGTTGCATGAATAAACTATTCCTTTCTTTTTATTGCTAAGTAGAATTCCTCATGATGGACGGACTAGAACTGGTTTATCTGCTTATGTTTTGAAGGACATCGTGGTTGTTTTCCATTTTTAGCATTTGTAAGTAAAGCTGCTATAGATATTCACATGTAGGTTTTTGTGTGGATATAGTTTTCCGACGCACTTGCACAAATAGCCAGTAGTGACTTTGCTGGTATGTTGATGTGTACATTTAATATTATAAGAAATTGCAAAACTGTATTTCCAAGTGGCTGTAGTATTTTAAACTCCCACCAGTAACAAATGAGGTATTGTCACTTTTTTTTCCTAAAACAATTACAATGGGTATGTTGTGGTATCTCGTTTCTCTTGTAACAAATTATGCAAAATGTCTTTTCTTTGGCTTATTTTCTATCTACATATCTTTATTGATGAAGAGTCCTTTCACTTGTTTTGATTATTTTAAAAACTGTTTTTTTGTTTTTATTGTTAAATTTCAAGTGTAATTTATATATTCTCAATAAAAGTCTTTGATCAGATGTGTACTTTCAAAGTAACCTCTCCTCCCAACACTGTGGTTGATTTTCATTCTTTTAACGGTATCTTTCACAGACAAATAGTTTTCAATTTTGATCAAGCCTAGTTTTTAGTTTTGTTCATGAGCATTGTTTTTGGCATCATTGGATTTGTATTTAAACGATGAGGTCACTTTATTTCTGTTTTTATCATTTCATATATTTTTACTTGAGCACCAAGAATAATGCCTAGCAAATAATTATTCATACACTGAATGAACACACACCACTCCTGGGGAGAAATTTTTAGACAGAGGAAAAACCTTCTGAGCAGAAATGACTCTGCCACTCCCATTCCCCATAGACCTCTTCCCCCATCAGACGGGCTGAATGGAATATTACTCAGCCATTAGAAACGACAAATACCCACCATTTGCTTCAACGTGGATGGAACTGGAGGGTATTATGCTGAGTGAAGTAAGTCAATTGGAGAAGGACAGTGTATGTTCTCATTCATTTGGGGAATATAAATTATAGTGAAAGGGAATATAAGGGAAGGGAGAAGAAATGTGTGGGAAATATTAGAAAGGGAGACAGAACATAAAGACTGCTAACTGGGAAACGAACTAGGGGTGGTGGGAGGGGAGGAGGGTGGGGGGTGGGGGTGAATGGGTGATGGGCACTGAGGGGGACACTTGACGGGATGAGCACTGGGTGTTATTCTGTATGTTGGTAAATTGAACACCAATAAAAATTAATTTATTAAATAAATAAATAAATAAATAAATAAATAAATAAATAAATGAAGGGCAGCTTCTTTACCCTTTCATGCTGGGTGCAGTTTATCTAAATGGAGAACAAATATAACAGGAGCTGCCTGAGCAGCTGTAGTGTCTTAGGAAATGAAGCCTTCAGAATGGAAAAGAAGTCACCCAGCTGTTTGCCAGCCTCATAGAAGGAACAGGGGTAGGAAGAGCTTGTTTTGCAATCATCTACAAAACTTAGCTGGAAAGAACCACCAGGAGCTGCTTCCTTGAAGAAGTACTTACTAGTAATGATAGTAGTTTTATCTGGAACTTTGAAACAATTTGAAGTAAATAGTAATTGTGATTATAAGATTTGTCAAGACAAAATAAAGCCATAATATCATATAAAGTTGAAGTTGCTGTAGATAATGGGCGATGAGTGCCAGATTACAGATCATAGGTATTTATAAATTGTTCCTTGAGTGACATTTAAAATATAAATTCTCCTCAAAACTTCTCTTTATTATTTATTCATGCAAAAATACATTTTCAAATATTTATAATGTGAGTAGTTCACATTGAAACACAAGAGTGATTTTTATTGAGTGTTGTTAAAAATGTATAAGTAAACTTTTTCATTTGTTAATGTTCTTTCAGAAACCAAAGCAATTCATTTGTGTCATACTTGAAGAAAAGTCATAAATGGAAACTTGAAAAATTGGTTAGAAAATGCAAACTTTTCTGGCAGTTTCTTAGCTCTGTTGTCTCTCAAGAGTGATTGTCCTTCTTTTCCCAGAGATCTGGATTAGTCAGTAGAATAAATCATCATCATCATCATCATCATCATTGCCATTATTAATTGATTGCTATTACAGAGCTACTGTGTACTATCTCAGGTGCATGAAAGGCCTGGTAACAGATGGCATAAGGCTTATAATTGTTAATAGAAAAAGGAAAGATAGCAAGGACTCCTGAGCATGTACGTGCACACACAGACACATGGCAATGTACTCCTTCCTGCATGGACATAGTGATGTTTTGCCAGAAAAAAACATTCTCATTGGGCTCAGGACTTTATCATTTTCTTATCCTTTTTGGATGTGAAGAGAGGTGCGGAGAGTGTTTTTAAAGATATCAGGACTGGAGGTATGGAGAAAAAAGAAGAAGAATGCTAGGAGATGCTGGGCAGAGTGGAGCATGGCTCTCAGCTGGTGGAGATTTTTCTAGGAAAGGTATGGGAAGATACATTTTTCTGATCTGCTGGCATTTGTTCACCTGCTTTCATTGTTCTTCCTCAGCAGGCCTTTCCCATTTTCTTTTCCCCTTCTTTCTTCTAGGAGTGAGAATGTGATTAGTGTAGACAAGACCAATGTTTGTTTCCTGTCCCCCATGAATTCTACTTGTTTTACTACTTTACATGGAGTGCTTTGAACCTAAGATAGGATGTGGCACCTGGGTGGCTTAGTGGTTAAGCGTGTCTGCCTTTGGCTCAGGGCCCAAACACTCCTGGGACTCCAGGATCCAGTCCCACATCAGGCTTCCTGCAAGGAGCCTGATTCTCTCTCTGCCTATGTCTCTGCCTCTCTCTTTCTGTGTCTCTCATGAATAAATAAATAAAATCTTTAAAAAAAAGAAAAATAAACCTATAATAGGAATAGAATCTTTAGAAGGCAGAGAGACCTAAAATTATGAAAGAGGGATGAGCCCTCATCCCTTTTCTTCTCATCTCCAATTAGAGCTGAGAATGGATCTATTCTGTGGACTGCACCTCCAATAGGGGATCAAAGGAGCCTCATAGGTAAGGTTCATTTTCCCTGGAAAACACGTGTCACACATGCACTCAGTCCTCTCACTTTTCTCCCTTCTGAAGCTGCTCTGTTCAAGAGAAACCCAGAGCAGTAGTAAGAATGGGATAGGACAACTTAGAGAAAACAGAATGGAAGAAGGTCATAGAAGTGGGTTCAAAGACCACCCACATTCTCACAAGTCATTTTAGACACCCTTGTGGCAAAGAGTTGCCTGCACAATGACAGAGTCCAACCTAAGTGCAGACCTCGTCTTTTTGTTTTTCTGCTGAGGGTCTTCTCTAAAACTTTCTCCCTATGCCTGACTTACGTATAATCAGGTGCAGCCCAGAAGCACAAGGGGTGTTATTCAAAACATGTAGGAAAACTCCTAGACCAATTTCTGGGAGAACAGTTTGAGTGGTATTCTGTATCCTTTCAGAGGTGGAATTGAGCCCTTGAAACTCTAGCAGCAACTTTGAAAATGTACCCTTGACTGGCTTCTCCTCTCTTACCTCACTCTCTCTGCTTCCTTACTTCAACTTCCTAGCACCCCAAAGTAAACGTTATCACATACATTTTTATCTCAGGTGCTGTTTTTAAGGATCACTCAAACTAAGACACCCGGGGTATGTATTAGTGTTTCTACCTCTTACAAATTATTCTACCAATAAGGCATAAGCCCAACTCTTTAAATATCATCTCTATTTTTATAGTTTATGTCAGCAGCCATATTTCTATTGCCATGAAATCCAGTATTATTCTTGGCTATCTTATAGTGCACTTGAATAATTTCATTTCTTTACAAATTACAAAGGTCACATCTCTGTATTGTGTGTACTCTGCTATAGCACATGTAAAATTTTTGAGTTCTGCCACTAAATAAATTTATGATCTTAGTTGTGTTTATCAATTTCTCTGAGCCATAGAATCTTTACTAAAATGAGATATTATAAGTAGATTTCAGAATTATTATGAAGATTAAATAACACCTTATACTGCCGATACCTGTATTCTAACCTCTAAATGCTATTTCCCACTAAAATGAGTTGTGGCTCCTTGGAGAAATTGCCAATTCCAGGTGCCAACATATACAAGATAATCCTAGGAAATATTTTTGTCCCATAAAATAAGATGTCATGTGAGATAGAAACAGCAGTCTACTATTAACAGGGTTCCCATTGCCTAAGATGAGACCATTTGAGCATCAAAAAGAAAACTAATTGTCACAGATTGAAACAATAAAACATATACAAATTCATAAGTTCATAAAATAATTTTTAATATTGTTTTGTGCTGGAAACAATTGTTTAATATTGTTTTGTGTTGGAATTCATTATTTTGAATTTTCATAAACCAATATAGATTCTGTATCTTCACTTTTTTCTTTCTTTTTTGAATAAACTGTATCATTGCATGTCCAGATACTTTGTGAATAATTTTTTTAAAATTATGGCTAATAAGAACAAAAGAAATGACTAAATTTTTAAAAAGGAACATTTTCTCAAACATTAATAAAATAATGGATATAGAAAGTGATCATCAGTAGATGCTAAAATCATTAGGCAGAAAATCAATGGGGCATTTGATAATAGAAATGCCATATAGAATATAATGCCTATAATAGAAATTAAACTGACACCACCTGAGCCACTGATTAATCTTGAATTACTAAATGTGGGATAACTAGATTATACATGACTCATGATGTAATGCAATAGGAAGAGTTCAATGCCAACTATAAAATATTTTTGTTTTTGAAATAAAACCTAAATCTAACCAAGGATCTAGATCTAATTACCAGTTTACACAGCCAGTGTGACAATTAAATCATGGTGAAGCAATTGGCCAAACTGTCCCATAACATGGGACAATTTATAGGGCAAGTGCCCTAGTCAATAGCATAAAAAATGAAAAGTAGGATGTTTCAAAATCAAAGATAATTAAGTAATATAATAAAATGGAATGAGTGGACTGAGGATCCCTATTCAAACCAACTCACTGTAAGAAGATATTATTGAGGCAGTAAGAAACATTTGAACATAGACTGGGTATGAGATTATTTTTATATATGAATAAACTCATTAGATGTTCTAATGGCATAGTTTGTTAGATGTTATTTTCTGTTAGATATAAATTTCTTAGATAGTATTATGACATAAAAGTTATAATAGTACAATGACTTTCTATTTTCCATTCATTTTAAGAGCATTCACAATTTCTTGCTGGAATATTTTTATAACTGTTTTAAAGTCTTTATCAGAAAATTCCACTATTAGGACGCCTGGGTGGCTCAGCGGTTGAACGTCTTGCCTTTGGCTCAGGGTGTGATCCTGGAGTCCCGGGATCAAGTCCCACGTCGGGCTCCCAGCATGGAGCCTGCTCCTCCTTCTACCTATGTCTCTGCCTCAATCTCTCTCTGTGTCTCTCATGAATAAATAAAATCTTAAAAAAAAAAAAAAAGAAGGAAAATTCCACTATCTGTGTCATCAATATTGGCATGTTGTCTTTTCCCATATGAATTGCTATTTTTCCTAGTTCTCTCTAGACCAAGTAATTGGATTGTATCCTAGATAATTTTAATATTGTGTTATGACACTGTATTTTATTTAAATCATATGGAGAATCTTGGTAACTTTGTTTTAGAAGGCAATCAGTGAAATTGGGTAGAGACCACAGATTATGATGGACTTCTGTGGGTTGTGGAAAGATTGAGAGAAAGAGAAAACAACGGGACTTTATTCTACTCTTTCAGGACCACAGTTCCTCTTATTGAAGAGGAAACATCCCTTTCTTCAGAGTTTCTGTGGTCTTAGCTTCCAGAGATCCCTTTCCTGGTTCTTTTAACAACCCCATAGCAAACAACAACAACAACAAAAACAATTCAATTAAAAAACGAGTAAAGGATCTGGATTCTGATAGATTATTGTCCCTGCCAGAAGAACCCTTTCCAGATCCTTTAGAAGGCTCCTCCTGGAGCTCTCTCTGTTCAATTATTCTGCCCTTGAAGCTGCATTGAGATCTGATAGGTGGATGTTGAGGGATATAATAGGCAAACTCACCATCAGTTTGATGGTAGTTTGAATTTTGATCTTTTCCTCCAATTACCTTGTTATTATTTACCTCTCAGAATAGTTCCATGAATTCTTTCCAAGTTTTTATAGCTGCACTAATTGGGAGAAGCAAAGTGAAGTAATCTTACCCCACCTTTCATAACTGAACTCTGTCTTTTCTACTGAAAAACTTACTTAGAGACCAAGTCTTCGATTCACATTTAAAATGTTACCAAGTGGGCAGCCCAGGTGGCTCAGCGATTTAGTGCCACCTTCAGCCCAGGGCCTGATCCTGAAGTCCTGGAATCGAGTCCCACGTCGGGCTTCCTACAGGGAGCCTGCTTCTTCCTCTGCCTGTGTCTCTCCCTCTCTCTGCCTGTGTCTCTCCCTCTCTCTCTCTGTGTCTCTTATGAATAAATAAATAAAATCTTTAAAAAATAATAAAAATAAAATTTTAAAAAATGTTACCAAGTGCCAAATTAGCAGTCATATTTTTCTTTTCTTGTTTTGTTAAACCACCTGAAAGTAATTTGTATATATCTTGATATTTTAGTATTTTAGCAACCATCTTCTCAAAATAACAACATTCTCACTAACTAAAACAGTGACCCTACTCAACATTTAATTTTGAAGTTATCTAATATATAATTTATATTCAAATTTCACATTCATATTATTTTGAAATATAACCATAATACCATTACCATACTTTTAAAAACCAGCAATATCTTAAAATTGTACACAATTATTTCTTCAAATCAAGGAATCATCTCACATCTGTCAGAATGGCTAAAATTAAAACACAAGAAATAAGTATTGGTGAGGATGTGGAGAAAAAGGAACTCTTGTGAACCATTAGTAAGAATGCAAACTGGCACAGCCACTGTGGAAAATAATATGGAGATTTCTCAAAAAGTTCCAAATAGAATTATTCTACAACCCAGTATACATATTACTAGGTATTTATCCAAAAAAATACAAAAACACTAATTGGGAGAACCGATTCTAATGCATGCATGCACCTCTATATATAGAAATATATATAGAAATATATATATATATATATATATATATATATATATATATTCCTTTCTTATTATATATATACTTATATATAACAGGGCATGATCCTGGAGACCTGGGATAGAGTCCCACGTTGGGCTCCTTGTGTGGAGCCTGCTTCTCCCTCTGTCTGTGTCTCTGCCTCTCTCTCTCTGTGTCTCTCATGAATGAATAAATAAATAAAATCTTTAAAAAATATATTTCTTCCTCACTGAAATTCCTGGGTTTCAGTGACATCAGCCTAATTCATTAATTTTCCCTTTGAACACAAATGAAGCCATCTCAAAATAAATATACCAACACTATATCAACAAAATAAAAAGGCAAACTACAAAATGAAAGAAAATATTTGTACATCATATATCTGATGAGAGAATTATATACAACCCATTCATACAACTCAATAGCACAAAACAAAATCTGATTAAAAGACAGGCAGAAGAAGTGAATAGACATTTATTTCTTTCAAAGGAGACATATAGATGGCCAACAGGTACATGGAAAGGTGTGCAACATTACTAAGCATCAGAGAAATGCAAATCAAAATCACAACGAGATATTACCTCACACCTATGAAAATGGCAAACATCAAAAAGACAAGAAATAAGAAGTGTTGGCAAGGAGGTGGGGAAAAGGAAGCCTCATACACTGTTGGTGAGAAGGTAAATTGGTGTAGCCACCAATGGAAAACAGTATGAAGTTTCTTCAAAAAATTAAAAATAGAACTACCATATGATCTAGCAATATATCTGAAGGAAATAAAGACACTAACTCAAAAAGGTTTATGCACCTCCATGTTTACTGCAACAGTAATTACCAAAGGCACGACATGGAGGTAACCTAAGTGTCCACTGACAAATTAATGGGTAAAGAAATTGTGATGTATGTGTCACATGGAATATTATTCAGTCATAAAAAAGGAGGAACTCTTGTCATTTGTGACAATATGGATGGATCTCGAGGACATTATGCTAAATAAAATAAGTCAGAGTGAAAATGACAAATACCATATGACTTCACTTATATGTGGAACCTAAAGGAAAATAAAAACACTTGTAGATACAGAGAACAGATTGGTACTTGCCAGAGGCAGGGGATGGTAGTGGACAAAATAGATGAAGGAAGTCAAAAGATATAAACTTTCAGTTATAAAATAAGCCATGAGGATTTAAGAT
Source organism: Canis aureus (assembly GCF_053574225.1). NCBI lineage: Eukaryota > Metazoa > Chordata > Mammalia > Carnivora > Canidae > Canis > Canis aureus. The sequence continues at coordinate 89,119,460 of NC_135613.1, read as the reverse complement.
GCAGTGTGATAACTATGGTTAACAATAATGTATATGTGAAAGTTGCTAAAATTTAAAATTAAAATTTTGAGTAAATTTTAAAAGTTCTTATCTCAAGAAAAAAATTAACTATGTATGGTAATTGATGTTAACTAGACTTTTGTGGTGATCATTCTGCAATATATATACATCAAATCATTGAGATATACATCTGACACTAATATAGTACCATATATCAACTATATCTAAATTTTAAAAGTGCATATTTAAAACATTGTAGGGAGATAGAGAAAATGGATAACTCATGTGCCAAATAGCAGAATATAATCACACTTTCCCATTAGATATTTCTGTCTCTTTTCTGGGTTCTCACACTCTGCTCAGTATTTTTCCATTTCTAAGTCTTTTAAACAATTTTCAAAAATCCCCCTTACCATCCCAACTATTATGCTAGAGTCCATAGCTTGCACACTCTAGTTTGCAAAACTAAGGTCATGTCTTCTAGGGGTTCTCAGATCTCAGTAGCAAAATTTGTAATTGTAAGTCTTGAATTTTTTAGAGATGCATACTACTTTATTTCAGATGTAGTGTAATGATATCTTTATTTTAAAATATATTTGCAAAGAGAGAAAACAAAAACAGCAAAACATTACTATTAAATTCAAGTTGTAAATACATGTTTGTTTGATACACTATTCTCTACTTTTCTGTAAAGTTTCATAATAAAAAAAAAAGAAAAAGAAAACAAACAAAAAACTTACAATTAAATTTCCCTTTCTTGGGCTCCAATGGCAATATTTATGTTTACATCATATCAAAGATTCTTATTTGTTCTCTTAATCTTTTCCTCTTTATTAAATACATAATAATTCCAGTTTGTTTTTCACAAAATTTTCCTTAGGCTTCTTTTTGCCTGTCTTCAGCAACATGATTTTTTCTTGATAATCACTATTATTTTCTAAATTAAAAAAAAAAAAAAAAACACCGCTATGGAACAAACATGATTACAAAGCACCATTTAAAGTTTTGGGGCAATATAAAGAGTAGGACTTTTTAATCCATAAGAATCAAAAATTTTTTTTCTTTTTAAAGATTTATTTATTCATGAGAAACTCATAGAGAGAGGCAGAGACACAGGCAGAGAGAAAAGCAGACTCCATGCAGGGAGCCTGACGTGGGACTCGATCCCCCGACCCAGAATCACGGCCTGGGCTGAGGAAGACACTCAACTGCTGAGCCACCCAGGCGTCCCTCAAATTTTTAAGAATAGTAGGAATGTTCAATCCAATTAGTATGTTTTTAAAGTCACTTGCCCTCTCTTTGTGATTTGCCAACAACTATATACACAGTTAATTAATTTGATTTTAATTTTAGGGATATTAAAAAATTCATGAAAGTCTAGTTTCTCTAGGTGCCTTCTTTTTAAAAATAGAATTATTTATATTCTTTTGTTATTCACATTTTTCATGGGAAAATGGTGGTCTGCTGTACACATAATTTTCTATTCTGATTCTTTTTACTTAACACTTTATCCTGAAGATGAAGCTATATAAAGATATTTTCTATATGAAGATATCCTCCATCCCTTTTTAGAGCTAAATAATACTCCATTCTGCAGAGTATCATGGTTTATTCAACTAGTTTGTTATTTCCTTAAAAAGCTCCTTAGTTCTTTAGATGAGCATCGATTTGATTCCAAACTTCTGCCAAACTCACTTTTAAGCCCCTGTCAAGCCCCTGTCTCTAAACCAACCCTAACAGAATTCTTGGGAAAATAGAACCATAGATAGCATATACTTTGTGGTCTTTCTTCATGTATTCCCAATGCCTACGCTCTGACTCTAAATGTGTACATACACTTCTTCCTTCCATGTGAACTCTGGCCAGCGGTCTTAAGAGTGGTCAGGGAATCCCCCAGAGCACAGTATCTACCCATTTTTCTCATGTAAACCACAAGTGGAAAAGTGACCCTCCATTGCTTCTGGGAGCACTAATTCCCAGCAAATGGGACAGAGAGTAGTCCTTTAGAGGCAGTCAACCTGACAATCCCATTTATGATCCTCATGTACTGTTCAAACTTTGCACCCTGAGCCCAGCTTAAGAGCTGTGTCTTAGGAACCCACTGGAGCTGGGAATTCTTTGAGAATTCCTTTATATAATAACATTTTCTTTTTCTTTTTGTCATATATATATATATATATATATAGAGAGAGAGAGAGAGAGAGAGAGAGAGAAGAGAGAGAGAGAGAGAGACAGTCTGAGTGGGGAAAGAGAGGTAGAGGGAGAGGGAGAGGGAGAATCTTAAGCAGGCTCCACACCCAGTGCAGAGCTGAGCCCAACATGGGGCTTGATCTCATGACCCTGAGATCATGACCTGAGCCAAAATCAAGAGTTGGACACTTAACTGACTGAGCCACCAGGCACTCCAAATATGGTATTGAAGTTCTTTTTTGTTTGTTTGTTTTTGTAAAAATAGTTCCCACACTCAGCATGGAGCCCAGTGCAGAGCCTAAAACTCATGACCCTGAAGTCAAGACCTGAGCTGAGATCAAGAGTTGGTCACTTAGCTGACTGAGCACTCAGGTACCTTACCCATAATAACTTTTTCTGATTGGACCCCTGACCAGTGACAATAACATAGAGACAGTGAAGGAAAGCAGAATTTGACACCCCAGTTTTCGGCTTTTTGGCATAAGGAGGATCTTGAGCTCATTACTTTTAAATAACAAAACTTGAAACAAACAAAAGAAACAAGATTTAAAAAATTAACTATCACTTCATTTTTTTTCTATCACTTCATTTAGTAAATAACAACAGACATCTGAGCAGCTTTGAAAACTGAATAGAAGTTATACTTTTGTAGGATGAATTTACATTGGTAAGAGAAATCTCCATTTGTAAGGGTGTCTCCCTCTCTCTTTACCAAAAAGAAAAGGAAGACTCTAAATCACAAGAGAATTTTGTTGATGATCAAGGCAATGACTTAAATCTGTAATAACAACCTTACCCTGTTCACTGCGCTTTCCAGATATCCTCCCTTAACTGGCCTTACTCTATTCCACTCAAATATTTCTTTTGTTTTGACCTGAACATGCTATTTATGGTGATAGCTTATGCCATTTTTGAGATTTATACAGTGTTCCTGGGTATGTCTTGAAGCAGAGCAGAATTTTCCAGTCCAAAATAGGCTTCTTTGGCATAAGAATTATCTTTAGGTGTTTTTTTGTTTTTGTTTTGTTTTTGTTTGTTTCGGGTTGTTTTGAAACAGCAGAAGCAGGAAAAGCTTTGAAAGCTGAGTTACCCTTTTGTAAACGACATTTATACTTCTAAGAAAAATATTTATTTGCAAAGGTTCCCCCTGCCTGTACCAAGAAGAGAATGATTAAATCTCTAGAAAGTCTTATCAAAAGTGAAGACAAGGATTTAAATCTGCATAACCGGGATCCCTGGGTGGCGCAGCGGTTTAGCGCCTGCCTTTGGCCCAGGGCGCGATCCTGGAGACCCGGGATCGAATCCCACGTCGGGCTCCCGGTGCATGGAGCCTGCTTCTTCCTCTGCCTGTGTCTCTGCCTCTCTCTCTCTCTGTGACTATCATAAATAAATAAAAATTAAAAAATAAATAAATAAATTTAAAAAAAAAAATAAATCTGCATAACCACCTTATCCTTTTTACTGTGCTTTTCCTGGTAACCTCCCATAACTGCTCCCCGACTCCCAACATTTTTTATCTTTAACTAGAGATGATATTTAAAGTGGTAGCTTATGCCACCATTTCAGAAAGCTACTCGGTTTTCCTGGTTCTCCCCCACGTGTACAGGAGGTACATGTTATTAAATCTTTGCTGTTTTTTCTCCCGTAAGGGGATTTTGTTTTGTTTTCTATTACTGGGGTGGGGTGAGGGGAATCTCAGATAAGAACCTAGAAAGATAGAGAACAAAATTATTTTTCTTCCCCTATGCGGGGGCCAAGGGCAGGTCCTCCAAGATGGGCCCCTTTGGCATGAATGTTATTTTGACTTTAAAAACAAAAGAATCCCAGCAGATTCAGGAATAGTTTTTAGCCATAGCCTCAACTCTGCTCGTACCAGGAAGAGAGCTATTAACAGAGATTCCTCTTTACCTAAAGCAGAGTTTCCTCTTTACATAATAGAGCAACCTTTGTTTTTCAAACCTTGCCTCTCACCTTCCTGCTAATGGTCTTTCTCCTCATTGTATCTTCAGACCCGGGTCCCCTCTCCTTAGCTTGTATGAGAAACATGTTACCTGACAATCTAAAATTCCGTGTCTGTGTAGATTCCCTGTACTTATGCAATTAAATTTAATTGTTAAGTTAAATCCTATTAATCTGTCTCATATCAACTTGATTCTTGATCTCTCTAGAGAGATTTTTGGTTTTTAGATTTTATTTATTTATTCATAGAGAGACAGAGATGCAGAGACACAGGCAGAGGGAGAAGCAGGCTCCATGCAGGGAGCCCGACGTGGGACTCGATCCCGGGTCTCCAGGATCAGGCCCTGGGCTGAAGGCAGCGCTAAACTGCTGAGCCACCCGGGCTGCCCAGTATCTTACCTTTTCAAGGTTATTTGTAATTGCTTTAATCAAAGGATGATGTTCTAATATGGGGGAAGATAAAGGAGAGGTCCTTAGTGAGAGCAGTCTATGCAGATAAAGGCAGATGTATACTTCACTCTGGAGAGGAATAACCCTGATTCTTTTTTTTTTTTTTTTTTATAACCCTGATTCTTACTGACATTTGTTACCATATGAGGAAATCCTCTTGCCCAGGGTCTGAGTCAGAGCCCCAGGGAGGATATCATCATTTAAAATCTAACTGACCCCATTTGCTGCTCTAAAACACCAATTTTGCATTATTCCCAGTCCAGCTCCTCTCTCGCTGCAAACACCCCCACTGCAGGCTGCAGCAGCTTCATCCTCAGAGTCCCACTTTTCTTTTAATCTGCTGCATCGGGTTACCAGTTTGCCCCATCTTGTCCAACATGGCCATAGACACCAGCTCTGAGATTACTGCCAGGGACTTACAGAAGAAGGAAGTTGTGCAGGATGTGAGAATGGAAGAGACATGCATACCGACGGGAATGCTCAAGAGGAAAATGGGGAGCAGGAAGCCAACAATGCGGTAGATGAGGAAGTAGGGAGGAGGAAGAGGAGGAAGACATGGTGAGGAAGAGAGTGGAGAGGAAAACAAGGAGGATGGGCATCTGGATGGCTCAGTGGTTGAGCATCTGCCTTCGGCTCAGGTCGTGATCCTGGGGTCCCGCATTGGGCTCCCTGCATGGAGCCTGCTTCTCCCTCTGCCTAACTCTCTCCTCTCTGTACGTCTCTCATGGATAAATAAATAAAATATTTTTTTTAAAAAAACAAGGAGGCTGAGGCAGCTGGGGGCACATGGGGAGGTGAAGATGATGAGGATGGTGATGTCTACACCAAGAAGCAGATTGATTAAGATGACTACACAGTAAAAAAGGAAAACGTTAAATTTAACAAAAACAAAGTCTTCCATGACCTCTTCACCCTTCACTTCCCATGTCAGAATCAGAATGTGATCCCCCTTGGAATGCACAGTCCTGCCAGGCAGCCCCATGTGGGCAGTGCCCTGTCACCAAAAAACAACAATGGGAATTTATAATGGAAAAAACACCAAAATTTCCACGGTCCTGATCTTTTTCTTAAAAGTACTTTATTTATTTTTATATATTTTTATTTATTTTTATTTATTTTTATTTTTATTTTTTTTACTTATTTATGATAATCACACACACAGAGAGAGAGAGAGAGAGAGGCAGAGACAAAGGCAGAGGGAGAAGCAGGCTCCATGCACCGGGAGCCTGACGTGGGACTCGATCCCTGGTCTCCAGGATCGCGCCCTGGGCCAAAGCCAGGCGCCAAACTGCTGTGCCACCCAGGGATCCCTTAAAAGTACTTTAAAAAGAAAATTTATTTCTATTTTTTTATTTACATTCTGTATTTTTTTACATATTGTTAGTGGTCAGCCATTTTTAATGATCTTGGATGACCAAACCAGCCTTCAGTACATTCTCTGTCCTACTTCTGACTTTACTTGTGGTGGGACCACAATTCTTCCATCTCAAAGAAGAAGAAGAAGAAGAGAAAAAAAAAAACTTGTGGGAAAAGCAAAACCAGCAACAACAACAAACTTTTATTCTGAGCATTCCGGTAAATTTTTGTGTGTGTGTATGTACTTAGCTGAACTGTAAGTAGTTGGTGTGTTGGTTAAAAAGGCTAAAGATAAAAGGCTTCTCTTTTTCCCTTTTTTGTCTATGAGGTTGCCGTTTATTTATTTTTTGGCCTGTTTGATATATGTGTGAAACAACGTTGTCTGACAATAAACTGGAATTTTATTTTGCTGAGTTATCCTGAACACAAACAAACAAATTAACTAACAAAATAAAACCTGGGTGTTAGTGAGCCCTCTTGTTTGACTCTAGGCCCCAACAGTTAAAACCAGAAATACACAATACTGCTTAGCTTATGCTCTAACTAGAACCCCCTGGACTTATTTCTTACTGCACTTTCTTGAGGCATTGATGAAGGTGTTTTGCAATGACTGGAAATACCCCCAGACCAAAAAAGCCCTGATAACAAGAGAAGGCCTAGAAGACCATTCCACACATGACCCCTTCCCGCCTATCATCATGGGCTGAACATAAACTGACCCCTCACTCATGATCACAAGCTCTCCACCTGCTCTCTCGCACATACCCCCTAGGTCTCTATCATGCAGGTGGAAAGGTTGGTTGTTAAGGCTTGAGACTGCTACCTGTCCCCAACCACGGACATCCAAAATAAATTTCTCTTTTTCTCTTTTTCAAACCTTCATCTCTTGAGTTATTGGCTTCTCTTGCAATAAGTTTATCAGAGTTTGTTTGACAACAGTGTTGACAAACCCAGCCCAGAGCTGTGTTTTTTATTTGTCCATCCCCTTCAGCATTTCCTGGGTTGGGACCATTGGCCATGGCAATGCCCCAGGTCTTACACATTTATTTCCTGAGTTAACAGCTATGATAGATCATTTAGTAACATGAGCATTAGTGTCCAAATTTACTTCTTTTCACAGGAGGTTTCTGAGTATTAGATGTGAAAATAGATGTAAACAGGCTTGAAAATTCGAAATAGCTATTCAAGTGTAAGCATTGTTAATTACACTATCCTAATACCATTGATCACCCCACAGGCCAGGCACTATGCTCGACGCTATACTTGCTTTCCCTTGTTAAATAACACAAATTAAACCTAGTAAACTTTAAAGATCTAATTGATTTTATTAATAAATTCAAGAATTGAGCAGGATCTCATCTAGCAAGTAAAGGGGAGCTACAAAGAGCTACATAAAGGAAAATGTTATTAAAGACAGGATAAGGATGTCATAAACAGAAAAAAAGGATTATTTCAAATGAAATCATCTTTTGAGGACAAAAGTGTCATATTAGCTGGATTGCCTTATAGTCCTTTGAGTGATGAGGAGGGCCCATGTGACAGATTACCTTATTGGTACTGGCCAGAAAATTTTTGACCAATGAAGACTATCATTTCTAGGGGAGGTTGAAACTAATTAGACTAGGTTTCATGCTCTGGTTTAGTAATGTGGCTTAGTACACATGGCTACATTTTGGGCTTATGGTTTCCTTTTTAACAACTTCTAATCCTTGCAACTAAGGTATTATCCCTATGATACAAAGAAGAAAACAAACTACTTGCACTGACTACATACTCTCAACCTAGAGAACCCTGCATAGTCTGCTCTGTGATTCTGGGGATGAAAGTCTCCAAAGTACGTTTTTATAGACAGCTTGTCAGTTTACTTTCAGTTGGGTCCTGACAATGAGAGGCATTAGAATGTGACCGGAGACTGCAGGATGGGAAGGGGGTCTCTGTTCTGATTCCTATTGTCATTTTGCAGCAGCAGTCCATAACTGCAGCTCCTCACATTTGGCCTCCTTAGTAGCTCTCAGGACACAAATCAGGACACTAGTTACATGTAATATCTGAGGACCCAAGACCCAGTGTTTTGTGTTGTTGTTGTTTTTTTTTTTTTCCTTAGAATCCCTAACCCTAATACAAGTTAGACTTCCACAGTTCTAAGAATCAGATACTTGGCAAACCCTCAAAGTTTTCAGCATCTGACAGATGGTGCCTCTTTCTGACTCCTGAGTTTTGTAATGGCATTTCTATTTTGTTTCCCAAAGATCAGGAATAACAGTTCTTTTTTATCTAGGTTACCTTAGTATCTACTTTTGTTCCATCTGTCTTCTAACACCTATATATCTAATTTCTTGAATTTTATTCCACTCTGTTTGGAAAGTCTTGTGTGTTTTCTGTTGCCGGAACCAGTGCACCTGCTTGAAGCTTCCTAGGATAGTTAGTAGTGACTCTGGTAGTCAACCAGTACTTGTAACTCCAAAATCTGTGTTCTTTCCTTTGTCTTATGCTCTATTTACAATATTAATAGAGCATTAATCAAAGGTCTTAAATTCCAGGCTCGTATCAGGAGGATTACATATGCTGTTTTAAAGGTAGACATTTTGGGGCAGCCCTGGTGGCTCAGCGGTTTAGCGCCGCCTTCAGCCCAGGGCCTGATCCTGGAGACCAGGGATCGAGTCCCACCTCGGGCTCCCTGCATGGAGCCTGCTTCTCCCTCTGCCTGTGTCTCTGCCTCTCTATGTGTCTCTCATGAATAAATAAATAAAACCTTTTAAAAAATTAAAAAAAAAATAAAGGTGGACATTTTTATCTTCTTTGGCTGAAACCTTCTTGTGTTTGAAGACTTTCCCAGATCACAGAGTAGGCTTGTGTCTGAGCTGGAATGGTTTGTATAAATCTAGTGTATAAATCTAGAACTCTTATCCCCTATGCACATCAGACTACTTCTTCAACTCTTTTCCTTATGCAAATTAATCCAGCACCTATCTTGATTCCAGTCTTTACTTGCTCTTTCCCTCTACCTTGAGGACCCCGCCCTACCCCTTCTATCTTAAGGATTTGCTCCACCTATCCAAACCTTTCCCATCTTTATGGGTTCAGCTCATTTCCCTTCTACTCCATGAAGCTTTTTCAGACCTTCTAAATTCTTCAAACTTCTCTTCACCGCAGTTCACCCTTATTCTTACCTCAGGCTGACTTAGAGCCAAGGATGTCAACAAACCTCATTGCCTACAATGTTCAATTTTGCCTTTCCACCTATATTGCAAAGCCCTTGTGAGCATAGGTTTCATGATCTCTCCCCTTCTTGTTTCCAGTGCAGGGATGTACACTTGTTATTTAATAGTTTAGACACTGAGATTTGTAGGATTTTTGAAGAAGGAGGGAAATATTAGAGAAAGAAACTATATTGGGCAAGGTTTTTTGTTTTTGTTTGTTTGTTTTTTTTACTTTAGTCACCCTGGTTTCAATTGCTTGTTTCTATCCCTCACATTGCATAGTCAGTCCATCAGTCTTCTGAGAAACATTTACCTCTTGATTTAGTTCATATCTGTTTCCACTATCACCACCCTGATCCACGTGGTCACCTCTCATGAATTGTGGTAGTGGCTTCCTGACATGACCTATAAGCCTTCATAAATAATATCAGCTCCCCCCACCCATTATCTCTCTGAACTCATCTGCTACCACTTAGAGATTCAACATGATCTGAGAGGGCTACTAAGGCTGGAGATACCAGTAGTCAGTTTGGGCTTTATTTCTGATTTTATTTTCCATATCAGTGACTCTGTCTGAAAATAAGATCAGCACAGAGTATTAGGGAAGCAAGACATGGAGAGAGAGAGGAGAGAGATTGAGAGATGGGATGCTGATGACATTACTTGAGCCCTCAGTCTAATTGTGCCTATTCTCAATTTTTTTTTTCAGTTAATAAATACCCCCTTTCCGACTCTAGGTTAATTTATGATTTACAACTGTTTGAGGAGAAAAAAATTTTCTTTAGCTTTCAAGATTCTTCTGGCTGGTCTAGAATTAAACTGACCTTGGACAGATAAAAGGAGAAAATCAAATTTAATCCATACATATAGGAGTCTCATAAATATGAGACATAAGAAAAGATCAGGACAGGCTGCTTCTATCCTTTTTGACAAAGAAACAGTAAATTTGTGAGAAATTGACAGGAAAAAGAAATTTATGTTTGAGACCTACAATTAGTAAGAAATTCTAAATAGAATTTGAACTAGAGTAGTAAATTAGTAAAAGTAACAAAGTTTGTTTAGAGCCCAAGCTCCTTGGCCCTAAATTTCTGGCTTCAGCCAATATGGATATCTCCTTACCTCCTTTAGCAAGGGAGGACATCTTCCACATGGAGATTTATCTCCTGCTTCCTGGAAATAAGGAGAGTCACGGTATAAATAGCGCTGGCTATTTCTTAAGCTACCTTGATTCAAAGTAATGAATATGTCACTGTGACATACCTTAAGGCTGACTCCCCTGAGCCCCAACAAACCTAAAAGTGTTTCACCAATCATCTGCTTCATTATAGGATTATCCAAAGTTCCATTCTCCAGGAGTGCTTTGGGTATTTGTATTGCAGTCTAGTGCATCCTTTCCGATATCTGGGCACACACACAAATAGGTAGAGACATGACTACAGTACAGATACTGACATATGGTGAGTTTTACGGATTTTTTCCCAGTTTTATTGAGATATGATTGAAATATAACATTGTATTGATTTTAGATGTACAACATAATGATTTAATATATGTATCTACTGTGAAATGATTGCCACAATAGGTTTTGTTAATATCCATTACTTTGAACAATTACATTTTTTTTGTGTGTGAGGAGCACTTTTAAGATCTATTTTCCTAGCAAGTTTCAAATATAAAATAATGTATTTTCAACTATAGTCACCACACTGTGCATTCATTCCCAGAATTTATTCATTTCATAAATAGAAGTTTGTGCCATTTGACTACCTTTATCCATTTGCCATCCTCACCACTCCATCTCTGACAAGCACCAATCTGTTCTCTGTTTCCATTATTTCTTTTTCTTTCTTTCTTTCTTTCTTTCTTTCTTTCTTTCTTTCTTTCTTTCTTCTTTCTTTCTTTTTCTTTCTTTCTTTCTTTCTTTCTTTCTTTCTTTCTTTCTTTCTTTCTTTTTTCTTTCTTTCTTCTTTCTTTCTTTCTTTCTTTCTTTCTTTCTTTTTCTTTCTTCCTTTCTTTTTTCTTTCTTTCTTTTTTCTTTCTTTCTTTCTTTCTTCTCTTTCTTTCTTTCTTTCTTTCTTTCTTTCTTTCTTTCTTTCTTTCTTTTCTTCTTCCTTCCTTCCTTTCTTCCTTCCTTCCTTCCTTCCTTCCTTCCTTTCTTTTTCTTTTCCTTACTTTCTTTTTCTTTTCCTTTCTTTCTTTTTAACCATTCATCAGTAGGCACTGAGATTGTTTTCATGTCTTAATTGTAAATAATGCTACAATGAACATGGGAAAGCAGATATCCCTTCAAGATAGTAACTTCGATTCCTTTTTTTAAAAAAACATTTTATTTGTTTATTTGACAGAGAGAGAGATGCAAGAGAGATCCTGAGTGGGTGGAGGGGCAGAGGAGAGGGAGAAGCAGACTCCCCGGTGAGCAGGGAGCCCAATGTGGGGCTTAATCCCAGGACCCTGGGCTGAAGGCAGATTCTCAACTGACAGAGGCACCCAGGTGCCCAGTAATTCTGATTCCTATACCCAAAAGTGAAACTGTTGAAGTAAATTATAGTTCTACTTTTAATTTTTTGAGGAGCCTCCATACTGTTTCCATAGTGACTGTACCAATTTACATCCCCACCAACAATTCACAAATTATTCCACATCTTCACCAACACTTGTCTCTTGTCTTCTTAATAATAGCCACTAACAGATGTGAGATGATATCTTATTGTGGTTTGATTAGCAATGTTGACTACATTGCCATGTACCTATTGGCCATTTGTATATTTTCTTTGTAAAAATATCTATTTAGTTCCTCTGCCCACTTTTTTTTTGCTATTGAGTTTGGATGTTTACACTTTTAATGATACACTATTCTGCATTCTATTTTACTATTACTTGCTAAGAATACTGTATTACTGCTTTCTTTCCTTGTCAGTATATGCAGATCATGCTTTAAAATTCCTGCAGATTTAGAATAGGAATGCAGGTACCACATTCTCACAGTTACCACTTTTAGGTCTGTGATTTTGTGCAAATGTTGAGCATTAAAGGAGATGGCATCAGGAAAAAATTTAGCCCATGGTAAGCACTGCATATATTTCTTAATCATTCTTATTTAAGATTTTTGTCCAAAAAGCAGTCTGAAAAATTGGAAAGATCATTTTGGCAGAATTGTGCCTGTGGATTGGGGGTCACAAAAAATTAAGATCATTGCTCCTCCCCTCCAGATCAGGACAAGCTGGATCTGGAAGTACTGACTAAGCTTAATGTTTGCATCTCACCTCCTCTGTTCATAGTCTATTTCAAGTCTCAACGAGGAATCTCGGTCCTGTGAATGCCTGAGAGGTGGCAGTTCAGGAGCCAGTGGGTCCTGGGGAAAGGCTGTGAGTCTAGCAGGACTGTCTGCAAAACTAGGGGAAGGACATGCATGCAGAGGTTCCTTGGAAATTTCCCCAGATTGGAGGATGAAATAAGTAAGAAGTAGGAAAAGTGAGGCATGAGTATGTTTCATTTTCACAGCAAATGAAGTTGAGGAAAGGAGATAAACAAACATCTTCCTCAGCCTCTGGGGACATAAATACCTTTTGGTAGCAAAAGTGGGACTTGAAGAGCTTTCCCCAACTTGACAGGAAGAAACGGTTTTTTCCTTTTATAAGAAGCTAGGCTTTTATAAATAGTTAGGGATAGTCAAGTGTCAGGACAAGGATGAAGGAAGGAAGGATGAAGTCATTAGGGTTCTAAGCAATGTGATATTTACTCAGGCTTAGGAAGGAGAATCTCTATTTTTCTTTAAAATTAACTGTAAGCTGAGGCTTTTTACTGGGGTCTTTGACAAACACAACCATCATTTATTGCCTGAAAGAAGACCAGAGTGGAAATATTTATCACTTCCAGGACCCCAGGACCTATAGGAATCACCCAAATTGCAACCTATTTGCCTTTGAGTGGCTGTGGACATAGAGAGGTCCCTGAGACACTGCTGCTAAGAGACACACATTCTCATCTCTTTTTAGAATGAGAAAACTAGATTTCCAATGCTGCACAAACAGCTTACCCCCCTCAAGGAGGGTTTTCCCATGGATTCAGCCAAGGAAATGGTTGGAGAAGTGGGACTCACATCCCCCCTCTTACTTAAAATCTTCTTCAGCCTCTCATACCTGTGTGTAATCACCTTCACAAGTAGAATATAGGGGAAAAACTGGGATGGGAGCAGAGGCCTATCTCCATTTCTGATCTAAATCTCCTGGGTTCTTCACTGTACTAATTGCGGGGTCTGCACACCTGCTTAAAATGTTTCATGCCTCAGTTTCCTTATCTGCAAAGCAAAGAATATTGAAATATCTACCTGAAGGGATGATTGAGAACTAAATGTGCATACATGTAATTATTCACAACATGTAAGATGTGAAAACAATCCAAGTGTCCATTCTCAGACAAGTGGATAAATAATGTATGTGGTATCATATAATTGTGTGGTATACACATACCACGGAATGTTATTCGACCTAAGAAGAGAAGGAAATTCTGCCATTTGAGACCGCATGTGTGAGCCTGGAGGACATTATGCAAAGTAAAATAAGCAGACACAGAAACACAGATACTTCATGATCTCATTTATACGTGGAATCTAAAATAGTTAAACTCAGAGAGGCAGACAGTCTGAATGGTGGGTCTGGAAAGCAGAAGAAAAGGGAGATGTTGATCAAAGGGTATAGAGTTTTGGGACATCTGGGTGGCTCAGCAGTTGAGCATCTGCCTTCAGTTCATGGCATGATCCTGGGATCCTGGGATCAAGTCTCACATCGGGCTCTTGGCAGGGAGCCTGCTTCCCCCTCTGCCTGTGTCTCTGCCTGTGTCTCTGGGTCTCTCATGAATAAATAAATAAAATCTTCTTTGAAAAGGAATTTAAAATAAAGGGTATAGAGTTTTAATTATGCAGGATGAATCAATTCTGGGGATTTAATGTATAGCTTGATGACTACAATTAATATACTGTATTATACACTTGAAGTTTGCTAAGGCAATTAATCTTAAGTGTTCTCACTAATAACACTAACATTAATAATAATAGTGAAGAAGGAGGAGGAGAAGAATAAGAGGAAGGAGGAAGAGAAGGAGAAGAAAAGGAAGGAGGAGAAGAAAAGGGAGAGGAAGAAAGAGGAGAAAAGAAAAATAAGAACAAGAAAGAGAAGAGGAAAAATGCATGGTTAAGTGTCTCTTTAGTGTTCTGATGAAAAATGCTCAATACATTGTAGCTTTTATTGTTATTATCACTGTGTCTAAACCACTGAGATACAAAGATTAAAGAAGCCACTGTGTTTTTTTTCTCTGGGATTCTGCAGCTCAGGACTTTGCAAAAGGCAAGACGTGTCACCTAGGCTAGGGCCTCTGCCCAAAATGGTTCTTTATATAGAGCCTAAGTATAATTGCAATCAGGGCAATGGCCTCCAGAAGTTAAGCAAGGGAAATGCTGTCCTACCACAGTGGCCATGAAAATTAGATTGTAGGCTGCTACAAATCTTTCCTGCAGAGAAATCTTTCTTTAGGTTATCTTATAAGCCTTACATTGGAGTTTAAGTAATGTTTTAGTTACAGGAATTACAAGATCTTTAAGATAACACACTAACCTCCTGCTACTCTGAGAGGAATTTGAGCTAGGAGGATTCTCATCCATGGTAATTAGGAATTTGTTTCCAGATCATCAATTGTTTAAAAAGTACAAAGCCCAAACCATGTGAAATCTAATGGGGAATATATAGAAAAAAATTAATAATGAATGCTTAAGAGATAGTTCATTTTTAGCTTTATAAGAATATTAAGACAAAGCTGATTTTAATGGGAAAATTATATTTGTAAATGAGGCAGCAAACTGTGCGCATTTGCATTTTGTAAAAGAAAGTGTTTCTTGAGACTACCATAACACTAGAAAATAAAGCACAATAACCAAGAAATCAAAACCAGTGTCTGTGAGAGGAAAGAAGTGGTTGGGGGAAGAGGGTTAGGAAGACAAGGGACAGCTGTTGCTGCAATCAGTGGGATACTTGCACCCCTCTTTGAGGCTGCTGCCATCAGGTTCTGTAGGGACCCAGTGCCCTCCAAGGTATAGTCCCCCACTGGCCTTTCCTTTATCCCTATCCTCTTCTACTTCGTCTGTCATCTTGAGGCCTTCACCATCCATATGATAATGAACACCTGGCCTCTCTAACCTTTTCATCTCTAGAGATCTTTTCTCAACCTCACAGCCACTCATGGTCATGCCCTACCTACACTTTGTCACTATCAAACTCTGTTGCATCTTCAGCATGAATTCAAGTAGCCCACTCTGACCATATCCTCTCTTTCTACCCCAGGAGCTCAAGTAGCCTAGTTGCAAAGACTATTTGCTTTCATTAAGACCTGCTACCCATTGGTTAGGACTATCCATACATCTGTCTGTTCATCTGCACATCTATTCATCCATCCATCCATCCATCCATCCATCCATCCTGTCCTTCTAAAATTTATTTACTTCCTTAAATACCTTAAATCTGGGGATCCCTGGGTGGCTCAGCAGTTTAGCGCGGGTTTTATCCCAGGGCGTGATCCTGGGGTCCCAGGATCCAGTCCCACGTCGGGCTCCCTGCAAGGAGCCTGCTTCTCCCTCTGCCTGTGTCTCTGCCTCTCTCTCTCTCTCACTCTCTGTGTGTATCTCTCTCTCTCATGAATAAATAAATAAAATCTTAAAAGAAAAATGCCTTAAATCTGTGCTCCTTACAGAAAATTTCAACTTTCTTGCCCTATCCTCACTCCGCTGTAGTTTCTTTGCTCAAAATCAACTTTAAAAGATACCAAAGATACCTTTTTGTCTGTCTATACTTTTAACACACTACATATTTATGATTCCTACCCCAACACAGTTTACCATCTTACCACATTTCTCAGAGAAATTCACTCTACCACTTCCATAATGTCTATTTTACAGATTCTTCTCCTTGTTAACCCCTTTGTATTCTCATCCAATCCCCAGTGTTAGCAGATAAACTGGACTCACTTCTCATTAGAACATAAAAGGCCATCAGACAGGCACTATTTCAACCTCTTACGTGAGAGGTAAGAGTTTGCTGTAGATGAAAATGTTTATGGTTTTCCAAAATTTATATGTTGAAACCTAAACCCTGATGTGATGATATTAGGTTGTGGGGCCTTCATTAGATCATGAAGATAGAACTCTCCCAAATATGATTAGTTTCCATATAGAAAAGATCCCTCGCCCCTTCTGCCATGTAAGGACACAGTTAGAAAATAGCCATCTCTGACCAAGAAACAGGCCCTCAGCAGATATCAAATCTGCTGGTGCCCGATGTTTATAGCAGCAATGTCCACAATAGCCAAACTGTTGAAGGAGCCTCGGTGTCCATCGAAAGATGAATGGATAAAGAAGATGTGGTTTATGTATACAATGGAATATTACTCAGCCATCAGAAATGACAAATACCCACCATTTGCTTCAACGTGGATGGAACTGGAGGGTATTATGCTGAGTGAAGTAAGTCAATCATAGAAGGACAAACAGTGTATGTTCTCATTCATTTGGGGAATATAAATAATAGTGAAAGGGAATATAAGGGAAGGGAGAAGAAATGTGTGGGAAATATCAGAAAGGGAGACAGAACATAAAGACTCCTAACTCTGGGAAACGAACTAGGGGTGGTGGAAGGGGAGGAGGGCGGGGGGTGGGGGTGAGTGGGTGACAGGCACTGAGGTGGATACTTGACGGGATGAGCACTGGGTGTTATTCTGTATGTTGGTAAATTGAACACCAATAAAAATTATTTTATTAAAAAAAAATCTGCTGGTGCTTTGCTTTTGGACTCCCCAGACTCCACAATTACGAAAAATAAATGTCTGTTGTTTGAGCCACCCAGTTTATCATATATTTTGTTATAACAGCCTGAATAAACTAAGACAGGGTTGGAAGTTTATGGATTTTCATGATTTTTTTTCTTTCTTCAAAAAATATAGAGAAACCATCTTTCTTCTATTAAATCAAAATCATTGTATAGTTAGCACTTAACGTATCTTATTACATCCTCAAGCCTAAGCATATTATTTCCATATTTTAAAGATGAGGAAACCAAGGCACAGAAGGTTAAGTAACTTGTCCAAGTTTACACAGAAACAGAGTTGGGACTAAGAGCCAGAAATCTATCTTAGAGTCCTAACTGAACCACCATGTTCTCCCCACATGCTGTGATCCTTGCTTTTTCAGTTTCCTTCCTTCCTTCCTTCCTTCCTTCCTTCCTTCCCTCCTTCCTTCCTTCCTTCCTTTTTTTTTTTTTTCTTTTCTTTTCTTCAATCTCCAAGTTTCCTATGTTTTCATAATCTTTCTCAACTGGCCCATCAGCTTTCAAATGCTCAGGATCAGGAAAATAATCTTCCATTTATTTGAATATAGTCTCACTTCTTATCAAATATCTCAGGCTCTTGTATCATTAGAATGGATTTTCTAGGGAAGTAGGAGAATTGCCTCCTTGAGAATCATTATTGAGATTGAGAATCTACCTTTATTATCCACTCCTACTAGGCAAGGTCAAGTATTGGAAGAGAATAATAAATTACAAAAATTGTGGAGGATTTTCCATGGCTACAAGCCCAAATGGCTAAAGTTACTCTCTCTCTTTTTTTTTTTTTTTTTTTTTTGTATATTTTTTACTGGAGTTCGACTTGCCAACATATAGTATAACACCCAGTGCTCATCCTGTCCAGTGCCCCCCTCAGTGCCCACCACCCAGTCACTCCAACACCCCGCCCACCCTTGGGCTTTTTTATAGTGAGTAGCATGGTAATGTTAATTGGAGCAAGGTGCATCTCAGGTATCCCATAAATGATACCAACTCATGGATTCCAAAGATGCAAGCTCTTTGCCTAATGGGAGAATCCAACGATTGTCTTTTAATGTGATGACACTATTCATAGACTCCGATTTTATTTATAAGCCACTTGCTGCATGACCCTCCAAGTAGACCTGTGGCTTGAAATAAAGAAAATGCAGCAGAAAGAAAAAAAAAAAGTCCTTGTTCGTTTCCCAGAGTCAGGTTTCTCATGTGCTGTCTCCCTCACTGATATTTCCCACTCATTGTCTCTCCTTTCCCCTTTAATCCCTTTCACTATTTTTTATATTCCCCAAATGAATGAAACCATATAATGTTTGTCCTTCTCGGATTGACTTACTTCACTCAGCACAATACACTCCAGGTCCCTCCATGTTGAAGCAAATGGTGGATATTTGTCATTTATAATAGCAGTTTCTTCGATAAATGTTGCTGGGAAAATTGGAATCCACATGTAGAAGAATCAAACTAGACCATTCTCTTACACCAGACACAAAGATAGTCAAAATGGATGAAAGATCTAAATGTGAGACAAGAATCCATCAAAATCCTGGAGGAGAACAAAAGCAACACCGTTTTTGAACTTGGCCACAGTAACTTCTTGCAAGATACATCCATGAAGGCAAGAGAAACAAAAGAAGAAATGAACTATTGGGACTTCATCAAGATAAGAAGCTTTTGCACAGCAAAGGATACAGTCAACAAAACTAAAAGACAACCTACAGAATGGGAGAAGATATGTGCAAATGACATATCAGATAAAGGGCTAGTTTCCAAGATCTATAAAGAACTTATTAAACTCAACACCAAAGAAACAAACAATCCAATTCTGAAATGGGCAAAAGACATGAACAGAAACTTCACAAAGAAGACATAGACATGGCCAACAAGCACATGAGGAAATGCTCCGCATCACTGGCCATCAGGGAAATACAAATCAAAACCACAATGAGATCCTACCTCACACCAGTGAGAATGGGGCAAATTAACAAGGCAGGAAACCACAAATGTTGGAGAGGATGTGGAAAATGGGAACCCTCCTGCACTGTTGGTGGGAATGTGAACTGGTGCAGCCACTCTGGAGAACTGTGTGGAGGTTCCTCAGAGTTAAAAATAGATCTGCCCTATGATCCAGCAATTGCACTGCTGGGGATTTACCCCAAAGATACAGATGCAGGGAAACGCCGGGACACCTGCACCCCGATGTTTCTAGCAGCAATGTCCACAATAGCCGAACTGTGGAAGGAGCCTTGGTGTCCATCGACAGATGAAGGGATAAAGAAGCTGTGGTCTATAAAGTTACTCTCTTAATAGAGTTGGCCAGTAAAGCTTTTCTAAAGGGGGTGCTGTGAGCACAGGTGAGCCTCCTATAGAACCCAGTGGTAGGTGAGTGTCTCTTCTTGTCACCTACACAGAACTTCTCTTTCCTTTCTCTCTGCTCTCCACTCCACCCCTGCCAATCAATCAATCTGCCATCAGCATGGAGTAATTGATTCCTGATGAGAGGTTTATATTGTAGTTGAATTAGCTGCCCTCTGACCATGTGCATTATTTCTCCCTGTCCCTGTGACAGAAGCATCTAATTATTCTCTCTCCCTCTGCCCTGGTGTCAGGCCACAAATCTGGGCTGGCTCATTAAAGTGTCTACATGTCAAGGAGCATCTTGTTAGGAAGATTCATTGCCAGTCAGGCCTCACTGCTGTCTCCATGGGAAAGGTGACTGAGATGGTAGGGGAGCTTCTGTTCTGACCTACTCATTCATCATCTTAGGAACAGGTCAGGGCCTTGACTCATTCTCAAAGATGAAGACAAGGAGTACAGGAGAGAGGACCAAGGGGAGACTGTACATGCCCCAGCCTGTCCTGGGCCCCCTACTTCTGGACCTCAGCTTTAAGCTAAAACCAACTGTCAGGAATGTGCCCTCAGCCATGGTCTCAAAGGTGAAAGAAAAATCTCCTCCAGTTACAATCTGAGATTTCTGTATATAGCATTCCTGCCCACTGCTCTCCTTCTGTAGAACATATGATACTTTAAGATAACTTCACTGGATCCATGAGAAAAACTCCCTGCCCTAGGACCTTGGATTTTCAGAGAAGGAAGAAGTAGACTCCATATCTTGGTGATTTTAAATCCTTACAGAGAAAGTGTAAGATCAAATCCTTGCAACTTGTCTAGATCTTCCCTGTGAGCCTTGGTTTCCTCACAAAAAAAAGGGGGGAGGGGGTAATTTATTTGTTCTGCCTGATGTAAAGCTTATTAGTGAAATAATAAATGTGAATGAGTTAGAGAAAATTCCCTAAGACCTTCATTCTGTGTCCAAGAAATATTTTTAAAAAGACTCATCTTCGTTCCCAATAAATATTTTGCTTTGTTATTCTCATATTTGCCTTGCTGTGATCCTACAGGGTTAAAACTGTGGGGAAAAATATTGTAGTCAGAATCATTGACATAACCAACTCATCAGAACTCTTCAAAACTGTAAAGGACCTGCTGCCTCGAGGTAAGCCCTCCCTCAACAACCTTCATATTCTCTTATTCATTGGAAAATCTCCAAAGAATCTCATGGAAGATCCAGTAATTAATAATAATTACAATTCTAAGCCACAGCCATCTATTAATTGAGTACTGGGAGCGTGCCATTGTTCTAGTTCCTTATATGCATTGCTTCTAATAATCTTCACAGCAATAGGAAGAAACAATTATAATTGAAAAAATAAAACTTACATTGGAGAATTGAAGCAAATTTCTTAGGATTAATTTATAATGAAATAACCGGGAGTTGATCCCAAGAAGTCTGATTTTGTAACCCATGCGACTAGCCATTTTATTTTACTATATTTCTTTACCAGGACATTTTTTATAAATAAGATGAAAAATAAGGAAATATTGCTGATATGGCCATTATAACTGGGAAAACAAAATATTGAGATTAGATTCAATTTAACTTATCCTGCTGCTTTTCAAGTATGACACTATAAAGCTATAGACCTTAAGACTTCCTATCAACCCCATTCCTTACCTAAAAAGGAAATCTTCTCAGCAGTCATTGTCTCACATACTCTCATCCATTTATTGCTCTCATCTTTATTCTTATTTTATATTGGTGCCATTCTTGTAAATTTATAATCTTATTTTATCTTTCACTATAAATACCGAAACCATATCAGGGGTTAGTCATGATCCTATCTCACACTGCCACTTCCATCAAAGTGCTGCTTTCAGTGCCAGACTGGTATTTTTGGTCTTTAAAAATAACAGAGAATGTCTGAAAGATTTCAAGGAGGGAAATACCACTAAGCATTTACTTCATTTTGATCACTTAATAAGAACTGTCGACTATCTTTGGAAACTTAAACTTTCTCTCTTTCTATAGCTATGCTCATCCTTTCATCACATTATTCCCATATCCTCCAATTTTCACTGACTTATAACCTAATTCAGGGATCAGCAAGCTGTATCTCATGGGTCAGCTCCCTGTTTTGTTAAATAAAGTTTTGCTGGAACCGAGTTATACCTCGATTACACATTATTGATATATTGTTCATGGCTACTTTCACATCACAGTGGTAGTGCTGAGTAAGACTGTGACCTCCTTCCTTAAAGGGAGCAGGTGGAGGGGGAGGGGCATGAGTTTTGCTTACATTTGTTCCTCCAGAAACAGCTCTGGAATAAACTGGCCAAATGAATTAATGTGTAACTTTATAATTCCTGGCTTTAGCTCGTCAATTCTGAATCATTTCTGAAGCCATATTTTGTGCTCTGGTACATGAGTGACCCATAATAAGAGTCTTAAGGCATATTCAGATTAATTTTAATTAGTATGACTCTGATATAGCTGAGTTAGGCTGGGGAGTCCTAGATTGACTCATATGAGATACTTTTTTTTTATTTAAAGATTTATTTATTTATTTGAGAGAGAGAACACACAACCAGGAGGGGCAAAGGGAGACAGAACCTCAAGCAGACATCCTGCTGAGCATGCACCTTGATACGTGCTTCCATCCCAGGACCCCAAGATTATGACCTGAGCTGAAATCAAGATTCCATCACTCAACTGACTGTGCCACTGAGGTGCATATGAGGCACTTTTGAGAGGGAGAACTGGGGAAGTGCATGTGTCTGGGGAGACTTCTTGGCCTTAAACTGAGACTTGAAGGAAGGCCGGAGTTTGCATAGACAATCGAGAAAAATAAGAGCTTCCCTAAAGGGGAAGCAGCTTGAGGCAAGTCCAAGGAGGGAGACACGGATAATTCACTGAGGATGACAAACAGGGCAGACTTTGGCTCAGCCTAACAAGAATTATCACCGCACAGCAGGAGTGCTCTTTAGAATCTTCCTTCCCCCTTCCTCCATCCCATCTCTCCCTTCACAGTTCCACCTCCTATATATTCTCCACTTCTTCTATAGTATCTCTTTAGTTTCTCTAAGCCTTCTCTAATTTCCTTTTCCCTTAAAAGTCCCAGAATACTGTTTTTTTAAATTTTGTACCCTTTATATAACTTTATTAATTTAATGAACAGATACTATTAAGCATCTCTTCATATGAACTTGGCACCAGAACACAAAGGAGACATGGAAAAAGTTGACCTTATATTCTACTATTTATAAACTTGCCCCAGTCTAAACCACTGACTAAGAAGTTTAGATAAGTTATATAGCATCTTTTTATCTAAAGTTTCATATTTCTAAAGACTTTATTTATTTGAGAGAGAGAGAGAGAACACAAACAGGGAGAGGGACAAAGAGAGGGGGGAAGCAGACCCTCTGCTGAGCAGGGAGCCTGATGCTGGGCTCAATCTCAGAACCCTGAGACCACGACCTGAGCCAAAAGCAGATGCTTAGCCCACTGAGCCACCCAGGCACTTCTTATATTTTTAAGAATTAATCATGGGGACACTAGAACTTAAAATTTCAGTTGTGCCAACAATTGATGAATATATGTGAAATATTTGTTACAGGTTTTTATACCTGCTAAGCATCTGTATTAGATTCCTGTGGTTGCTATAACAAATTACCACCAACTTGGTGAATTAAAACCATTAAAACAATACAACTGTGCTCTTAAGTCTGGAGGCCAGAATGCCAAATCGTTTTCACTGGGTTGAATCAAAGTGTTGAAGGGGTACACTTAATCCACACCTTACCTCTTAGTCTCCTGGTGACTGCCAGCATTTTTTTTCTTTTTTCTTTTTTTAATAATACATTTATTTCTTATTGGTGACTGCCAGCATTTCTTGATTGTGGCTGCACCATTTCAGTTTCTGCCTCAGTCACATCTCCTTCTCCTCTGCAGTGTGTGTCAAGGCTCTTCTGCTTCTCTCTTACAAGTACACTTCTGGTTACATTTAGGACCCACCCAGATAATCCAAAATAATCTTTCAATCTCAAAATCCTTAATTGAATCATGACAGGAAGGAACATTTTTCTCCATAAAGTTACATCTGTATATTCTAGGGATAAGACCTGACCTCTTCACTCAGCCTACTACCGCAGGTAGCACATACTTCCTTCTGGCCCACAAGCATTGAATCATAAAAATGGGACTGTCTTTTCTCTTCTCTTTATTGTGGTGACAGTCTCAGAGTTTGATCTGGTTAACATGGATTTATTGTTCTGAGCCCCAACAACTGACTGTCTTACCCTTCCAGAGAGAGAAGAACCCCACTACCCTGGCCCTCCGGCAAGTGGCTGATTTCATTTGTCCGTCATTGATGGTTCTCTTACTACTCTCCGGTCTTGGGTCCTTGGGAGCAGTTTTTATGTATAATTATCCAAGTAAGCTATCCCAATGCTGCAAAATACAAAGATCTTTCCATGGCTCCATTTCTTTGCTAAAGAAATCTTTATTTCAGACTGTTTTGAAGTTGAATGGAAAGGTCCTGGGGGTTTAGGGATGGGAAAGGATGCTCAATCATCATAATGTTAAATGAGTTCCTACCAGGCATTCTTTGAATACCTTATGTGCTCTGACAGATGGTTCAGTTGCGTGGGATTGCATTACTTAGTGAGTGACTTTTGTAAAAATGAGTTAAAACAAAAACAAAAACAAAAACAAAAACAAAAACAAAAACAAAAAAACCTCATTTAAAATGAAGTCAAGAGTCCCTGAAGAGGGAGCTCTGATACATGTACCACTTGTTGCAACCTGCATAAACAGCAGAAAGAAGGCAGATAAGAATTATCTTGACAAAGGAGGCCATTTTTGAAATTTAAATTACACTGTAGTTAACATACCATACTATTTTGATTACTGAAGCTTTGTAATACGACTTGAAGTCCAGAATTGTGATACCTCCATTTTTGTTTTTCATTTTCAAGATTGCTTTGGCTCAGGGCCTTTGGTGATTCCACAAAAATTTTAGGATTGTTTGCTCTAGTTATGTGAAAAATGCTATTGGTATTTTGATAGAGATTGCATTAAATCTGTAGATTGCTTTGGGTGGTATGGACATTCTAACAATATTTGTCCTTCCAATCCATGAAGATGGACTATCTTTCCATTTGTTTGTGTAGTCTTCAATTTTATTCATCAGTGTTTTATAGTTTTCAGAATGTAGGACTTCATTCACCTCTTTGATTAAGCTTATTCCTAGATTATTGTATTACTTTTTGTTCAATTATAAATGGGATTGTTAATTTTTCTTTATGCTACTTTATTCTTAGTGTATAGAAATGCAATAGATTTATGTGTATTGGGCAGCCTGGGTGGCTCAGCGGTTTAGTGCCGCCTTCAGCCCAGGGCATGATCCTGGAGACTCCGGATCCAGTCTCACGTCGGGCTCCCTGCATGGAGCCTGCTTCTCCCTCTGCCTGTGTCTCTGCCGCACTCTCTGTGTCTCTCATGAATAAATAAATAAAATAAAATAAAATAAAGATTTATTTGTATTGATTTTTTATCCAGTGTTATTCCTGAATTCGTTTACCAGCTCTAGTAAGTTTGGGGTTTTTTTGGTTTTGTTTTTTGTTTTGATAGAGTCTTCAGGGTTTTTTATATATATTATCATGTCATCTGCAAATAGTGACAGCTGTGGTTCTTTGCCAATTTGGATGCTTTTATTTCTTTTTGTTGTCTAATTGCTGTGGTTAGGACTTCTAGTACTATGTTGAATAAAAGTGATGAAAGTGGACAACGTTGTCTTGTTCCTGACCTTAAGGGGAAAACTCACTTTTCCCCATTGAGTATGATGTTTGCTGTCAGTTTTTTATGGAAGTCCTTTATTCTGTTGAAGTATGTTCCCTCTAAACCTACTAGATTAAGGGCTTTTATCATGAATGAATATTATATTTTGTCAAATACTTTTTTCTGCATTTATCAAATAATCATGTTTTTTACCCTTTCTCTTATTGTTGTGATATATCATGTTGATTGATTTGGGAATCAATCACCTTGCATACTGGGAATAAATCCTGTCTACTCATGGTTTTTTTGTTTTTTTTGTTTGTTTGTTTGTTTTAATATATGGTTTGGATTTGTTGAGAATTTTTGCATCTGTATTCATCAAAGATATTGACCTGTAATTCCATTTCTTTAGTGGAGTCTTTGTCTGGTTTTGGCATCAGGGTAATGCTGGCTTCATAGAATGAATTTGGAAATTTGCTTCTATTTTTTGGACTAGTTTGACAAGATTTTCTTTATTTGAGAGAGAGAGAGAGCAAGCTCAGGTAAGGGGAGGGGCAGGTGGAGGAGCAGGCTCCCCATTGAGGAGGGGGCCTGACATGGGGCTCAATCCCAGGACCCAGGATCATGACTTGAGCCAAAGACAGATTCTTAACTGATTAAGCCACCCAGGTGTGCCTAGGTATTAATTCTAAATGTTTGGTTGAATTGATATGTGGAGCCATGGGGTCCTGGACTTTTGTTTGTTGGGCATTTTTGATTACTGATTCAATCGCCTTGCTGGTAATCAATCTCTTCAAATTTTCCATTTTTTCCTGCTTCAATTTTTTTTTTTTTAGGTTATTTGTTTTTAGGAATTTATCCATTTCTTCTAGGTTGTTCTATTTGTTGGCATATATTTTTTCATAATATTTTTCTTAAAATTACTTGTATTTCTATGGTGTTTGTTATTTCTCCTGTTTCATTTGTGATTTTGTTTGAATGAACCCTTTCTTCCTTTTCATTTTTGAAAGTCCGGCTAAAGCTTTATTAATTTTGTTGATCTTTTCAAAGAAGAATCTGGTTTCATTTATCTGTTCTACTGCTTAAGAAAAATTATATGACTTATTTTGCTCTACTCTTTATTATTTCCTTCTTTCTGCTGGTCTTGGGCTTCGTTTGTTGTTCTTTTTCTAGCTTCTTTAGATGTAAGGTTAGGGTGTTTATTTGAGATTTTTCTTGCTTCCTAGGTTGGCCCATATCATTGTATGCTTCTCTTTTGGGACCACTTTTGCTGTATTCCAAAGATTCTAAACTATTGATTTTCTTTTTCATTTGTTTCTATGTATTTTTTAATTTCTTCTTAGATTTCTTGGTTGACTCATTCACCATTTAGTTGTGTGCTGTTTAACCTCCATTTATTTGTTGCCTTTTTGAAATGTTTCTTACAGTTGATTGATTTATAGTTTTACAGTGTTGTGGGTTAGAAAAGATACATGATACAACTTCAATCATCTTGTATTTGTTGAGGTCTGTTTTGTGGCCTAATATGTGATCTATTCTGGATATGTTCCATGAGCATTTTTAAATAATATGTGTTTTAGGATGGAATGCTCTGAATATATCTGTTAAATCCATTGGCCCAGTATATCTTTCAGTCATTGTTTCTTTGCTTATTTTCTGTTTGGATGATCTGTTCACTGGTGTAAGTGGGGTATTAAAATCCTCTACTATGGGGCAGCCCAGGTGGCTCAGCGGTTTAGCACCCCCTTCAGCCCAGGGCCTGATCCTGGAGTCCCGGGATCGAGTCCCATGTCAGGCTCCTTGCGTGGAGCCTGCTTCTCCCTCTGCCTGTGTCTCTGCCATTCTCTCTCTCTCTCATTAATAGATAAATAAAATCTTTAAAAATAAAATAAAATCCTCTACTATCATTGTATTACTGTCAATTCATTCTGTTATGTTTGTTATTAACTGTTTTATATATTGGGTGTTCTTATGTGGGGTGCATAAACATTAGCAATTATTATATCTTCTTGCTGGATTATCCCATTTATTATTATATTAGTGTCCTGCTTTGTCTCTTTTTATAGTCTTTGTTTTAAAAGCCATTTTATCTATCTAAGTACTGCTACTCTAACTTTCTTTTGACATCCATTTGCATGAAAAATGGTCTCTATCCCCTCACTTTATATGTACAGGTTTCTTTAGGTGAGAAATGACTTTCTTCTAGGCAGCACATAGATGAGTCTAATTTTTTTTTTATCCACTCTGTTACTTTATGTCTTTTGATTGGAGCACTTAGTCCATTTACATTCAATCTAATTTTTAATAGATATGTATTTATTGCCATTTTATTACTTTTCTGTGGTTGTTTTATAGTTTATCTCTGATCCTTGCTTCTCTTAGTCTAGTCTCTTTCATGGTTGGTTTTCTTTAATGATATACTTGGATTCCTTGCTCTTTATTTTTTGCATATGTATTACCAGTTTTTGATATACGGTTACCATTTGGTTTATATATAACATCTTCCGATCACTACATTTTAAACTCATTAAATTCTCTTCCCTACAGTTTTCAGATATTTGGCATCATATTTTACATTGTGTTTTTTTTTGTTTGTGTGTGTGTGTGTGTTTCTCTTGACTGAATTTTACAAGTATACTTCTATTTTTTTTTCTTTTGAGCTGCCTATTTTTCTTACTCTTACATATGGTTTTTGTTTTCTACTCATAGAGTCCCCCCTTAACATTACTTGTAGTGCTGGCTTAGTGGTCATGAGTTCTTTTAATTTTTGTTTGTCAGGAAAACTATTTTTCCTTTTATTCTGAATGATAGTTTTGCTGGATAGAATATTCTTGGCTGCAGATTTTTCCCTTTCAGCATTTTTTATATGTTGTGCCACTCCCTTCTGGCCCGTAACATTTCTGCTGAAAAATCAGCTGATAGCCTTATGGTGTTTCCTTTGTATGTAACTATCTTCTTTTCTCTTGCAGTCTTTAAAATTCTTCCATTATCACTATTTGTTGACCAGTAATTACTATGTGTCTTGGTGTGGACATCCTCAGGTTAAATTTGTTGAGGGATCTCTGTTTGTCCTGAATCTGTTTCTTTCCCCAGATTTGGGAAGTTTACCTCTATTATCTCATCAAATACATTTTTCTGCCCCCCTTTCTCTCTATTTTCCTTCTGAGATCCCTATAATTTGGATGTCGTTACACTTGATGACACCTGATGGTGTCACTGAGTTCTCTGACCCTTTTCTCATTATGCAGTATTTGTCTCTCACCTGTGCAGCCTCCTAGTCCCATCGGTAAATAAATTTGGGGAATTCAGCCCCTCTGGTTTTCAAAGTCAGATGTCATGAGGTTTCATCTTCCCTTGTGGGCTCCCATCTCCTGTGGGCAGCTCCCAACCACCTTTTCTGCCTTTCCTAACCTCTCATCTGTGGCTTCTTCTCTATATTTAGTTATGGAGCTTATCTGCCAGTCTTGGAATCACTCTCTGGTTTCTTTACTTGAACACAAGTGATATATAGTTGTAAACATGGGAAAGGGTGAGCTTAGGGTCCTCCTACTCCACATCTTCCCAAGATTCTTTAACTCTTCTTGAAATGCTTGGTAGAATTCACCTGTGAAGTCATCTGGTCCTGGGCTTTTGGTTTTTGGGAGTTTTTTGATTATTGATTCAATTTCATTGCTAGTAGTTGGTCTGTTCAAATTTTCTATTTCTTTCTTCTTCAGTTTTGGTAGATTATGTTTTTCTGCAAATTTATCCATTTCTTCTAGGTTGCCCAGATTTTTGGTATGTAATTTTTCATAGTAATCTCTTATAATACTTTGTCTTCTGTTGTATCAGTTGTTATTTCTCCTCTTTTGTTTCTAATTTTGTTACTTGAATCCTTTCTCTCTCTCTTTATGAGCCTGCCTAGAAGGCCTGTTGAACTCAAAGAACCAGCTCCTCATCTTCATTGCTTTTTTCTGATTCTGTTTGGTTTTTTTTTTTTCAAATTATTTATTTCTGCTCTAACCTTTATTATTTCCTTCTTCCTTCTAATTTTGTGTTTTGTTTGTTGTTATTTTTCTAGTTCCTTTAGGTTAAATTCAGGTTATCTGATATTTTTCTTACTTGTTGAGGTAGGCCTATACTGCTATAAACCTCCCTCTTAGAACTGTTGCTGCATCCTAAAGATTTTGGACCATTATGTTTTCATTTTCATTTGTTTCCATATTTTTGAAATTTCTTCTTAGATTTCTTGGCAGACTTATTCATTGTTTAGTAGCATGCTATTTAACCTCCCTCTATTTGTGATCTTTCTAGATTTTTTTCTTGTGGTTCATTTCTACCTTTGTAGTATTGTGGCCAGAAAAAGATGCATGGTATGACTTCAATCTTTTTTTAATTTCCTGAGGCTTGTTTTGTGTTATTATATATTATCTATTCTGGAGAATGTTCCATTTGCACTTGAAAAGAATGTGTGTTCTGCTGTTTTAGGATGGAATGTTCTGAATATATCTGTTAGATCCATCTGCTCCAGTATGTCATTCAAAGTAACTGTTACTTGTTATTTTCTCTTTGGATAATTTATCCATTGATGTAACTGGGATGTTAAAATCTTCTACTATTATTGTATTACTATCAATTAATATCTTTATCTTTGTTATTAACTATTTTATGTATTTGGATGTTCCTGTGTGGTGTGCATATATATTTATAATTTTTATATCTTCTTGATGGATTGTCCATTGGGTGATAATATAGTGTCCTTGGTCTTTTGTTAAGTCTATTTAAAGTCTATTTTAAAGACTTTTAAAAGACTAAAGGTCTTTTAAAGTCTATTTTATCAGATATAAATATTGCTACTCTGTTTTTTTTCCCACTCCCTTTGCATGAGAAATATTCCCCCATGCACACTTTCACTTGACACATATGTTTAGGTCTGAAATGCGACTCTCTTAGACAGTATATATATATACCATATATATATATGGTTCTTGGTTTTTAAAATCCATTTTGTCACTCTGTCTTTTGATTGGAACATTTAGTCCATTTACATTCAAAAGTAGTTATTGATAGGTATGCCTTTTTGTGTGTGCCATTTTGTTATTTGTTTTTGTGGTTGTGTTTGTAGATCTTTTCTGTTCTTTTCTTGTTTTCATATCTTCTTTCATTTTAATTTTGCTTACTTTAGTGATATACTTGGATTGCCTTCTCTTTATTTTTGTATATCTATTACTGATTTTTTATTTGTAGTTACCATTATTGTCATATATAACATCAAACAAATAACAGTCTGTACTCAGTTGATGGTGTCTTAAGTTTGAACACATTCTTTTTTCTCCCCTTCACATGTTTTAGGTGTATGTTGCCATACCTTTATTTTGTGAGTTCTTTGACTGATTTTAACAGATATATTTTACTGCTTTTGTGCTTCCTACTTTTCTTACTCTTTCTTATGATATTTCCTTTCTACTCAGAGTGCCCTTTAACATTTCTTGTAGGTTAAGTGTAGTGTTTATGAACTCTTTCAGCTTTTGTTTGTCTGGAAAATTCTTTATTTCTCTTTCTTCTGAATAATAGTCTTGCTGGATAGAGTTTTTTGTTTTGTTTTGTTTTCCTTTCAGTACTTTGAATATATCATGCCATTGTCTTCTTGCCTGTAAAATTTCTGGTAAAAAATATGCTTATAGCTTTATGGAATTTCCCATGTATATAACCATCTTCTTTTGTTTGCTGCTTTCAGAATTAACCAAAAAAGATAAGCACCTTGCCAAGTTCTTTAGGTATCCCACAGGCAGGTTAAAACAAATACAATTCTTTTTTCTTCTTTTAAAGATTATTTATTTATTTATTCATGAGAGGCACAGAATGAGAGAGAGAGAGAGGCAGAGACACAGGCAGAGGGAGAAGCAGTCTCCATGCAGGGAGCCCGAGGTGGGACTGGATCACAGGTCTCCAGGATCAGGCCCTGGGCTGAAGGTGGCGCTGAACCCCTGAGCCACCCGAGCTACCCAATGCAATTCTTTTTGAATGAAGTCTAGTATACAAATCCAGGAACCGAGGTCCCACATTGGGAAAGCAAGCTGTCATCCTCAAGACCATCACCAAGCCAAGGAGGAGGTGGAGCAAGGGTACTTTAAACACCACATAAAGTCTCTACAATTTTTAAGTTGTCTTTTTTTTTTTTTTTTAATGCAGCATTTTCTTTGTTGATGTAACATTTTAACTCTTTTTTTTTTTTTTTTTTTACATTTTAACTCTTTACCAGAGTTCTGACAAAGTTAGTTTTACTGGTGTGATGGTTAATTTTATGTCAACTTTGCTGTGCCCTGAGGTACCCAGCTATTTTGTTAAACATTATCTCTGAGTATGTCCATGAGAATGTTTCTGGATGAGATTGACATTTGAATTAGTAGACTGAGTAAAGTGGATTGCCCTCCCCCTTGTGAATGGGCCTCATCCAAACCATTTGAGGTCTGACTAGAACAAAAAGGTGGAAGAAGAGAGAATTTGTTCTCTTTCCCCAAATGATTGAACTGGAACCTTGGTCTTCTCTTGCTCTCTGATTGAGGTTACACCATGGTCTTTTCTGTTTCTCAGGCTTTCAGAATCAGACTGTATTATACAGTCTGTATTATACAGACCCAGACTTTCCTGGGTCTCCAGGTTGCAAATAACAGATTGTGGCTCTTCTCATCCTCCATAATCATGTGAGATAATTTTTCATAACAAATCTCTTCCTATAGGTTTTGATTCTCTGGAGAACTAATACAGACTTCTTTTTTCCCCTAAGTATGGAGGTATGGTGCTTTGATCTGCCACTGTGTATTCAATGAGTACAGCACTTAAAATTTTATTATTCCCACATGTTCTTTATCATATCTTATCAATCATATTAAGCAGACAGATACTTAGCACAAAATTCACAGAAGCTAGTAATAGAAATAAGATAATAGCCATAAGTCACACATGGTATTGTTCTTAGATTGATAAATGGCAGGTTTTGAGTGGCTTGGTTTCACAGGCTGATTCAGACACACATAAGTTGTGCTTCTATTCCTAAATTTCTGGAAGATAGAATGGGCTGGCTATATTACCCTGTGATGCTAAGTGGTTTGGGGTTGATCTTCAGAGTCTCTTGTTTGAAACGATGGCTGCTAAGGAGCTCATTATTATCAAGAAGAAATAAGACTTATAGGGAAAAAAAAAGAGTACTCTCTACTTAAAGAGCTCTACTATCTTCTACATAAGGTTTCTCGATCTTAACATTTTTACTTCAATAATTCCTTTTTTGTGGAGTACTACCTTAGGCATTATATTATATTTAACAATATCTCTGTCCTCTATCCATTATATGCCACTGCACTCCCCCTGGTTACAGTTGTGACAACCAAACTTAACTCTAGACATGACCAAATATCTCCTAGGTGGTGCACCATTCCCCCTCTAGAACCATTTTCCTAGAACCTGGATTGATATGCTCTGTCCCAATGATTGTATCAATCTTATATTCTCACCCTTAGGCATTCAGGTTGCAGCCTTTCAAGCTATTGGATTTTGTAGGTTTCTCTCTGCCATGAAGTTTCAGTAGATTATGTGCTTTTTTCTCCTTGAGTCCGTGTGCACTGAGGTAAGAACTTGAGTGTCTACCCCTTTTCATTGGTATTGCCCTAGCTTCTAGGAATGGGAGACATTCTTAACTACTCTCTCATTCCCCTATGTCCAATCAGTTACCAATTCTTCACAGCTACCTTCTACTTCTCCTGATTCCCAGCTTAAAGATAACTTCTAAAGCAAAGCAAGATCACTATTTTAAACTAGATTATCCCTCAACTCAGTTATGCTATCATCTTTGCTCATGATATCTACTCAACTCTTGACCTTGTCAGCATAATGAGGGAAGATCCTCTGTAAGCTGCATAATGTGGTAAGCCCTGTGCTTACCACACACAGTGTCTGCTACATAGAATTTCAGCAAGTAATGAGGACAGAAGACATAAGCCACTGGTGGATGCATATGCAGTGTCTAGTGCTCATAGGTAAGATGAGTTTTGATTACTTCTTGCCCAGGGATGAGAAGAGTCACAGTGCTGCTTCAGGGGAAATTCTGGTCAGAAGGAAATGACCTCCTACTCCTCTGTTAGGAAAGACATCATCTAACAAGATTGCATTTGTTTATAGTCCTAGTTCCTATCTAGCTTTTCTGAGACTCTTTGGCCAAATATTCTCCATCCATCTTATATTTTATGCCTCAAGATACATCTAGTCAGTGAAATAGAGCCTGTCATAAAAAAGATGATAATGACATTATATTTTATGTGCATTTTTATATTCTCTAAAACTCCATGGAGCAGGGCAAGTTTAAAGAATTTTCCTTGGCAACAGAAACTGGAGATCTTGTGCATCTTGAGACTACCTCACTGAACCCAGTCACTGACCAAAATCTCTTCTTTGAGGAGGCCAAGGTCAATAATTTCTTGTCTCCTTATCTATATGTCCCTCAGTTTGGGGCCACGGGGGCCTGTAATGTGCCTAGCTCTGTCCTCTGTCTCATGCCCTGCCACCTGGCAAGGTTAGTTCCTCCCACCTGGCAAGGTGGGAATAAGGATCTTGAACTCCTAGAAATTTCCAAACAAATAGAAATTTAATTTGAAATGTTGAATGACATTTTGGGTATGGAAGAGAAGAGATCACCCATTTGTCCAAGTTTTGCAAAAAAAGCCTTTCTTGTTACCCTCTGGGCACTTCTGGAAATAGCATTTGGATGTTGTCTCACTAATAGAGGGCCTTAAGTGATGAACATGTTAGAATGGATAAGAAGTAAGGGCAGCACTGTCATAGGACACAGGATTGTGTGAGAATTGGAGATAATTTGAGACAGTCAGATTATAGAAGTTCCCTAAAGTCAGCCCAGTGTTTTTTGTTTGACCAATATTTTTAGGATGAGCTTGGAATATTGAGGTGAGACTCATGCCTAACACATAATAGGTACCTAATATATGTACATTATATGTTTTTTGAGTGATCAACTAAGGGCTACCATACCTGGAATCAGAAGGGCTATTAGCATAGCCAGGCACCAGGTTGTCTTCTATGAAAGGCTTCAGTTCAGAGGTGTCACTGATCCTCCTGAATTCAAGTTAGGTTGGTTGCTTTAGTTAGCAAGCTTAGAGAAAAAATGATTTTATTATTACTGGTGCTAAACAAGCAAGTGGTCTGTTTTTGAGATCTGTAGGCAGGTACTTTTTTTAGGCACAGCCCAGCCAATATTTGCTGCCAGGAATCTTATTTTGATTCCATGTCTTGTTTTCTCCCTTTGCCTTCAGTACAAATAGATAACTACTGGACACTACCTTTATCAGCATAATAAAATCACATATATTCATCCAATCAACACTATGTGTTCAGCATTTCCTGGACTCTGTGGATACAGAACTCATCAACCACAGTCCTCCAGGGGTTCATCTAGAGAAGAAGAAAGACATAAAGACAATCACAGTTGGTAGAAGTTATTATAGAAAAGTCATGACCTAAAAAAAAAAAAAAAAGAAAAAAAGAAAAGTCATGACCTGTGTATATTTGAAGAGTAATAATGAGGATGTGTGTTCTCTGATTTTGTTTCCTTCAAAAATAAGCTAGCAAAGCCATTTTTCAAGGGAATAAATATATATAATTTTAATACAATTTCAAACAATTTATTATTTATTTATTTATTTATTTTAAATATTTTATTTATTCATAGAGAGAGAGAGAGGCAGAGAGAGAGGCAGAGACACAGGCAGAGGGAGAAGCAGGCTCCATGCAGGAAGCCCAACGTGGGATTCAATCCGGGGTCTCCAGGATCACACCCTGGACTGAAGGCGGTGCTGAAATGCTGAGCCACCGGAGCTGCCCTATTTCAAGCAATTTAAAAAAAAGTTTCCATAGCCATGTAGGCAAACTCACACTTCTCACCCTATGCCCATCACAGCATCAGAGTAGCAAAATCAGATTTGTTTTCTTCCACCAGGAATCATTACTAACCACAACTTAAATCCATTAAATAGGCTAAAACTAAAAAGTCAGAGAGAGCTGGGGGACTGAATTCATATTAGATAAGTATGCTGTGTGGATAGAAAATGGAGACAGCTGTCAAGGAGGGAGGGGACTCCCCAACTCTGACTAGCACACCATTTTAAAAGGCCTTTGTTGACTTTTTTTTTTCTGAGTGCTCTTTTAATTCAGCATTGCCAACTAGGAGGCTGGAGGCCTGCAGGCTTTGGCCAGGGGTCTGCAACAGATCGTTTCCTCCAATGCTTATCTTCCCTCTCTCTGTCCCTACCTCTATTACAGATGCTCAGAGAATGGTCTGAACCTAGATGTCTGCTTGCTGCCGCCTTTCAGCTGCCTAACCAAATGTTTGCAATGTTGAGATTATCAATGATTTATAAAGCAAACATTTTGTTGAATACATGTCCCTTTAGCATATTTTATTTTTATTTAATTTTGAAGAAATGGGCTTCCTGATATTTTGTTACTGAGAAAAAGTTGGCTATGTTGTGGAAGGCCGAAGAGGCAGGTCCACTGCTCCTGACAAATACAGCAAACCCCAAAGTCAGCATGATATAGGATGCACCAGCTTTTTACCACAAGCTTTCTGACCATAAGCAAGTCACCTACTTCCTCTTTAGGTTTTACTTAGACATTTACAAAATAAAGAACTCTGTCATTTAATCACCAAAATTTGCTGGGCAATGATATATTGGTACGCTAAAATTATCCCCCTTCACCAGACTCACAATAAGTGAAATTGAGGACTAGAAATTGACAGTTATGTTTTAGGAAACTCAGTATCTGTGTTAGCATGAGATGTTCCCTTACACTCAGCATACCTGGACTGGGTCTCTGGAAGCCAGAGTCTGTCTCACTCCTTTTGAGAAATTAGCCAGATTGCTCTAGAAAATGTCTCTTGGTCCCATACCTGGGAGAAAATTCCACATCCTAGAGCCCCAAATGTTACTTAGCTTCTGGAAGACTCAGTTTTATCATTTTTAAATTTGTATAGATTTGATAGCATTGCTTTAGTAGATACTATCTAAGAAGGGCATAGTAAGTGAACATATATGTTAGGACTTCTTATTATTAGATAATATTATTACATATAATGTAACATTATTACTCTATTAAATAGCCTCTCCATGGTCTGTTCTTGATGTTTACCCTAATGTCTAAACCAAGCCATTCCCCTTATGGTCTTATCATCCTTCCTTTTGCCTCTCTTTGACCATATCCAGATGAGGTGTTGAAATACAGGTCATCCTTGCTCTGAAACAAATGTTCTCTACATTAGAATTGTATCCTACTTCATCTTCCAAGGACCTGGTTCATGCTACCCTCTAGACATATTCATTTGTATACTTAAAGTACGCCTGTCAGAGTTTTTTTTAATGTACTTTTCTCTACTAACTTCAGTCATCACGCTAAAGATCCTGAAGAGACCATGTCTGTATCTTTACCATGACCCTTAATTGATTGCAAATTTATATTCTCTCAAAGTATTAAAGTGTTTTAAAACACAAAGTGTTTTAAATCTATTACACACACATACACACACACACAAATACACACAGGCTATTGCTTCATGCTAATCTATCTTCTTGCTCCATGTGGGGCCACATCAAAGGTCTCTAGCAGATGGAGCAATAGACAGATATTTAAGGTGACCATGAAGGGAGCAGTCAGCCTGCATGTAAAACCTCAGTACATGCATTTGTAGGCACAGAGTCATTTCTCTTAACCAGGGGCCTCTTCGTGTTGTAATTCTGACTCTACCCATAATCTGGATATACCTACACAGGCTGCTCCCCAGTAAGCAGGCTGACCTGGTGCTGCCCACTTCTGTAGCTGGGGACTTGGATCTCTCTGAAGATATGGTGTCTTTCACAACCAAAGTTCTCTCTGATAGATTCACTTCATCCCTGATGGGGACCAGCTGGTGGACCTCAGCATGCTTCCACATTTGTATATAAACTGCAGTTTTCAGTTTTACCTCTGTGTGTGTGTGTGTGTGTGTGTGTGTGTGTGTGTATGTATGTGCACAATATGTATATGCACATGCACACATGCTTCTGTGTTGGGCTATAAGGGTGTTCTTGGGTAGGTGAAACTCTATCCCTATTTTATGAGGTATCTAGATGGATGATTAAGCCTTCATTCCAGAAGTCACAAACCCAAACTCTCCTACTGACAGTGTATGTTATGGTCCAAAGACCCTCAAAACATCAGGCAGTGTGGAAAACCATACCATGCAAGTCTTGCAATTCTAAGGACAACACAATTCAACAAATTCAGTAGATGTCAATATTCTTCACTCAGTAGTTAATAGGAAAAGTAGAAAGGATATCAGTAGAGATATTGAAGATTTCAACAACATAATCAAAAGAGTTATGATAACATGAGAACTCACAAGAGAATAAACTTTTTTATTTTTTTTAAGATTTTGTTTATTTATTCATGAGAGACACAGAGAGAGAGATTAAGAGGCAGAGACACAGGTAGAGGGAGAAGCAGGCTCCATGCAAGGAGCCTGATGTGGGACTTGATCCCAGGTCTCCCAGATCATACCCTGGGCTGCAGGAGGCACTAAACCACTGCACCACAGGGGCTGCCTGAGAATAAACATTTTTAAAAGCCTATAACATTCACCAGAATAAATTGTGTGCTCATGTATAAAACAAGTATAAATGCATTCAAAATGATTAAAAGCATGAATATGTTCTCTGATTACTACTAGAATTAAGTTAAAATTCAGTGGGAAGAAATATGGGATACTCCAAATATGTGACAATAAAACATAGTTCTAAACAACCCATAGGTCAAAGAAGAAATCATGAAGGATGTTAGGAGTGAATTAAAATTAAATTACAGAAAAAAATTAAATTACAGTAGCTATGATGTGGGAAACAAAGGCAAAAGAAAACTTAAATTTCCTTCCTGCCTACCACCCATTGACAAATCCTTGAAACAGGCAGAGTGACATTCTCCTAAGAACTTAGCTGCCTCAATATGAATAAGGCAAAAGGCAATCTTAGTGGAACACTATCCCAGCCCTCCCCAACTCTCCCCCAGGATCTATAAGTCTTCTTTAATATATAAAAATTCCTTTGGAAACTTCCTTTATCTCTGCCACCCAAGATACATATAAGAAATCATCCCCCAAGCAATTGGTCCACTGATATACATCTGAAGGGTCTTATGCCTAGGATTTTACTAGACAGTAATAAATGACTTTTTCCTAATAATAGGTAGCCTCAAGGTCATGGAAACCCTGCTTCCAAAATTCCTTAGAGGCTTATGCTATCTATAATCTCCTCCCAACTTGAAAGTATATAATCATCCACTCCTTATAACTCCAGTGCATCTCTCTCTGACCACTGTAGTATCCCCATGCTTTAATAAAACCACCTTTTTGCACCAAAAACATCTGAAGAATTCTTTCTTGGCCATAGGCTCTGAACCCCAACCATTTCTTACATCAGTCACCACTAAAATAATGCTTAGAAGAATATTTATAATTTCAAATACTGACATCAGAAAAGGAGAAAGGTAAAAAGTCAACAATCTAAACATCTATTTCAAGAATCTAAAATAAGCAGAGATAACCAAACTCAAATTAAGTAGAATAAGGGAAATTATAGAACAGAATGAAAATCTAAGGAATCAAGAAGAGATTAAAGAAAACAACAATAAAATCAATGAAACCAAGAACTGTCGGCAAATCAAGAAAAATGCCAAACATTTGTTAACGTAACATATAGAAAAGAGAAGATACAAACTACCAAAATCAAGCATGAAAGAGTTGACATCATAAGAGACCCCTCAAAACTCCAAAGATTATTAAGGAATTTTATGAACAGTTTCATGTCTATAAACTCAACAACATAAATGAAATAAGATAATCACTGAAAAGAAAAAAAAATCAATTACCAGAACTGACTTAAAAAAAATTTAAAGTGTGAATAGATCTATACCAAATAATAAATTGAATTTATATTTAAAACCTCCCTCATACATGCACACACATACACACACACAACACTCCATGCACAGATGGTTTCACTGAAAAATTAGGGAAAGAAAGATCATTTTTCTCTACCCTTCTAGGTTCAGCTGACACCTCCTGTAATAAAGACAGATTAACAGTAGAAAATAGAAGTTAAACAAACATATATATGTCCTGTATAGACAGAACAGACCCAGGAAATATGAGTAACTCCCCCAAATGGCCCAATCTATCATCTTAAGGAATATTCCCAGATAAAAACAAAAGATGTTGGGGAAGGAGCAGTTATGGGAGGTTTTCAGGCAAAGCCCAGTAAACAAGAGTTAGGTTTATTTAGATTTAAGTCAGTTGCCTCCTACATTGATAAGAGTTTCTAGAGATTTAGTCATCCTCTTCCTAGTACAGGGAAGGAGACTCTCTCAAATGGAGATTTTCCTTATAAATGTACATTTTTTTAAAGATTTTATTTATTTATTCATGAGAGATACAGAGAGAGAGGCAGAAACACAGGCAGAAGGAGAAGCAGGCTCCATGCGGGGAGCCCGAAGCAGGACTCCAGGAAGTACATTTGTTTTACAAAAGGGTAACTTCTACTCAGTTTTCAGAGCTTCTCTTATGGCAGGTGTTTCACAAAAATAACAGCATTAAGACAATCTGTATAACCAAAGAGGAATAGTGTCAGTGGCAGATTCTGCTCCCCTTCAATACTGCCTTTCAATTTTCCACAAAAGTTTCACAGTCCAGAAGCTAAGGAGGTAGACTGCTCCATAACCACGAGTGCTCCTTGAACTATGGTCAGCCCTGAGAATGGGTCAGGTCAGTTAGACAGTGAGTGTACTTTATTTCAGGAGGTAGTGATGTAGGGGGCTTCCAAAGTTAGGCCTATATAAGCAAGAGGCATTTCTAAGGCAACAAAAGATAAGCAAAGGTTAATGATCAGAGCAAACAACAAACCCAGTCTGAGTCCTAAGATCAATCAGATGAGAAGATGTCGGGATCGAAGCATCTTTGGCAGTTTGAATATATCTTATAATGTCATTGAGTGTTCAGGTAAACTTTCTGAGTGACCCACACAACAACAGGTATGACAGTTCTCTAAAACTAAAAGTGGCCATGGTTAATATCTGATTAGAGTTCATTATATTACAATACAATTTACAAGGAAATTTGGTTATTTCTGTGGCATTAGAATATATGACTGATAATAACTAGATAAAAAGGTAATAACTAGAATATGTAGATGATAACTAGAATTATGACTGATAACATTATACCAGGAAATCAGAATCTTAGAAATTTTGTACAATTTCTGGAATAATTATAACATAAATGTATACCCATACAACATAAAGAAGAGTTAGTATTACTTATTTGACAGTTTCCCATAAATTTAATATAACAAATCAGACCAATTAGTTTAATATCTCTCTTGTTGTAAGGAGAGAGAACAAATCTTTTGAGATGTTTTAGACCCTCTTCAAAATCCTAAAGTTACTTACAGATCAAAAAGACTTCATTTAAAATTTGATTTTGGAAAGTTCATCAAAAATATCAGAAGGTTTGGACACTTACTAAATAGGATAACAAATCAATATGAAACAATACTTAATTATCCATCTAACCAAAGTGACAAAAGATTTTCAAAGAAAATAGAGAAGTTTACATAGTTGTGAAGAAAATTTACTTCTTTTCATATGGAGGATACCCAGTTTTCTTAATTAAAGACCTGATCATAAAGACAACATGCAATTATTTTGGTAAGACACAAAATTGTTGCTGTCTAGGGATATTACTTAAAATGTAAAGAAAAACCTTTCACATTTTCTTATTATCTAGAGCAGAATAATAGTCTAGGAAAAAGTTGTACTTTTAATAGTAAAAAAATAATATTTTAGTTTTACATAAGTACACTATTGATATTAAAACTTATTTAAAAAAACTAATAAAAATTCCTTCAATTTTAGCTAGCTTGGTTATACAAGCTCTCTCTCTTTCCAACTTCCTATGTATAGTTTGGTTGACCTTTGCTTTACTCTTTCTATTCTGAAATGACTGGTTTTACTTTATGATAAAAATACTTTTATCCTTTTAACAAAAATTTATCACCATACCTCATACCTTTTTTTAAGCTAAAACACATCCTATTTCTCATGTATACAGAATTATTTCTCTTATTATTTCTAGTAGTTTTAGTAACATATATCAATTAGAATACTTAATCCTTAGAAATTTTAATTTCTAGTAAGAAATAACCAGGATTACACCAGCATTATATAGATTGGTAAATTTATGTATACATTTCATAATTCCTAGAAGCATATGCTTCCTCATAATACATCTTTCACTGTGACAGAGGATGTGTTTACACACCCATAGACCTAAATATCTTTAGTTTCTCTATAATAAGAGGTCAAAACTAGGTAGATTTATGTTTAGCAATTTTCAGTATTAGTTTTATTTGGAAATAATTTAGATATTCAGTGAAATTTTATTATTTAACTTAGTAATACTCTAATAGTGGATGTTAACACAAGGTTTTGGAAGCTATTTGTAAGTATACAAAGCATGAAACATAATTATTGTTAGGAAAATTATCTTAAACTTTTGTTCTTACATCTAAGTAATTCACTTGTTTGACAATTATGTTTTGATTACTCAACATAATTTCATGAAATTTTTTTTTTTTAATTTCATGAAATGTTAGATAAAGTGTGTGTTCATCCTAGGTTATTATTCTTGCTGACAACTGCTTTGTGATAGAGCTAACATGAACTTATTTGACTACAACACCCAGGTGGAATATGTTTCATGTCTACATTTTATTTAATTCTGGTAATTCTCAAGACATGTCTACTTAATTAAACCAATGAAGTTAAACTAACTTTTATGTACTGAAAATTATCCCAGATCACATGAACTTGAAAAATATTTGGGTTGGTTTCTACATTTCAGGGAATAAAAATATTTAAGTTATATAAGCACTTTTTTGTAAAGCCAATTAAATAGAACTATTTTGCTTAATGATTTTTGCAATATTATCCAGAGTTTCTTAACAGGACAGTTCTGTTTCTAATGTCCTGATCTTTTACAGTTATCTACAAGTGTTTTGAGAGAAACAGGGGAGTTTGAGAGATTGGCAAAAAAAGATAGGACAGGTTTGAACGGCTTCTAAGAGCTTCACCTCTGGTTGTGAAAGATTTGCAAGACAAAGACAATTATTTTCAGTTCCTCCCAGAATTGGATTGTAGCCTGAATGATATCAAAGGACTTAATATCCACCCATCTAACTATAGTAACTTTAATTTGTTTCTTTATGTCAAGGAGAAGATTTCCATTCCAACCAAGATAAAAGATTCTCATGTTCTAGAGCTTCAGGTGTTAATGTTATCCATGTGCCTTTGAAAACTCTGTTATTAGCATTCAAATCCCCACCCCCACACACACACACACTCTGAGTCTATAGTTCACCTTTGGACCAATTCGTCTTAGAGGGGAAAAAACTTCACTATTGTTTCTACTATGTCATTAAGGAAGATGTTGGCCTTCAGGTGATTCATTTTCTGACCATGTGTGGGAAAGCTTGGAAGAAACTCTAGTCATCTGTTTCCATTGTGAAGGGGTTTTTCCAGGGGGATGTCTAGCTTATCTAGTTACAGTATAATCATGGATGAAAAAACACCCATTAGCAGCCAATCAAGGTCCCATGAGTGATGTTGTGAATGGCCACTGAACTTTCTAACTGCTCTCTGAATTTGTTAGGATCTTCTTAAAGTGGATGCAAAACGTATCTTTATAATTTCATCTTGTTAAGGGAGTCCCTGAGGCTAGATGACATACTCCTTTGTGATCTCTTTTCAACCCAATCTTTCTATAGGTACCAATAAGACAATTGTTTAAAATGAGATCTCTCTAAAAAAATTTCAAATACAGTTTTCCTGGTTCAAATGATCCATCATCTGGTTACTGACAAGTAGAAACTTATATGTCTTTCAACAGACACTCAAGCCAGTAAGCCTTTTTATGGCTTAACCATGAATACAAGAAGTGTCCAAAAGATTGTGCCAAACATAGTCCTGACAAGATCCAGAAAGTTTACTCTCAGAGTTTGCCTAAGAAAACAAAGACCTTTGTTAATACAGACAGTAAGAATGATGTACTAAACTGGTGTTTCCTGTTTCACACAAAAAATGTGAGATGCCTTGTCACAGACCCAGTAACCTGTGACACCAGTCAGGTGCTACTAGAATATGACTTTTGCATCACTAATGAGATAATGAAGGTTGAGATGACAAAGGCCCTTTATAGACCAAGACACCTATGGCAAACTCCTCTGAGAGCTGGTACAAAGAGAGTGCTGCCTCTCAGATCCACGACCTATTCAGATGGTCACCAAATGCATATGGGTACTTGCATCTTCTTACTGGCAGAGACCAGAGAGAATATTTTGTCATGCAGCCAAACTCTGAAGATAGAACAATATGAAAGGAAATCTCATCTGGCCTGTGGTTCTCCTCCTAATGACAAATGTTACAGAGATGAAAAAAAAAATCATAGTAATGGCCACCTCTGAAAGAAAAGGGGTCGATAGGAAAGCAATCATAAGAAAAATCTTTACCAGAATTATTACCCCCAAAGAACTAGTTCATATATTTTTCTCCCCTCTTGTTAATTTAAATTTGGAAAAAAGAGACAAGATGAATTTTTTTACCTTCCTCTCTTGACTGGGCACTACAGTGAGAGATCCAGGAGGGCTGACCTTGGTAAAAATTCTTACTCTTCACCAGTTTATGTCTGTTTTCCAGGATCACATCTGCAGTCTCTGGAACAAGTATGGTGTCTCAGTAGGTCCCACCGTAGATCACCAAACTGCAGGGAAGGAACAATATTTTTTTTTTCTAACTTCGTATGTCCATAGCTGAGACATCCCAGTAATAAAAAACAAAAACAAAACAAAAATAAAAGCAGATTAACAGGAAAAAAACAGAAGTATAATAACACGCATACCTTTTGTATACATGGAAGAAACCCAGAAAAACTGATCAACTCTTTGAAATGGCCCAAGCAGTCACCTCAGATACCATCTCCAGCTAAAGACAAAAGATGTGGGGGTAAGGGAAGTTATGGGAGATTATCAGACAAAGGTAAACAAAGTATGGTAAGTTATTGTACAGATTTAAGTCAGTTGTTGTCTTTGTTGATAAGGATTTCTAAAGATTTAGTTATCGTTTTCTTCTTGTTACAGAGAGGAAGAAACCGTTACAAATGGAAATAAACGGAAATGTCTCTAACAAAAAAGTAACTTCTACTCAGTTTCCTGCTCAGTAACCTCTTCTGTGTCTGCTGTTTCTTGAAAATAATCAGTTCAAGATAATCCTTATATCAAAGAGGCATGGTGCCAGTATAGCATGTGACTCTTAATCTTTGTTTCCTGAGTTCAAGCCTCATGCTGGGTATGAAGCCTACTTGAAAGAAAGGAAGAAAGAAAGAAAGGAAGAAAGAAAGAAAGAAAGAAAGAAAGAAAGAAAGAAAGAAAGAAAGAAAGAAAGAAAGAAAGACGAAAGAAAAGAAAGAGAAAGAAAGAAAGAAGAAAGAAAGAAAGAAAGAAAAAGAAAGAAAGAAAGAAAGAAAGAAAGAAAAAGAA
This sequence comes from Canis aureus, assembly GCF_053574225.1. Lineage (NCBI taxonomy): Eukaryota > Metazoa > Chordata > Mammalia > Carnivora > Canidae > Canis > Canis aureus. The sequence continues at coordinate 89,074,678 of NC_135613.1, read as the reverse complement.
AGAAAGAAAGAAAGAAAGAAAGAAAAAGAAAGAAAGAAAGAAAGAAAAAGAAAGAAAGAAAGAAAGAAAGAAAGAAAGAAAGAAAGAAAGAAAGAAAGAAAAGAAAGAAAGAAAAAGAGGCATGTTTTGAGTTGGCATTTTCTGGCTCCCCTTCAATTATATTCATATCAATCTGACACAAATTCCCAAAAAATAGTGGAGGAAAGAACACTGGCCAATATTGCCTTGAGACTTATAAAAATAAATACGAATCAAGAAAATAAAGAACACACTTCAGAAAAGAAATAAGTGAAATTAAGAACTATTTTGACCTAAATAAAAATGAAAGTCATCAAAACTTGTGAGATTCAGCTAAAACAGTATTTACAGAGAAATCGATTTCACTCAACAACTACATTAGAAAAAAAAAAGAACTAAAATCAGTGACCTTAATTGTCGATTTAAGAAAATATTTTAAAAAGAACAAGTAAAACACAAAGTAAATACAGGAAATAGCTCAATGCTTTATGATGCTTCAAAAAAGACTCAAGGGATCCCTGGGTGGCGCAGCGGTTTGGCGCCTGCCTTTGGCCCAGGGCGTGATCCTGGAGACCTGGGATCGAATCCCACGTCGGGCTCCCGGTGCATGGAGCCTGCTTCTCCCTCTGCCTATGTCTCTGCCTCTCTCTCTCTCTGTGACTATCATAAATAAATAAAAATTAAAAAAAAAAAGAAAAAAAAGACTCAAATTATTTTAGACCATGTAAAATTATAATGAGATCATACTTAGACAAGAAAATTTGGAAAACTAAACAGTTTTGAAGTTACTTTTGTTTTTGATTGCAATTCATCCCATTTATTCTGTTATAGGTGACAACATTTTACTTTCCTATTTGAAAGGATAAGAAATATTTACAAGTAAAACACATAGATTTAATTACTTTAGAAATAATAAATGGACAATCTGTAGTAATCCCGTTTGAGCTCACTAGAGCAAAGAGAAAGAAGAAAAACTATAGATGGAATTGCCCACAAGGCAAGGTCAGTCTAATATTACCCTTTCCTTTTAAATTAGCCATCTTTAGACTTATTCATTTGAGGTTTTATCCTCTAGATAATGGTTTATAAATGGCAAATTTGAATCTCTTCATTGTTGGCTAGAAAATTGGTGGAAAGGCATATTTTCCTTCTAGGTGTTTTTCTTACATACCCTTGCATACGTAGGCACAATTGTATGTATATACATGTTCATTATAGTAGTGTTTGTAATAGTCAAAGACTGGAAGTAATAGTACACATAGATATTGAGGATGGTTAAAGTTCAATTATCTAATTAGATACAGATGTTAAAAATAAAGAAGTATGTATTTAAATGGGAAGTTATCCTTAGGCTATTTTTCCAAGTATAAAAAGAAAGATGCAAAGCAATGTCTATAACATGTTTTTATTTTTAAACAAGGGGCATATATTTGTATATATAGACTATTTCTGAAAGGGTATATGAGAAATTGGTAATAACACTTTGTCTATTTTTTCATTTTCCCTTTCTCTGATATTTCCACAAGAATGAGTTGTTATTACAATAAAATGTAGTTAAAAATATACATAGCTGTTTATATAGAGAGAAAAGGGAAATGTAATAAGACGCTAACATTGGGGAATCTTGTTAAAGGCACAAATTGCCTTGTATAATTCTTGCAAATTTCCAGTAATTTGAAATTATTTCAAAATAAAAAGATAACAAAAAACTCCCACTAATTCCATGAACAGTTCTTTTATTTATTTATTTTTTGAATAGTTCTTTTATTTATTTAATTTTTTTACAGATTTTATTTATTTATTAATGAGAGACACACAGAGAGAGGCAGAGACACATACAGAGGGAGAAGCAGGCTCCATGCAGGGAGCCCGACGTGGGACTCGATCCTGGGACTCCAGGATCACGCCCTGGGCCGAAGGCAGGTGCTAAACTGCTAAGCCACCCAAGGATCCCCTGAATAGTTCTTTTAAATTCCAAATTTGGCCTACACAATTCTCTACACCCAGCCTAACTCATGTACATGACTCATGTATTAGCTGGTACATGTGACATAATAGCTCTGAGCCTTGGTTTCCTCACCTCAAGAATCGGACTGATGCTAACATTAACCTTGCAAGGTTGTGTTTTGTACATACTGAGCATCAGTAAATATTATTATATCTTCTCTTCTCTATTTCTGTCAACATGCCCTGATTTAGATTAAAAAGACAGTACTAGAAGGTAAGGAAGCCAAAGCACTTGGCGATTCCACAAACAGGGTGCAAAAAAATATGGATGAGACAGAGGTTGTCACTTTTGGTATCTCTGAATTCAGTCACTTCCTCCTTTTTGTACTTCAAGGTTTTAAAAACATACCTTTTGCTGTCAAGAAGCAGTTCCACATATTCTCAAATGCTCTTGGCTCTGAAAATTTTAAAACTGGGCTTAGAAATAAGAATTCTGAGCTAACTTAATACCTTCTTCAAATGTATACAAATTTTGATGTCGTGAGTTTTTTGTTCGTTTTCGTTTTTAATAGGTGTGTCCAGCTCAAGTGAGAAATAAACCAAAGGACGAGCATTTGACCTGCAATAGATTCAACTTCAACCAAAAATGTGGACTTTAGGAGCTTAGTAGAGATTATGCTTAGATTTAAGAATTAACAAATGGGTGAAACAAGTCACCAACTATCGTTAATTGTATGTGTCCACTTGACTGGGTCATGGGGTGCCCAGATATTTAGTTAAACATTCTTTTTCTGTGTGTCTGTGAGGGTGTTTCCAGATAGGATTAGTATTAGGATCAGTGGGCTGAGTAAGGCACATTGCCTTCCACGATATGGGTGGGCATCATCTAATTCACCAAGGGCCCGAATGAAACAAAAGGTGTAGGAAGAGAGAATTCAGCCTCTGTCTAATTGCATAAGCTGGGGCATCGGTCTTCTCATGCTTTCAGACTGAAACTGAAACGATTGTCCCTCCTGGTCCTCAGGCCGTAGTGTTCACACTGGAACTAGAGCGCCAGCAATCCTAGGTCTCCAGAGGACGCGTGGCCGGCTGTGACTTCTCAGCCTGCGTGAATGCAGGAGCCAATGCTTATCATTAGTCTCCTTATATCTATCTACCTATCTCTAGGTAGCTAAGCAGTTATCTATCTGTCTATCTTGTTATTTCTTTTCTCTGGTGAACCCTGGCTAATACACCATGTTCTGTCAGATTTTACGATAAATGATTAACTTTGTCCAATTCACTTTATTCAATACAATCTTTTCCAATGTGAGCCACCATTCTTCATTTCTTACCTGAGCTATTGTAACACCCTCTTCAATGTCTCCTGACTTTGATTTCACCTTCCTCAACTCCATCCTTCACCATAGCTACCATTATAATCTTCATAAAATAAAATTATTCCTCTGATTAAAGAAAACAAAACAACAAAACAAATTACAAAAACAATTTAGTCTATGCATTGGACTTTTTCCTGGCTCCCCAGTGCCTTCAGAATCACTTTGAGGATCACTAAGAGAATGCAGGGCTTTCAAAACCTAGGCTATTTCTATTTCTTCATCCCAGGCTTTCTGCCCACCATTGTTTCCTTCACTTTTATCAGCCCTTCCCTTATTTTACACGTACTCTTCATTTACCTTCAAATCAAAGTCTCCTCTGACTTTTTCTTCCCCCTGACTGAAACGCCTGCCTTCGTTCTCCACCAAGTGAATTCCAACTCACCCTTGAGGAAGAGCTCAACTGCACCTCTTGCATGAAGCTTTCCCTAACATCCCTGCAGATGTCCCATCCATGTTCCTACAGAGTAGCTTTTATCCCTTTTTTTTGAATCTCTTATTACAGGGCTGGACAATGTATTGTTTATGGGAGTATCTTCCCCACTAAACTTCAAAAGCCTCAATGACAGGTTGAATTAATCTGTGCTCCTGGCCTACACTACATCTTTTTTTTTTTTTAATTTTATTTATTTATTTGAGAGAGAGAGGGCATGAGGTGGGGAGGGGTAGAGGGAAAAGACTCCCTATTGAGCAGGGAGCTAGATATGGAACTGGAGCCCAGGACCACAAGATCACGACCTGAGCTGAAGGAAGACAATTGACTGAACCAGCCAGGCATCTATTCGTTTGCTTTTTCCTGTTCCTTATTGTTCTTTTTTGAGTACCTGCCATATTCTGAGTTCTGGGTTCTGGGGACACATGCTTGACTATGACAGCTAAGATCTTGCCCTCATGGAATTCACCAACTGGGGATGGGTAGCAACAAATGTATGTGTGTCAGTGGGGGGAATGACAGAGGAGAAAGAATTTCAAGTAGTGCTAAGTGTAATGAACAAACTAAAACACTGTGGTGGCATACAAAACTAGTGACTGGGGCTATAATCAAGAAGAAACCTCTGAGGAGGTGACATTGAGCACAGACGTGAGTGAGGAAAAGGACCCAGCCAGGTAAAGAGACCCAGAGAAGCAGAACTTTAGGCAGAGTGAACATCAAGTAAAAAGGCACTGTTGAAGAGAATCACTTTCTTCATAAGGTAAAGGGGAGCAGATCATACAAGGATATGTCAGCTATGTTGTCGTTTTCAATTCTAATAACCCTAATCCTAATCCTAGATCAACTGCCATAAAAGTGTTCTGAGCAAAAGGCTGACATGGTTAATTTTTTTTTAAAAGATCTCTTTGCCTAAGATGATGACAGTGAATGGAAGGGAGGAACTAAGGACGCCAGGCTCCATCCTGGGCTTCTCAAACACCAAAGAGAGGCCAGCCCCGACTTCCACCTTTAATGAATCACAACCAGATTAGCACACAATTATCAAAGCATTCAGAGCAAATGCTATTGATCAATGGAGCTTCTACGTGGAGATTTGTGAGGACAAGGAGACTAGCACTGACTGGACACCGAGCTGATGAGGGAGCCTTCTGGTGGGTAGAAGTGATAGTGCGATTTTGCTGGGAGGCAGCAGAGTGGGGCAGGAGGACTGGGTGGTAGTTGTTAGATGATGTTCTTGGGCTCCCATTTTCTCATCTTTATCATAAGGAATGTATGCTGAATCAGTGTGATTCCCAAATATGTGTCCACGGACCGGGGCTGAGCCAGGATATGGAACCACCTGGGGAGTTATTGGCAAATACAGACTTGCTTACCCTACTCTGGAAGATGAGGACGTAGTATAGATGCACTGGCCCAGGAATGTGCATGCACATGAGCATGCCTTGAGATCCTCCATAAGGTTAGATTCGGGGAGCAGTGCACTAGGAGACCCTAAGGTCCCTTCATGCTCTAACAACCTGACCTTCAGTTGTCTTCAGAGATGATGTGGGGTGATTTCTGAGTGTGCTTCATGCAAAAGGGCAGCTCAACACTGACTTTAAGATGAAGGATTTGATTCTTGGTGGTGTTCTAGTTTTCAGATGAAGCAAACAGGCCCAGAGAAGAAACATCACTTGCCCAATATTACACACCAGGAAGTAACAATTCTAGAAATAGTACCAATTTCCTGATCTCTTGGTATTTAAGACATTGCAGATAGAATATCCGTTCCTGTTCCTGACATCTAGCAAATTCCCACTTCTTGGTCATCTTCCCCCCAAATCCTACTCTGGCCTAGTCTTTCTTTCACAGGGAAACCCATTAGGTTTAGGATACTGTACTTTTAAGTTTTAAAAAGACTCAGCTTTGCCTCCATTAATATGAAGTTGAGTCATCCCTCCCAGTACATACAGAGAGGAGGGTAAGATTGTGGGGGGCTGTAGGAAGGACCTCGGAGCTTCTTGAGAGTTGAAGATAAAATAAATAGCAGGACGTGAAGAATGTGGCTGACTGGCTCACAGCACACTCACGTCCATGCCCCAAGGAGAAGCAGAGCCCAGAATTCCTGATTCCACACTGTCCCTCCCGCCCCCTCTCCAAAGGTTCAACTTTCTTCCAGGGATGACATATTACCAGAGAAGACCAGGACCTGAAGTCATTTTGATGGGGGGGTGGAGGAAGGAAGGAGTAGAGGCATTATTTCAATTAAAAGCCTCAAGGGAGTCTCTGCCTCAGGTCCTCCCTCCTCACCCACCATCCATTGACTGACCTTCTCCCTTCACCATCCATACTTCTTTGCTCTTCAGAGGCCTGGGAGATCATCTAGCACATGTTTTCTTCAGAGCAGACCTCACTGACAAGGTCTAGGCCTTGGTCACTTGATCTTTGCTGGCCTCAGCCTCTTAGGGCCGCTTGCTCCACTCTAGGCCTGCGATGGAGTTTAGAGCCTGCCTTGAGACCTACTCAAAATGCCCCCAGCCGTAGCCCAGGCCAGTGGCCTCTGGTTCTGGCTGAGGGTAGTAGAAATCAGCAAGATCCCCTGCCTGGTCACTGCCTTGATGAATATTTAGTTCAGGGCCTGCCCTGGGACCCCAGTCCAGCCTCATGGTACCTCCTGCACTCCAGTCCTGGAATTTCCCAGGTTCTCCCACTTCCAACCACCAGAAGCCCTTAGGCTAAAAGGCTACCTACCCATTTTTCTCAACTTTACCACCACTTCAGATCTTCCCTGCATAGCTCAGAGGAAAAATTGCTTCATAAACTCTTAAAAAACATTTTGGGAACCAGCAGCTTAATCATTATAATATATTATTCAATCAGTTAGAAGTGATTTGGGAGAGAAAAAATGAAGTATATCTTCATTTTAAGTACATCTGTTGTTTTTCAGATGCTATTATTTGTCAGTGAATCATCAATTTTATTTTTTTGTGTGGCTAAGACTATTTGTTCTAATTAAGGATCATGCATGCAGCTAAACTAATGTGCCTTATGTGTAAAATGGAAATTTCAGTCCTGCTAAGCGTAATGATCCTAAATGTGGTGGGTGAGTAATCTCCCCAGATGTTACAAGATACATCTGAGGGGAGTAGGATTGTGAGACCGTGGGATCAGAGCTGTTCTGGCAGGAACCCTGCAGCCCACCAGGACAACCAAGGCATCATATGCATAAGTCCAGCCACGCCATGTGTAAGCCCTCCCCTTCTGCCCAGTGCCACATTGATTCATCACCCTAGCAGACTAACTGCAGACCGAGAACCCCAGGCAGCTCATGGTCTCACTGCTGCTGGCTCAGGCTGGCCCAAAGAAAATGTAGGACCACCATGACAGGATCCTCACTTACTGGCCCAGGTGGGAAGCCAGAGCTTTGGAAATAAGGGCCAGGAAAGAGACAGTTCCTAAAACTGGGATTCCTCCCTGAGGCTTGTTTCCCTGAGAGATTTGTCCTCAATCCATGGGCTCATCTCCCAGGTTCCAAGGCACAGACAGAGGGGATGCGTGGTGGAGACAGTAGGGGTGGGGTGGGCTTAAGGGGGCAGGAAGGGAAGGGGAGTTGCCAGCATTTATTAAAAGCCACTGCATTAGGAGGTCTGTAATGAGACAGGAGCCCTTCAGATGAATTGAGAAAGAGGACTTGCCAACTGAGGGTTTATGGTTTTGTGGCTGCATCAAGCGCAAATGGTGGGAAATAAAAACTGAAATGGATTTGTCCTTAACACACGGTGACTACGGAACTTAATTTTTCATATAAGTGTCTTGACCCTGGTCTGTCTCCTCTCAAACTCAAGGCTCCTTTATGACTTTTATGGTTTCTTGTCCCTAAGTGACTGCCTACTTCTCAGGGCTGTGAGCTGACACCCCCACCCCATCCCCTTCACACCCCCAGGCCATTTCCTCCTCTTTGGAATTCATCCCAGGGCCTTTACTCCTTTAATTCCAGTGTAAGCAGCCGTGTTAATCAGATATTCTTTTACTCACTAATTACTCACCCTTTTCAGACAGTCCTGGACATTCGATGGCACAAGAGTTCAGGAAATTAAGGAACCTATTAAAGCAAAAGGCAGGTTCTAAAATTTGCAATGATTTAGCAATGGTTTATATTTTAGTTCAAAAGAATTGCCAGCTCTTGCAAGGGTGTGTGTGTGTGTGTGTGTGTGTGTGTGTGTGTGTGTGAGAGAGAGAGAGAGAGAAGGACAGAGACAGAGATTCTATCCTTGGGTAATAAAAACCCAGTGGCATGACCTTGGGCATATAGCTCATTCATAAAATGGAAATATTGAGAGTAATACCACTCTCATAAGGTTGTTACGAAGATGGCAGTAAATACTGTGTGCACAATTTCTAACCGAGTGCCTTGCACTTAATTTTGCATATTTTCTTTCTTTCTTTCTTTCTTTCTTTCTTTCTTTCTTTCTTTCTTTCTTTCTTTCTTTCTTCCTTCCTTCCTTCCTTCCTTCCTTCCTTCCTTCCTTCCTTCCTTCTTTCTTTCTTTCTTTCTTTCTTTCTTTCTTTCTTTCTTTCTTTCTTCTTTCTTTTTCTTTCTTTTTTTTGGTACTGGGAGTCGGAGGAACTTGTTAGGGACACAAAATAAGTCTGAGTTAAGATTGTGCAGTTCTAATTGCTTATCTGTAGCCTAATTGCAAACAAGGTACAGAAGATATGAGTAAGTGTCAACCAATAGCTGACAAATCTTTTTGTATCCATCCCGCAGGTCCAAGCAATCCCTGGCATTCTGACCAGAGTTCCCCTAGCAATGATCTATGCTTTCCTGTGATCCCGGGGCCAGGCTGCAGCTGATCCCGCAGACAAGGAGGCCAAGCACAGCACAACTGGCTTCAGAGGGTTTGGTTTCTCCTGTGTGGTCTCAAAAGCAGGGTGATGCACTACAAACGGGTGAGCTGCTAATACTCCCTGAAGTGAGCATTGACCAGCGAGGGACAGAGAACCAGAGAAGGCCAGCATTTAGGTTCCTTTCTTTTTTCACTCAACTGTCCTGACTTGCAGAAATCTGCGTTAATGAAATGTGCTACCAAGCAGTAGCTGGCTAAATACCACATCTGCTCATGCTGCTTCTCTGTCTCACCGCACTTTTGTTCATTATTCCTGTTTATCTGAGATTGCATTCATTGCAATATGCTGCAATACACCAATGCATATGCTACATTGGTAGCATATAAGATTTTCCTTTAGCACTGTTTTTCAAGGATTTGGATGAAGATGCAACCTAAAGCAGTGAGTAGCCTGCCAGGAGGAAACAGAGATCCATCAGGGAAGGAGGTGAGAGGAGCTGTCACTGCATGGGGCTGGGCCAGCAAGGTGCTGTGTCAGGGAGGGCTGGCATGGACTCTGAGGCCTGAACATCCAGGAAGGAGAGATGGAAAGAACAGTCTCAACACCAGGAGGAGCCAGAGCTGCTGAAAAAAGCATGTCTGAGAACAGTGGTGAGTGTTGAGGGTGGAGAGCTAGCTTTTGGTTGCTAGAGGAGGCATTGAAAGCCATGCTGGGGACTTCAGGCAGAAGCAGGTCTGTGGACAGTAGGAGCTGAGGGCAGTGTAGAGCCTGGGCATGCTCTTCATTAGACTCCATCATCTTGCAATCAGTTCACACTCCACTCAACTCTTCCACGCTCCCCTCATCAGACAGAACTGGTCTCCCAGGGGTCCTGGACTTCTAGTGACCCATCCCCCTAGAGGAAAGCTTTAAAATAAAATAACATATTACCATTGTGGTTTCCCTCATTTGTTAGTTAAATGTTTCTGAGCAAAACTCAAGATTAGCAAAGCAAACACCTTTGTCTTCTTGGCATCTTTGGGGGGAAATGCACTCTGTTTTGGCTGCTGTTCTAAATTATTGCTGTATTTTAATGTTCTTTTGGATCCTTGACCATAGAAGTGACTTCATCTGGTCAGAACAGCCTCCTCCTCATTGGCTGCTGAGAAGCCTCTGTGGCTGGAATTCCAATGAATATGTGGTTAAGGCTGCAGTTGACAGGGACTCATGTTCATGGGGCTGTGACAAAAGCTAAACACGGCTCTCCCAGCCTCCCTGCCAGGCCTGTAATGCCCTGTGTTACCTCTGCCCTCCTAATGTCCTCATACTCTCCTGCCCTGGATTTAAATTTTGTCCTCTATGTGAAGAGGGGTCTTCATAAAGATTTGAGGAATCTGAAAACATGATTTTGTATGCCCAGAATAGGAGTAAATGGGTAACTCACCTCTCTGCTCCATCAAGGGTCTGGTATGAATATGTGGATGTTTGTATGTGGATGTGTACACAGGTATGTTTCTCTGTGTAAATGTATATGCATATGTGACTATGTGTGTGTGCCCGTGCATCACTTCTTCTAGACCTCTAATTTATTTATTTTTCCTCTTTAAATGTCATTGTGATTTGCTCCTGTTTGGTCCACCTACCTTCAATCCAGTCCCCACCCCTGAAATGACACCATGAGACCACTGGACCTAAGTTCACATTCTCACAGATTCTTCAGTGCAGATGCCCTTGTATCCTATCCAATTTTTACTCTTGTGTATGGACCCTACCCTGTGGAGACCGAGAAAATTAAGGCCATTCCACTTTAAGTTCAGCGTTAGCACAAGTCCAACCATCCCAGACCCCTGGGAATAAGAGCTGAACTTTACATTACTTCAGTTACAGGAAGAAAACAGCTTACAGCTTAATGCCCCAGAAAGCCCCATATTAGAATAAGAACAGAGCCCAAGCCAGTGGCAGGAAGCCCCATATTAGAATAAGAACAGAGCTCAAAGCCCTTGAAAGCCCTATATCAGAATGTAAACAGAACTTGAAAAATTCCTCCACCCCTTCTGGAGGTTCCCTAGACCAGCCCTTAAAACTAAGCTGAATCCCACCTCCGGGTCCAAGTCCCTGCTCCTCTGTGTCAGGTATACTTGGACCCAAGCTTGTAAATGAACCCTAATGTGTTTGCATGGGTGTCAGCATCTTGGTGGTTTCTCGGATTCACAATCTTGAGCACAACAACCCAAGGTTAGTCAAGCTTCATTCTGACGGGATAGTCCCCAGAAGACTACTTACACTTCTGACATGGATTGCAAGTTTGAGAGCTTCCCCAAACCACCCTCAATTTTGATAATTTCTAGAAGGACTCATGGAACTCAGTGAAAATTGCTATACTCACAGAGTCAGATTAATATTTTTAAAGATTTCTTTATTATTATTATTTTTTAGACTGGAGGAAGAGGAAGAGGGAGAAAGAAAATCTTAAGCAGACTCCTCACTGAGTGTAGAGCCCAATGTGGGGCTTGATCTCACAACACTGAGATCATGCCAAAATCAAGAATTAGACACTTCACTGACTGAGCCACACAGGCACTCTTCAGAGACATATTTTATTGCAGGGTTAGGGTTTAAATTTTAAGCAGACAAGGGAAGAGCCACATAGGGTGTTGTACAGGAGCAGTTTCAATATTTCTTTCTCTGTGGAGTCTTTGCTAGCAAGCCAAGCATCATCTGGCCATGGTGCATAACAATATGCACAGAATGGTGCTGACCAGGGAAAGTCACCAGAGCCTTTGTGTTCAGAGTTTTGTTGGGGCTCAGCCACATGCTGCCTATGTGGCTGACCTTTAGTCTTTTGTCCTCCCAGAGGTCAGGTTGACACCATTAGTCTCTAGATTCTCTGAAAGGGGACAGAAATGCCATGTGTCCAAATCATAATCATGCTGTGTGAACATTACCATCACAAATCACATCACTAGACTGTCAGTGGCCAAAGCCTCTGGATAAACACAATGTCCTATCAAGCAGGACAATCCAGGGGCCTGAGATCCCCTCCCACTGGCTGAGAACAAAGGCCAGACCCCTCTTTGGTAAAGTTAATTCTCTATACATACCCCTGCCAACAGTCCCTGTCTTTGAAATTTGAGGATTGGGAGGAGTAAACAGCATCTCTTCAAATGCTAGGTGACTAAATGTTGCCTCTCAGGGCTGAGTGGCCCCTCCTAATCAAGCAGGAGGACTCTGGTCCTCTCTGCAGGGAATTTCTGCTATGAAATAACCATCTTTTTCTAAAAAGAGCCCTTGACAATACCTGCTTGTTTAGGGACCACAGAATTATAAAAAATGAAGCAGCTTACCCACTAAGAACCTTCTGCTACCTCTAAGAAATAGATATGGAGGGACCAGGGAAGATAGTGGCAGAGTAGGAAGACTGCAGGCTTGCCTTGACCCATGAATACAACTAGATAACTATCAAACCATCATAAATACATCAGAAATAGACCTGAAGAGTAGCAGACAAACTCCACAACTAAAAGGTAGAGAAGAAGCCACATTGAAGAAGGTAGGAAGTGGGGAGACATCATTTAAGAGAGAAAAGGATCATGACTGATGCAGTGGGGAGGGAGCTGTGGTCACGGAGACGGGTGAAGAGACAGATTAGCACAGAGGGAAGATGAATCCTCATAGCAATTATCTTGGAAAGCAAGAGGGGCCAAATTTTGAGATTTCTTGTAACCAGAAAGGTCTTAAAGCCTAGAGTTTTAAAAGTCAATGGGCTAGGCTCCAGGAGACTGCAGAGGCATTGGTGCTAATCTTGGAGAGAAGGCAGGGCAAACAGGTTGCAGACATACAGTGTGGAAATAGCAATTGAAAGAGTGCCTAGGGCACACAGTAGAGAGGTTATTTGCTCTTCTTGGAGCATGTCCCAGAGAGGCAGTATTCCCAGAGAAACACCTCTAGGAACAAAGGAACTGATCAGAACCTTATCCCTCCCCCTGCTCCTTAGTATTAACACAGAGATACCTATGGCAACCAGCACAGTGCCAACACTACTACCTAACTTTCTTCTACTAAGTCCCACCCTACCATACTCTGGGGAAATTGTCCTTCCCAGTCACCTTCCCCTCAGTCCCAGGGCAGTGGGTACCTCCTTCAGAAGACTAGGCCAAACCCCTGTCAACAACATCTCCAACCTTGGAGTTTTTGTTCATAAAGTTATTTCCCTAAGAATATAAGTAGCTGACTTTCCTAATACAGAGAAATAGGCATAGACTTAGACAAAATAAGAAGACAGAGGAATTTGTCCCAAATGAAAGAACAGAACAAGACTACTGCCAGAGAACTAAATGAAACAGTTATAAGTAGCATGCCTGATAGAGAATTTAAAGTAATGGTCATAAAGATTCTCACTGGACTTGAGAAAAGAGTAAAGGACATGAGTGAGAATCTTAACAGGGGGATAAGGAATAACATAGCAGAGATACAGAGAACAAACATCATAAGAAATATGCATGATGGATTACATAGCAGGCTGAAAGAAGCAGAGGGACAAATTAATGACTTGGAAAACTGAATAATGGAAAGCAATTAAGTTGAACAAAAGAGACAAAAAGAATTATGCAAAACAAGAATAGACTTAAGGATTCAGTAATTCCACCAAACATAATAACATTCACATTATAGAAGTTCCAGAAGAAGAGAGAGAAAAAGGAGCAGAAAATTTATTTGAAGAAATAATAGCTGAAAGTTTTCCTTACCTGGGAAAGGAAACAGATATCCAGATGCAAGAAGCACAGAGGACTACCAACAAAATGAATAAAAGCAGATTCACACCAAGACACATTACAATAAAAATGGCAAAATATGGGATCCCTGGGTGGCACAGCGGTTTGGCGCCTGCCTTTGGCCCAGGGCGCAATCCTGAAGACCCGGGATCGAATCCCACGTCAGGCTCCTGGTGCATGGAGCCTGCTTCTCCCTCTGCCTGTGTCTCTCTCTCTCTGTGTGACTATCATAAATAAATATAAATTTTTAAAAAATGGCAAAATATAGTGATAAAGAACAAAAAATTTCAAAAGCAGAGGACAAAATAAGAAAGTTACATAAGGCTATTATGGTGTTTTCTTTTGTTTTTGTTTTTGTTTTTTGTTTTTTGTTTTCAGAGACATTCCAAGTCAGAAGGGAGTGGTATGATATATTCAAAGTGCTGAATGGGAAAAGTCTGCAGCCAAAATTACCATCCAGCAAGACTATTATTCATAATAGGAGAGATAAAGTGTTTCCCAGAATAACAAAAATCAAGAGTTCATGACTACTAAACCAGTCCTGCAAGAAATACTAAAGAGGACTCTTTGAGTGGAAAAGAAAGAACAAAAATGACAGTATGAAGATAGGAAACACAGAAGCAGTAAAAATGAATATTTTTGTAAAATATCAGCCAAGAACTCACAAAATAAAAGGATGTAAAATATGACAAGATATAACTTAAACAAGGGGAGGAGTAAGGAATTGGTTGATGATCATCAATTTTTAAAATTAGTTCATTTATTTATTTGGGAGAGAAAGAGAGAGTGAGCATGAATGGGGAGAGGAGCAGAAGGAGAGGGAGAAGCAGACTTCCTGCTGAGCAGAGAAGCTTATGATGGGCTCAATCCCAGGACCCTGAGATCATGACCTGAGCCAAAGGCAGGCAGATGCTTAACCAACTGAGCCACCCAGGCACCCCTGATGATCATCAATTTAATATACACTGTTATATGCAGATGTTAATTACAAACCTAAAGGTAATCGCAAATAAAAACAGTAATATAGGTATGCAAAAAATAAAGAGAAGGATATCTAAGTAAAGAAAGCCAGAAAAATGGAAGTAAACCAAAAGAAGAAAGGATTAGAGAGCAATAAAAAAACTATGAAACAACTAAATGGAAATAAGTACATTTCTATCAATAATTGCTTTGAATATAAATGTGTTAAATGCTCCAATCAAAAGACATAAGGTGACAGAATGGATTAAAAAAAAAAATCAAGATCCATCTATATGCTGCCTACAAGACTCATTTTAGACCAAAAGACACCTGCAGATTGAAAGTAAGGGGATGGAGAAATATCTCTCATGCAAATGGGTGTCAAAAGAAAGCCAGAATGCCACTACTTATATTAGACCAAATAGACTTTATAACAAGGACTATAATAGAAGACAAAGAAGAGCACTATATAATAATAAAGGGGACAATCCAACAAGAAGATACAGCAATTATAAATATTTATGTATCCCAAATGAGAGCACCCAAATACGTAAAACAGTTCATAACAAAACATAAAGAAATGAATTTACAATAATACAATAATAGTAGGGTATTATATCATCACCTCGTTTACATGAATGGACAGATCATTTAAACAGTAAATCAACAAGCTAACAATGACTTGGAGAGACACACTGGAACAGATGGATTTAACTAATTCAGAATATTCCACCTTAAGACAACAGAATACACATTTTTTTCAATTGCATATGGGATATCCTCCAGAATAGATCAGATATTAGGCCACAAAACCAGCTCCAAGAAATTCAAGGAGATGAAAGTCACACTATGCATCTTTTCTGACCACAATGTTAAAAGGAGCTAAAAGTCAACCGCAAGAAAAAAATCCATACACTACAACAAATACCTGGAGGTTAAATAAGATGCTATTAAACAATGAATGAGTCAACCGGGAAATAAAAGAATAAATTTTAAAAATACTTGAAACAAGTGAAAATGAAAACACAATAGTCCAAAACCTTTGGGATGCAGCAAAATTGCTCCTAAGAGGGAACAATATAGCAATAAAAGCCTACATCAGGAAGCAAGAAAAATTTCAAATAAACAACCTAACCTTTCATTTAAAAGAGCTAGGAAAAGAGTAATAAATGAAAGCTAAAACAAGCAGAAGGAAGGAAATAATAGAGTATAGCAGAAATAAACGATATAAAAACTAAACAAAATAAAAAAGCCAAAAAGCACACAGAACACACACACCCCATAGAACAGATCAATGAAACCAGCAGCTTATTATTGAAAAAATCAATAAAATTGATAAACTTCTAGCTGGATGTATCAGGAAAAAAGATAAAGGACTCAAGTAATTAAAATTACAAGTGAGAGAGGAGAAATAACTAACACCATAGAAATATAAAGGATTATAAGAGAACATTATGAAAAACTACATGCCAATAGGACAACCTAGAAGAAATGGATAACATGGCACTATATACAGAAAAACCCAGAAAACTCCAAAAATGAACAAAAAAAGTTAGAACTATTAAACGAATTCAATAAAGTCACAGGATGCATAATTGATGTATAGAATTCTGTTGTATTCCTGTACGTCAGTAATAAAGTAGCAAAAAGAGAAATTAAGAAATTAATAGCAAGGGAAGTCCGGGTGGCTCAGCAGTTTATCACTGCTTTCAGCCCAGGATGTGATCCTAGAGACCCAGGATCGAGTCCCACGTCAGGCTCCCTGCGTGGAGTCTGCTTCTCCCTCTGCCTGTGTCTTTGCCTCTGTCTGTGTCTCTCATGAGTAAATAAATAAAATCTTTTTAAAAAAGAAATTAATAACAATACAATTTATAATTAAACAAAAATAATAAGATACTTAAGAATAAACCTAAGGAAACAGTTTTAAGACCCATACTCTGAAAACAATGATGAAAGAAATTGAAGATGATACAAAGATATGGAAAATATTCCATGCTCATGTATTGGAGGAATATTAAGTGTCTTTACTACTCAAAGCAACCTACACATTTAATATAATCCCTATGAAAATGCCACATGAGTATTTCTCACAAAGCTAAAACAAACAATCCTAGACTTTGTATGGAACCACAAAAGACTCTAAATAGCCAAAGCAACCTTGAAAAAGAAAAACAAAGTAGGAAGCTTCACATTTCTAGATTTCAAGTTACATTGCAATATATTACAAATATATTACAAAACTATTCAAGTATATTACAAAACCTGTGATGAAAACACTATGGTACTGCCATGAAAAACAGACACATAGACCAAAAGAACAAAATAGACATCCCAGAAATTAATCCACAACTATATGGTCATTTAATCTTTGACTAAGCAGGAAAGAATATCCAGTGGGAAAAAGATAGTCTTTTCAACAAATGGTGTCGAACTGGATAGACACATGCTGAAGAATGAAATTTCTAGTTTTTGAATTTACTTTTGTGTATGGATTAATTCCTAGAAATATATAACCTATCAAAACTGAAACATAAAGAAAAAGAAAATTTGAATAGACCAATTCCCAGCAAAGCTGTTGAGTCAGTAATAAAAAAATTCCCCCCCCAAAAAAAGTTCAGGACCAGATGGCTTCATGAGTGAATTCTAGCACACATTTAAAGAAGTGTTAAAGTCTAGAAAGAGCTTTATGCTAATCAAAATAAGCCAGTAAGAGAAAGACAAATACCAAACGATTTCACTCATTTGTGGGATTTAAGAAATAAAACCAACAATCAAAGGGGAAAGAGAGAGAGAAAGGGTGAGAGATGGGCTAATAGGTGATGGGAATTAAGGAGTGCACTTGTGGTGAGCACCAGCAATGCATGGAAGTATTGCGTCCCTTGTGCACTTGAAACTAATATTATACTATACGTTAACTAAATAGAATTAAACATCAAAAATTTTAAAAGAATACATAAAAACTAAATACTTAATAAAAGGAAAAGAAATAGATATCTGGAAAAGGAGGCATAGAAATGGATGAGAAAGAGAAAAAGGAGGAAAGAGTAGAGACATAGACATGGCCTCAACCTTGTTAAGAAACATTTAAAAATTGTACAGATACCCAATTTGGGTCTTTCTGTTAGAAGATAATTCTTCCCGGGCAAGAAAGATAGGATGCACAAGCTGCTTGCCTGGTGTGCAACCCACTCTAGTGCTTTCACAAACCTCCTGGCATTAGAGACGCAGCAAGACTGCGCAGAACAGCAGATGCCAGAGCGATTCTGTTGACGTGGCCGTCTCAGCTCCCAGAGAAGACAACGTGGTGAAACCTAACAGACTGACAGGCATCGAAGGTTGGTAGACGTCCATCATGTTAGCTCTGTGGGAAAGGACAAGATGCCCTTATAAGGGACAGTGGCTACCGAATCGGTGCTCTGCATTGATTTATTGAGTACCTACTGTGGGGAAGGCAGGAATCTGAGCCCGGGGAAGATTAGCAGAAATGGACAGGGAAACATCCAGCCCCTCAGAATTTCACAATTTACAATCACAATGATGAGTGAGGCCTTCCATTTGAGGCAGTTGAGGATGCTGTGGTATGGCACAAAGCAAGCAATATTCTTTGGCATCTAGGTGAGGGATAGTCAGGGACAATTTTTAGGGGAGACGGGATGACCTCGGAAGTCAAGGAATGGTTACACTTTGGTAGGTGAAAAGGGTGGGGGTTCAGGGTAAGGCAATACAGAGGCAGTAAAACTTGAAGGTGAAGGCCTGAAGGTACAAGGCCCGAGGCATGCTAGAGCAGCAGTACGTGGCCTGGTGTCATTGCGTTGGCAGCATTACAACATCTCGTCTCAAAGAATCAGATTTTAAAAGTATAGCCACTTTCATGGCCTGGAATGGCGTCTTGGAAAAGGACCCAAAGGAAAATTCATTAAATAGAGGCAGGTATAGGGTAACAGCCACAGCTCTCTCAGCTGAAAAAGTCCTTTTTCCTCATTTACGTACTTGAGCTTTCAATTTGATTCACTTTCTAATGTTTGTTTTTGTTTGTTTGTTTCCATAACTAAGTTGACCCGCAGCAGAGAGAGCACTGGGCATTTGCGGCAACTGGTACAGGAGGCCGTTGTCCACGGATCTTCCACTGGTCCTTGAAGAAGAGTTATCCTGAGGTAAAAAACAAAATTACAGCAGCAGCCAAAAATGGAGTCACATCCTGAGACACTTTCTTCATGGTGTGCGTGACCCTGCAGGCTATGGCCAACTGGAACGTTCCAATGTTCCACAGGGGCTCTTCCATGAGAGTGATGAGGATAAGTGCAATTCCTAGTTCAGCTAACATTTCTTTCTAGTTCTTCCAAGGAGGTGTATGTTTGTGTGCATGTCCTCTCATTCTACCCTCCCTGCAACCTCTTTCATATATTTTAGTTTTTAACTTTAATATAGTTAACATAGATTGCAATATTAGTATCAGGTGTTCCGTGTATTCAAAGACTCTATACGTCACTCAGCACTCATTATGACAAGAGCAATCCTTAAATTTTATTTATTTATTTATTTATTTATTTATTTATTTATTTATTTATTTATTATTTTATTTATTTATTAATGAGACACACACACACACACACACACACACACACACACACACACAGAGGGAGGCACAGACAAAAGCAGAGGGAGAAGCAGGCTCCATGCAGGGAGCCTGATGTGGGACTCCATCCGGGTCTCCAGGATCAGGCCCTGGGCTGAAGGATGCACTAAACCGCTGAGCCACCAGGGGTCCCCCTCACCACCTATTTACCACATCCCCCCCACCCCTTCCCCTTTGGTAACCACCAGTTTGTTCTCTATAATTGTCTGGTTCTTGGTTCGTCCATCTCTCCTTTTTTCCCCTTTGTTCTTTGCTTTGTTTGCTAAATTCCACATGTGAGTGAAATCCTATGGTATTTGTCTTCCTCTTACTGGCTTATTTTGATGAATGTCATAGTCTCCAGCTCAATCTATGATGTTGCAAATGGCAAGATTTCATTCACTTTATGGCTGAATAATATTCCATTGATATATATATATCACTCGTTCTTTATCCATTTATCTATTGACAAACCCCTGGGCTGCTTCCATAGCTTAGCTATTGTAAATAATGCTGCTATAAACGTAAGAATGCATATATCACTTAGAATTAGCATGTTTGCATTTTTTGTGTGAATATCCAGTAGTATGATTACTAGATCATACGGTTGTTCCATTTTTAACTTTTTGAGGAAGCTCCATACTGTTCTCCACAGTGGCTGTACCAGTTTGTATTCCCACCAATAGTGCACGAGAGTTCCTATTTCTCCACATCCTCTATAACATTTGCTATTCCTTGTGCTTTGATTTTGATCTATCTGACAAGTGTGAGGTGGTATCTCACTGTATTTTTGATTTGCATTTTCTAGATGATGAGTGAAGTTGAACATCTTTTTATGTGTCTGTCTGTGGATATCTTTATGGAGAAACATCTGTTCATGTCTTCTGCCCATTTTTTAAATTGGATTATTTTTATGGAATGTTAAGCTGTTTAGGTTCTTTATATGTTTTGGATACTAACCCTTCCTTTATCAGGTCTGCAATTTGCAAATATCTTCTCCCCTTCAGCAGGTTGTCTTTTAGTTTGGTTGATTATTTCCTTCACTGTGTAGAAGCTTTTTATTTTGGTGTAATCTCAAAAGTTTAATTTTGCTTTCCTCTCCCAATTCTTTAGGTTGCTTTTTGTAGTTCCTCTCTGTTCCTTCTCTTGCTTTCTTCTTTCATTATTAGTTAGCTTTCTTTAGTGAAATATTTGAATTCGTCCTATGCTCTTTATTTTTTGCATATCTATTACTGTTTTTTTCCCAAAGATTTTATTTATGTATTCATGAGAGACACAGAGACAGAGGCAGAGACACAGGCAGAGAGAGAAGCAGGCTCCCTGCAGGGAGCCCAATGTAGGACTCGATCCCAGGACCCCAGGATCACACCCTGGACCGAGGGCAGACATTCACCTGCTGAGCCACCCGGGAGTCCCTCTATGACTGTTTTTTAATTGGTAGTTACCATTTGGTTTATATGTAATATCTGCATACAGCAGTCTGTACTAAGCCAACGGTCACTTAATTGTGAACCTCTCCCCTCCTCCCCCCAATGTTTCTGATTTAGGTATCATATTTTACATCATGTTATTTTGTGCTTCTTTTGACTGATTTTTCCAGGTATGCTTAGTTAGTTAGCTATTTTTGCTTCTGTGCTTCCTATTTTTCTTTCTCTTATTTCTGTTTTTCCCCCCACTCTGCCGCAGAGTTCCCCTTAACATTTCTCATATTGCTGGTTTAGTGTCATGAATTCCTTTAACTTCTGTCTGGGAATCTCCTTATCTCTCCTTCTGTTCTGAATGATAGCCTCGGTTGTAGAGTATTCTTGGCTGGAGATTTTCCCTTTCAGGACTTTGAATATATTGTGCCACTGTCTTCTGACATGTAACGTTTCTGTTGAAAATATCAGCTGATAGCCTTATGAGGTGTTCTTTGTATATAACTGTCTTCTTTTCTTCTTGCAACATTTAAAATTTTTTCTTTTCATTATTTTTTGCCATTTTAATTACCATGTGTCTAGGTGTGGACCTCCTTGGGTTGAATTTATTGGAGGACCTCTATACATTCTGGATCTGAATTCATTTACCTTCCCCCATCAGGGAAGTTTTCAGCTATTATCTTACCAAATACATTTTCTGTCCCTCTTTCTCTCTATAGTGCTTCTGAGATCCCTATAATATGAATGTTATTACATTTGATGATGTCACTTTCTCTATGCTTATTCTCCTTACACAGTATTTGTCTCTTATCTGTTCAGCTGGATTGCTTTTCCTCCAGGTCACTTATACATGCCTGCTTCCAGTAGACTACTATTTATTCCTTCTATTGTATTTGTAGTTTTGTTTATTGAGTTCTTTATCTCTGACATGTTATTTTTTATCTCTTTGCCAAAGGCCTCACTGATGTCCTCCACCCTTTTCTGAAATCCAGTGAGTATCTTTATAATAATTACTTTAAATTCTCTGTCAGGTGTTTTACTTATTTCTGTTTCATTTAGATCTCCTGTTGTGATTTTGTCCTATTCCTTTATTTGACATATATTCCTCTGTCTGCTCGTTTGGTCTATTTCTCAGTGTCTTTTCATGTGTGTTATCAAAATCAGCCATGTCTTCTGGCTTTATGAAGAAAGCCAGTGTCCCCTGTTCACCAGAACCTAGCACTTCAGAGAAGTTTCCTACATGTGTGGCTTGCATCCTGCTATTGTGTATGAGTCACTTTTTATTTCAGTCTGGATGTCTGCACCAATTTTCTGCCTATTGTGGGCTGTACTTGCTTTCTGTGGTATTAGTGAGACCCAGGCGAGCTGGCTCTAAGGTGGTATGATTGTAGGAGGGCCAGGGAGCAGAGTGGGAGTGTTAACAATGTTCATGCCTAGCTGCAGGTCCTAGGCCCAATCCCCCAAGCATGGTGGCCACTAGTGCATGGTGTACAACAGTGGTGGTGGCTGGGGTGCAGCATGCAGCAATGGTGGCAGTGGATGGGGGCCACAGATGCTGGGCAAGGTTCATGGAGCATTAACAAAAAGGCTTCTCTGCCACAATATCTGTGGGAGAAACTTGTGGTGAGGTTTTGGTCTGTTTGCTTACTTGTTTTTTCTTCTTTGCCTTAAAACTTGAAGAGTTTTGTGATTGAGATCCTATGGTGTGTAAAATTGCAATTCTCAGATTCAGTAATAATCTGTGTTTAAGCCAGTTGTTTACTGGACCACATAACTCCATAACATCCGCATCAATCTGGGGACTTCTTTGGGTTAACATTTCATCATGTGACTTCCCTGTGCCTCTGTGTCCCTTCAGTGAACTGCAGACTACTGGAACTTGACTCTAATGGGTGTGGACTATGGTGTGGAGTGAACTGATGGGAAAGAAATCAATGCTGAATGTACCGGTTGTGACTTTGGGGTCTTGAAACTGTGATGAGCAGGGAACGAGAGTGAGCCAGTAGCTTGTGCTAGTTCTGGGGTAGTCCTTATTTCCTCATGAAGATGATGCTGACTTGGGTGCAGTTAGAGAGTCAAGTACCAGAGATTCCATAAATTTGGCAAGAGCAGAGGGTATGGAAGGTTAAAGTAGCTGCAGCAGCAGCAGCACGTGTTGTTATAAAGCATGAAAAAAATAACTTTATATAAGCCCTTATAGTCCTTTCTAGTCCCCAAATGAGCATAAAAGTGACAAGGATGAAATGGCAAACTGGAAAGTGTGTGATACAGCCATGAGGTTTCTTTCCCTGACACTCCCTGAGATATTGTTTGCTGTCGGTAATGGACATGATCTAAAGCACTCTTTTGCCCCTTCAGGTATTATCAGTTATCATTTCACAAAGAAATAAATCTGCCAGCACAGAGAATCCCCAATGGTCTTAATAGAATAAACCCATTGACACTCTTCCCTAACCTTCTCTTACCCTTGAAGCATTTCAAATGCTTTTAGTTTTTCTCACTTGTCTCAAATACAGAGATGTAGCATGAGGAAAAGGAACCATCATGGCCTCTTTCTTATATGTTTACAGAAATTGGTAGAGTGTGGGCAAGAAAGTGGGATAGCCAGAAACTGAAGGCAGGGGAAACAGGAGGAGGAAAGAGGGGAAAGGTGGAAGGGAGAGAGGTGAGTGAAGGGGGAGAAAGAAGAGATAGTGTTGGAGAGAGGAAGGATGAGGAGAAAAGAGAGACGAGGAGAGAAAAAAATGGAAAGGAGAGAAATTTTTTGTGAAAGGCACATAATACCCTCAAAAAAATGGGGATGAAGATAAAAGCAATTTTAGTGATATTCAAGATTAAAACCTCTACAAGAATGCATAATAAAAGCATTAACAATTCCAGACCCCCCACACCCCCATAGAGGAGCACAGCCCCTCCAGGCCAGCACTAGTCCCTGCCTGCTTGTTCCCCGGCCCGAGACCCACCCCCAGTGCACTTGTATGCAGCACATTCATGGTGTGACTGAGTCTCTGGGACAGAAATCCTTCACTCTTCACAAAAGAACATCTTACATCGATGGAGCTTCCATTCCTTGGCATTTGTTTGGAGTTTTATTCAATAAGGGGGTCACTCTAGGAAAAAGCAGTCTCACCCCACGTGCCCAACTTACCTTCATAAAGCTATTTCATGAAATGATGTGATTCACAAAAGATGTTTAAATTGTTTTGAGACTGAATTTACCAAAATGTTCAATGATGTCATGTGGTCTTTCATAGGCTTAAGAGTAGTTGTCTCTCTCATAGCCACAAGTGCCTGGAAGATGTGCAGACCTGCATCCCTCCACGGTGACTCAGTGTACATTCTGAGCCCGTATCCTTTGGTTGATTTTTTTCTGAGAGACCACGAGAAAACCTGTCCAGGTTAAGATTTATCTAATCTTAATCATATCCACCTCCATATGAATCTGGGTAGCAGTAGACTAGGAAACTCCAGAAAGCTGAGGACAAGAGGCAAATGTCCCAGGTGAGAAATGAGTGAAGAGGAGAGTGGAAGGAAGGCAGTTTCCATGGAGGGTGACCATGCAGTCCCACCTGCAATGTCATCAGTCTGCTAGTGCATAATTTACCCCCCCGCCCCCATGCTGGCTGCATCGAGGTGCCCGGAATCTCTGCGTGGGCAGGGAGCCAAAGGTGAAAAATTGATACTTGCTCCTCATCTTCTAACTGACAGGAAGGATCTGAACAGGGGTAAAATGGTTTCAGGACGTTCTTTACTCACCTTGCCTAAATTTCTATCAATAGCCAACCAAATCCCTAGAAGTGCCCTATCTTCAATTATCCACTGAGAGTCTGGGGTCTCCAGCAGAGTAACTCTCCACAAGAGCTCAGAGTAAGCTAATCTTGTCCCCAAGTGGGGAAATCATGGGGCAGACTGTTAGAAGGTTTTCTAAGAAGACTCCAGAGCCATGTTTAGGATAGGTGGATGGAGGTGAAGACTGAATATAGGAAAACAAGATATCAACAGGAAACCTTGTCTGCTGTAACCGGAGTGGGGCCATCTTTCCAACAATTACATCGTTCCCCGGTGTCATGCTGCAAAGCACTGTCCAGGGCTTCAGATTACCAGTTCTATTTCTTCCTTTTCTAGTTCCTACGCCCACTTCTCACCTTCCCAGAAAGAGGGAAGGGCAGAGGTCATCTCACAGATGGCTGGGTGATTGCCTGACTGTACCTGGTACAGTTTCATAAAAGCTCCTGGGCCCTGAAGTGTTCCTTTCATGAGGCCAGCTGGAGGGAAGTGCCTGGATGTCCATCTCACAGACAGGCAGCTGTCAGAGAAATTGTGCAGCCCTGCTCCACAGCTTTCTCCAGTCTCATCCAGCCACATCTGCTATCTAACCAAGACTAGTAGGAAACTTCAGAAGGTGAGGGACTCACTGTTCTCCTCTTTCCTTGACATCCTCATCCCATTTAGCCTGTGCTAGGCTGAAGATCACCTTTCAGAATCACTGAGAGACCGTCCACTCTCCTTGATGAGGCATTTTCCTCCACAAGTGAAACAAAGACCAATTTCCTTCAGAAACTTGGAGGACTGTGCCGAGTCTCAGCCAAGTGTGTGAATTTAGGCCGCGCTTATTGACCTCATCTGAGTCCAATGGGCCCAAGCTACTACAGGGGAGCTCCCCTCTCCGAATGCCAGGAGACTAGTCCCTTAATCAGCACCCGGTCACTAGAACTGCTCACTGACATGAGCTCAGACTCTAGCACCTCCCAGGAGGGAGCCAGGTCCCTTGCCTTACCTGAGTGTTATCCCTTCCACTGCCAGCAGACTTCTTCCTCTCCATTAACTCCACTCCAGGGATGTTAATTATTACCATAGAAATTGTATAGAGGAGTAACAAAAACAACACAAAACTAGAATGTATATGGAAGTCAAGTGAGAGACATGCGTTGCTATTTAAAAAGAAAAAAACGTGTACATAAAACTACCAACTTGAACAGTTACTTACGTCTCCTAGAATTCTACTTCTCTGGTCCCTAAGTGTGAACATATGATGCGGTTCTGAAATGTAAATGGGCTTCTGAGAGGGATTTTGTTTTTCTTACTAAAGCAGTTGACATTTTTGCTCCTGTCTGCTCTTCTTCATGCTTTAAGAACAGATAAAATGTTGCAGGTACAGCTACAAACCTAAGAACAAAATTTATGGGACTTTAGTTTGATGTCATGGAACTAACTCCAAGATGACAACCTGACACTGGTTGTTATAATTCCAAAAGTATAATGATGCAGGGGAAAATGATTTTTAAGCTACGATGTGCTAAGTGTGGGGTGTGACAGTTCATGATGTTATTAGTATGATTCTATTCTAAATTATTTTAAGGATATCACATGATGTTTAGTGTGGTTGGTAGAGATAGATCTAATTCTTCCGATTATATCTCAATTGGTATCTGTGATCAAATCAGCCCTAAGACCTACATCTATTAACTCCCCGTGTAGTGTGATTTTCCTGGGGAAAGAAATTAGGTGGTTAAGATTGTAGCAGGCAGATATAAAATACAAAATTATCTATGAGAGAATATAATTTTAAAGAATAATGTGCATAGCTTTAGAAACAAGCCAGTAAAATCAAAGTGGAGTTTTAAGAAAAGAAGGGAATTTGTCACCTGAAGACTCAAACTTTCCTTCTCCATTACCTCCGTCACCCCGACACTGCCTCCCGCCCTTTCTTTTCACCACCCCCAAACACACAAGGCTTCCATCTCCACGTCTCCATGTCTCCACGTCTCAACCACCTCAATCACCCCGACCCTGACAAACACTGCCTCACTTCCAAAACCGCCATCAACACAGCCCCATCTCCCATGTCCAATCTCTCCCACTATCACCACCAACTGACCCACCATCTCCTCTGTTCCTCCAAACCATCACATCAAAATCACCTCCTCCCCTCCAACACCTCCATCTACCATGATTCTGACCTCTTTCCATGCAACACCTCCATCATGCCAACTACTCCCTCACCTCTGCCACTTCACCACCTTTAACAGGCCAGCCCACCTCTCACTACATCTATTACAACCCTGTATTCACATCTTCCCCTTCATAACTGCAATCACAATACCACAGCTTCCTGCCTTCATCCCAGCAGTGCCATCACACCAACTTAGACTCCCATTTCCTTCCCTTGAGTAGCACCATCCATGAATACTCCCCTCCTCCCCTCCACCACTTCCGTCCTACCAACACACCTCTCATTGCTGCACCTTCATCACTGGAAGCACTCAACTCTTAATTTCATATGCTTCCCTCCATCAGACCAAGACTAATTCCCACTACCTCTTCTGCATGACCATTACCACACCACCACATCTCTACATTCTCTTTTCCTCCACCTCCAATATTCCAAAGCTACCTCCTACTGCCTCATCTCCACCGAATCCACCACACAAAACTGATTCACATCTTCTCCCCTCCACAACCTCCATCATAGCAGCCTGCTTCCTATTTCTTCCCCTCTACCATGGCCATCATGCCTAACCAGATTCTCACCTCCTTTCCTCTACCTCCATTATCACAGCAACCCTGACTCCTACCTCCTCCCTCCGGGGGGGGTGGGGGGGAGGATCATACATAGAAATTCTATCTAGAGGTACATGATGATACCAATCTTGTATCCCCTCTCCTTCTTTCTACCACATCCATCACACCAAACCAGGCTTTCATTTCTTACCCTCTACCTCCATCACCAAATCTAGGTCGAATCATCTCATCTCTACCTCCTCTATCATATTAAACCACTTCCTTTCCTCTTCCTTCCAATATCCAACATACTGGATTTTTGTAAAGTCATCTCTACACCCAGTGTGGGGCTTGAACTTATGACCCTGTGATCAAAAGTCACATGCTCTACCACCTGGGCCAGCCAGGTGCTCCACATCCATGTACTAATCTCACCCTTCTACCACTCCCATCATACCAACACTGACATTCATCTACTCTCTTCTATAAATCCAACCAAACCACCTACTACCTCATCCCCTCCACCAGCTCCATAATAACAGCACTGTTGCCCATTGCTTCTCCTCCTGTCCTCCATCCCACAAACACCATTTCTCTACTCCTGCATTATACCACTGCTATCATTCTAAACATGGATTAGGAGGTGTGAATCAGAGTGGGTATGATAGAGGTGGACTCCATAAGAGATGGGGGATTGCTGGGGATCCCTGGGTGGCTCAGCAGTTTGGGGCCTATCTTTGTCCCAGAGCGTGACCCCAGGATCCAGGGATCAAGTCCCCCATTGGGCTCCCTGCATGGAGCCTGCTTCTCCCTCTGCCTGTGTCTCTGCCTCTCTCTCCCCCTCTGTGTCTTTCATGAATAAATAAATAAATATTTTTAAAAAAGAAATGGGGGATTTCTGATGTGTTGGAAGTCATGGGAGGGGTGGGAGTCAGAATTGATGTGATGGAGTGGTGGGATGATAATCTGTGGCATGTAGAATTTGTGTAATGAAGGCCATTTAGGGGAAAAGGTGGCCTTTAGAGTTGGAGTAATGAAGGTATGGAATAAGGGGGTTGGAATCTGATTTAGCATCTTGGTGTTGTGGAGGAGACGACATGGCAGGCAGGTTGATATGAGTGTAGGTAGTAGAGGGCTTACAGGATTGGTAAGATGGAGATCATAGTGGAAAGAAGTCATGTTTGAGGTTATGACATTGATAGAGGGGAGGTGGTAAGAAGTGGATCATCTTATGAAAGCAGTGGGAGAAAGGGAGAGGCAGTATTGATATGAGATGGCTTGGAGGGCAGGGGGTGGGGTTCTGGGTTGTTGGGATGGCAGTCATGGAGGGCAAAGGTAGGATCACAGTTGGCATGATGGTGCTAGTAGAGGTGGCCTGTAGGAAGGCACTGGGTGAGAAGGAGTTTGTGGACAGGAAAGAGGTAGCAGACAGGACTTATGACCTCTTTATCTCCAGGTATATATGTGGCAGACGTATAAAACTGAACGTACCCAAACAGAACTGACCCCACGAAATCTATCCTTCCCTGCTCTTCCTCATCTCTCTAAAAGAACTGAGCCAGAAAGGGCTAGAAGCATCTAAGACCAAAATTCTGAGTCAGACTTGATTCTTCATTTTATTTCATATCCCACATTTAGTTCATTACAGATTTTCTTCACAGTTTTTCTACAGTCCGTCACGAATCCATCCATTTCCCCTCCATCTTTACTACCACCAACTCAAGCTGATCAACCATTATCTCTGACCTAGATGAGACCTTGGCCCCATCAACCTTTGCCACCCCTCTTTTCCTCCTCCAGAAGAAAAAAAAAATATCACTCAATGGTAGAATGATCTTTGTAAAGTATAGGTCAGGTCATAGCACTTCACTACTTATAAGCTTCAAAGGCATTCCCCATAGAATACAGCGTGGGATTCTCTATGACCTGCTCTTGACCCACCTCCTAACTCCCTCACTCTGTTTTAGCAGTTCTGACCCTCTTGATGCGTTTGTACTTGCCAAGCTGTGTCCAGTCTCAGGAACCTGGACTTGCTGTTCCTCTGCCTGGAGTCCTCTTCCCTGTTATTGCAAGGCTGACCCACCAGTTGGACTTTGACTGAGATATGCCCTATTAAATAATGGCACTTAGAAGGTGCTTCATATTCTCTCACTTGCTTTATATATTTTTTTGGTAATTTTTATAACACTTGTCATTATCTCAAATTATTTTATTCACTGAATTGCTTACTACTATAAACTGAATTGTGTCCCTTCAACATTCATAGATTGAAGCTCTAATAGTCTACAGTTGGAAATAAGGTTTTTCAGTGCATTTAAGGTTAAATGAGGTCGTCATAAGCATGGGATCCTAATCAATAGGATTGATGGATTTATAAGAAAAGTAAGAGAGACAGGGATCTCTCCCTTTCCCTGCACACATGCACCAAGTAAAGGCCTTGGTGAGGACATAGTGAGAAAGTAGCTGTCTATAAGCTAAGAAGAGAGCTCTTGCCAGGAGCTTAGACTTCTAATCTCCAGATCTGTGAGAAGTAAATGTCTGCTGTTTAAGCCTCCCACTCCATAGTATTTTTTTAAGATTATTTATTTATTCATGGGAGAGAGAGAGAGACAGACAGACAGAGAGGCAGAGACACAGGCAGAGGGAGAAGCAAGCTCCATGCAGGGAGCCTGACATGGGACTCGATCCCAGGACCTCAGGATCACGCCCTGGCCCGAAGGCAGGTGTTTAAACCACTGAGCCACCCAGGCTGCCCCTCCATAGTATTTTGTTATGGCATCCCAAGGAGACCAGTACACTTATGTATTTACTATCTGTCTCCTCCCCACTGAAAATAAATGACATAAGGTCAGTGGCTTTAAGCACTCAATGCTGAGCCCCAGTGCCTAGAACAGTAGCTGGTACAGAATCCATGCTCAACATATGCTTAGTGAATAAGAGAAATAATGCCTGAATGGACACTGCAGGAGCTGTTTGTGATCTACCCATTTTTAAAAGTTTTATTTAAATTCCAGTTAGTTAACAGAGTGTAATATTAGTTTCAAGTGTAGGATATAGTGATTCGACGCTCCCATACTACACCTGGTGCTCATCACAATAAAGGTCCTGCTCAATACCCATCACCTATTTAATCCACTCCTCTCCTCTACCTCCTCTCCAGTAACCATCAGTTTGTTCTTTATAGTTAAGAGTCTGTTTCTTGGTTTCCACCTCTTTCCCCCACATTTTTATTGGTTTTATTTCTTAAATTTCACATGAGTGAAATCATATAGTTTTGGTCTTTTTCTGATGGATTTATTTCTCTTAGCATAATACTCTCTAGCTCTCGCCAAGTCATTGCAAATGGCAAGTTTACATTCTTTTTATGGCTGAGTCATATTCCATTTCCATTCATCAGTCAATGGACATTTGGGCTTTTTCCATAATTTGGCGATTGAAGATGATGCTGCGAAAATATCAGGGTCCATGTATCCCTTCAAATTAGTATTTTTGTATTTTGGGGATAAATACCTAGTAGTTGCTGGATCATAAGGTAGTTCTATTTCTAACTTTCTGAGGAAACTCCATACTGTTTTCCAGAGAAAAACGTACCAGTTTTCAGTCCCACCTGTTGTTAAGAGGCTCCCCTTTCTCTGAAGCCTCATCAACACCTGTTGTTTCTCGTGGTGTTGATTTTAGCCATTCTGACAGGTGTGAGGTGATATCTCATTGTAGTTTTGATTTGTATTTTCCTAATGATGAATCATGTTGAACATCTTTTCATGTGTCTGTTGGCCATCTTGACCTATACATTTTTAAGATAAAGAATCTAAAGTCCAAATCAGCTGGTAAGTAGCATTGCTGGGCTCAAATCTCTGAGCCCCCGCATAGCGCTCAAATCAGCTACAACCACCACTTCCTCTAAAAGAAATTGATGCAAATGTAAATTCAAATACTACTTTTAACAGTATGACCATTTTTTTTTTTTTTAGTTTATTTGATCCTCAGAACTCCAGGGTTGCCAGAAGAATATTATATTTAATTTAAATAATAAAGAAACCTAGGCTCTAAGCAGTTCTGATGTTACCAAGACTATTCAAGTCAGGCAAGCCAAATCTCAGTCTTTCATAGCCATGAACATTCTGTCTTTGCTTCTTGAAAGTAATTGAAAGAGAGTCAGGGAGGAGCAGGAAGGCAGGTGTTGCCTTCCCACTTAAAAACTGATGAAAATATACTTTGAAATGTATAATGACATAGAGGAGGGTGAAGTGCTCATCCTGGAGGGAGGCAGGCCATGGTCTATGAGCAGTTCCTGATGTAGGAGATAGAGTTTTCAGGAATATCAGCAGCCTGGATTCCAGGATCTATCTGTGACCAAAGCAAACCCAGCCTTTCTGGACCTTTGCTTCCCAATACTAAAAAGGAAATCTTGACACTATTTCCTGCCCAAGCTACTATTTGGCCCTATCCCTCTTTCATACCTCCCTTCAGGGACAGCTGGAAGGTTGCCCTGAACTTGAGTCCAGCCCCCTGGCCAGGACTCCCCTATGCCTACCTCCCCAGAGGTAGAGCCTTTCCTGGCCTCTGGCCTGGATGAGGGACATGGGCCTGCAGGAGAAGAGAGATTGATCATGGCTTCAGCTTTTCTTCTCTTTGATCGGAAGCCTGCCCTGGGACATTTTATCAGGACTTTTGACCCCAGACATCCATCTTTCTACAAACCCAGCTGCTCCCTGCACCCTATCCCTAGCCTACCCTGGCACAACCCTAGAGAAATATCCTACAGGATCTGAAATTGCAGAATGGCATGCAGTGAGGAAAGCACACAGCATGACCTCTACAGCGCCCTGGCACACAGGAAACACAGAAGACCCACGGCCACTTCCCAGTTTTGCTGAAGCAGAGCAAAGAAGTCTATGGATATTCTTGGAGGTGTCGAATCTGCAAAGTGAGGGGCTGTTACCAGGGGATAGTATTCCCTTTGAACTGGAAGGTAGAGCTTCAGAGTATGTAGCACACACTCCCCACAAAAATTTCTTTTTTCTACAAGCATAAGTAATCATTTAAAGTGGAAGAATAATTCTTCTCTGATTATTAATTATAAGGAAGCTGATATACAACTTAGATTAGATTTTTTAAAAGATGTACAATATCCTTGTTCAATGTTTATTTCTCAGAGTCTTGAAACGCCACCAGCTAGTGTCCGGTGTGCATGGTAGGATAAGGTGCATGTTCACCTGCAATGTTATCTTGCAGGTGGATGCTTCCCGAGAGTGCATATGCAGCTCCTGAACGGAGTGATGTGAGGTTCAAGAGCTTGGTGCAGAGCCTTAGGAGCAACTTCCTATAGACCTTTAAGAAGTTACTTTTCATGGTGATCTGGGCTGTCAGCAGCCTCCAGGTACATGCTCATCTCCTCCGATTAGCTCTTGCACAACATGCCCCACTCTCTGCACATCTTCCACTTTTATTTGTAAAATAGAAAACTAGATTTCTGTCTCATGAGGTTTCAAACCCAAAAGACAAAAAGGATTGTTAATGCCCAGCCTCACTTCATTACATGTCCCACACCCTGGGGCAAACAGAGAAGAAATCCAATGACTTCCCAGTTAGTCTTGTTCAGTCAGGGTAGAGTGTTCTTCCTCAAAATAGTCTTTTCTCTTCTATCCTTTATACAAAATTAAAATGACATTATGTATTTTTTTAAGATTTTATTTATTCATCACACACACACACACACACACACACGAGAGAGAGAGAGAGAGAGAGAGAGAGACAGAAAGGCAGAGGGAGAAGCAGGCTCCCTGTAGGGAACCGGATGCGGGACTTGATTCCAGAACTCCAGGATCACGCCCTGAGCCGAAGGCAGATGCTCAACTGCTGAGCCATCCAGGCATCCCCGCATTCTTTTATTTTGTAAAGGATTTTTATTTCTTTATTTGAGAAAGAAAGAGCAAAAGCATGAGCAAGGAAGGGACACAGGGAGAAGCAGACTACCCAAGGAGCAGGGAGCCAGAGATGGGACTCAGTCCCAGGACTCCTGGATCATGATCTGAGCCAAAGGAAGATGCTTAACTGACTGGGCCACCCAGGCACCCTGTAGTCTTTCAAATTCTGTTTGTTGAATCAAGTTGAATTCAAGACTGTTCTGAGAGTATCTATCCTTTTTTTCCCCTAGAAGACATATAGTTTGAAAATAAAATGGGCAAGCCTTGGAGATACACTTAAAGTGCGTGATAAGACGAAGGGAGTGGTGAGCAAGAAATTCTACATGTCTGCCTCAAGGAACTGGTTGGATAACGGAAACATTTACTGAGATAACAAAGACTATGTAAGAACAGGTTGATGAGAGAAGAATAGCATTTGGAACATTTGTTTTTGGATCCCAGTGGGCCATTGCAGTGAAGCTGTCATGGTAACAGTCTGTTGCTCCCAAGAGAGGTCTGGGCTGGAGGTGGGGATCTGCATATTGTGTTGGCACATGGACGGTCTAGATGCCACGGTGGGGGTGAGCTCGCCAGGGAGAGAGGTTGGCTGCGTAGCTGTCCTCCTGAGAATGTTTTGCAGAGCTCAAGATGCCCTTAGGGAGGCTGACGTCCCCTCTAACCCTCGAATAAAAGTATGCATTGTTTTAACATACCTTTCACTCCAGCTTGTAGGGTTATGTGGGTAATAATGGCTTCCTTGTTTCAAATTGATTTGTGAGAAATAAGAGGTAGATTTATGTAAAGAAACCATTTTCTTTTAAGATTTTATGTATTTATTCATGAGAGACATAGACAGAGAGAGGCAGAGACACAAGCAGAGGGAGAAGCAAGCTCCGTGAAAGGAACCTGATGTGGGACCCACCCCAGGACTCCAGGATCACACCCTGAGCTGAAGGCAGACACAATCACCGAGCCACCCAGGCATCCTGAAACCAATTGTTTTTAAAGCTGATGGTCCACACCTAGCTGCAACATCATTTTATTGATTTATTTATTTTTAAATCTCATTTAAAGGGCAGTTTAAAGCTTACTATATAATCACATCTGCATACAGTGTTCTATTTCAGATCGTGTGAATTTGGTAACTCAGAACAATCTATATGCATTATATAAAAATCACTAACTAGATAATTGCAAATTTAAGTAACTCTGCTTTCTTGATTATAGAAACATTTTTAGATTATCTCTTCTAAACGTAGTGGGAATAATAAAATTATTAGTAGTATTGGGTAGAGTTAGATTTGGTATTTGTATAAAGACTCCCATCCTCAAGTACTCTGCTGCTTGGTCACTCACACACTGTCATTAGCCAGGCAAACACAGTCGCTCTTGCCTGCTTTGTCCAAAACACTCTTGGTGACAGGCAGTCTCCATATCTCCTTCCTCTTCTATCTCTCCTTCTTTGTGCGTTTTCCCTTACAGAGTCCAAATCTCATTCATTTTGGTTTGTTCAAAACTAACTAGCAACTCTCCACCTCAGCTGTTCCCCCACCTAACACAGCATCCCATTTTCATGTTCAACTTTATAAATAATAAGTGAAAAAAAGATTTCTAATTTCTAACCATACCAAAATCCGAAGTTATGCATCCTATGGTATGGTTAGTCATTACAATGGCCTTACTTTTGTCATCCTTGTCATAGACTAATGTGGCTGTATCAACTGTCTAAATGGAAATATTTGCATCTCCAGCCTCATTCTTTTACATCCTCCAGAGTCAAAAAAGAAACAGATATTAAAACACAGAATATATAAATATATTAATTCAGCACAACAAGTGTAAGTGGTGAGCATCCAGCCCACCATAGAACCCATCAGATGTGTCTGAACAAATGCTATAGCTTCCACTGTTCTCTCAGGAATCATCCTGCTCAACAGTCTCTTCCTTCAAGCTCAGGAGACTCTAAGAGACACAGCTCAAAAACTACATAACAGGGGATCCCTGGGTGGCGCAGCGGTTTGGCGCCTGCCTTTGGCCCGGGGCGCGATCCTGGAGACCCGGGATCGAATCCCACGTCGGGTTCCCGGTGCATGGAGCCTGCTTCTCCCTCTGCCTGTGTCTCTGCCTCTCTCTCTCTCTCTCTCTGACTATCATAAATAAATAAAAATTAAAAACAAAACAAAACAAAACAAAAAAAAACTACATAACAGGAAAACAAACAGAACTAGGTCTGTTTGATGAGAGAAGGTATGTCATCTCCCTGAGCCTCAATGTCTTCATCAGTGATGACCTGTGCAGTTGGCACCAGCGTCCTGGCGCTACCACGGGGAGCTCTGTTTGGTAGGTCTAGAGCAAGCTTCAGCAGCTGCATATTGAAAATCTCCACAGTGATTGCAATGCCCCCTAGATCGATAAACATTGGTTTGATTCAGTACTTCTCAAATGTTATTGTGCAGATTCTAATCCGGTATTTCTAACATAGAATCTAAATTCCACATTTCTAACAAGCTCTAAGAAGTGCTGACGCTGCTGGTACATGGATCGAAATTTGAGCATCAAGGTTCTAGATGTTTCTAAACGTTGCATATCAGAACCATTCAAGTCTTCCTGTGTTCAATAAGATCCATGGGACTATAAGTAGAACCTCCGTCCTAGCCAAGTTACATTAGTGTGACCCACGCTGGCTCATTATTCAGGTGGTGTTCCTATGCGATATGATTAATGAC
Organism: Canis aureus; assembly: GCF_053574225.1. Taxonomy (NCBI): domain Eukaryota; kingdom Metazoa; phylum Chordata; class Mammalia; order Carnivora; family Canidae; genus Canis; species Canis aureus. The sequence goes on along the minus strand of NC_135613.1, from coordinate 89,039,200 downwards.
CCAAACACTGTAAAAGGTTAGAGTTCATTAATTCAAATTACAGTGACACTGGTGAGACTGTCATTGGTTCCTGGGACTCAGTTTCCCAGAGCTACTATAGTTCTTTAACCTGATGATCCTTGTTTTCAACTTATTTTTTTTTTTAATGTTCAATCTTATTCCAAATAAATCTATTTTTTATTTGTCAAAGTATCTTTCTCTCACCTACAACTAAAGAGGCTTAACTGATATTTCTGTATGTAAATATATAACTTCCCAGAATTACACACAACCTACATTTTAGTATAGTTTTCTTGCAGTGATATGGTGGTAAACTTCCTACCTTATCTCACATCTCTGTTCCAACCTGGAATTCCAAGTCTTAGAGAACATACCTGTCATTTACTTCTGTTTATATATTTCTATTTGATTCTGCATAAAGAAGTTCTCTAAGTCAGGATGTTGATTAAATGATTCTACAGAAAAGGTAAAAACTTCTGCCCAAGCTGACTCTTACTTCTTAGAAGGATTGGCTGAAGTTAAACTGTGAAGCAAGCAATGTGTGATTAACATTTTCTTCTTCCTCTTCAAGCTCTTTGTTCACCTGTTTTTATCTCTAGTCTCCTCAACATTCACCCTGTGGGGACATATAGATCAAGTATATTCCAAAGACTTTCACCAAAGAACCACTTTCCTGTCTGACTCTCAGCCCTCCTATCTGCTTTGTAATATAACAATAGACAATGAAGAGCCGAAAGTTGACATCAATGGCAAATTATAGTTCAATAAATACTTGAGGCTTTTGTTCTATACTAGAGATGGAAACCAACAGTGGGTTTTATGCACATGTGCCAGTATTGGTTAATGTGCAGGACAAATGCAAGACTTGCTTCTCTCTTCCCTCCCATCTTGCTTCAACATCTCTCTCACCCACCCCCACACACATACACTAATTACTCCCTACGGATGAGTCAGTGTGGCAACAATGGCTACTACATCTTCTATCTCACATGCTCTCCTTACCAGGAGATCTTGGCATCCTAACCATGGAATGATGATGCTCCTTTTCCTCCCTCAAATGTGACTGGGTCTTGGTGACCACCTTGACCAATGGAGTGCAGTGAAAGTGACACAATTTGACTTCCAAGACTAGCACATAAAAGTGATACAGCTTTATCCTGGTTCCCCTGGAATGTTTGTGCTTGGAAACCAGACACTATGATGTGAAGGAACCAAGAAGCCACATGAAGAGGCCACATAAAAGTGACCTGGCCAATTATCCCATCTGGGGTCCCACACGACAATCAACGTCATTGAATGTGAGCAAGGAAGCCTTCAGATGGTTTCAGACCCCAGCTGTCAAAATGTCTCCAGCTTTCAAGTCTTCCAAGCTGAGGATGAAGGCATTGTGTAGACAGAAGCCAGTCTATTTGCATAATCCAAGAGCACAAGGAAATAGGTGCTGGTTCACATTGGCAAATTTGGGGCATCTGTTAGGCAACATGATAACTGGACAGTTGGAATCAAGGACAGGAAATTCCAAGTTCTGGGTCAAGGCTTAGCTACACTGCCCAGGGTTAGTTTTCAGAGGAAGCACACGAGGGCATGGCCCCTGTTCTTTCTTACTTAGTCGTGCGGGTGTAGTGGTGAGTACCCAGAGGCCAGATAGTTTTTCTCTCTGAATGTCTCACTTCTTCTTATTTTAAAAAAAAGTGTAATTAAATAAACAAACAAACAAATGAAATTCAACTGAGTGAATTTTAAAGATCTTCCTGGCTTATTCAATAATCAGTGAATCAGGTAGCAGCCAGTATAATAGACAGAAAGGATCCCTAGGGGCTGTGCAATAGGAAAGACTTGCAGGCAGAAGGGAGCCAGAACAAGGAAGTTATATTAAACAAACAAACAAAAAAGCAGATTGGTTATGTCAAGGCCACTTTTCTTTAAGGATGGAAGGGACTACTACATTACCTAACTAGTGCCCATTAGGCAATTCCTGATTGGTTGACTATTCTATTTCTGCGAGAGGTGAAACTGTAATTAAGTCAGTTTTGTGACATTAGGTTTTTAGCATGAGCAACTCCATTTAGCACCTGTTGTCCTGTTCTTAACGATTTCCCTCTTTCGATCAGACTCTGTGAATCAGTGTTGTATGTAAGTGATGAATCATTAAATTGTGCCTCTGAAACTAATTAACTGTGGTAACTAACTGGAATTTAAATAAAAACTTAAAACACTTGAGAAAAAAATCACAGATTATTGTGCAATAATCATTATGTATTTAACCAAAGTGATTATAGAAAACATTAAAGTCAAAATATAAAAGTATTACATAGTTGTAAAAAAAAAAAAACTTAGTATTTTTTAACACCAAGAAAACTGGGCAGCCCGGGGGGCTCAGTGGTTTAGCACCGCCGTCAGCCCGGGGTGTGATCCTGGAGACCCCAGATCGAGTCCTGCCTCAGGCTCCCTGGATGAAGCCTGCTTGAGTCTCTCTCTCTCTCTCTCTCTCCCTCTCCCCGTCTCATATGAATAAATAAATAAAATCTTAAAAAAACACTTATTTTTAAAACTCTTATAATAGCAACTCAATTGTAGCCAGATTGATTATATACAAGGTAAAATCCTCTGTTTCTCTCTCTTCTCAATCTTTTGTGCCATTTGTCCTTTATCTCTTTCCCACTCTGACATAGCCAGTTTTACTTATGACAAATTTACTTTATTTCCTTTAACAGAAATGCATCTGTGTAACTCATATCTTTGCTTAACTAAAAACATCCTATTTTCATGTATACAGAGGTGTTTCCATTATTTGTAGTAGTTTTAATTATATTTATTAATTAAAATTCTTACCTCCTAGAAACCTCAATTTCTATTGAAAACTAAGAATCATGCAATTATGAACTTTGTTACATAAACATTCTTTAGATTGTCAAATTTATGAATACATTTTAGAATTTTGAAAACACACTGTCTCATAGTACAATTTTTCGTTGTGGCACAAAATGTTTACTACCAGACCCAAATATATTTTGTTCCTGTTGTATGAGGTTGAAGACAAGTAAACCTATGCTCAATAATTCATGTTTCACTAATTTATGTTATTTGGAAATGCTCTATATAGTCAGTGAGTTATCATTTAACTAACTTAGCAGAACTCTAAAGTCTCAAGTTACCAAAAAAGATTTAGAAAACTATTTAAGTAGACATACCATAAAACATAATCATGGCTAAAAAACTTTACTAAGAATTCTTATCCCACTTACACTATCTAGATCCCTTGTTTTTAACACATTTATATTACTCTTGAAAATTTCACAAGACAGTAAACCAAATTAGTCATCATGTCAAGTTATTTTTCTTGCTGACAAATTTTGTGGCAGAGGTAACATGAACTTACTTGACTAGCAAACACAAGTAGAATAAAAAAGATGTAGGTCTATATTTAATGCTGATTACTCCAAACATGCTTATTTTAACCAAAAAAAAAAAAAAAAAAAAAGAAACTTAACTAGAATTTATTTACCAAAGATTACTTTAGATTATTGCATAAGTTTGAAAAACATTTGGGTTAGTTTCTATATTTTTTAGAGTTTTAGGTATACTTTATTTGATAAGCACTTATTTTTAAGCCAATTAAATAGAGCTCATTTACAAATTAATTTTGGTAATACCATCTGGAGATAGAAAAATATCACACATCTCCAACATTCATATATACACATAAGCAAAGAGACACAAATAGAGATCTTATAGATTTTATTTTAAAATCTTAGCCATAAGACAGGTATGATAATGCAAAACTCATTCAGTTAAAAAAAAAAAGTTGGATCCAAATTGTGTTTTTGGCATATGGAATATGTTAAGTTTACCTGCTCAGATGACTTCAACTTTTACTGAGATTTGTGGGGAAGGCTTTTAAATTTTTTCATAGGCCTAGTTTTCAAATAGCCTTCCTTCCTGCTTCATTCCCTCTGATAAGAATTATCAGATTCATGGATACTAGATAGGACAATCACATTTCAAAGACATGGGGAAAGAATACAAGTTCCCCCAAGAAGGACTTTTATTTCCTAAAGCCAGAAATCTTACAATCTCTATAATCTTTTTGAAATGAAAAGGGGAACTTTGAGGATTAGTAAAAAAAAGATAGATGGGCTCTGAGTTCCTTCCAGAGTTGTATTTTGCTCTTGTAAAGGCTCAGTTTGTAAGGCACAGGCCATTGTGTTTAATTCCTCAAAGAATTGGGCGGTGACCTAAGCAAAGGGGTTGGCTACCTATCCAACTATGTTATCTTTAATTTGCTTCATTATATCAGAAGGTCTTTAAGATGGAAATCAAAAGATTCCTATATTCTAGATTTAGACTTTGTCTTTGGAATGCTTTTCTTTCCTTCTGGGTACATAGTTTCATTTTAGCTTAGAAGAGAAGGCCTTAAAAAAAAAAAAAAAAAAAGAGAAAACCTAAAAACAAAAGTCTTATCAGGCTCTATCAGCCACCAATTTGGCCAACTTCTGACCCTAAAGCTACTTTAAAAAATCTTTTCAAATATCTTATCTTGTTAGGTTTCAGCCAGGACAAATGGTAAATGTTCCTGGTAGTACTGAACACCCCCATGGACCCAAAGCCTTCCCAAAGAGGGTACAAAAGGTATTACTCTCCCAAGATCCAGAGCCAGTCTCCAAATAACTTAAATAAAGATTTAGACAATTCTCCTGAGAACTGAAAATGGCAGGGCCCGAGATATAAATGGGGTGCAATTACTTTTCTGCCTGGCCTATTTTGAGAAAGGCTGAGAGAGAAAGGCTCAATAACCAGTGGGTCTGGATTTGGAAAGGAAGGGGCAGGTGAAATTTTACCTCCTTCTCTCAAATGGGAATTGTAGGCAGAGATCCAGAAGAGGGACTGTGGTACGCATTCTTACTGTTCACCGGCTTCTGCCTGTGTCTCTAGGGTCCCATCTGCAGACTCAGAGTTGGGAGGTAAAGTTAAGAGTGTAGCTCCAATATCTAAGAATTTAGCAAGATTTTCCATTAAATTTAATGTTAGTTTCCCTTTGGTTGTTTAAGGGAATAACTGGTAGCAGTTTGTGGAGAACCTCCTGAAGTCGTGTCCGACCTTTAAGGGGCCCGTTTGGGGGCTTCCTTTGAAGGCAGATGAGGAGAGATCTGTGATGCCACTAACTTTTCGAGGCTTTGTGTGTGGTCTTCTAGTCTCCTCAGAGAGGAAGAGCGATTGAGATAGAGGAGTGACAGACTGTAAGTACTCAGGTAAAGGACAACGGGGGAGAGGTAGGAGTCACATCAGTCCTGTCTTTTGCTTTGTAGCTTTCTTTTTCTTTTTCTTTTTCTTTTTTTAGCTTTTTGCAATAAATCTTTCAATAAAGGCACTTTGAAATCCTAAGCCTTATGCCTACCAACTAAAATAGGCATCCCATTTGGGATTGGGATACTTATTTTAGGTTTGATTTGGGAACTCTTTCTTTCAAGTGCACTTCTTAAATGAATTGATCTTAACAGGTTGGAACATTCCTTATAATGGCCATTCTAATTCTAGGTTGTCTGAGTAAGATTTTGCTATCTTGGTAGATATCTACAGTTTCTAGGACCAAAATTCTTTGATACAAAAATACGCTGTTGCATTGGAAGGTGGAATGTTGAATTTTTGGGGACTTGAGGATTATTTATTTGTTTATTTAGTAAGCCTTAGGTCTCTCAAAGACAAATTAATATCTAAGAGAGAATACCACTGAGTTGGGGACTATGTAGTGTTTTACCGTGTTCTTCATTGCACAGAAATTTCTTGAGGTTGATGTGTGACCTAGTGTTGATTTAATCCATTCCATAATCAACTTATTCTAACACAATAGTCAGAGCTAGGTGGTAAGTGCTCTAATGTCTTTTAAGTGTTCAACCTGTGCCCACAAATTTTGTGGCTTTAGATTCTGAGATTCTCATTAACAATGAATGTATCATTTCTTTATCTCATATGCACATTTTTTATTTAAATTAAATTAATTAACATATAGTATATTATTAGTTTCAGAGGTAGAGTTCAGCGATTCATCAGTCGTATACAACACCTAGTGTTCATTACATCACGTGCCCTCCTTAATGCCCATCACCCTGTTACCCCAACCTCCCACCTCCCTCCCCTCTAGCAACCCTCTGTTTTCTTAAATTCCACATACAAGTGAAATTGTGTGATAATTATCTTTCTCCAATTAACTTATTTTGCTTAACATAATACCCTCTAGTTCCATTCACATTGTTGCAAATGACAAGATTTCATTTTTTGATGGCTGAGTGATATTCCATTGTGTGTATAGACACACACACACACACACGCACACACACATCTTTGTCCATTCATCTGTTGATAGATATTTGGGCTCTTTCCATAAGTTGGCTATTGTGGACATTGCTGCTATAAACATTGGGGTGCAAGTGTCCCTTCAGATCACTACATTTATATCTTTTGGGTATATACCTTGTAGTGCGATTGCTGGGTAATAGAGTAGCTCTATTTTTAACTTTTTGTGGAACATTCCATACTGTTTTTCCAGGCTTGCATTCCCACCAGCAGTGTAAGAGGGTCCCCGTTCTCTGCATCCTCACCAACATTTGTTGTTTCCTGACTTGTTTATTTTAGCCATTCTCACTAGTGTAAGGTGATATGTCATTGTGGATTTTTTTTTAAGATTTTATTTATTTATTCATGAGAGGGAGAGGCAAAGACATAGGCAAAGGGAGAAGCAGATTCCCTATGAGAAGCCAGATGCGAGACTCGATCCCAGGACCCTGGGATCAGGACCACAGCCAAAGGCAGACACTCAACCACTAAGCCACCCAGGCACCTCCTCATTGTGGTTTTGATCTGTATTTCCCTGATGAGTGATGTTGAGCATTTTTTCATGTGTCTATCGGCCATTTGTATGTCTTCTTTGGAGAAATGTCTGTTCATGTCTTCATGTACACATTAATAGAAACCAGCAATAATCAAGGAAACAGAAGTATGGATACCAGCAATAACCAAAGACATGGTACTGTGGGCTGGCCAAGAGAAGGCTTTAGTTGAGTACCACCAGCAGTTCCCAAAGTGGTGCTATGAACTAATCCAACAGACTCCAACAAATAGGAACTGCAGATTAACAAACAGGAACTATCAACTAATCCAGCAGATCCCAACCAATAGGACTTGGGTTCTAGGTAGAATTATCTGCCAGCTGAAGCTGACCTGCTAAGCTCTGACTGGAAAGCCAATTAGATCAGGAGCTCAACACAAAGAGGGCAGAGCTCAAACCCAAGAGGAACTTACCCATTGCCCTCAGAAATGGTAAGAAAGGCAGAGAACTCAAAAGTTTCACGGGTACCCATGCTGTGGTTTCTTGTTCCCCTAAAGCTGTCAGAGTCTTCTTTAGATCCCACTTCCACTTTAGTTTAGCTTCCACTAAACTATTAAAAACACAAAACTCAAATGAGTAAAGTTTAAAGATCCTATTGGTTTTATTCAACAATTCATGAATTGGGTGGCATCCAATCCAGCACATAGAAAGGTGTTAGAAGGTGGGGAAGGAACTTAAGTATCTCCCAAACTGACAGCATTAGAGAATTAGAGATTAGAAAATGAAGCAGGTTGCTCCATATAATTCACATAGTTTATTCAGGATAAATTACTAATGGGAGGATACGTCGGAGGACAATCTACAGCTACATAGAGCTACATAGTCTCATGACTTAGTCCCATGACTATAGAGCAAGGAGAAGTGCAGATGGGCATTGCAGTGAAATCAAATGGTTCTCACATACCTCAAAGGGCTTGCATGCACCTCATGGTCAGCTAGGCTTTAATTAGATCTTTTGGAACTACCTGTACTTCAAGAAGGGAAAAGACTGTGTTATCTCTAACAGATTCAGGGGAGGCCAAAGCAAGCCCCTCCTGCCCCCACCTTGGAGGGTATTTCTTAGATATGTATATTAACCTCCACGGGGCCTGGAACACATAATCCCAAGAGAGATCATTGAGTAAACAGCAACAAGATGGAGGGCAAAAGACGCTGATCCCGGGACTCCAGGATCAGTATCATCAACACTCCTACAAAAAGAGCTGTAGGGAGCTATACAATATGAAAGACTTTTTTTTTTTTTTTTTTTTTTTTAATAGGCAGAAAGGAGTGAGAACAAGGAACTTATTTGGATTGGTTATGGTGAGGTCACTTTCCTTTAGCCGGGTGGAGGAGGCCTATCAGGCCGATTACTTCACTTCTGCTGATTAGGCAATTCCTGACTGTGGCTTAAAATTTCCTTTCTGGGAGAGCTGAAACTAGAATTGAGTTGTCTCAGTTTTGGTGATGTGGGGCTCAGCATAAGTGATTCCATTCTGGGCCCATTGTCTTTTTTTTTTTTTTTTTTAGTAATAACCAAGTTTGACCTGTTTTGCACTGGACATTGCAAACCTGTCTTGTGACTCCATTTCCTCTGGCCATAGTGGAGATTCTCTGGGTCGTGGTGGTTGTGAGCTCTAAAGACCAACTGCGCGGGTATGGAACCCAGCAGCATTTGTTCTAAGATCTAGCTGCTTCTATGCTGTCTACTCATGAAGAATTCCCCATTGGGTACAACCTAGTTTACTGGACTTCTATTTTGAGGCTTGGAAACAAAGTCTCAATTAATAATAAAATATTACTTTCGTCTCCTTTGGTAGTTTAACCTATGCATTTATTTTCCTTAGGGATCTCATGTGGAGGAGAGAGAGGTGAGTTGAACAAGAAGAGCTTTGTGTACGACTGCATTTCCGAGCCAAATGCAATTATAATAGCATGTCATGAGAACTCTCTAAGAGCATCAGGAGAAGAGATGATTTTGAGAGAGAGATTCCCTACGTTTCTTGAATCATACACCAAAGTCCCATATGGGGACTTCCTATAAGCGAACCCAGTTCCATATTATAAAGCCCTGAACAATTTCCTTGCGAAGACAGCAGGTGAACTATGCTATCTGGTTGAAAGTTATTAGGTGGCTTGATAAATTAGCTGACCAGAGCTCCAAGGTGTCTCTTTCAGGTGTGTATCTCAGGTTTGTAAGAAAATTTAAATAAAATTCAGACAGTCTCCTTGCATCTTACGTCACATTTATTTAATTTTTTAAAGATTTTATTTATTTATTCATGAGAGACCCAGAGAGAGAGAGAGAGAGAGAGAGAGGAAGAGACACAGGCAGAGGGAGAAGTAGGCTCCCTGCAGGGAGCCCGACGTAGGACTGGATCCCAGGGCCCCAAGGTCATGCCCTGGGCTGAAGGCGGCACTAACCGCTGAGCCACCCGGGCTGCCCCTTACATCACATTTAAAAGGGTGATCCTTCTCCTCTAAGAAAACTGTGCCCAGACATTGGCAAGGACATTGATGTCGTGAAGCCAAGAGGCAGTAATCAGGAAGACAGACCCAGAGACCAGGCAGCGTAGCCACAGCAGTGCGAGCCCTTCAGGAAGGATGTTCTCCGCCTCCACAGGGGCTGTCAGGACCCCAACCTGCCAGGGGCAGCATTTGGGGTCAGCTGCAAGAAATAAGCAGGATCTGCCTCAGAATTTCTCAAAGTATATCTCATAGAATAGGTTTCATTAAAACTTTCACACGAGTCAGCTAAGTTTTGGATCGAGGGAAATCCGGTTTCTTTACTGCAGGGATCTTCAGCATATGGATTTCACAAAATTATTTGACCACAGGACTTTTATTCCCCAGGAAACTTAAAAAATGCTAATAATTTCAAAGTGTTAAGAAGTATTTTCCCTGAATGGTAGGAGTATGGCTGATTTATATTTCTACTGTTTGCTTGTCTGTGTGTCATTTATCTTTTATAGTGTCTACATCTTGTTTTTATGGTGAAGGAACATATTTTAATACAGTGAAAACTCTCTGCCTCAGGTGAGGCTAAATCCTGAGAGCAGTGCACTGCGTCCAAGGATGGGAAGGAGTGCTTCCTGCGGAGGAGGAGGGGTGCTGAGGCTGGAGCTGGGCGTCCTGCTGATGCTCTGGGTGGAGACCCAGGGCTGGGGCCTGAGCACAGCTCACGGGGCCCTGCCTCGCTCTCGTCCTCGGCCTCCCCGCAACGTCCAGATTCCTCTGGGACAGGGGTGGCCAAGGGACAGCTATGACCTCTGCCCCCATGATCCCTCTTAGCCAAGAGGCTTTTCCTGAGCTCAGGAGCGGAACTCTCGGACCTATTCCTGCAGCCAGTGGTGGTGCGTTGGAAGTGTTGATCCGTTGCTGAAGGCAGCTAATCCCTAACTGAATTTATATAAACAAACAGGAATAGAAACTTTAATTTTTCTGAATGCTTACTAGCATTCATTTTTTTCCTCTCTAATTTTGAAAAACATAATTAAAAGAAACAGAGGATCGTGTGGCAAAGACACTTTACAGGAACATTTATTATGCAAATAACCAAATTAATTACACGCATTTGCATCTTATTAAGTATTGAGGGAAAAAAGCAGCTTAAATAGAAAGGAATTTATTTCTACCAAAATGATATTAGCCTGAGAGGAAGGGTCAGAACACAATTAATTTGGATTGGGGTTTTAAATCCTGCTTAGGAATTCTATGGTTTTACAGAGAAAGAAGTTTTTCTTGCTTTGACAATGATTGTTTTAAATCATAAAAATCAAAGAAGTGTTTCAAAGAATCCCACAGTTCCTGCCTCCACCTTTGACACCTTAATGCGCTCATGCTGTTATGTCCAATGCCCTCTACGACTGGGAATTTGCGCAGCTTTGACCAGCGCACTCCTTCGTCGAGGCATTATTCAGACAGCATTGCTTGCTCAGGGGCAAGGCCTCGAGATGTCCTTCGGTTTGAGAGGCGGCCTTCCTGCAGTTACCCCACACTCACTGCCTCGGTGACGTCCACTGGCCGCCCTCAGAGCTCCTGCCTCGGTCTGACCCCAGGTGCAGGATTCGCTCTGGCAGCTGCTGGGCCCAGCCCAAGGTACAGGTGACACCCTCCCTCAAGAAGGCTCTGGGAGGCCCCTCCCCCTCCACATCCACATCTCCTCTCAGGTCACTTTTCACCCCCAAACACACCTTTCTTTCCTACTCACTACTCCCCTCAGCTTCCTGTTCCTTCCATTGGCAATTCTCACCTTTGTCTTTTCCTGAAAATGTTTCAATGGCTTTTAGCAAACAACAAGCAAACAAACAAACAAAAACCCTTGGTATTTTAAATTTGAATTCTGGCTCTAAGTTACTTGCAGCAGAAAGAAAAATATTTTTAATCTATTTTTCCAAATGGTGGGTTTTTTTTTTTTTGGTTGTTTTTGTTCTGTGTTATGTTTTGTTTTCTTTATGGCAGCACCGTTCAGATTTGCTGGCTTTGGAGGAAAGAACCTGGGTTTCAATTGTAATCCTGCTTCGCTCTGCTCAGTGACCGTGGCCAAGGTACATGGGCTCCCGGAGTCCCAGAGTCTTCACTGGGGAAAAGAACAATGACCCCTTCAGGTCTGAATCAGCCCAACATGTTTCCATGAACAAATCTCAGCAAGCAAAGAGGGTCTTCTAGATTAAAAGTTCCCTTTACACAAAATAATACTTAGCTAAAACATGACAAATACTGAAAAGCAGAACGAGATATCAGAAAAGGGAATATATGAATAGAGCACAGCACATGGCAAATGTCTGTATGTTAGATAATAGTATTTTGTTTATTTTTTTAATGGCATTCTTTTGAAAGAGTAAGCTGAGAGGTTACAACAAAAACAAGTAGATAAGATTTTTTTCCTGCCTCTTCAGGGATCCAAGGGCTTGGTGTGAAAGCAGGCCTATCTGAGCAAAGGCTCCAGGAGTTTGGACGCGGCCAAAGCCCAGCCGTGCTGTGGGGTCAGTGGTCGGCTGAGGACAAGCATGCATCCGGGTGGCAAGGTTTTGCCAGAGTGAATGGGTGCAAAACAGTGCTCAGCCCAGCAAAAGAAGGCCCACGGCTGTGTTCGGTAGCACCGGACGGTGCACCGAGCTGTATCACCTTGGGACCTGACCTGTAAAAGCAGGGAAATGGGGTCAGAGAGCTGAGGAATCCCAGAGCCAAGCCCATAACAGGAGGAGGGCTTGAGAGGACCAGACGTCTGAGTTGTGAAGGACCGAGCCCGGCTGCTTTCGCCTCTCCCATCGGTGAACGCCAGGTGGGCGCCAGGTGAGCGCCAGGTGAGTGAAAGTCAGGTGCGGAGAGGGCCACTCGCCTGCAGCTGAGACATTGCAACTGACGGACACTCGACAGGGTCCTCACCACAGTCTCTCTCCTTGGTTTCTTGTGATTCTTGCCAAGTTTACGGAAAAAGCTGAAAAATCAGCTGAAAGTGGTGGCTCCTTCCCAAAGTTGGTGTCACCTATCCTTTGGCTCTTTCCCTTTTTCTCTAGTTTCCTATTTTTTCTTCATTGCTCTGGTTCCTTCTTCCTTTCCAGCTTTCTCTCCACTGCAGCTGCCTTTTGTTTTCTTCTTGCTTTTACTTCCTCCACCTCCTCTGCTGCAGAGAAGGAACCTGTGCTGTTTGCAGCCCAGCCTCCAGCCACGCTTCCTCCTCTGACCACCCACTTGAGCCCATGATGGGAGTGGGTAACCCCACTATCTGTGGCCTCCCCCGAGGACCTGGCTGCTGTCCGAGCCCTGACTTCTCCCCCGAGTCAATAAATGCCCACTATTTCCTCGAAGCTCCTTGTACTCCAGCTTCTGTCACTAGGGAAAAGACTTCCCAGACCCCAGCACTGGCCACTGACTACATTTCCAAGATGTGACTTCGCCCTCATTCTCCTAAAGTCCACATCCCAGCCGGACGGAAGCGCGCCACACCAAGCTGGTTTTCTTCCCCCAACCAGGTCAGAGCCCTCCTAGTTACCCCTTGGCACCCTTTGTCCCTTAGTCGCTGCCTTTGTCCTCTTGCAAGACATCGGCATGCTCCCTGTTTCCTCTGCCCCCACCCCCCCCCACCCTACCCCCGCGCTCTGCTGTGAGCCCCAGAGGCCAGGGCTGCTCCCCGCTCCCAGCAGCCTTCCTGCTACTGGCTTGGATGACTTCCTCTTCTCTCCTTTCCTGCAGCCTCCCTCGCCCTTGCTCTTCCCCACTCGCACTGATGCTTGATTAGGGAACAACCACCCTAAGGGTTTCACTCATTCACTCCCCTTCTGATGGATCCTTTTAAGACTCAGGGATCCTCAGAGCTCTAGGCAGCTTCATATGTAAATGAGGCCTCAAAGCCTTGTGCTCAGGGCTGAAATGTGTTTTATAAGATAAGAGTAATTTTTCACAAACCAGAATAAATCAGTGTAATGGACAATAGAAGTAGAAAGGTCACACTTTACACAAGGGAGTGTCCAGCCTCTCTGTGGCTGGGTGCTCGGAGGGGCCTGTACATCACGATGCTCATTGGAGATACTCTTAACTTTCAGGTGAAGACGTTCTTCTCTGAGAAGCCCTTTGTGACTATGGGATAGTGAAGCCCTCTGAGGACCCAGAAAGGGGCACACACTCCCGCCTTGTCACCCGGCCGCCACCTTCTCCATTCACCGAGGAGACAGCGATGAAGTCACTCACTTCAGTTTCTCTTGCTGTGAACAATCTGCATTGTGTGCATATAAAACACTTCCAAAACATGTGTTTGGGGTTAATCACACCAAGATTTCTATAAAAGGGTGTGTAATTGTGTCTAAAAGACTCGGATAATTTAGAAAAAAAAAAATCATTTTCTTCCAAAAGCTTCACTAAGTAAAACCATTTGTTTTCCTACTATAGCATCTGAAATTCTTGCTCTCTACTCATTTAAGGCAAATATTTATTTTTGAGGTGAAGCAAAAAAAAATTGCTAAAACAATTATGAAATAATTGTCAATAAACACAAGATTTCCATGGCATGTTAAGAGGAAGACTGAGCAATTGTCCAGGAAATAACCAAAAATATCCAGATGACCAAAGCACTAGGTTTTTAAAATTTTATTTTATTCTTTAAATTAACATGTTATTTAATTTTTAAAAATTAATTAATTTAGTAATCAAGGGCCGAGCGGCAGAGGGAGAGAGAGAATCCTCAAGCAGACTCCAGACTGAGCCCTGAGCCTGATGTGGGGCTCAATCTCATGACCCTGAAATCATGACCTGAGCTGAAATGAAGAGTCAGACACTTAATCAAATGACCTACCCAGGTGTCTGAAAGCAGTAGGGTTTTTATTTTATTTTTTAAAGATTTTATTTATTTATTCATGAGAGACACAGAGAGAGGCAGAGACACTGGCAGAGGGAGCAGCAGGTTCCATGCGGGGAGCCCTATAAGGAACTCGATCCAGGACCCCCGGGTCACGCCCTGAGCCGGAGGCAGATGCTCAACTGCTGAACCACCCAGGCATCCCATAAAGCAGTAGTGTTTTTAGAGTTAATCCCAGCATAATTGCCTCAATCTCATTTATTGTTTTTAGTGTAGACTAATCATTTTCCTGCCTGCTAAGTGAGGCCACACCAAGCCCAGGAAGCTACAGACTCTGCCCTTCAGAGCTGATATATTTGTGGAAAGAAAGGAATGGATAATGCAATGTCTGTGAGTAAATGATGCTAGCGAGAGCTTCCTCCTAGATGCCCTCCTTGCAGCCATGCACACTCCTGGCTGGTGGGGGCTTCCTCCATGTCCTGGAACTGACTGTTTTCCACTGTAGAACTGAAGCAGAGGACACGACAAAAGGCCCTCTGGGACTGAGTTACCTAAGTCTTTGTCCTCCTCCCTAAGATCTTCTGGGCCAGTGCTTTCTGTCCAGTGACCTTGCAGCACACTGACCCCAGCACGTGTCTGCTGCTTGGTTCAGTGGACAGTTCCTATAAGTCTCTCACGTCTTTCCTACCACCACCTTGCCTCCATCTCTTCTCTCCTCTCCTCCCCTCCCCTCCCCTCTGCTCCCCGCCCTTCCTCTCTGCTCCCCTTCCTTCCCCTCTTCTTCCCTTCCCTCCCCTCCCCTTCCTTTCTCTTCCCTTCTCCTCTCCTCTCCTCTTCTTTCTCTTTTCTTCTCCTTTCCTTTCCCTTGGTGTCCCTAATCTTTCCTCATCCCTCCTCTCTCCCCCTGCCCAATGTTTCTATCCAGTTTTTCTACTGGACAATAGTCCCAATTTCCTGTGCTAATCCTTCCAAAAATACAAACCCAAACTCATAATTATTTCCTTGCTCCTTTTGATCACAAACCTTAGCTTGGAAGAACTCATGGCTCTTCAACTCTGGTGCTGACCCTTCTGGTTTTTCATTCTTCTGTCTCAACTGCGGGGGCCCTGAACCTCTCCATTCTCAGAGGTTGGAGGAACAGGAGGAAAAAGAATGGGGCCAGTATAAAGAAACCAAATAAAGACACTGGCATACACGAGAGTCTTTAAATAATAAACAACAACAACCAGAAAAGCCAAACTCTCTGGGAGATTATAACAAGGGCATCAAGATGATAAGAACGGTCAAGCTTGTGTGTACAAGAAGCACAACCTGACCGATACTCACTGTATGTGTTTGGGGAACATAATCATTCTGAACAAGAAATTCTGACCTACTCATCAATTCCCACTTTGGAAAAGATTAATTTGCTGATTTACAGATTTAAACAAGCTCCTTATTGGAGGCAGCCTTTTCCTTTGTTAATTGAACCCAGGTTCCATATGGATCCTAGATATGTTCCTAATTACACAGTCTCCTGGATGGAGAAAGAATAGTTTCAGAAAGTTCATCTTTTTTTTTTAATTTTTATTTATTTATGATAGTCACACAGAGAGAGAGAGAGAGGCAGAGACACAGGCAGAGGGAGAAGCAGGCTCCATGCACCAGGAGCCCGATGTGGGATTCAATTCCGGGTCTCCAGGATCGCGCCCTGGGCCAAAGGCAGGTGCCAAACCGCTGCGCCACCCAGGGATCCCCAAAAGTTCATCTTTAAATAGGCTCAGGACAGAGGTCCAAGCTGGATACCCATTTAGGAGTTATCTGCAACAAAGCTCAAAATTACCAGAATTCCCCAAATATTTTATTTTATTTTTTTAAAGATTTTATTTATTTATTTATGAGAGACACAGAGAGAAGCAGAGACATAGAGGGAGAAGCAGGCCCCGTGCTGGAAGCCCAATATGGGACTTGATCCCGGGACTCTGGGATCATCCTCTGAGCCAAAGGCAGACACTCAACTGCTGAGCCACCTGAGTGTCCCAATATTTTATTTTTTAAGTATTATTTTAATTAATTAATTAATTAATTGATTACTTGATTGGGCTCTGATCTTTCCAAAGTGAATGGCCATGGTTCCAGCAGGCAGATGTGAGGCTGGCATTCAGAACTTCTCCATGCCTGAAGCCCCTAAGACCCATTCCCCAACCCCTGCATGGTTTTTATGCAAAGGAGTTTTCTTAAAAGATGTGCAGACTAAGGGCAAGGGAAGTACCTACAGTCCAGGTGTCTTCAGGATAAAGGTTAGGATGAGCACAGGCGAAATAATGTTCTCCAGTGCACTTGGTGTTAGATGGATTTGGCCTAAGAAAGGTCAGTGTGGCCAAGTGGCAGTGGGAAGAATCAGAGTAAGGGAAGCCATGAGCAACATTACAGAGCCCTGGCTGAGCCATTCTCTTATCCAGTGACTGAGAAGCCCCATGCTTGCAGCTTAGCAACCTGATTGTTTGGCAGAGAGAAGAGGTGGCAGAGTCTAGTGAAGAGCTTTTTTAAAGGCTGTAGCAGGTCAGACGGAGCACCTCTCCATGCCAGAAGTGTGGGTTTACCTCAATATCCTTGACTCCACCCTCCAGGACAGCTGCCGAGGGGACCCCACACATTCTTATCCCATAGCTAGTGAGGCGTCAAGTAGGGGGTATGAGACTATGTGTTTTCCTTTTTGCTTTAACGCTTCCGTCTGTTTGGATACCTCAGAGAGTACTCTTATTTTCCCAAATGAAGGACTGTTTAGAATTCTGGGGTTCCCTCTCCCCTCCTGCCCATTTGCCAAATCCCTTGCTCAAATGAGACTCCAGGATCTCTGGCTTATGATCATCTGTCAGCTGGGTTTCAGGGTTTAGTCTCTTCTCCCACATGGGCAGCACCTCCTCATTTGTGTTTCTATCCCTTCCGTCAGTGTTAGTCAACGTGGCTTCCCTGGTTAGGGGGATGCTAGGATGTTCAAGAGGATGGATATGGAACCCCTGGGGAGAAGGAAGAGGCTGACAGGAGTAATCAACAAAGTGTCCTTACTGGGCTATTGAGGTCTCTCCAGCTTCCCTCCCTGCTCTGTAGGAAGAGGTCGCTGATATTATGGGAGAAGTAGGGCACAGGCAGGAGACTGGAGAGGGAAAAAGAAACAAACACTCTTGGAAGGATTTTTCAAAAACTTCTTAATAACTGATTGCCTCTATAAAAAAATACTCATATTTTAACTAGCTGGAAACAGTCCTAGTGGGAAGACATATTTTCTTAAGCATTTAAAAAAAATTCATTTATTTATTCATGAGAGACACAGAGAGAGAGAGGCAGAGACACAGGCAGAGGGAGAAGCAGGTTCCATGCAGGGAGCCTGACGTGGGACTCGATCCCGGGTCTCCAGGACCATGACCTGGGCTGAAGGCAGCGCTAGACCACTGAACTCCCCCCGGGCTGCCCAAGAAGACATATGTTGAGGTCTCTCTGCAGCCTCTAGACAGCACAACATAGGGTTAATGGCTTTCCCAGTCACAGTCCTATATCTCCATTCACTGGATGCTGCAGCTCTAAATGTAGACCCTAGTTTTCTTCTCTTTTAAATGGGATGAACAATACTGCTTACAGCCAAGGGCCATTGGAGTAAGAAACAAGATTATGTATGGAAATATCCTAAGTTCCATTAGTTACTTTTAAACAAAAGAATTTGTTAAGTTTTATTATTTTCCTTTTAGTTAGTTCCCAAATAATTAACTGAGCATCTAGAATAATGATTGGAAAGTAGTAGTCACACATTACGTATTGGTAGGATAGACCTCTGAATGAATGAATACCAAAGTACTGCGAAAATGTTTAGATCAAAGAGAGACCTGCTGAGAAGTCTATCCCTATCCTCTGCCCTGGGAAGCAGCCAACAAGAGGGATTTCTGATCCATTAGACGCCGAGTGGAGCTTGTTAAGGTCGGTCTGCATATATCCTTGGAGATTGTGTGCTTTGTGGGGAGCACCGAGGGAACGAAGGCATCAGAATGGGAAAGAAGGTCATAGGTGTTTTCCAACCTCAGAGAGCGGGAATGGAAGAGGAGAATGAGAATGGGCTGGCAAGCGGGGACAGAAAGAGCCTCCTAAGGACACCCTGCAACACCCAATAGTATATCTGGCTAGAGATATGGAATCAAAGTATTCAATTTTAAAGTCACTTTAATAGTTCGTCATATTGTGGGAAAAGTCAGAGCAGAAAGCTGCTTCCTCGAACAAATAGCACCTAAACCAAAGACATCCTGGACATAAAGTGCTGCGCATTATTGATAGCAATTCGTTTTTCCAAAGCCATGAAACAACTGGAATCAAATAAACAGTGATTCCAGGATTCACAGGGCTTCCCACTGGGGGCTGGATAATAAGTGTAGCGTATTGGATCATTACATCTGTGGATTTGTTCCTTGTAAGATATTAATAAGTGATAAAATAGTAAGACAATGCAAATTGAACTTGATCATTTGGCTTGTCAGAAGATTTCTCTCCAGTATTCAAAACGTAGATGATCCACACTAAAGCCATGACTAATTTTTTAATTAAATTTTACTAACAAGATAACAAAATTAAAATTAATCTATTAATTATAATTTATTGCTTTTTAGTAAGTTTTTATTGAAATGTATTAAATTTTATACATCTAAAATAAATGTAACACTGTGTATATCAGGCATACTTCAATAAAAAATGAAAAAAGATTCATTAATTTTTTAAATCATTAAAAAATATATATGTATATGCCTCTTTATTTGCTAGCATAATTCCAGGAGAGCTAAGTGATTCATGTTTCACATTTGAAGAAAGGAATTGTTAGGGATTTGATGAATTGGTTTGAAAACACAAATTTTGACCCATTGCCATTCTTTCCAGAAACAACTGCTATTATTCTTCCTCCTGAGTGACCTCAATCATTATTGTTGATGTAGTTGCTATTATTATTATCATTAGTAGTACTATCATTCATCATTACATACCCAAGGTATGTTGTCCTAAGCATTTGGAAAAGGATCAATGTGAGAGCACAGAGGGTTTGCAACTGTAAGGGAATCAAAGCATCAGTGAAGGGCCGTCCGCTCGGCTCACCACCTCCATGCACAAGTGATGTACTGTGGCATGCCCACCGTGGGGTTTTGCCAGAAGCAGAATTCTCTTTGCACTGAGCGTCATCCACTTCCTTTCTTTGCATTATTTCTTTTTGTGTGTAAGGGAGGCAAGGGTGGGGTTGTTGATAGGGTGTGAAATGGTCTAAAGGAAAGATCATCAACCATATATGATCACTGAGTAAGGCTTAAGATATTTTCTTAGTTGCCTTTGTACTTACAGTGTATCTGGCTAGAGATATGGAATCAAAGTATTCGTTTTTTTTTTTTTAATATTTTTTTTTCAATTTTTATTTATTTATGATAGTCACAGAGAGAGAGAGAGAGGCAGAGACACAGGCCGAGGGAGAAGCAGGCTCCATGCACCGGGAGCCCGACGTGGGATTCGATCCCGGGTCTTCAGGATCGCGCCCTGGGCCAAAGGCAGGTGCCAAACCGCTGCGCCACCCAGGGATCCCAAAGTATTCGGTTTTAAAGTCACTTTAAGGGATCCCTGGGTGGCTCAGCGGTTTGGCGCCTGCCTTTGGCCCAGGGCATGATCCTGGAGACCCGGGATCGAGTCCCACATCGGGCTCCCTGCATGGAGCCTGCTTCTCCCTCTGCCTGTGTCTCTGCCCCCCCCCCTCTCTCCCTATCATGAATAAATAAATAAAATCTTTTTTTTTAAAAAAAAGTCACTTTAATAGTTTGTCATATTGTGGCTATGCCATAATTAGATCCAAATTCAGGTTCGTATTTCAACAACTTATTTTGGTTTTGAAGGCTTGGAGTTGCATTTTAAGTTTAAATTTGTCATACAAGCATATAAAATATTTACATTATTTCAAAAGCACATGTTTAAAAAATAGGTATAATTAGAGAAGTCTAGCTTCTAGCTTCTATCTCTGCTCCTTTCAATCTGTTCTCTTATCTTCTTAGATGTAGAAATTTAAAAAGTACAGTTGATCTTTCTAAGTTTTAATATAAGAAAAATACATTTAGATATTCACACCCTCTTTTGAGATAAATGGCAACCTACTATATATAGGTGTTGAACATTTAGATCAATTTGAGGAAAGCTGATGTTTTAACGATATGGAACTTCTGCACCAGACAGAGAACTGGTTCCAAACGTTGGTTCAGCTGCTCACAGCTGGAAAATCAATACTCTGAAAGACAAAGGATGGTGAAAAGAAGCCAGCAACCTGGGAAGATTGTAGACTAACTTCCCAAAACCATCTTCCCCATCCAGGTGAAGCTGGAGGATTTTAAAGGGGAAAGCATAGGAAATGCAGGGGCAACATGCCAAAGAGGCTGGTGTTCAGGCAGTTAATCATATGTCAACATGAGCCGAACAGACTTGCTGGATTCAGTGGCAGCTGTTTTCCAACATGGCCAGACCGTATCTGCTGGAAATTCGGGTCCTTCATGCCTCAAGGCCAATGGTCTGTAAAACCTCAAGGAAAGTCGATTAGTTCTGGGGACTGAGGTCAGCAGGTAAGAAGTGTGTAAGCTTGCAGTCAGTTAGCCCTTAAGATCAACTTGAGTACTGTTCTGCTTCTAAACCATGAATATGGTATATCTCTCCATTCCCTTTGTTCTTCTTTCATGTTCATCGGGCACAGCCTACAAATTTAAATGTCTGTGGCACATATGATATTTGTTACGTTTGTGTATTTCACTTTTAGTATTAAATAAATGTCTAATGAATTTTTAACTTTAAATGAATTGTTAATTTTTTTAAGACTCTTAAAAGATTTTTAAAGATTAATTTTTAAACTTTTTTATAGATTTGTTTTATTTTAGAGAGAAGGATAAGTGGGAACAAATGGACAGGCAGAGAGAGGGAGAGAATCTCAAGCAGTCTCTGCTTATCATGGAGCCCTACATGGGACTTGATCCCATGACCCCAACACCATGACCTGCTACTTAACTGAGTCACCCAGGTGCCCCCTGAATTTTTCATTTTTAACTTTTAATGAATTTTGAACTTTCAACTCTAAGTGAACTTTTTAAATTTAACTTTCCAATTTTCTGCTACTAGTATATACAAATCCAATAGATTTTTGTAAATTAATATGTGCTGGGATCTTTCTAAATTCAATGCCTGTTCTCTATTTAACAGTAGTCCCAAAACATATCATGGGAAGACTAAGGAAAGCTTCTGACTTTGTTTCCTGAAAACAATCCCAAGTTGAAAAACAGACCTCTGTTGTTTCTTAGAACATCAATACCCAGTTAATGAAACAAGAATTGCCATTTGACAAATTTCAATTGGATTTGCTTTATGTCTTCAAATTTTGCTGCTTATTACTAGCAAGGGACAGTCTATTATGACTGCCTAGAGCTCACATCCTTGCATATACAATAGTGTGTATGTGTATGTATATATACACATATTTACATACACGCATCTATACACATATGTACGTATATATATATATATGTGTGTGTGTGAACACACACATTTACTAATAATTATAACACAGAAACAAGTTGGAGAAATGAGAATGGAGGGTACACAGATGCCCTTACCCTCAGACGTTTACAGCTCCCCTCCTTCCACAGAGGTCTCACTTCTTGTGAGCCCAGTGTCTCTTTTTCCCATTCCAGCCATTCCTTACTATTGTTACAATTGAACAATCTTTAGAAATTTACAGAAAAACAAAACAAAATATGCAGCTTGTGCCTTACTGAAGTTTAGTTTCAGTAACCAAGATGAAGCAATGGAGTCCAGGAGTCTGTCTTTCAGGCACCATGGCCTTTCCGATCCCTAAGTCAGTTCTGTAGGGTGAGTGCCAGAGCCTGCCCTCTTTCTGAGAACCATTAATTTGTTCTCCCTCAGTTTCCTGTGCCCTCAAACTGCATCCTACAGTATATGAATCCCACTCTGCTGTTCCTACTTCTAGATTCACCCTCTCCAATCACAGACTCCAGACTTGTCTCCCACACCTGCAGCAAATACGTCTGATCCATTCACCTTGCAGGGAACCAAAGTAATTAACAAGCTACTTAAGAACAAAATAAAACAAACAGAAACCACACCCCAATAATGGCTCAATAGCATCCTGATTACCTTGCAGTTCAATTGCTATGTAGGTGTCAGGATAGTCATCTTCGTAAGAGATTAGAAGGGAAGATTTCTAAGGTGTATGGATGGAAGGCTCCCTCTTGTCCATAAAATATTCCTTCCAACTGTGCCTCACATTTTTCTTCTTTCAGTAAATGGCACCATCTTCTTCCTGTTTGCTGAGGTCAAACACATCCCTGGTTTTGTTTTCTTTTTCTGCCTTGAAGCCCATATTCAGTCCATAAATCTTAGTTTCTGCTCCAAAGACAACCTCAGTCTATTTTTTATATTTACTTTGCTATGCCCTAGTCCAAGCAATCATCTGTCTCCTGAAGTGCTGCAGCATCACCCCCACTTGTCTCCCATGGAGAGGATGTCCTTGCCAAGGATCCATTCTCCACAAAGCATCCAGAGACAGACCATTAAGACATAGATCAAACTACACTGCATTACTATTAAATCTCTCAGTATCTTTCGAGTGAACACATTCCTTGTCCCGACATGAGCTCTATGGCCCTAAATGGTGTGGCCTCGTTATCTCTCTCAACTTACCTCCTACTGTTCTCCCCTCCCTTACCATACTCCAGCCTCCCTAGGTTTGTGACTCCTCAGACACATCAACACTTTCACATCTTGGGCTTTTGCATTTACCTCTGCTCTGCTAGATTTTTATAGAATTTGACCTTTCTCATCCATTATATCTAAGTTCAAATATAACCTCAGACATTCGCTTCAAAGAATTTCATGCTTTGTAAAGGAATACCCCCTTGAAGAGTACCTCTATCTTATCATATTCCTATCATTTATTCCAGCTAGTATTATTATTTTTGTTTCCTTGTTTTTCTATTATCTCTAACTATTGGAATAGAGTTTAGTGAAGGCAGGGACTGAGCCACTTTGGTTCCTTACTAGATCCTCTTCCCATGAGAGTCCAGAACTTCTAGTGTCTGGCACATAAGAAGCAAGACCTATTTATTGAATACATGGATGAAGAAGGGGAGGGACTTTGGGGAGGATGGTATTTGAGTCATGTTTGAAAGCACAGATAAAATGTGAGTGGGAACTAAGGAGAGAAGGATAACAATCAACAAACAAGGTACAGGATTAGTTACGTAAGGAGGTAGGATAGGCTACTGGGCAGAGTGTAGAAGTGCATTTGTAGGAAGGTGGCAGAAGTGTGTCTAGTAAAAGTATCATGTGATATTTCTACCTTTAGTTTCTGTTTTGGGTTGAATTGTATTCAATAAAATTCACATGTTGAAGCTCTAACCTCTAGTACTGCAGAATGTGTCTGTGAATAAGTTAAAATGATGTTATTAGGATAGGCTCTAATCCAATCTAACTGGTGTCCTGATAAGGAGAGGAAATTTGGGTGCCTGAAGAGATATGAGGGGCGTGTGTGCACAGAGGAAAGAACATGTGAAGAGACAGCAAAACAGGGACCACGTGTAAGCCACAGAGAGAGGCCTCAAGGGAACCCAGCACTGCTGGCACTTTGATCTTGGGCTTCCAGCTTTCAAGGGAAAACTTTATAAGAAAATTAATGTTTGTTGTCTAAGCCACCCAGTCTGCGGTATTTCATATGGCGGTCCAAGCAAATTAGTATAGTATCCTTTCCATTGAGATATCCTAAATCCCTTTTGCATGTAACTAAAAGACAAATACCTAGTCCTGCCTGTGGCCGAGCTTTGTCAGGCAGCCCCTGTTTGGCCAAAGAAAGTGCTCCCTCCCCAGGATACGGTGAAAGGCTTAGTATGAGCATGTGAACCAAGTAGGGAAGTCTCTTAGGAGATAGACTATAGGACACAGGAAAACAGAAGTCTTTCTTCTACTGACTTGAAATATGAGTTTTGAGGGACCATGTGAGCCTGGTCCTGCTGGCTTTTCTGTCTCAGGAAGAATAAGGTTAACACAGAGCACAGCAGAACAAGAGATACAGAGGAATAAGGGGGATGGTTTTGATTAGTCTTTGGTCAAAATCTGCTTAGTTAACTTTATCTCTGGGATTTTTAGTTTCTTAAGCCAATAAAATTCCATTTTTGCTTACTTTAACTAAAATGGAGTCCTGAAAAATGATCTAGTTTCATCACATCATTGATTGTACAATTTTCTAGCATGACCCCATGCTAGGTCTGTTAATGTTTGGTATTTATCTTTCCAGATTTTTCCTATAAATATACAAATATAGGTACATAATTAAATAGAGGCATCAAATAAAATATAGGTATAGATAGATATAGATCATGTAGATATAGATATAGGTATAGGTATAGATATAGAAACAAATGTAGTCTTTTTTTACCAGTAAATGCCATGGGACCCATCCATATCACTACACTGAGATCCATATCATGAACTCAGAGATGCAATTCAGAGGGCAGACTTTGCCAGATTGCCTAGATTTCTATCCAGTCTACCTTCAGATAGGACTTTAAGCAAGACATTTACCTTTCTGATCCTTAGTTTCTTCACCTTTAAATGGAAACCATGGTAGTACCTACTTCTCGGGATTGTGTGAGCATCAAATGAAATTATGCAAGAAAAAAAATATCCTTATCTTCTAGTGAGCATTGCCTATATTTCTTAGTTATTGTAATTATAGGGATTTTTTTTTTTTTATTCACAGAGCAGCATCGGAGATTAGAAAAGTCATTTGGCTCAGGCATTACTAGTAGGTTAGAAGTGGCAAGAAATGGAGGCCACTGCTGTTCTCTACTAGGTGAGTACCTGCACCCAGGACCACTCCTGGGGAGGAGTAGAGGGAGCAGTGGAATTGGAAGGTGACCAGGGAATGCAGGTGTCTCATGGTCAGACCAGGTACCTCTGAGAAAGACATGCAAACTACCCTTCAGGAATATGGGGGGTATTCTGATAGTGAAGAGAACATTGTCCAGAAGGGAGAGAGCTGTGTTCCATGGGACCAAAGAAGGGTTTCATGCTAAAACACAGTAGACATAAAGGGACAGAGAAAGCAGATGGTCTTGAGAGATCCCTTCCACTGAGAATCTCATTACAATGTGAGATTCACTCAAGCTTGGGGATCACTTCTGTTATTTCAGGAGGAAACACAGACCTCCTTATCTCCCTTAATAGGGGAATCCATTAACTCCCTGTTTTAAGCTGGGGTCAGACTCTTCATAAAATTCAGTGCCTGATGCATGTTGTATTCTCAGCCAAACACAATTCTCTTTTATTGCCTTATAAAAGACCAGAGTGAAAATATTGATCAAAACAGGGCCCCAAGAGATCCTCTCAATATTGGAGGGATCAGCTAGATGCAATAAACTGATTCCTTTGAGGCAGTGTGGAATAAAAAAATCTGAGAAATTAACTTGTCAGAATTGGGATGGGCTCACCGCTAAGAGATAGACCTGAATCCTCTGTGAATCAACCAAGTCACAGGCCTCAAGAAATTGTTTTCTCCTGCCAAGAGGATTGTCCCTAAGCCAACAGGCTGAGGAAAGGACACCGCAAGTGTCATTGTGTCTTTATTTTTCTTCAATTCTTTCAAATCTTTAGTTGGCTTTTGATTACCCTTAAACGTAGACCAGAAAGATTAGCAGTTTTCAGGCTTGTAGGCCTAGCACCAGCCCATGCTATCTCTGTTAACATCTGGTACTTATCTTTCCAGATTTTTCCTATAAATATGCAAATTTAGGTACATAATCAAATACAGGCATCGAATCAAATGTAGGTATAGATATAGATACAGAAACAAATGTAGTTTTTTCTACATTCCAGCGATAGCTTCTCCATTTCTGAAGTCAGACAATTATATTCAAATCCTGGTGCTGACACTTTGACTGTATCTGTGAGCAGATTTGTTAACTTCAACATACCTCAATAATCTGTATTTCTAAAGGAAGGACAACTCTAATACCTCCCATAGAAGATGATTATTGTAGATTAACTATGAATACAGTTAAATGCTTAACCAATGCCTTTCACTTGACAAATAGTCAATTAACTTTATCTACTATTATAATTACTACACCATATACACCTGAGATGCAAAGATTAAAAACAATCACTATCCATTTCCTTCTGGGAGCTTGCAGGTTAGTGCTACATAGCAGTGCATAAAAGCAGAATATGGCACTCAGGCTGGGGCTTTAATCCAATGTGGTTGTTTATTTTCAGACTTCATATGTTAGACCATGACCAGGGGCTAGTCCACACACTTCAGTCTAGTGAGATAGTGTCAGTGTGGCTGTAAAACAAAGATCAGGAGAACTGTACGTGGGTTCCTAAAAATTTTTGCAGCGGAAAACAACATTTTCCTTGATTGATTTTGCAAACTGCACCCTGGAACTCATGTGTTATAAGGAACACACGGGTCTTTAAAATATCACCACTATTCCTTCTACTTTAAAAGGATTTTGAGCTGGAAAAATTCTGATCCTTTGTTAATTGGAAGTTTGCTTCCAAACAATAAAAAGAAAGTTATAAAGTTCAAGTCTATTCAGCAAATTAGTTGGCCATGCCTAGAAAAGTTAACAAGGAATATTTGAGATAGTAATATCTTTTTAACTTTGTAAAAATATAAAACAAAGTGAAGATCAGTGGGAAATGTGTGTGTAAATGAGACACCAAGTTGTATGCATTTTCATTTTATTAATGGAAATTGCTTCCAGAAATTACTATGAAACTTGAATATTAAGTGTAATAATCATGTAGTCAAAACAGCAGCTGCCTGAGAAAGGCAGTGGCTAGAGGAGAGGGGATGGTTGTAATTCCTTTAGTAGGATAATTGTTTCCCTTCTATCCAGTATTAATTTCAGTCTGGGCGTGAGCCAACTGAGCCGGTCTGTACTAGGTACAGTATTTAGGCTTAAATTCAATGCATGAGACAACCGATTAAGTAGAAATAAAGACTTCTAATGTATCCATAGGTTGCTTTTATTCTAGTCTATGTTTGATTGTGTGTAAAAATGTCTGTACTAATTCATTAATTCATTCATTTTTTTCCAAAAGATGTCGTTACTCAATATATAACACTTCCACTCTCCTCTCTTGGCATTATTCTTAGGGGTTCACTGTCCACGTGACCACTCAACACCTGGATTCACAGCACTTTAACTGCCACATCACTAATATCTTTTCCTTTATTGAACAGTAGTCAGTATTTACCCACCTCCAGGCTCATGGCCAGGGCCTTGTCATTACCAATAACTCACTGCCCTAATGAATTCTAATTGCCCATTCTCATGACAAACTTTCATGCTTTCAGCCTACTTATTTTTGTTGCTTCATCAAACTCATCAAGACCTTGTATCATTGATCTTATAACTTTCTAATTACCTATATCTATATTATAGGTACTTAATTTGTTATAAATATAGATGATTTCCGCATAGTTGATCTTAAATCAATGATCTATCTTTACAATTACTTAATTTAAATTAATCTCAAATTTCTGGTCCAACTTTCACTCTGCTGTAGTTATTGGTCCTTTGCCATGGAAAATCTGAGACAAACTTTCTTCATCTTGACACAGATGCATTGCTGAAGAAAGAAATCAGGCAAAGGGATTGACTAGTTCCACTGTAAATTTATGAGTAACCCCCCCTAACACTAGTTAACAATCTTGTTTCTCAGATCCGCTCACTCATCCATTTTCCTTAAGTAACTCTTATATTCTCCATTTATCTTCAATATCTACTTTGCTATTCCTGTTCTGAGCACCACTACTGTCTTAGTACTACTTACTTGAGCAATTGGCAGATGCGAGAAGGTTGTCTCGTTATTAGAGTAGGACATAGAGATAAGCAAGTGGAGGAGGCTAGATTGATTTGTGTGGTACTGAACTAGAACTGGAGACATCAATATGAACTAATGTTTAGTTTAACATACATAGAACTAGTCGCATATAGAAGTATTTATAGTTATGTGTATACACACAAGTTGTTATACATTTAGATGTTTCCTTGTTCTATCAGCCAAGAAGGCCTACCAGCAATGATATTCCAGTAGCAAGAAGCAACCAAGAACCTATATCTTGGTTCCTAATACTCTTCCGCAATAAAAGAAACCAGGACTTCTTGTAAAAATAGTGGGTTGTATAATACAAGAAATATAAAAGAAGAACTTGAAGCATATTATTGTACTTTAAGAACAAAGTAAGAAAGTGCTACACATATGAATACACACACACACATATCAAAGGGACATGTGAGTTAACTGAAAGAGTTACCAGTGGCTAAAGGATTATATTATATATATAGATTATATTAGGAACTATAAAATCTTGAGTCCATACTGATACAAATAAATGACTGAATAAATAAATAAGGAGGGAAGAGGAGCGGACTATGCCATGCAGAAGAATTCCAAATATTTTATGAAGATACTTTGTTCTCAATGAGATAGAATATAATTTCTCAATCTTTAAATTTGAGCTGCTCGTAGTGACTTTGTTCCAAAGAGTACAGTATAGAAGGGGGGGTAGGCACCTTCAGCAGAGGAAACGGACAGGCTGTCGTTCAGCTAAGTAATCAGGGGCAATAGCTACAAAGAAGAGTCAAGGTGATAGTATGTAGAGACACCTTACTTCTGTGGTTTTCCTCCTTAACACCTATAACTCCAGTCTATCAGAAAAAAGTCAGAAAAAATCCAGTAAAGGAACATTCTACAAAATTCCTAGCTAGCACTCCTCAAAACTGTAAAGGCCATCAAGAGCAAGGAAAGTCAGACAAATTATCACAACCAAGAGAAGTCTAATGAGATGACTAGTGACAGCTAAATGTGATGTGGTGCAGAAAAAGGGCATTAGGCAAAAACTAAAGATATCAGAATAAAGCATGGATTAAAGCATGGAAAAAAAAGGGCAGGGGATCCCTGGGTGGCGCAGCGGTTTGGCGCCTGCCTTTGGCCCAGGGCGCGATCCTGGGGACCCGGGATCGAGTCCCACATCGGGCTCCCGGTGCATGGAGCCTGCTTCTCCCTCTGCCTGTGTCTCTGCCTCTCTCTCTCTCACTGTGTGCCTATCATAAATAAAAATTAAAAAAAAAAATAAGTAATTAAAAAAAAAGGGCAGAGAAATTATTCTTAATTAATTATTATTAATAATAATAATGAACCAATATTGGTCTATTAATTGTAACCTTTGATACTGATTTAAGATATTAATAATAAAGGAAACGGGGAGGGTTATATAAGAACTCTGTATTATCTTCATATCTTTTTTACAAATGAAAAACTATTCTAAAAAATTTTTATTTTAAAAATAGCAAACTTCTTAAGTTTTTGCTATGGCCTTATCATCATTCTAAGCCCTAAATATTCACAACTTTGTTAAGATACTATAGTAAATTTCTATTTTTTTTTATGAATTTGTCACAGGGAGGTTAAATAATTATCCAAGACTATAAAGTTGATAAGCACTAGAGTTGTAATTTAAAACCAAGATATCTTATTCCAGAGTTCATTTTCTTAATCACTATGCTGTATCGCTAGCCTTATCAATCTTTTTATTTGTCTTAAAAATTTTGTTTCTTGAATGATTATCCCTTCTCCTGTGCCTTTCCTCCTTCTCTTTTTCATGGATCATTTCCATGAGCAATTTTTAATTTAAAATAAATTATAAATTTACTTTTAATAACTTGATGTATATTTCCCCCACTGGACTAACATCCCTATGAGGACAGTGTCTTAGTCCGGGTTGCTTACAAACAACAAACATTTATTTTTCACAATTCTGAAGACTAGAAATCTTAGATCAGAGTTCCAGCATGGTGGTGAGGGTCACAGACTTCTCATTACATCCTCACATGGTAGAAGGGGCAAGGGAGCTCTGAGGCTTCTTTTGTAAGGACATTAATCTCATTCATGAGAGGCTTCACCTTCATGACTTAATCACCTTCTAGAGACCCCATCTCTTCATATCATTTGTTGGGATTAGGATTTAACATACAGATTTTGAGGAGACACGAACATTCAGACCACAGCAGGCAGGATCAGATCTGTTTTGTGTTTGTTTTTTGTTTGTTTTGTTTAATTTTCAATTACATATCTCGCATGTCTTAGCATGGTGCTTGGCACATAGACAAATACCTGTGGAACAAATAAATATCTCAATAAATCTCTGTAGAACAAAATAAGGTAAAAAAATGAGAGAGGAAAGAACAAAGAACGTGAGAAAATTCATTAGAGAAGAAAAGAGAACATCCCTTTCGTACATGCCCAGTGACCCTGCATACTCCAGTAAACGTTCCCTGGTCTTTGACCAATCAGATCAGCATCTCTTCCTCTTAGAAAAGTTCAGGCGGGGGGGGAGGGAAGAAAAGTTCAGGGAGAAAAAAAAAAAGGCAGAGAAATTATTCCCACCTTCAAACAGATCAGACAACAGGATGGAGATTTAGCCAGAACCAGGTTTAGTTATAAGCGGAAGAACAAGAATGTAGTCCCCGGAGGGGACAGCATCATCATGTCAGCCTCAACATACAGTCTCAGGCAAAGAACAGAACAGGGAAATGGAGAGAATCAGAACCTGGAATATGAAGCATCAACACTAATAATGTTAACAAGCATTAATACTCCTTTTTCACTTATCAGTTTTTTAAATTAAGAATCTTTTTTTTTTTTTTAATTAAGAATCTTATTTTTGTTTTGTACCAGGTAGGCATCGGGAGATAGAATGATCAAGAAGCCATCAAGAACAGCTTTCTGCTAAGCTAAAGCAACTGAACTGGGGTAAAATGTAACTTCAGGATACTGGTGCTCTGATACGTATAACTCTTCATGGTTTTCTTGGCTGAATTACCTGTAGGTAATTAGAAGAGACTTATCCTATAGGCTGCATTTTCTGACCCCTGCTTGTTCCAGCTATCACTGCTACACCTGCACATCTACCTGATTTCTCACTTGACATTTTCCCTTGATCTGTTGATCCAGCGCATGCTTAATTTACTGCCTGCCTGCCAGGATGACTGCCACCCCACCTAACACCCCTAATTTGGGGTTCACTCAACCCTCCAGGGCCCAGTTGACTCCTGCATCCTTATATTCCACCAGAAACAGACCAAACTTTACTATCCTCTTGTCAGAAGGGAAAGAAGCCTCACACTGCTTTCTTCCACATTCAGTGAATATTATTAAGTTCTCAACTAAAAATAATTTAGGAAAGCCCCTATTTAGTCAATAGCTCCAAAAATGGGTCTCCCATTCTCATCTAGCTCTTTCATTTTGTTACAAAGATAATCGAGGAGGAGGGTGCTAAGAACAGCACAAATCCATCTGTAGTTCAGAAACACAAGATTAAAAAGTGTTTTTCAGGGAAAAAGCTCTCTGTGGGCACACAGGTTCCCTCTAAAAATTGGGGCATAGAAATAAGACAGATAAGAAAGAACTATTTCATTTCACCGTATCTGTCCCGTGAAAGGAATTATTATTTCTTTGTTCACAGAGGTTTCCACAACCTCCCAAAGCCTAAAAGAAACAAAGATTATATTTAAAATAAAGGACATAGAATAATGGGCGTTGACTGAAAATCCCAAACCTTCTCATAATCTACAAATCCCCTTTCTCACTGAGCCTGAGGTCACAGTCATTCCAGGAGCCAAGAGAGGAATTAAATGTCCCCTCTTGTCCGGCCCTATCCAACTTCTAAACTGCTACTGATCAAAGTGGCGATCAGAGCAGTTCAGGGATGTTAGAGGAAGAAAAACAGGGAGCTTCAATGACTGATGGACTAAAATTAGAAACACCCCCGGAGGTCAGAAACTCTGTCCCCTCATTTCAACATCAAGGAAACAAGTCCAGAGAAGTCACGGGATTGCCTCTGGCTCCAACCGTGGTCCTTGTTATCCTCGTCAGGCTCCCTGATGTGCCTTCAATTCGATTTTTTCTGAAACAAGCTGTACTTCTAGAGTATGAAAACCAGACTTGTTACATAGGAAGGGAGATGCTGATTTTGTGAACTCCTGCTTTGTTGCTGTTGCATATACTGAAAAATTAGTTTCCTCTGAATAAAGGTTAATAACCGATCTCAGGGATTGGGACATTTTCTTCCACCTTCTCTGAATACAGTCTGCATTAGCTGAGAGAGTCACTGAAACCCTGACAAGGATTTAGGCTGTTCTGGAGTCGTTGGGACCCATTTTCACAGAGTCAGAGAGAATATTTTTGCTTAGAATTTTTATTGAAACTGGAAAACCTAATTTGACTCCCGCCCCTGCCAGGAGAATCCAGGTATTGAAGGCAAAGGGATCCATTCACCAAAGCCTGAGAGCCATTTCGTATCTGGTATCTGAAGGGAGAGCCACTGAGGCAAGCTGGAGGTTCTGCTCTGGGAGATGCAGCAGCTGTTGCCCATCTCTGCAGCTGCACACAGACCTCTCTTCCTCTTTTCCATCTGATCTCCACCCCCAGCACCTGCCAATCACCCTGACTCCCGGGGACCAGGTGATCACAAAGTAGAAATTGATTTCCAATGAAAGGTTTATGGTCTTGTTGAGCCAGCTGCCCTCGGACCATGTGCATTATTTCTCCCTGGCCCAGTGACAAGGGCATCTAATTATTCTCTCTCCCTCCGCCCTGGTGACAGGCCACAAATCTGGGCAGGCTCATTAAAGTGTCTCCACATCGAGGAGCATCTCGTTAGGAGGATTCATTGGTATTCAGGCCTCTCTGCTGTCTCCACTGGAGAGGTGACTGACATAGTACAGGGGTTCCTGGTCTCTAGCCTACTTAGTTGCCATCCTCAGAGAACTCTGGGAGCAGATCACGCCAAGGACTTGATCTGGCTCTGACAGCTTGAGGGGTGGGAGAGGGAGAGGAGAAAGAGTCGGAGAGAGGAATGCAAGGGGGATGGACATTGCATACCAAAGTCCTGTCTGTGTCTTCTCTTTTCACACTCACCACACTTGGGCTGCTGTTCAGGCCCAAACCAAGCTCTCAGAAGTGTTACAGTGGCTAAGGACGTTCTTTTGTTGAGTGCACAGGGATCTGAATATGGCAGTTCGGGACCACAGGAAGAGACATTGTTTATCTGCCCTGAGAACTGGGATGTTCATAGGGGGAAAACTGGGGTAACTAAGGGGTAACTGCAGTTAGATTTTTGCCATGACCTTTAGCCTTTCTGAGCCTACATTTCTTTATTAGTAAGATGATAATAAATGTATGTATTTACTTGCTTCTCAAGGTTGCTGTGATACGAAGTGAAAACTGTACAAGGAAGTTTTTGAAAAGATTCTTAAGTTTTTCATCTCTGCACAAGAAATATTAATCCCTGGAAAAA
This sequence comes from Canis aureus, assembly GCF_053574225.1. Lineage (NCBI taxonomy): Eukaryota > Metazoa > Chordata > Mammalia > Carnivora > Canidae > Canis > Canis aureus. The sequence continues at coordinate 89,005,633 of NC_135613.1, read as the reverse complement.
TTTTAGCACTGACATTCTCTTATTTTGTTTGTTTTGACAGTGTGAGGGTTGGATGAGTCAATGCAGAGCAGACAACTGGCAGAAGGAGCCAGAACCAGTTGTGAGCCAAGAATCTTCCCCAATCTAGAGCTGGGTTAGCATCCATCGCTTCCTACTCATAAGAAAGGTGTCTGTAAGACTCAGAGAGAGCAGACTGATGAAGGAGGAGGAAAACAGGAAAAGGAGGAGGAGGAGAGAGAGGATTCTTTCCACATTCTAAGACCTAACTTCAGCAGTTCTCAAGTCTTCATAATACAGCTACTCTGACATTTGCACTGAGGGGACAAAATCAAAGATGGGGACACCCCGTGGAGCTGTGCTCTGGATCAAGATGCTGGTCCCACAGTTACGCATGGTACCATCAGTGCCACACAGGCACAATTACAACAAAACAGAACCAAAAAGATAGAACAAGCCAGTTATCCTCTAAAATGTTCTTGATGAGGCAGTAAAAATGATAATTGCTATTAAATTTCATTCCTTGAGTATCTTTTTCATGTTCTGTAAGGTGAAATAGGGAATATATCTTAGGCATTTCTGATGTATGCTGAAGCACAATGGTTATATTGAGGGAAACCACATGCACAATTATTTGATTTGCAAGCTGGCCAAGCCATTTTTTTTCATGGGATGGGATATTTTCTAATTTTTTTTTTTTTACTACAGTGAGGTTTATTTATTCATTTTTTTAAAAAGACTATTTATTTATTCATGAGAGACACAGAGAAAGGCAGAAACATAGGCAGAGGGAGAAGCAGGCTCCATGCAGGGAGCCCAATGTGGGACTCGATCCTGAGACTCTGGGATCACTCCCTGAGCCAAAGGCAGATGCTCAGCAGCTCAGCCACCCAGGCATCCCTATTTTCTAAAAATTAATGAAACTTCAAAGAAAGCAACTCTATTGTTGAGAAGTATGAGCTTTTAAGTGAAAATTTAAAATTTGGAAAACTTGGATCTGCCAACAGAGCTTGACAGGTTTTTCAGTAAACTGCAAAGCTTTTTTCTCATCCTTCATACGTCTAACTCCTATTCATACTCCAAAACTCAGCTCCTTCCTTTTGTGTTCTCTCAGATGATTTCCCCAATCTCCCCTACTATCCCCAGGTTTGTGTGTGTGCATGTGTGTTTCTATATGTGTCTCTATATATCTACATCTGTAACTGCCTTTCTCTGTTATCTATCAATCAATCTATCTATCTGTCTATCTGTATTTAAATGTTCATTCTACTTAAAGGGTTGATTTTTTTTCACACTCTTCAGTATGACACTGACACTGAGCAGAAACACAAAAACTATGTACTTTCCCATATAACTTCATTATTTCTTTTTTTGTTCATAAAAATAGTTCAGGAATGTTAGTTTTTAACTACTTCTCAGTTAGTATTCCTTTTTTTTAGTCAATATTTCCTATTTTACATTTAATTGAAGACCAAAATAACCTTTGAATCTATTTGAATTAATTTTATAGAAAATACTGAAATACTGAAGGCAAGAAGGAAAACACACTAAGCACTTAGTATATCCAGAATATTTAATAAAAACTTCTGTTTATTATATTTATGATCATCCCCTACTATAATTTACTTTTGCAGATTTCTATAAAATGGCCATCAGATTAAAATTCTGATGTAACTCTTTTTTAAGAGATTTTATTCATTTACTCAAAAGACAGAAGGAGAAAGTAGGAGGAGGAGCAGAGGGAGAGGGAGAAATCATCTTTTTTTTTTTTTAAGATTTTTACTTATTCATGAGAGACACAGAGAGAGAGAGAGAGGCAGAGACACAGGCAGAGGGAGAAGCAGGCTCCATGCAAAGACCACACCCTGGGCCGAAGGGACGTGCTCAGCCACTGAGCCACCCAGGTATCCCAGGGAGAGAGAATCATAAGCAGGCTCCCCACTCAGCAGCGAGCCTGATGCAAGACTTGATATCATAATCTTGACATCATGACTTGAGCCAAAACCAACAGTAGGATGCTCAACCAAGCTACCCAGGTGCCCATGATATACCTCTTTTTTTTTTTTTTTGATATACCTCTTTTTAATCACATTATCTCCAGAATACCAAAATCCCTATGATTTTTCATGATCTAGACTAAAAAATAAAATTTTTGCTCTGGTAACAATAAATAAGTATCAGCAGGACATTCTATCAAAGATGACTAGAAAAGCTTGTCAAATGTAGGGAGGAAAATTGAAAGTATTAAAGAGCTCAAAATAAGGAAAGAATTGAGGGAACAAGATCTTAGAAACAAACAGAGATTCAGAGACAACATTTAGTACTTATTTTATCCCCACATCTTCCATCCCCTAAATGGTTACTGAATGCCCGTAAAAGTAAGTGGAAGTGTGGAAAATAAGAAGCTTAGAAGACAAGTAGAGCTTCTGGAAGTCTAATGGAGATAGGGAAACAAAATGGGAGTTTAAAGCTTACTAAGGACAAAAGGCCACCAAACAGCCCATAATTTACATTGGGACCCACAGAGGGTTATGTGCTCAGAGTTAAGATGAAGCAGAAATAAAAGATCCTCAAAATGTCTGAAGTCCTGTTTGAAATGATCCTACTTTCTGACTAAATTAAGGTTATTTCTCTTTATCTTAATTATCTGTCAGAAGCAGATATACTTTCACTCGAGTAAGATAATATAAGCCAAAATTTGAATGATCTTTACAATTTTTCATACACACATTTGGTAGTCAATGAATGCTGGCCGGACATACTAGGAGAAAAGATCATGTGACTGAAAAAGAAGTAAACAAAAAGCCCACCAACGTGGAAAATAGACCCATTGGATGAAAAGATGCTGGTGTGTGTCAGACGCGGAGTTTAAAATAAATATAATGAATATATTTTAAAAATTAGATAACAAGGTGCAGATTTTTACCTGAGAAGTAGAATTGATAAAAGAGACAGAAATTATAAAGGTAAAGACAATAAATGGAATCAAGAAATTCAAACTGAAATTAGTTTCATAGCAGATTAAGCATAATTGGAGAAGGGATTAATGATATATCTTGACTTAAACAGATTAAAGGATATAAATATAGAAACTATCTTAGAAAATCCATGGGAAATGGTGAGGGTATATGCATACATATATATGTATATGTGTACAGCATGCATGTATGTGTATATGTGTACCTGTATGTGTACAAAAAGACAGAATGGGGAAATAAATATTATATAACGAAATAATCATTGGAAAATTTTATGAAATAACTAAAGCCCTTTATATATAGTTTTAAGATGTATAAAGAACTTCAAGAATTAAAAGAAGACACATAGCTACATCAAACCTGAATTGCTAAAACCTAAAGGAAAATATTATTTTAAAAATAAATATTTATTTATTTTGAAAGAGAATGAATGAATGAGTGGGGGAAAGGCAGAGGGAAAGAAAGAATCTCAAGCAGACCCCAAGCTGAGTGTGGAGCCTAATAGAGGGCTTAATCTCATGACACTGAGATAATAGTAAGCTTAACCAACTGAGCCACCCAAATGCCACTAAAGGAAAACATATTTATAAGCAGGAAGAGAAAAGGGAATTTTTCCTCCAGAGGGAAGGAACAAAAATGACACTATCAGCTAATCAATGTTTCAACAGAAACAATAGAAACTAGAAGACACTAGATTGGAAACTTTGAAATATTAAGAGAAAACCACTTCTAATGCTTCAGATATGAAGATGAAAATAACAGTTTAGTTATAGATAAATGGAAGTATTTATTACTAGAAGATCCACAGTAAATGGATACTTAAGGAGATTTTTCAACAGAAAGAAAATGACTCCAGGTAGAAACACAAAGATTCCAGAAGAAATGAAGAACCATGGAAAGAATGCATCTGCATAATATGTATTAGAATAAAAGCCTTGATGTAGCCAAATAGATTGAAATTTTTCTGAGGTCTCTTTATGTAGAACATGGTAAAAATTCTAGTTTCTTTTCTTTCCTTTTTTAAAAGATTTTATTTATTTGAGAGAGAGTGAGAGCACAAGCAGAGGAGAGGAGCAGAAGGAGAGGGAGAAGGAAAATCTGACAACCCACTAAGCAAGGGAATCCAAAGCGGGGCTTGATCCCAGAACCCTGAGATAGGACCTGAGCTGAAGGCAGATGCTAAACTGACTGAGCCACCCAGGTGCCCTAAAGTTCTAGTTTCTTTCTTTCTTTTTTTAAAGATTTTTATTTACTTATTCATGAGAGACACAGAAAGAGAGAGAGAGGCAGAGACACAGGAAGAGGGAGAAGCAGGCCCCATGCAGGGAGCCCAATGTAGGACTCAATCCCGGGACCCCAGGACCCACACCCTGGGCTGAAGGCAGCGGTAAACTGCTGAGCCACCGGGGCTGCCCAAGTTCTAGTTTCTAATAAACTCTAATAACACACACCCTGAGCTGAGTCTCTAGTACTATTCTTTACATTAATAATACTAACATATATTGAGTGGTTACCATATGCCTAGTACAGTCCTAAGTGTTTAAATGCAAAACTTAGAAGGAAATAATAAGTGTCAAAGCAGAAATTGGTGAAATAAAAGCAAATATTTAGTAAATCTGGTCAAGAAAGTAAAAAGTTGTTTATAAAAAAAGATCCATAAAAAAAAGATCCATAAAATATATAAACCCTATAGAGACTGATTTTTAAAAAAGAATAAAAAATTTCATACTACCGGGATTGAAAAAGATGACATCAATAAAGCTCTAGTTGAATAGCACTATGCTAGTCAATTTGAATAATTATTTGGTATGGATGGATTCCTAGAAAAATATAACTTAAGGCACACACAAAATAATGAGAAAAGTCAGACTACTTCTAATAAGTATTAAAGATGTTAAATAAATGATTTAACCTATACACATACAAGTGTAGGACTACACATCTTTACCAGTGAGTCCTTCCAGTCATTGAAGGAAAATGTAACTCGAAGTTTGCACAAATGCGTCCAGAAATAGATCAGAGAAAAAAAAATGCAAATTCTGTCTTAAATATTGAAGCAGAAATCGTGATCCAGCCCTCAAGGCCCTATGTTGAGGTGCCACTATCATGCACATGCACCTCAGTTACAGAGCATTGAAACGCAGAATTTGTGGTTTATGCTCTGTGACGTTCACTTACTTATCCCACACTCTCACACTCTCACACTCTCACTTGTGGCTTAGGAAGCTTCTACGGCATCTCCCAGCCTTAGTTTCCTCGTCTATAAAAATGGAAATAACAATACTGATTTATGGTTCTATGCATAATACATAAAGTATTTGCAAAGCATATTAGAAATCTAATACATAACCTTTCCCTCCTCCTACCCATGAGGTCATAAAATACCGGCTCTTCTGATCCTCTTCTCTTCTCCCATTGTTTTCAACCTTCTTCCTCATCTGAAGGAGACTAACATGCATGGATGAGTTCAGGGCCCGGACTTGCTCCAGCAGAAGAAAGGCCCATCTTTCCATCGTAGAATAGGTCCTCCCTGACCCTCGAGCACCAGCACAGAAGACAAAAAATGGTCTCTGCTAGAGCCCAAAGTTGAGTTACAATAGGCAAAGCCATCATGGCTTTGGGGAGATGTGTCAGGTTGGGACGGTCAGGATGTCACCTGATGTGGACAAAGGTCAACACTCAACGCTCAGCTCAACCCCTGGTAGCTCCCTGGCAGGGCACGCACAGTCCTTGACTCACTCATACTGACCCCACCCTTTCCCCTAGGGTGTGCATACACTGTGGTTTCAAATAATCCTTGGACATTCACCAACCGCGCCATCCTGCTTCAAGCTCTGTGCATTCGTACGCAATTTCCTCTCCTTGTCGAATACGCTTTCTATGGGAACCTTAGAGTGATAACGAAGCAACAAAAATAACAGCAGCACTGACATTTGTGTGGGTGTGCTGCAGTTTACAAAACACTTTCCCAGCCCGTCTTCCATTTGATCTTTCAATTGTGCAAAGCAAATATTTATGCCTACCCTAGGGCTGAGGAAACTGAGGCACAGAGGCCTCTAGATGAATTTAAGTGGGTCTCACAATCTATAAATCCAAGCACCATGATCCTTCCACTGCTTTTGTGCCTAATGCATTGTACCTTCCAAGGGGATAAGCTATACTGAGAAAACAGGTATTTGACTGCCAGGGCTGTGATACGGCAGAGAGAGGTTTAATCTTTATATATATTTAAGTAAAAGAGTAAATACTCTTCTATCTGAGGGAGAGTAGTATTCTTTAAACTAGGCTGAGTAGTATGTCCTCCCAAACTTTCGTAGTCTTGGGTTACCATGACAATTGTGGTTGGGCTATGAATCTAGCCTGTCTACTAGCCATGTGTAGAGTAGCCATCAGCAGGGAGCGAAGGGATGCGGCCCTGATACCCTGGCATCCTGGTGATTTACACTAGAAAACCATTTCAATTTTTATGAGGTTCTTTTTCTCTCTGATTATTTAATTCTTTATGTTTATGTGTGTGCAGTTAGCACAAATATATTTACACCCTGAAGAACACAGCCTTCCTTCCTCCAGCATGGCATTACTCAGTTTAGAAACTATCGGAGCAATGGCTCAGCCACCTGCATTGGGCTTTTGCAGCTCCATAAATTGATTTTCCCAGTGCCTAGTTCAAAACTCGGACCGGTAATTTTCTAAAGTGATTCCCAGCTAAGCAGTTTCAGCGCCTCTTCCAACTGGAGTATTACTCTTCCCTCCCAGATGCTGCTCCTCGGATCTTCATTCCAAGAGCTGGGGATCCTCCTCCTCGCTCTTCTCTCCTTTTTGTGATCCACAGGCCTACGCAGGGAATAATGCCGAATCAGGCTTCCTGGAGCTCAGCTCTGGCACAACTGCGTTCCATTCAGAAACCTCTTGTCATTACCCATTGCCTATCGAACAGGTCCTGTCATTCAAGATACTCCACGATCTAACCCAGGTCTGTCCCCAGAGTAGGGCAGAAACTAAGGAGAAGGCTCTGGAGCAAGACCACCGGAAGTCGAATCTCAGATCTACCAAATCTATTGCTCATCAGGCATTCATCTTTGTGCATGATATTTATTGCTCCGTAGCTTGATTTCCCCATCCATTATAGTACCTATCTCACAGAGCTGTAAGACTTGAGATCTCTGGAGCTTATTATACAAGTACAAAATGAATGCTATTTATCTATTATCAGTAGTATTATTAGTATTTTTATCATCCTATTTTCCTCAGGCTTTCTATAGCTGAGGCTTCGCTGCTTGGCCCATGTTGCTCCCTCCACCTGAAATGTCTTTTAGCCACATCTAACTCAAAGAAGGTAAATTAGATTGGCTTTGTGTTCCAGGACCAATTGGCTGGTGGTGGCTGGCTGGGGATTGAGTGGAGAAACATTTAGTATTTCCATTTCAGCTCAGGGTAGAGGGGTGGGGTAGAGCGGGAAAGAGACTACAGTCAGTTGTTAATGGGGAAGCAGAAGCATAAGAGTTTTTGCTATTCCAGGTCTAAAAGCTCTCATTGCCAAAGTCTACTTCAAACACAGAGCCTCATGTTCCCCCAACTCAAGTCCCTTAATCATAATCATATATGCAAAGTCTCCTTGCCATGAGTAACATCGATCCAGGGATTTGAACATGGAACACCCTTAAAGAGAGCATCGCTCTGCCTACTGCACCCTACATGGTAACGCAGAGAATATTAAAATTTTATATAGTACTTGCGCAAGGTAATGTTTTAAGTGCTTTTTCTACATAAATTAATTAATCTTCTGAATATCTCCACTGAAGTGGGTACTATTATTATCAGTCCTCTCATAATTGATGAGGATAAGGCACAGGTAGGTTAAGTAACTTGCTCAGAGTGCAGCGGTAAATGCTTGCAGAGCCAGGATTGGCGGTCGGTACTCCTGAGTCCATGTTTTTAACCACTATGGTAAATAGCTTATTAAACAACTTAATATTTGCTGATGTGAAATTCTGACAGAAAAATTATTTCTAGGGGACTTGAAATTCACACGAGCTCCGTGTTATCTTTGCATATCCCTCCTCAACATGCACATGCATCTACACAACCTCTACACATACAGAAATATGTTGCCTCATGGCCTGGTTTATTTTAGGTCTCTGAGTTATGTTTTATTTATGTCTGGGAATCTTTCTGATTTTTATGATTGGAGTCTTTTCATGTGCACCAGTTTTTAAGGATCCATTGTTACAATGAAGCAGAAACCACGCATTGCAGACTTTATGTAGTACTGCTTAAAGGGTCAGATGCCCAAAGATCAAAAACCTCTGATATCCTTTGAGGATAGGCCAAGTAAGATAAGCATCCTATGTCCCAAATGTTTTCTTTTGGCTTTTGTGCTGAAATTGTCATTGAGGGTCATGCAGACTCAGTGCATTTGATCTGTATGAGGCTCCAACTTTACCTTTACCCACTTCACATGGAAACATGAAATATTTTTAGCTTTATCTTCAGGTTAATTTAAGCACTGAAGAATTTTTAACAATGTAAACAAAGTACTTTTATTTAGCACTGAACAGGTCACTTTTGCTGTAGGTGGGAATGTTGGACATTAGACCACCAAGAGGCCATTTTAGCATTTCAGGCAGAAGGTAATTACAGCTTGAACTAAAATTGTGTTTGAAACATAGAGAAATGGGTATCTTTAGGAAGTGTTTAATTAGTAAATGTCTTGGTAATGAATTAGGCATAGGGGCTAAAGGAGAAGAAGGCTTCAGGTTCATGTCGCTGAACGAAAAATATTTGTATTTAATCTGTTAGGTCACAGCGAAGGATGTTGAGGAGGGATATGCAAATTCTCCTAGTTGGGAGAATTTGGTGAAGGTCATGAATGTAGTTTTCACATGATACATTTGCTGTGCTTTAGAAACGTTCAAGGAGAGAAATCAGGAAGGCACTTGAATAGATAGGTCTAGAGCTCAGAGGTAAAGTGTGTACTGAAAAAATATATGTCTCTGTGTCATTTATGTATATTTATAATGGTATATAATGACTTGAATGATATCCTCGATAAAAAGTGAGAAAAAAAAAAGGAGTCTAGTGTTCAGCTTCGAAGAGCCTCAATCATTAAAGTTTAAGTAGGAAAGGATGAGCTTGCAAAGTCAGAGTGACCCTACCTTCAGTTGCCAGTACTTAGTGTTCTATTCCTTCCAATTCATTCAACATCAGCAGTGAATGAACACATAGAGACTAAGCTTCTGTGATTGAAATGGAGAAATAGGGCAGTCAAAGCAGAAAATCTGATTTAGGGTGGCCTGACATTAAGGGCCACTATCTTCATTAGATTTGTTTCTGAAAATCGTTGCACTATCCTAATAAATATATATTTTTTTGCTTTGTCTTAGAATTTCCAGGAAAGCGCACCTTGCCTTCTCCCCTCCTACTGGACAGGGAGAACAAGTCCCTCTTCCATCACTCCAACACTGTGGTTTCCAAAAGAGGTGCCATATTTTTATTGATCCAGTTTCCCTGGCCATAGTCATTAATGTACAAGCAGACCCACACCCTTGACCTAAGCTAGGTAGGTTGGAGACTTTTTGTTTTTTAGCTTGAGGCGTAAGAGAACAAGCGTCAGTCCCTCACTGGTGACAAAGGCTTCGTGGCACCTCGTGGCACGTATCCAGGGCCAGGTGGGATTCAGCCACGGGGAAGGTGTCCATCTGGGGGACAGAAGCCCATCTGCAGGGAGCGTGCATGGAGGTTAGAGTCCTGGTGCCCGGCAGGAGCGCAGGCCTAGTTAGTGACCTCAGGTCTAGGTCTCCCCCATGCCCGCTGCTGCCTGAGAGGTGGCTGGGGAGGGAGGCCACTGCCCTCGGAGCCCAGAGGTCTCTCGGAGCTGCGGGAAGGCGGCACAAAATCAGCTCCGGAAGGGGTGGCTGTGTGTGCTGTATTCATGAATGATGTGTCACGGGTTGCTAATTGCCCTCTGGGATCTGGAGTTGCCATTATCTCTTACAAGGTAATGAAGTTGTGGGATGACACTACTTTTCTTAATCTGCTGAATTCTATTAATTCAATTTTAGTCACTCAAGTGGGGAGGGCGTGGGAGAATGAACTCTTCTGCCCTTGCAGGAGCAGCAGCCTGATGACCCAGGGCCTCCTCTTGATCACAGTGTTTACCTGGGACCTGCCTGGCGAAGGTTGGGATACAGAGTATGGGGAAATATTGGGGGGCAGAGGGAAGGATACATATAAATGCAGCATAATCCCAAACAACATGCATGAAAGAATTGTTCCTTCCTGATTGTCTGAGCTAACTGAAATGTGGTTTTCATGAATTTTTGATCAGATCATTAGATTCTTTATATACAGAAATGATAAAACTTTTATGTATTGTCACTAATTATATACTGGGTATTGACACGGGCCCTATGTTGCCCTTAAATTCCACAGTGAACTTATAGGGTATGCATCATCATGCCACTTTATAGGTGAAAAAGCTGAGGCTCAGAAAGATTGAGTTGTTTTTTTTTTTAAAGATTTTATTTATTTATTCATGAGAGACATGAGGTGGGGGGGAGAGAGGCAGAGACACAGGCACGGGGGAAGCAGGCTCCACGCAGGGAGCCCGACATGGGACTCCATCTCAGGACTCCGGGGTCACGCCCTGGGCCGAAGGCAGCGCTTAACCTAAGCCACCCAGAGATCCCCCAAGACTGAGTTTTTAATAAAAGATATATATATGATATCCCATTGGTAAAAGGAAGGACTTTAATTCAAACGTGGGTTTTCTAATTATAAATCCAGAGAGAATTGACTTCTATATTTCCCCTAATATTTAGATCTCTGTAGTTATAACCAAGATTGTTATTTCTTGGGACAAAAGGGCTTGGTGAGCATGCAGTAGAGGGGGATGGTAGCTCCAGCTTCCCCACTTCATTTCCCTGAGCTGCGCTTGCCAGTCCTTCCCAGCCCAAGGGCGCAGATCTGATGACCTTGGGAATCTCTGACCACCTCAGGCTGAGGATCTCCTTTTTCAGAGAGGGGCTGGTCCTCATCCTTTTGTATTATCAGACTGCAGTTCTCTTCAAGAAGCACAAGGCCAGTGAGATCCAGCTGCGGTGACTTTTCAAACAGGAATTTCCATTCCTGTCTGAGTTGATAATCAGGCCCATGCTCTTAGTCACGAGTTTTTCTGCTAATGCACCACGATTAGTGCTGAGTTCTGTAGCTTTGGAAGTTGGGACCTGCTGGTGTCCAAGCGTTCAGAACACATTGTCTTATAAGCATCACGGTCCCTCCAGATCTTCTCCTAAGACTTTTGTTCCTACCACGGGCCCTGGCTCTAAGAACATTCATGTGAGCCAACTTTTTCCTACAATGCTAAACACTTAGCCCTAATAGGTGGGCTAGGAGAGGAAACCGAAGTGAATGTCTTCCCAGAAAAAGGTATCTTTGCTCATTTAGGTTTACTTCTAACCCTGCATGCCCAGGCTCAGAGCCTCAGACCCCAGAGAGGGCGCTGTCATCTAAACAAGCAGTCACAGTTAATTTCATGAAGCGATTAACTGTTTAAATTTTTTTTTTTTTTTTTTTTTTTTTTTGCATATGCTAGAGATGCATCTCTAGGAAGAACAGTCTCTGGAGTTGTTAGTCACACTGCAGTCTGGCCACCAGCATGAAGGGGAGATATTTCCATTTATTTTTATCTCACCATCTAACTCAGCTATGGGGTTGTAGGAAGGAATAAATGTCCAGGCCATCAGAGGAAAGAGAAGACCCCAGTTTTCTCCATGGCCAGCCAACATTCCTCCATCTGGCCCATGGAGAGCTCTCTCTTGTGTTACCTGTTTTTCTTCTACTCATCTACTCATCTTCCTCTCTGTCTATATACTCACTTCTGTCTCCTTTTTTTTTTTTAAGATTTTATTTATTTATTCATGAGACACAGAGAGAGAGAGAGAGAGAGAGAGAGGCAGAGACACAGGCAGAGGGAGAAGCAGGCTCTACGCAGGGAGCCCGACGTGGGACTCGATCCCGGGCCCCCGGGGTCACATCCTGGGCTGAAGGCAGACGCTAACCCGCTGAGCCACCCAGGCTGTCCTCTCTCTCCCTTTTGAAGGCTTTCTCTTGCACTCCATTTTCTCTCTCCTTTCTCTCACTGGAACACAATTTGTATCCCCTTTCTCTCCCTGATTCCCCTCCAATCCCTCTATACATATATGTTTTTTAATTTTTTCCTTTTATTTTAACATCTACTTACTGTCTTCCCCGTTCTCAGCTTCATCTCTTATTCTACCTTCCTCATTACCTCATATTCCATCTTTGTCCCGTATCCTCCCGGTTTCCCGTGTCTGTCTGCCTCTCTCCTTCCTGTCCTCCTCCTCTCACGTCAGCCCATGTAGTCACTTCCAGTCAGGTGTCCATCTTGAATACCAGGTTCCCCAGAAAGTCTTCAAAACAAAAAACAAAAAAGCAAAAACACAGACAAATAAACAAACAAACAAACAAACAAACAAGAACTGTGCTGGGATGGACATTCATTCACATTCCAAATATCAGCTATTTTGTTCACTCAGATCCTTGCCCTCACCCATTCCATTCAGTGCCTTAGAGGAGACTTGGTTTCTTTCTTTCTTTCTTTCTTTCTTTCTTTCTTTCTTTCTTTCTTTTTTTTTGAGACTTAGTTTCTTATCATGAAAATCAGCATGGCTGGAACCCACTGAACGCGTGCTCCCTGAGTCAGAGACGGAGCCGTGTGTGACAGCGCCCAGGAGTCCCGGAACAAAGGCCACGGCTAGGATGTCCGTAAACAAAGGGACTCCTGCGGGCGGCCTTGTGGGCTCACAGGTTTATTTCCTCCTAGTTAAAGCCACCACAAAATCATCTTTTGCCCACTCTTAGAAATGAGTATGTGTCTTAACTCCTGTAGGAAGTGCGGCCAGCTCTTCCTCAGTAGCTTATCTGGCTGGGTAGGTCCCCAAGGAGGAGTGTGAAAATAGAAGACTATTTTAATTTCAAGACCTGGTGATTCACAGATATCCTGGCACTTAAAAAATACCTCAGCACTTACGGTTGAAGATTTGGAGGTGGGGGGAAAGTCAATAGGAATAACTCCTTTCCCCGGGTCTGGCTTAAGAACGTAGCCACAGTTAGAAGATGGTGATGACCCTGTCTCAGCCCTCGTTCCCAGAGTTCTTTTTGGACCTGGAAATTTCAGCACCATGTTTTCACCATTATTTGTGCTGCTCCAAGATAGATGTCTATTTTTTAAGACGTTCTGTGAGTTGTTAGGAGTCCAACTCTGTTTCCCGTTACAAATAAAATGAAGTGTCTCAAATAGGGAACTATTTCATCCCAAAAGCACAGTCATATCGGAAATGGTATTACCAGATCCAGAATGAAAATGGTAAATGACATAAGATCTTACAAGAATGAAAGTCCCGGCCAAACTGCTTTCACAGGAAACTAAGGCCTTTTCGGTGTGGACCTGGTAAGCTGTGATGTCCCAGAACCCCCGTCCTACATGTGTGAGGCGATATTGTGGTTTTGATTTGTGTTCCTCTAACAATTAGTGATACGGAGCATTTTTTCATGTGCCTGTTGACCGTCTCTATGTGTTCTTTGAAAAAAGTACATTCAGGTCCTCAGCCCAGTTTTTAATCAGATTATTTGTTTTCTTGTTTTCTGTTTTGAGCTGTATGAGCTCTTTGTATATTTTAGATACTAATTCCTTATCAGATATATTATTTGCAAACACCCTCTCCCATTCAGTAGGTTGCCTTTTTTGTTTTGTTGACAGTTTCCTTTGCTGTGTAAAAACTTTTCAGTTTGATACAGTTCCAACCGTTTATTTTTGCTTTTTTTGTCCCTTACCTGAGGAGACATATTCAGAAAAATCTTGCAAAGGCCAATATCCAAGAGATTATTGACTAGGTTTTCTTTTAGGGATTTTATGGCTTCAGGTCTTATATTAGTCTTTAAATATATTTGGTCTTTACATGTCCATCTACCACATAGTTTATAAGAGTCTCTAGGGCAGAGACTTGATAAAAAAAAAAAACCTCATCAGAATTTTGCACATAGCACAGGTGAAAAATCTTCCTTGATTTTTACACTGTGAAATATCAGAAATAATCTTTCTGTTTCTTCTTCCTCTAGGATCCATAAACCACCAGCTGTGCCAGGCATGAAAGAGCAGACCACACTGTAGCCAGTCTGTGTGTCCCCTACATCTCGAGGCTTCTCTCTACTATTCTCTCAAGAAGCAGGAACCAGCCATCACTGGAAATTACCAACACGTGGTCATTTCATGCCTTGCAAGTGCCCCTGTTTTACAGCTGTTCTCAGTTCCCTCTGTCACATCCTAGGTAATGACTATGAGCTATGGGTGTCTGGAGTAAAATGTAGTGACAGGAGTCACAGAGAGGAGCTGGAAGGATATTTATCCCATGCTCTGATCTGATGGGTAGACATCAGGTCTTCCCTGCTGTTTTGTAACTTCTATGACTATGGCTCTTGCCTTGTTTCCATGAGGAACATAAACTGCACCTCCTAATGGCTAAAGAAGAGGAACAGACAGCCCTATACATCTGAATTGGGCAAAACTATGTCCAGTCTGGGTGGTAAGTCTCTTTGATGTCCTTGGGCATGGTAATTTCATTGAAAGACCATGGAAGGAAAAAAAAAAAATCAATGCTTACCAACATCTAGACATAGCAGAGATGACTTTTTAAAATATATATATCCTCATCTCCCAGGAAGAATTCCTAGTTCTTGAAAATTTCCCACCCCATTAGTCCCTCCGGGGTGGTATTTGAAAGCCCACTCAGCACTTCTGTTATCTGGAAGCCAACAGCTCCTAAACCATCCTACATGTTCAGAAATATCTTCCATCTGGCTGGGGCTGAACCAGAGCCAGAAAAAGAGGCTGAGTTAGATCAGGGCCAGTGGCTGAGAATCCAGGACCCTTACATGGAGCTCCTGGCTGGAGGAAACTATGTCTCCATGCACTTCTGAATTTAGGCTGAGGGGTTCAGCTTTAGCCGACCTAAGTGAATTGTTCTCCCAGGGCCTATCAATCAATGTCTTAGGTAGGTGCTGGAGAGATTTTGTTAAGCAATTTATTTAGCAAGGCTTTCACCAGCATGAATGTCTGATAGATCTATGGTATGAGCCCCACAACCTGCCCCCAGCTTTGAGTAGGGTCTTGACAGTTAGCAAGACTTTAATCAACACCTTCTTATCCTCACTCATTTATTCCTAGATCCATTCATTCATCTGAACATCCACCAGAAGCTGTGTATAGTGCAAGGCCCAGAGTCAATAAAGTATAGTTTACTGACTTGGATTCTACTCTTTACTATTGTATCAATTCAAACAGAAGCTTCTTCATAAGAAAGGGCCTAATAACACTACCCTCATCCTTAAGGTTCTGGTGAGAATTAGAAGATCTAACTATTTAGAGTGGTTCCATGGTGCATGATTTGTACTAAAAAATGATAACCATCATGACTCTCAAGGTACAGTGTTTAGACCCAGAGACCTCACAGCCTCTGGGGTCTCTGGTGAAAAGGAACAAATAAATGACAGGAACCAAGTCCCAGGTTCCCAGGAATGCATATTTCTTGGCTCTTCCACAGAACTTGTTTGGAATAGAGCTTATTTTCTAAACTCCTGTTCCTACCCAAACCATGTCCCAGATGCTCATAGGCTAAATTAGCAGTGGGTAGAGATCACATGGGATTCAAGCTACTATTTCACTTTTTCTCATGTTCAGAACAAGCTATTTTTGCAAAGCATGCTAAATCATTTCTATGGAAACCATTTCATCATGTGGGACTCATCTCACTGATAATGCAGTGGAATTTTGTTACTGATGTCCTCCGGAAAAAACCTGACAGTTGGGTGTACATGGCCACTTGTGTTCAGCCTGAACACACAGATACAATCTTTCCAATGCCTTTTTTCCTTAGAACTTTTGCAAAGCAGGTTCATTTTTACTCCAGAAACCATGACATTGTCGTCATCCTGGGCATTAGCGAAGCTTCTATTGTATTGAAAGGTTGATTTGCATTCAAGCAGGTTAATAAGAAAAGGGGTGGATTCCATGGTGACTTAAGGATAGAAGTGGGCCAGAAGGTGGCAGGTAGTCACCATCAATGAGGAAATGGAAGATTTGTTTGTTTGTTTGTTTGTTTAAACAAGTTCAGGGGAAACCAGCTATGCCAGTTTCAACTGTCAATGCCCAATTTGGGGAAAATAATGACACTGTCTTATCTGAAACATCTCTAAGCTTACAAGCTCTCTTTTTTTAAAATCACCCACAGGTTGCTGTAGATGCTTTTCCCTTTTTCCCTGCTCACCACACACACACACACACACACACACACACACACACACTCTACTTAGCATAAACTCCATTCAAATCTTGAGTATTTGTTGATCTTCTACTATGATCCAAGGACTGTGAGAAGTGCTATGGACTGTAAAAAATTAGAAAAGTAAGGCACATGCTCATAAAACCAATAGTAAAGGTATCATTGGGTGTACAAATACTGGGTATGCAAGTCCGAGCAAAATTTCACAGAAAGGTCATTTGTTAAGATGATAACCATACAGCCTTAGTCAACTCACTTAACCTTCAATGTTTTAATATCTTCATCTGGATATTGGTGGTAAAAAAATACATAAAACGGCTCCAAGGAGTGAATAAAATTTTCTCTAATGAGCTATGTAAATATAAGGGAAAAGTAGAAATACATTCTGTGGGAGTAATTAGAAAAGCCTAATTGTTGAAGGATGCAGATGAGACAGCTTCTGGATCCCAACAGTCATATTTCAGTAAGCAAAGCATTGAGAGCATATTACAAGCAAAAAGGATGACATGAGTAGAATCAGATGACAAAGTGCTGCCTACTTGGAGGAATAGTCAACGGCAGGGTTCAACAGAAATATTGGAGGATACAGAGAAGCAGAGGAAAGCAAAAACTGGGAAGATAGGCTGGGGTCAACCATTAAAGACATTATGTGCCCAGATTCCAGAGAAATATGGATACTGGCATAAAGCTAGGTAGAAGATATTCCAGGCATTTGAACACAGTTATGATATAAAACACAGTAGGAGCACAAAGTCACAGACCTCAGGTTGAGGTCAATATACAGATGTTTTGCTCAAGAAAGCGTTTTATTGTCATTTAAAAATTAACTTATTCTCTGTAGGTAGGGTCTGCTCATCACCAGTTTGCTATAGGATTCACCCACCCTATTGTTTTATGTGTTAACACATTTATGTTACTTCCCTTTCCTAGGAAATGCGTGGGGTTTTAAAATCTGATTATGTGAAGCTCTGAGAAAAATTAATCTGGTGCCAGGATGGAGGATGAAATAAAGACGAGAAGAGGAGGAACAAGTTAGGAGGGACAGATTTCATACACTTATCTATAGATTTCCCAGCACAATTCTAGATTGAACCAGTGCTGTGGTGTTACAGCCTTGAGGTCAGAAGATTTCAGTGTGAGGGTTTCAAAATCTGAAATACTGCTACATCAACTATTCATTTGTCTAACAAACCAGCTTTGACAACTGATCACTTATCCAGGACATGTCCTGTATGGAGCATAGGGTACAGAGACATTTTAAGGAGAAATATTTCTAGGTGTGCAGCTCAAGTTTTAATCTCTTCTAGAGAATCAAACCAAAGAAATAAGCATGCTGTGTACTCTCTGTAGCTCATGTTCAGGGCTTTGTGGGAAATTTCAAAAATATATCATATGTAGTTCTGGCCTTCAAGAAGTTCACAATCTAGGTGAGAAAGCAGAACATAAATACACAGAAAAAAATGTGATGGAAGGATTAAGTTACAGCAGAAGGGATGTCTCAAAATAGAGTGTGATTAATTGCCAAATGAATTTAAGTCTCATCTTCTTTACTAACTAATTAGCTGTGTAATCTTAGACACATTGGTTAATCTCCTTGAAAAATTTTTTTTTCTGACTTATATTCTTAGAATTAAAATGATTATATTTTCTTCCTTACCAGAGAGTTATGAGAACCAAAGAGAATTAAAGAAACAAAATTTTGGAGTGTAAGGGAACTTGATAATATCTAACATCTCTTTAATTTCCAGATAAGGGAAACTGAGGTGCACAGGTTCTATGAGGTATGTTCCCAAAGCTAATGAGCTGGTAATAATTGATACTATACACTTATTTTTAAATGTACACATATTTATCCCATTAATAATTGTTGAAAGTCTATGCTCAAGGTCCTGTTTTAGGCTCTGCAGAATAGTGAACAAAATGGACACCGTATCTTCTGCTTTCTAAGAATTTACAGCCTCTCAGAGAAGACAGACATTAAGCACAAAATGACAAGTGGGATGGGGATACCAAACAGGAAATTTATAGTATGAAAAAAGTGCAAGGCGCAGGTTTTAGGCCCAGCATGTGAGATCAGGGAGGGCACCCTGAGATGGGATATCTATGCTCAGAGATAAAGTAATACATCTCTATTGAGGACAAATTGAGACTAGAACACATGTCTTTTGAATTGAAGGTCAGTGTTCTTTCTTTAAAAGTATCTTACAAGACTTTGGATTTAATCTCCACATGTAAACTATAAAACTACACAAAAAATATATAAAACAATTAATTTCATGCACTGGATAACAAAGAATGGATGATTGATTCCTGAAATAAGGAAACACAGGAAGTGAGCCTACAATCACCTGGCTTTCTATCTGAGGGCACTTTCAGGACCACAGAATAAGGAGATGTGGTCTGAAACAGCCTGAAAGACTCAGTATGCTGAGGAGACAGCGGTCAGAGTTCAAGGAGACCAGAGCACCCAAAATTTGCAGAGCAGAGTACCAAAAGGAAGAAGCTAAGCTATGGAGATAAATCACCCCAGAAATCTTCATAGTGCTTCTCTTGAGTGACTGAATACCAATCTGCATATCCATAGAGTGATAAATCATGAGTCTAGGCAAAGCCAAACTCAAACAAACAAAAACAAAAATAAGAATTTACAAGGGAAAAATAAACTTCTTTCATTTTTTAAAAGTATAATTAAATAACAATGCTATATTTGTCTCAGGTGTACAACATAATGATTCAACAATTCTACACATTATTCAGTGCTCATCAAGACCAGTGTACTCTTGATCCCTTTACTTCACTCACAAAAGTAATTTTAAGCTCTAACATTACTGCAGCTTACTCTGGACTTAAAATGATTCAAATCTACAACGTATCAGTATAGGTTTATTCTTGGTTAAAAAATAATGTACCACTCTGACACTCTGAGGAGTGATGTTGGTAATGAGGGGGAGTTCCTCGCATGTGTAGAGATGGGGGGTGTATGAGAAATCTTTGTACTTTCCTTTCAATTTTGTTAAAACCACTCTAAAAAAATAAGTTCTTAAAAAAAAAAAGTCTAACCTCAGTCCAATCCTATAGGGAGTTGGAGTATGGTTGTATCACGAAGGCCAATAATATGAGGACAGGTGGTGAAAGGTAATACTTTGGCACTGGGTACTGGCGCTTCACACAGCATCACGCACGTCCTGGTGCCTGTTAGTTACTTCGCCTGCGGTTGTGGCTCCTTCACAAACCCACAGGTGCCATCACCAACGACTGGCCTCTGCCTGTGACAGGGTGTGGATCCATCTCTCTCGTCATTGCTTCCAGCATCAGAGGAACATTCCAGGAACAGAGAGAGGCATGGGGCGCACTGGTTTGTCCCAACACAATGCTATAAAAGGAAAATGGATGGGCTGTTTCCAAGGGGACTTTGGGGGGCTAGCGGACATTGACTGACTCTAATGTACCAGAGGCCTAGTTAGTCACTTAACACAGTCATCTTGCTAAGTCGCATGCTGATCCAGAGAAACAGTTACTTCTGAAGCCAGTTTTTAGGTAAAGAAACCGGTTCATAAGCATCAAAATTAGGATTGTAACCTGGTTGTCTAATTCCCATCTCTGGTTGGCATGTGTGATGTGTGCGGACAATGACATTGTGTTTATCACCATTATCACAGGCACCCTTGTTGGGCACTGTCCCTGGGCTTTCCTACTAGGCAATAATGGGACTTTTGTGGGTTGTGCTGACTCCCTGGCCGCCTCTGTGGCCTCATCAGTCCTATGGAGGCCTCCCATAACCTTACAAGTGGTGGTGTCCGACCACTTCTAGTCGGAGCTTCCTACTTCTCTATGTCGGCTGGGACAGAGGTGGCCAAATGAATACCACCACAATGCCACCATGATAAGACAAAAACAATAAAGAAAGCCTGGAGGAATCAATACTCTATTGTTGCAGAGTACCAGGATGGAAATTGCTTTCAAAGGGAAGCAAACGTCACTCTTCTTTAAAATTGACTGGAGCACGACACAGTTTCCTTTAATAAGAGTCTCCGGAGAAGAGGCCCAGCGATTAAAATTGTTAATTACTCGTTCCAAAATTCAAATGTTCTTAGTGACTAGTCATCTGCATGTGTATTAGGTGTCCACAATAGTTATAGTCATGCAGTTCAATATGCTCACGAGTAAGGAGAGCCGAATTTAAGAGAGAATTAGCAGGGCTGTCTCAGAGACTTTGAAATGTATTCTGGAAACAGAAAAGAAGAAAGAGGCCTGTGATTTAGAATGATTGCATGAAAATCACACAGTAAAAGACATTACCTTTCCACGTCCTGAAGGACAGCGTTTTGCTAATTTCTGTCTTTCTGTCTTTCTGTCTGGCCAGGTACGATGTAGGAACTGATATTCAAGGTGTTGGTGAAATAGAATCTGAAACAGACAGTTATGGCAAAATGAGATACCATAAAACACCAAATGTTGGTGAGGATGAGGAACAAGTGGAGCCCTCAACCATTGCTGGTGGAATATAAAATGTTACTTTGAGAAAGGTAGCATTTCTTATGACCTGAAAGTATGTACTGACAAAAAAAAAATGTTGTTAAAGAATATTATAGCATCTTTATTTAAAATAGTCAAAACTTGGGAAAAGCCTAGATTTCTATCACTAAGAGGATGGATAAACAAACAGAAGTCTATTTGGATATAATGGAATGCTATTATAGAGAAGAATGAACTGATGCTGCAAATAACATCATGAATGAATCCTTCCAAAAAAACAATATGCTGAGTAAAAGATAACTTTGTACAGAACATGTACTAATGATGTCGTTGTATGAAATTCTAGAAAAAAAATCAACACATACATATCTAGTTCTAGCAAAACTAAATTATGATGAAATAAAAATCAGAAGAGTGTGTGTCCACTCTCACCACTGTTGTTCAACATAGTACCGGAAGTCCTAGCCTCGGCAATCAGACAGCAAAAAGAAATAAAAGGCATTCAAACCCACAAAGAAGAAGTCAAACTCTCCCTCTTCATGGACGACATGGTACTGTATGTAGGCAACCCAAACGATTTCACCAAAGAATTGCTAGAACTGATACAGGAATTCAGCAAAGTCACAGGATGTAAAATCAAGGCATGGAAATCAGTTGCATTTCTATACATTAACAATGAAGCAGCAGAAAGAGAAATCAGAGAATTGATCCCATTTACATTTGCACTAAAAACCATAAGATACCTCAGAATAAACCCAACCAAAAATAAAGGATCTGTACTTCGAAGACTATAGAACACTTATGAAAGAAATTGAGGAAGATATCAAGAAATGGCAAAACATTCTGTGTTCATGGTTGGAAGAACAAATATTGTTAAAATATCTATGCTACCCAGAGCAGTATGATCCCAGTCGAAACACCATCAACATTTTTCACAGACCTGCAAAAAATAATCCTAAAATTTGTATGGAACCAGAAAAGACCTCTAATAGCCAGAAGACTGTTGAAAAAGAAAACCAAAGCTGGGGACATCACAATCCCTGACTTTAAGGGGTTACAAAGCTGTGGTCATCTAGACAGTGTGGGCCTGGCACAAAAACAGACACATAGATCAATGGAACAGAACAGAGAACCCAGAAATGGGCCCTCAACTCTATGGCCAACTATCTTCAAAAAAGGTTGTGGTATCAAGCCCCCTGTTGGCTCAGCACTAAGTGTGAAGTCTGTTTCAGACTCTCTCTCTCTCAAATAAATAAATAAAAATCTTAAAAGAAAAGATGTGGAATGTTACTCAGGCATTAAAAAAAATGAAATCTTAGCCATTTCCAATGATGTGGGTGGAACTAGAGGGTATTATGCTAAGCAAAATAAGTCAGAGAAAGACAAATCTATGATTTCATTCATGCGGAATTTAAGAAACAAAACAGATGAACATAGGGGAAGGGAAGGAAAAATAAGATAAAAACAGGGAGGGATGAAAACCACAAGAGACTCTTAACCCTAGGGAACAAACTCAGGGTTACTGGAGGGGAGATGGTGATGGGATGATTGGGTGATGGGCTCTGAGAAGGGCTCTTGATGAAATGAGCACTGAGTGGTATATGCAACTGACAAATCACTAAATTCTACCCACAAAACTAAGAGCCCACTATATGTCAGCTAAATTGAGTTTATTTATTTATTTTTAATATTTTATTTATTCATGAGACAGAGAGAGAGGGGGGCGGAGACACAGGCAGAGGCAGACACAGGCAGAGGGAGACACAGGCTCCATGGAGGGAGCTCGATGCAGGACTCGATCCTGGGTCTCTAGGATCACACCCCAGGCTGAAGGCAGGCGCTAAACCACTGAGCCACCCAGGCTTCCCACTAAACTGAATTTAAATGAAAGTTTAAAAAACAACAACAACAGTAGTTGCCTGCTGATCATGGTGGCTGGAGGCATTTGGGGGCCACAGTTCCCCATTGAATGGGAAAGAATGTTAAGAAACTATCAGAAGTGGTGGCAATATTTTGTATCTTAATAGAGATTAGGATTATCTAAGCATCCGTATTTGTCAAAAGCCATCACATATTCATTTAAAATTTTTAATACTTCATTGTATGTGACTTTTACCTCAAAACAAAAATAAAAATAAATAAAATTTGAATTCTAATAAATGATAAGTATGATGAAGTGTTTAGTGAGAAGTGTACTAATGTTTGTAATATTTTTGACAGATTTATTGAGGAATATTTTACATAGAATAAACCTCACATTTAAATTGTAGAATTTGGTAAGTTTTGACATAAGTATACACTTATAAGTTATCACCAAATCATGCCCCTCCTTACTCACCAGCATTTGGTGCTGTTAGTTTTTGGATTTTGGCCTTCTTTTTTCCTTTCTTTTCTTTTCTAAGTATTATCTGTATATTTTGATGTCAGCCCTTTATCAGATTTGTGTTTTGCAAAGATTTCTTTTTACTTTGTGGCTTATCTTTTCATTCTCTGAACAGTGTCTTTTGCAGAACAGATTTTTTTTTTATTGTTAATTTTAATAAAGTCAACATTTCCTTTCATGGGCTGTGCTTTTGGTATTGTATCTAAAATTTTATCACTAAACTCGAGGTCACCTAGATGTTTTTCTACATTGCCGTTAGAAGCTGTGGCTTTGCATTTTACATTAGATCTGTGATCCACCCTGTTCATTTTTATAATTGCAACCTTATTTGAAAATAGTCTTTGCCAATGTAATCAAGTTAGGATCATGTTATTAGGGTGGGCTGTAGCCCAGTTAGACTGATGGTTGTATTAGAAGAGGTAATTGGACACAGGGACAGACACGCGAGAGATCCTGCAGTGGGAGATCCTGCAGGGGGAGATCCTGCAGGGGGAGATCCTGCAGACACACAGGGAGAAAGTGGCCTTCTGACGACGGAAGCAGAGGTTGGAGTTGTGTTGTCACAAACCAAAGCATGTTCAGGGTTATAAGAAGCTGGAAGAGGCAAGGAAGGATACACTCTCAGACTAGGTTTTGGAGGCAGGGTGGCCCTTCCAGCACTTTGATTTCAGACTTTAAGCCTTCAGAACTGTGAGAGAATAAATTTTTGTTGTTTTAAAACATCCAATGATGGTACTTTGTTACAGCAGTTTTAAGAAACTAATATAATTGAGATTGCACCACTGCTATACACCGAAGTAGGAAACACGGATATCTTAATGATATTGAATCTTCCTATTAGTGAATATTGAATATCTCTCCATTAATTGAGAGCTTTGGTTTATTTCATTTCTTTCATGAGTATTTTGCAGTTTTACTAATATAGATCTTGTACATGTATTATAATATTTATACCTAAGTGCTTAATTTTTTGATTAATGTAAATGGTGTTCTGGGATCCCTGGGTGGCGCAGCGGTTTGGCGCCTGCCTTTGGCCCAGGGCGCGGTCCTGGATATCCGGGATCGAATCCCATGTCAGGCTCCCGGTGCATGGAGCCTGCTTCTCCCTCTGCCTGTGTCTCTGCCTCTCTCTCTCTCACTGTGTGCCTATCATAAATAAATAAAAGTTAAAAAAAAATGTAAATGGTGTTCTTTGTAATGTCAAATCCCAGTTGCTCATGCTTAGTATATAGGAAAACAATTGACTTTTATGTATTAACCTTCTATCCCAAAACCTTGCTCTAATTGCCTATTCTGAGAATGTTTTGTCAAGTCTTCATAATTTTCTATATAGATGATCATGTTATCTGTGAACAAAGACAGTTTTACTTCTTCCTTTCCAATCCATGTACCTTTTATTTCTTTTAAAAAATCTTATTGCATTAGGTAGGCTTCCAGTATTATGTTGATTAGGAGTAGCGAAAGGAGATATCCATGCCTTGTTCTTGATGAGGTGAACAGAATCTGCTACTCCAAAATATGTCTCTTTGACATAAAGATTATCTTAAGCTTATTATTTTTAAGAAAGAGCAGAATCAAGGGAAAAGCTCTGAAAACTGAGTAAAAGTAACTCTTTCATAAGGAAAATTTGCATTTATAAGGGAAATCTCTACTTGTAAAGGTACTTCCTGTCTGCCAGCATAAGGATAACTAAATTTCTAGAAATTCTTATCAATGGAGAAGACAAGGACTTAAATCTGTAAAACAATCTCAGCCCTATTTACTTTGCTTTTTCTAATAACCTCCCATAACTACACCACTTTCAGTTTAGTCTTCACTTATTTCTTTCCATTATTATGGATAATATTTAGTGCTTTTTTTCAAGCATAGTAGTTTTTTTTTTTTTATTGGATTGCAGACATTGTGAATTTTATATATTAGAGGGTTAGTTTTCTATTCCAAACATATTCTTGAGCTTTGTTCTGGATCACAATTAAGTTACTTGAAAATATTTTGTTCTTTCTGGGCCTTGCTTTTAAAATTTGTTGGGTGGAAGAACACAATTTCTGAGCATAGATCTGAGTATTCCCAACTACAGAGGCAAGATTTCTGTGTATCCAATGCCCTATGAATGAATAGTGGGATTTTCTAGTCGGGCTGCTGAGACTAATTAAGATTCCTCACTTTCTGTGAGTTCAGGGCATGGTTATCTTTAAGGTGTTTTGTTTTGTTTTGGTGAGGGGGGTCTTTCTGTGATCTTGAATGGTTTTCTCACATGTATGCACTGAGTAGTGTTCAGTCAAGACCCCAAGGGGGATCCTTTGCAGATCTCTGAGGGCTTCATCTCTGGACATGTGTCTCCTCTCTAGCACTCAACTCTGTGAACTCTGTTTGGATTTCTCCAGACTGTGATCTCCGTCTCTGCAATGCAGTCTTAGCCAGTCTCTGCCTGGTTGCTGTCACTTTGCATTGCAGTCTGGAAACATCCTTGGGGTAGTAACCTGGGTCTACTCCCGAGCTCATGTCCTTGTTTTATATATCTCAGAGATCATTATTCCATGCTGCCTTCTATAGAGTGCCTAAAAATCTTTATTTCATGTTCGTCCATTTTTTTTTTTTATTTTTTAGCCAGGAGGGAAAGTCAATCCCTGCTACTTTATTTTGTCAGAAGGGCATTTCCTTAATGTCTATTATTAGTTTTGAAAAGCAACAGCAGGCTAATTTGATAGTTGGATAGAATATAAAGTTAGATGGATAGACCTGTGGTACAACATATCTAATAGAATGTTAATGACAGAATTTGAGTTTGAGTATGCGATAGCTCACTAGCTGAGCTTCTAATGCTTGAAAAAAAAAATTAAAGTTGGAGGGAAAATGTTATGCCCTAGATTTGGATAGATCTGGCCCACCCACTGTGTACCCTGCAGAGATTTCTTGTGCAAGTCAGTTTTCATTGTGAGGAAGTTCTGCAGGCAGGGAGAGCGGAGGGCAAATCTGATTGCTGGTCTCTTCCAAGGGGAAAGACCTTAGAGATAAAGGTGTGTGACTACTGAGTCCTCCTCCATCTCCATTCCCTTTAACTCTGGCTTGTTTGGCCTGCATGATGTTCCTAGTGCACGTCATTTCTGTGGCCCGGCAATCTGCCAGCCTAGCAAGGGAAAGGCAACAATCTGGGAACGTATCATTTGGAAGGAATGGTATGTATGGGCTGTTAAGCTGCTTTCTGTTACCTCTCTTAAAGAAAATTGTAATAGGTCTTGCTCCTTAATGCCTGGGCTGAGCTTTTTTTCTGTTTTCACCATAAACTGCTTTTTTTTTTTTTTTCCTGTTTCACCATAAACTGCTTCAATGCTTTTAAATGCATTGAAGGCAACAATTAAATATTTCCAATGGGGATTCTGAAATGACTTTGGGGGGTCTGCTCTGGGGGTCAAATTCAGAGTTCCCATTGAAACATTACAATCTCCAAATCCCTCTAATGGTTTGGCAAATGAAGAAAATAAAAGGACAAAAGTAGAAACCCAGCAGGGCCTGGGGCAGCCACATGACAGTCAGCATGAGCTGTTCCAAAGCCACATTGATTTTTTGTCTGCTTATCTTAATGACCTCACAGTCCTGGTGTACTAATGGGTCTATAAACAAATAGATGCAGTGCCCCTGCTTTAAATTGGCTTTTTTAAAGGTTTGTTTATATGAGACAGGGCAGCACAAAAGCAGGGCCATCATTCTATATTAATCTGCAGATTCAAAACAATCCCAATCAAACTCTGAGCAGTTGTGTGCATGTGTGGTTGTAAAACTGACAAATCATTTCTAAAATTCACATAGAAATATAAAGGACAAAGAATAATCAAGGTAATTTTGAAGAGCAAAACGAAATAATTCTTATAGATATCAAGGTGTATTGTAAAGCAATACTTGTTTAGGCAGTAAATTGGTGGTATGAGGATAGATATTCTGGCCAATGGAACACAATAGAACCAAGAATTAGATGTGTGGATATATAATCACTTAATTTATGATATAAGCATTACTCAGTACAGTGGGGAAAATAACATTCTTTTAATATATGTTGGTGAGACAGTCAGACATCTATGTGGAGACTTTGGGCTTGCAAGTCAGAGATGGTTCCATATTGTCAGGCAAGTCTGGTCCTTACCTTTTTTTTTTTTTAATTTATTTTTTATTGGTGTTTAATTTACTAACATACAGAATAACCCCCAGTGCCCGTCACCCATTCACTCCCACCCCCCGCCCTCCTCCCCTTCTACCACCCTTAGTTCGTTTCCCAGAGTTAGCAGTCTTTACGTTCTGTCTCCCTTTCTGATATTTCCCACACATTTCTTCTCCCTTCCCTTATATTCCCTTTCACTATTATTTATATTCCCCAAATGAATGAGAACATATAATGTTTGTCCTTCTCCGACTGACTTACTTCACTCAGCATAATACCCTCCAGTTCCATCCACGTTGAAGCAAATGGTGGGTATTTGTCATTTCTAATAGCTGAATAATATTCCATTGTATACATAAACCACATCTTCTTTATCCATTCATCTTTCGTTGGACACCGAGGCTCCTTCCACAGTTTGGCTATCATGGCCATTGCTGCTATAAACATCGGGGTGCAGGTGTCCCGGCGTTTCATTGCATTAATATCTTTGGGGTAAATCCCCAACAGTGCAATTGCTGGGTCGTAGGGCAGGTCTATTTTTAACTCTTTGAGGAACCTCCACACAGTTTTCCAGAGTGGCTGCACCAGTTCACATTCCCACCAACAGTGTAAGAGGGTTCCCTTTTCTCCGCATCCTCTCCAACATTTGTTGTTTCCTGCCTTGTTAATTTGCCCCATTCTCACTGGTGTGAGGTGGTATCTCATTGTGGTTTTGATTTGTATTTCCCTGATGGCAAGTGATGCAGAGCATTTTCTCATATGCATGTTGGCCATGTCTATGTCTTCCTCTGTGAGATTTCTCTTCATGTCTTTTGCCCATTTCATGATTGGATTGTTTGTTTCTTTGGTGTTGAGTTTAATAAGTTCTTTATAGATCTTGGAAACTAGCCCTTTATCTGATAGGTCATTTGCAAATATCTTCTCCCATTCTGTAGGTTGTCTTTTAGTTTTGATGACTGTATACTTTGCTGTGCAAAAGCTTCTTATCTTGATGAAGTCCCAATAGTTCATTTTTGCTTTTGTTTCTTTTGCCTTCGTGGATGTATCTTGCAAGAAGTTACTGTGGCCGAGTTCAAAAAGGGTGTTGCCTGTGTTCTCCTCTAGGATTTTGATGGCATCTTGTCTCACATTTAGATGTTTCATCCATTTTGAGTTTATCTTAGTGTATGGTGAAAGAGAGTGGTCTAGTTTCATTCTTCTGCATGTGTATGTCCAATTTTCCCAGCACCATTTATTGAAGAGACTGTCTTTCTTCCAATGGATAGTCTTTCCTCCTTTATCGAATATTAGTTGACCATAAAGTTCAGGGTCCACTTCTGGGTTCTCTATTCTGTTCCACTGATCTATGTGTCTGTTTTTGTGCCAGTACCACACTGTCTTGATGACCACAGCTTTGTAGTACAACCTGAAATCTGGCATTGTGATGCCCCCAGATATGGTTTTCTTTTTTTAAAATTCCCCTGGCTATTCGGGGTCTTTTCTGATTCCACACAAATCTTAAAATAATTTGTTCTAACTCTCTGAAGAAAGTCCATGGTATTTTGATAGGGATTGCATTAAACGTGTATATTGCCCTGGGTAACATTGACATTTTCACAATATTAATTCTGCCAATCCATGAGCATGGAATATTTTTCCATCTCTTTGTGTCTTCCTCAATTTCTTTCAGAAGTGTTCTATAGTTTTGAAGGTATAGATCCTTTACATCTTTGGTTAGGTTTATTCCTAGGTATCTTATGCTTTTGGGTGCAATTGTAAATGGGATTGACTCCTTAATTTCTCTTTCTTCAGTCTCATTGTTAGTGTATAGAAATGCCACTGATTTCTGGGCATTGATTTTGTATCCTGCCATGCTACCAAATTGCTGTATGAGTTCTAGCAATCTTGGGGTGGAGACTTTTGGGTTTTCTATGTAGAGTATCATGTCATCGGTGAAGAGGGAGAGTTTGACTTCTTCTTTGCCAATTTGAATGCCTTTAATGTCTTTTTGTTGTCTGATTGCTGAGGCTAGGACTTCCAGTACTATGTTGAATAGCAGTGGTGAGAGTGGACATCCCTGTCTTGTTCCTGATCTTAGGGGAAAGGCTCCCAGTGCTTCCCCATTGAGAATGATATTTGCTGTGGGCTTTTCATAGATGGCTTTTAAGATGTCGAGGAATGTTCCCTCTATCCCTACACTCTGAAGAGTTTTGATCAGAAATGGATGCTGTATTTTGTCAAATGCTTTCTCTGCATCTAATGAGAGGATCATATGGTTTTTGGTTTTTCTCTTGCTGATATGATGAATCACATTGATTGTTTTACGGGTGTTGAACCAGCCTTGTGTCCCAGGGAGAAATCCTACTTGGTCATGGTGAATAATTTTCTTAATGTACTGTTGGATCCTATTGGCCAGTATCTTGTTGAGAATTTTTGCATCCATGTTCATCAGGGATATTGGTCTGTAATTCTCCTTTTTGGCGGGGTCTTTGTCTGGTTTTGGAATTAAGGTGATGCTAGCCTCATAGAACGAATTTGGAAGTACTCCATCTCTTTCTATCTTTCCAAACAGCTTTAGGAGAATAGGTATGGTTTCTTCTTTAAACGTTTGATAAAATCCCCTGTGAAGCCATCTGGCCCTGGACTCTTGTGTCTTGGGAGGTTTTTGATGACTGCTTCAATTTCCTCCCTGGTAATTGGCCTGTTCAGGTTTTCTATTTCTTCCTGTTCCAGTTTTGGTAGTTTGTGGCTTTCCAGGAATGCGTCCATTTCTCCTAGATTGCCTAATTTATTGGCGTATAGCTGTTCATAATATGTTTTTAAAATCGTTTGTATTTCCTTGGTGTTGGTAGTGATCTCTCCTTTCTCATTCATGATTTTATTAATTTGAGTCTTCTCTCTCTTCTTTTTAATAAGGCTGGCTAATGGTTTATCTATCTTATTAATTCTTTCAAAGAACCAACTCCTGGTTCTGTTGATCTGTTCCACAGTTCTTCTGGTCTCGATTTCGTTGAGTTCTGCTCGAATCTTTATTAACTCCCTTCTTCTCTTGGGTGTAGGATCTATTTGCTGTTTTTTCTCTAGCTCCTTTATGTGTAAGGTTAGCTTTTGTATTTGAGTTCTTTCCAGTTTTTGAATGGATGCTTGTATTGCGATGTATTTCCCCCTCAGGACTGCTTTTGCTGCATCCCAAAGATTTTGAACGGTTGTATCTTTATTCTCATTAGTTTCCATGAATCTTTTTAATTCTTCCTTAATTTCCTGGTTGACCCTTTCATCTTTTAGCAGGATGGTCCTTAACCTCCACGTGTTTGAGGTCCTTCCAAACTTCTTGTTGAGATTTAGTTCTAATTTCAAGGCATTATGGTCTGAGAATATGCAGGGGACGATCCCAATCTTTTGGATCGGTTCAGACCCGATTTGTGACCCAATATGTGGTCTATTCTGGAGAAAGTTCCATGTGCACTTGAGAAGAATGTGTATTCAGTTGAGTTTGGATGTAAAGTTCTGTAGATATCTGTGAAATCCATCTGGTCCAGTGTATCATTTAAAGCTCTCGTTTCTTTGGAGATGTTTTGCTTAGAAGACCTATCGAGTATAGAAAGAGCTAGATTGAAGTCACCAAGTATAAGTGTATTATTATCTAAGTATTTCTTCACTTTGGTTAATAATTGATTTATATATTTGGCGGCTCCCACATTCGGGGTATATATATTGAGGATTGTTGAGTCCTCTTGTTGAGTAGATCCTTTAAGTATGATATAGTGTCCCTCTTCATCCCTCACTACAGTCTTCAGGGTAAATTTTAGTTGATCTGATATAAGGATGGCTACCCCTGCTTTCTTTTGAAGACCATTCGAATGGTAAATGGTTCTCCAACCTTTTATTTTCAGGCTGTAGGTGTCCTTCTGTCTAAAATGAGTCTCTTGTAGACAGCAAATAGATGGGTCCTGCTTTTTTATCCAGTCTGAAACCCTGCGCCTTTTGATGGGGTCATTAAGCCCATTCACATTCAGAGTTACTATTGAGAGATATGAGTTTAGTGTCATCATGATATCTATTCAGTCCTTGTTTTTGTGGAATGTTCCACTGAACTTCTTCTTAAAGGGGAATTTTAAGAGTCCCCCTTAAAATTTCTTGCAGAGCTGGTTTGGAGGTCACATATTCTTTCAGTTCCTGCCTGTCTTGGAAGCTCTTTTATCTCTCCTTCCATTTTGAATGAGAGCCTTGCTGGCTAAAGTATTCTTGGTTGCATGTTCTTCTCATTGAGGACCCTGAATATATCCTGCCAGCCCTTTCTGGCTTGCCAGGTCTCTTGGAGAGGTCTGCTGTTACCCTAATACTCCTCCCCATAAAAGTCAGGGATTTCTTGTCTCTTGCTGCTTTAAGGATCTTCTCTTTATCTTTTGAATTTGCAAGCTTCACTATTAAATGTCGAGGTGTTGGATGGTTTTTATTGATTTTAGGGGGGGATCTCTCTATTTCCTGGATCTGACTGCCTGTTTCCCTTCCCAGATTAGGAAAGTTTTCAGCTAGAATTTGTTCAAATACATATTCTGGCCCTCTGTCCCTTTCGGCACCCTCGGGAACACCAATGAAATGTAAGTTTTTCTTCCTCAGGCTGTCGTTTATTTCCCTTAATCTATCTTCATGGTCTTTTAATTGTCTCTTTTTTCCTCAGTTTCCCTCTTTGCCATCAACTTGTCTTCTATGTCACTCACTCGTTCTTCCACCTCGTTAACCCTCGTCGTTAGGACTTCTAGTTTGGTTTGCATCTCATTCAATTGATTTTTAATTTCTGCCTGATTAACTCTAAATTCTGCAGTCATGAAGTCTCTTGAGTCCTTTAAGCTTTTTTCTAGAGCCCCCAGTAGCTGTATAATAGTGCTTCTGAATTGGCTTTCTGACATTGAATTGTAATCCAGGTTTTGTAGCTCTGTGGTAGAGAGGACTGTTTCTGATTCTTTCTTTTGAGGTGAGGTTTTCTTTCTAGTCATTTTGCTCAGTGCAGAGTGGCCAAAAGCAAGTTGTATTGGGAAAAGGAGAAAAAGAGAGGAGAGAAAAAAGGAAAGAAAAGAGAAAGAGAAAAAAAAGGAAGAAAAAAACGAAAAAAAAAAAAAGAAAAAGAGAAAGAAAAGGAAAGAAAAAAGGGGGGTGGGGGAAGGAAACAAATCAAAAAGCAAAACAAAACAAAACAAAACAAAAACAACCACGGGGGAGTATCTTCTGATTCTGTGTACTTTAAGTCCTTAGGCTTCTCCTGGAAGTTGTCAGTCTAGCTGGTCTTCCGGGGGAGGGGCCTGTTGTGCTGATTTTCAGGTGTTAGCACTTGGGGGAGCTGCTGTGCCCCCGCCTGGTGCAGGGCTCGGTGGGGGTTGTTTACCCCGTGAGGCCGCAGGAGGAACAGCCCCAGTGGCGGGGCAGCTCTGGAAACCTGGATTCAGCTCCGGCAGGAACTCCGGAGCTCTCCGTCTGCAGGGCCTGGAGGCTCGGGGCGGGGCCGCTGATCTGCTCAGCTGGGGCAGGAGCGTCCTTGCTGTCCTGGGCCCTCCCGGCCTCTGCCTGTCCCGGGGGAGGCCGGATCCTGGGCTGTGTCCCGGCGCCCTGTGCTCCGGAGCCTGCGCTGGTGGATTCGCGCTCCCGGGCCGCGCAGCCCCCTCCGCGGAGCCGCCGCCCGAGCCCCTTCAGCTGCTCCGGTCCCGCCGGGTCCCGCCGTGCACGCTGCAGCCCTTAGGGAGCTCGGCGCACTCCCCCGGGGCGCAGGTGTCTGTTAGTGTCTCCGGGAGCCCGAGGGCATCCCCGCCCTCCTGGGTCCTGCTCCACCTCCCCGCGAGCCCCTTTCCCCCGGGAAGGTCGGTGCAGCTCCTGCGTCTCCGGGACGGGGCTCTCCTGTCCTGGGGACACTCGCCCCGGCCTCAGCCCGGCTCCTCGTGGGCCCCTCCCCCTTGGAGGCCTTTGTGTCTTTATTTCTTTTTCCCCGTATTTCTACCTTGATAGAAGCGCAAACTCTTCTCACTGTTGCATTCCAGCTGTTCTCTTTTTAATTCTCAGGCCGAATTCATAGATTTTCAGGATAATTTGAAGGTTTTCTAGGTAATTTGGTGGAGACAGGTGATTTGGAGACCCTGCTCTTCTGCCACCGTGCCCCCTTTCTCTGGTCCTTACCTTTCACCATAAACCATAACAACAACAAAATGGCCATTCTGGGTGAATTGCAGATGCAATCTGAAAACCACCCAATAAAGCACTTGAAAGGCATACATAGGAGAACGTCTTCATGATCTTAAAATAGAGAAAGATTTCCCAAAGACTATGCAAGATTTTTAAAAAGGAAAACAAGCAAAAAAGATGTTGATTTAAATTATATTATAATTAAGAACTTCCGTTAATCAAAAAATACTCCATTAAGAGTGTGGAAAGATAACCCAGATGTGCAATACACATATCTGAAAAAGATCTTATATCTAGAATGCTAATTAGAAGAAACACAGAAGACCCTTAAAAATGGGCAAAAATCATAAAGAGGCTCTTCATAAGAGAATACTCAGTTGCCGATAGACGTAAGAACGTATCATACTCATTAGCCATCAGAGAAAACTATATGAAATACCACATGCACCTACCATAATGGTTGAGATGGAAAAAAAAAAAAAGTTCCACAAGTATAAAAAGTAATTTTATCTGGGATAGACTTGAAAATCAACAAACTGGAAAAGAAAGCCCAGCAAAAGGATCCCAGGTCTTTTTTTTTTTTTTAATAATAAATTTATTTTTTATTGGTGTTCAATCTGCCAACATACAGAATAACACCCAGTGCTCATCCCGTCCAGGTCTTTTTCTAAAGATTCTAGGGACAGTTGGTCTTATAAGAACAGGCTGTACCTTATTATCCTTTGAGACTCATCTTATGAAAATTTCCTGCTTTCTAAACACTCCTGCGTTGTTAGGCAAATTACTTCACCAGGTCATCGCAGGCCACACAGCAGGACTTTCTATTGTGGATCTAATTGTCCTAGCATCCTGTATCCAAAAGACTATTCTTTTCCTCACCGTATTGAGTGATGTCTTTATTATAAATTAGGTAATCATATGCTCACACATCTCATGTTTTGCTATTTTGTTCCATTAATCAGATTGTCTATCCTTGCACCAATAATATACTGACTACACCAAAATTGCTTAATTTTTAAAAAAATTTTTATTTAAGAGAGAGCACAGAAGCAGGAGGGAGGCGCAAAGGGAGAGAGAGAGAGAAGCTGACTCCCCGTGGAGCAGGAAGCCTGACCTGGGGCTCAATTCCAGGACCCAGAGATCATGACTTGAACCTAAGGCAGATGTCAAGCCAACCGAGCCACCCAGGTGCCCCTCAAAATTGCTTTACAATAGAAATTGAAATCTGCAAGAGTAAGTCATTTAGTTTCTGAGGGCTTGGGGGGCGAGGTACAGTTACCCATGCTTCCCTGATAGTTAGGAGGCTTTCAACAAGCAGTCAGGCAGGAGACGGCGAAGCCTCTGTGGCATGCTGAAGACCAGATATCCCTTTAATATCAAAGGTCATGCTGTCTTTTTCACATGATCAAATTTAGAGGGCACAGCATTTCCACTGAGATATGTTCCAGTGGGCTCGCTGATTTTCCCCCGAAGGATGCCCTCTTTCACCACTCTGCTCAGTGGTCACAACGGACAATCAATCACTCAATCTAGCATAACTCAGTATGTACTCGCCAAACACCGCCTAATCACAATCACTCTGCTAAGAGGTATGTGTAGAGGAAGAGGAAGGACAGATGAAGGACAGCGTACACTACCTGCCCTAAAGAGCTGGTAGTCTAGAGAATGAAACTAAATTAATTCACGAAGTATCTCAATAATCCAAATAAGACTGTAGTTCATGTAAAAATAAATGGTTTATAGAAAAAAACAATATAGGAATTCAAAGAAAGATGGAATCCACGAGTAGTCCTGACCAGCTTCCTGAGCCAGCCTTGAAGCTTTTGGGTAAGATTTCAACAGTGAAAATCTGGTCAGTGTCGTGGTTACAGCATCGCAGTCTCTGGAAAACCTCACATATTCTTGCTCAGAAGTAACCGTGCTTCTTTACTAATAAAGGAAGGTGCTGAGTGGTGAATAATGGGCGCAGCATAGTTCCACAGGAGCCCACCTGCTCATCCCGTAAGGATGCTGTAGTCGATCACGCCCTGCCTCCTCTGGTCCTGGGCAGGGCTGCATGGGTAAGGCTTTGCTAGCATTTGCTGGCAGCATGACGGAGTAGACTCATCAGTCCGACCTCATCTCTCTGAGGTCCTGTCTGGTTTAGTATGAGGAGCTAATGCAGTGAAGAGAGAGGACCAGGACCCACCCATCCCGGGTCTCTATCATCCTTGACTTTGTCCTAAGCCTGAGTTCTTGGGAGAACAATGCCACTTAGCATGAGGACCACATGGGATGTCCTGCTGATAGGGAGATCTCACAGTGGGAGCAGACCTTGGTACCCGTGAGGTTTAATGCTCATTTTAAAGGCAGCCAGCATCACACTCCACAGCCGTAATTGAGCTAGAACTGCAATTCAAGACTGGATTCTTACAAAACAGACTTCATTACTAAAACGCAAATAAATCCTTCCTAGCAAAAAGAAAGAACAAATTTGAGATTAGCCGGGATTTGTGGCCAAAGGAAAGGTGTTGGCCAACTGAAGTACCTAGGCACTAGATACACATCGCTAAGAACTTAGAATTCAAAGTAAATACACTTCCCTGTGCATACAAACAGGGAAGAAATGACCTCAAACGTATATCCAGAGGCGGGTTGGATATGAGTTAGTCGCAAATTAAGAGCAGAAGTATAAAAATGTGTTTGGGAGAATTACGGTCCAGGAAAATGGGCACGGAGCAGGGGAGCAATCAAGTGCTCCTTTGTCAGGGGCTTGCAGGGGTCCCACGTGTTGAGGCAAAGCCAGGAGGGGAGATGACCTGCATGGTAGCAGGCCCGTCATGGATACTGAGCAGTGATTTATTCCAAGAAGCATTGGGGACCATCAAGCCTCTGGAGCCAAGTACTAGTTGGCTTACCTTTCTGGCAATGGCTTTGGAACAATCTTGTGGAAGTGACTAATGCCTAAGGACTGGGGCCAAGAGGAAGCAGCAGGGAGGACAGTGCATGATGCTTGTTAGGATAACTGCAATTAGCCCCTCTGACAGACCAGATCTTTATTTCCACTCATCATGTAGGGGTATAGGGTAAGTTAATAGGAGCTAATACTGAGGAGGATAAAACAGGACATCGGTAAGTAGAAAAACTGTATATAGGCTCAGAGAGGCAGGATTTA
The DNA here is from genome assembly GCF_053574225.1 of Canis aureus. NCBI lineage: Eukaryota > Metazoa > Chordata > Mammalia > Carnivora > Canidae > Canis > Canis aureus. The sequence continues at coordinate 88,968,984 of NC_135613.1, read as the reverse complement.
CTTACTTTTTTTTTTCCTAATAGCTGACTGAGATGGGGGTAATTAGAAGAAAAAAACATCAGTACTTTTCTACTTTGCTATTACCAAAGACCCTCTGTTAAACTCCTAGTTATAGGTGATCCCCTCAGAATTACTGATAAATGACAATTTCTCATGCAGTTTACAATGTCCCTTAGTCCCATGTAGTTGGCAGGAGAGAGCGCAGACCTCTACTAAGAGAATGTGGAATTGCCTTTATAGATGTGTCTAATAAGAAGTTGCTGTGGCCAAGTTCAAGAAGGGTGTTGCCTGTGTCCTCCTCTAGGATTTTGATGGATTCTTGTCTCACATTTAGACATTTCAACCATTTTGAGTGTATCTTTGTGTCTGGTGTAAGAGAATGGTCTAGTTTCATTCTTCTGCACGTGGCTGTCCAATTTTCCCAGCACCACTTATTGATGAGATTGTCTTTTTTGCCAGCGGATATTCTTTCCTGCTTTGTTAAATATTAATTGACCATAGAGTTGAGGGCCCATTTCTGGGTTCTCTCTTCTGCTCCATTGATCTGTGTGTCTGTTTTTGTGCCAGGCCCACACTGTTTTAATGATCACAGCTTTGCAATACAGCTTGAAGTCAGGGATTGGGATGCCTCCGGCTTTGGTTTTCTTTTCTAACATTCCTCTGGCTATTCAGGGTCTTTTCTGGTTCCATACAAATCTTAGGATTGTTTGTTCCAACCCTGTGAAGAAAATGCATGGTATTTTCATAGGATTGCATTGAATGTGTAAATTGCTCTGGGTAGCATAGACGTTTTCACAACATTTATTCTTCCAATCCATAAGCATGGATTTTTTTTTCCCATCTCTTAATTAATTAATTAATTAATTAATTAATTAATTTATTCATGAGACACAGAGAGAGAGAGAGAGAGAGGCAGAGACACAGGCAGAGGGAGAAGCAGGCTCCATGCAGGGAGCCTGACGTGGGACTTGATCCTGGATCTCCAGGACCACAGCCTGGGCCGAAGGCAGGCACCAAACTGCTGAGCCACCCAGGGATCCCCTGATTTTTTTTTTTTTCAGAACTCTTCTGTAGTTTTTAAGAGTACAGATCCTTTATTTCTTTGGTTAGGTTTATTCCTAGGTAACTTATGATTTTGGGTGCAATTGTAAATGGTATGGATTACCTCATTTCTCTTTCGTCAGTCTCATTGTTAATGTGTATTGATATCTGTTCACTGATTTTGTATCCTGTTATGTTCCTAAATTGCTGTATGAGGTCTAGCAATCTTGGGGTGGAGTCTTTTGAGTTTTCTTTTTTGTTTTTTGTTTTTTGTTTTTTTTTAAACATTTTATTTATTTATTCATGAGAGACACACACAGAGAGAGGTAGAGACACAGGCAGAGAGAGAAGCAGGCTCCATGCAGAAAGCCCGACGTGGGACTCGATCCTGAGACTCCAGGACCACGTCCTGGGCCAAAGGCAGGAACCAAACCGCTGAGCCACCCAGGAATCCCCTCTTGTCATCTGCAAAAAAGGAGAGTTTGACTTCTTCTTTGCCAATTTGAATGCCTTTTATTTCTTTTTCTTGCCTGATTGCTGAGGCCAGGACTTCTAGTACTATGTTGAATAGCAGTGGTGAGAGTGGACATCCCTGTCTTGTTCCTGATCTTAGGGGAAAGGCTCCTAGTGCTTCCCTATTGAGAATAATATTTGCTGTGGGCTTTTTGTGGATGGCTTTTAAGATGCTGAGGAATGTTCCCTCTATCCCTACACTTTGAAGAGTTTTGATCAGGAATGGATGCTGTATTTTGTCAAATGCTTTCTCTCCATCTATTGAGAGGATGATACAGTTCTTGTCTTTTCTTTAATTGATGTGACCTATCAGGTTAATTGTTTTATGAGTGTTGAACCAGCCTTGCATCCCGGGGAAAAATCCCACTTGGTTGTGGTGAACCTCCTAATGTACTGTTGGATCCTATTGGTTAGTATCTTGGTGAGAATTTTTACATCATGAATGTCATGAGGGCTATTGCTCTGTAGTTTTCCTATTTGGTGGGGTCTTGTCTGGTTTGGGGATCAAGATAATGCTGGCCTCATAAAATGAGTTTGGAAGTATCTCTTCCATCTCTAGCCTTTGAAACCTCTTTAGTAGAATAGGTATTATTTCTTTTTAAATGTTTGATAGAATTCCCCTGGGAAGCCATCTGGCCCTGGATTTTTGTGTCTTGGGAGGTTTTTGATGACTGCTTCAATTTCCTCCCTGGTTATTGATCTGTTCAGGCTTTCTATTTCTTCCTGTTTCAGTTTTGGTAATTTGTAGTTTTGGAGGAATGCATCCATTTCTTCTAGATTGCCTAATTTGTTGGCATACAGTTATTCATAACACATTTTTAAGGTAATTTGTGTTTCCTTAGTATTGGTTGTGATCTCCCCTCTTTCATTTATGATTTTATTCATTTGAGTCTTTTCTCTTTTCTTCTTAATAAGTTTATCTCTCATTAATTCCTTCTTTTTTTTTTTAATCTTATTAATTCTTTCAAAGAACCAGCTCCTGGTTTCATTGATCTGTTCTATTCTTCTTCTCATCTCTATCTATTTCACTGATTTCTGGTCTAATCTTTATTATTTCTCTTCTTCTGCTTGGTTTAGGCTTTATTTATTGTTTCTTCTCCAGTTCCTTTAGATATAAGGTCAGCTTGTGTATTTGAGATTTTTTCCAATTTTTGAGGGAGGCTTGTATTGAGATGTATTTCCCTCTTATGACCCCCTTTGCTGTATCCCAAAGATTCTGAACAGTTATGTTTTCATTTTCATTAGTTTCCATGAATCTTTTTAGTCTTTCTCTAATTTCCTGGTTGACTCACTCATCTTTTAATAGGATGCTCTTTAACCTCCAAGTGCTTGAATTCCTTCTAAATTTCTTCCTGTGATTAAATTATAGTTCCAAATGATTGCAGTCTGAAAATATGCAGGGAATAATCTCAGTCTTTTAGTATCAGTTGAGACCTGATTTGTGACCCCATAAGTGGTCTATTGTGGAGAAAGTTCCATGTGCACTTGAGATGAATGTGTATTCTGTTGCATTTAGATGGAATGTTCTGTATCTATCTGTGAAATCCATTTGGTCCAGTGTGTCATTGAAAGCCCTTGTTTCTTTGGTGATCTTCTGCTTGTCTTGGGACAAGCTGTTTTTGCTGACAGTGCCATGTTGAAGTCTCCTACTACTAGGGTATTATTATCTATATGTTTCTTTGCTTGGGTTATTAATTGGTTGATATATTTGGTGGCTCCCACATTAGGAGCATAAATATTTATAATTGTTAGATCTTCCTGTTGGATAGGCCCTTTAAGTATGACATAGTGTCCCTCTTTATCTCTTACTACAGTTTTTGGTTTAAAATTATGTATCTGATATGAGGATTACTACCCCAGCTTTCTTTTGAGGACGATTTGCATGGTAAATGGTTATCCACCCCCTCATTTTCAGTCTGAGAGCGTCCTTACGTCTAAAATGAGTCTCTTGTAGACAGTATTTAGACGGATCTTGCTTTTTTATCCAGTCTTATATCCTGTGTCTTTTGACTGGATTATTTAGCCCATTTATGTTCAGAGTGACATTGAAAGATATGAATTTAGTGTCATAGTATTACCTATACAGTCCCTGTTTCTGAAGATGGTTTCTTTGGGCTCCCTCTTTCTTTTACAGGGTCCCCCTTAATATTTCTTGCAGAGCTGGTTTGGTGGTCACATATTCTTTCAGTTTCTGCCTATCTTGGAAGCTCTTTATCTCTCCTTCTATTCTGAATGACAGCCTTGCTGGATAAAGTATTCTTGGCTGCATGTTCTTCTCACTTAGGACCCTGAATATATCCTGCCAGCCCTTGCTGGCCTGCCAGGTCTCTGTGGAGAGGTCTGCTGTTAACCTGATTATTTCTTCCCATGTAAGTTAGGAATCTCTTATCTCAAACTGCTTTTAGGATTTTCTTTTTTTATCTCTGAGATTTGCCAGTTTCACTATAAAATGTCATAGTGTTGATTGGTTTTTGTTGATCTGGGTGGGGAGGTCATCTCTGTCTCTTGGCCCTGAATGCCTGTTTCCTTCCCCAGATTAGGGAAGTTCTCAGCTATGATTTGTTCAGACATGCTTTCTGGTCCTCTCTCTCCACATCCTCTGGAATGCCAATAAGACAAATATTATTCTTTCTCAAACTATCACATAATTCCCAGAGTCTCTCCTTGTGGGCTCTTAGATGTTTTTCTCTCTTTTCCTCAGATTCCATCCTTTCCATCAACTGTCACTTCCACTTCTATGTCACTCTCTTTTCTGCCTCATTAATCCTAGTTGTTAGAGCATCCAGTTTAGACTGCATCTCAGTTAAAATATTTTTACTTTCAGCCTGATTAGATCTCATTTCTACAGTAAGAATCTCTAGAGTCCTTAATGCCTTTTTTCAGGAGCCACCAGTAATTTTATAATTGTACTCCTAAGTTGTATCTCTGACATGGTACTTAAATCCATATCCATTATGTCTGTGGAAGAGAGTATTGCTTCTGGTTCTTTCTCTTGTGGTGAATTCTTCCTTCTAGTCACTTCGTCCAATGCGGTATGGCTTATAAGAAGGAGTCACTTTTCTCTCTATAGTGTTATAATTGTTCTTTCTTTATATCTCAGGTTGAATTCATAGGAGTTCAGGGTGGTTTGAAAGTCATCTAGCTAAATGTGGGATATCAGATGAAACGAGGACCTCCTACTCTTCCTCCATCTTGCCTCCTCCTTCAATACAGATTTAAATATGACAAATCTAATGTATCCTCTCTTGTTCTCTAAGTTTTTTTTCATGGAAGACAGCTTATCACAGTGCTTAATAGTATGGACTATGGGGTTAATCTCAGTCCTATTGTTTACTGCCTCTGTGTCCTTAGAAATTTTACTTGCCCTCCATAAGACTAGTTTTCTCATCACCATCATATGGTGCCAATTATAGATATACCTCCTGGAGTTGTTGGGATAAGCCAATGAATAATGGATATAAAGAATACAGAACAGAGCTTGCCAGGTAATAAGAACTCAATAAATTCTTGTTATTAGTCTGTCAGTCACCATTTAATATATTCCAAAGCTTTAAGACCAGGCTTTGGCTACAGTGCTCCCCTGTCAAATCTTCCTTCCTCTACATTTTTCTTAAAACTTGTCACAAAGTCTATCAAGGTACTAAAATGCCTCCTGCAACTTCAGTTCCATGGCTTCAGAAGAACTTGGTTTAGAAACTTTAAATTTTCAGGCTCTGAGCAGTGTTGCTTGAGGAATTTCTTGTTCTTGTTGCTGTGACTACCTGTCAGACCCTGCTTTCTCCAAGCTTTAGTTCTTATAGGTTCTTATGATTTTTCTTCCACATGATGAAGGAGGGAAAAAATCTATGTAGGGCATACTTAAACTGATAATTAGAACTCTATAATTAAAGAGAGAGAGAAATTGATACCCTTAAAAAGAGTGTATTGAATATTTAAATGCAATCTGCCTCTCCCCTCAGCAATGGCTGGAACTTCTCAACTTGTCTCTGTTTAAATAATTTATTTTAAAAAACTCAAGCTTTAATGAAACAGAGCATTTTGAATAACAATATTTAGTATGATATTCTAGAGTAAATTTAAGTTTATTTCATGAACTTATTAAACTTATTGTTAGAAAATCAAAGGCCTTTATTTTTAGAACCAAAACAAAGCAAGGGATTTCTTGCCTCTCATTTTTCCACTATTAACCTTGTTTTCTGGCTCTTTCTTCCCTGCCCTTTGAAATTGTCTCACTTTTCTGCACATTTCTTATCTTTAAAGTTCTCTGGACCTGGTGTAGGTCAGAGCATTCCCCCATCATCTCTCTGATGTATTGTAAAGCCTACAAGGAAAGAATGATCTCTATCCCAAGGACAGGGTGTGTGCCACTGGGTTAGTATACAAAATACTGGCATCCAGAGCATCTGTTTGAATGTCTATGGCTTCTGCAGTGCTGCATCTTTTCCACTGTCCCTCTAGGAGCCAGGAGTCCTAGCAAGAATAACTGCCTTGTTATCTCTACCTTTCTCTTCTTCTCAGTGCCTCCCCTACCAAGGCTTTCAACCTGAAGAGACTGAGTCTTTTCTGTGATATCCACTGAGCTCACAGCCACACACATATACACACATGCACACACACATGCCCTCTTGCTCCTTTCTATTGTGCTAATATAAAGAATGACTGATGTCTCCAAATGGGCTCTTAGTTTTGACAACAGTATGCATTTCATGGGAACTTTGACACATTTTGTTTCATTTGACTCAGAAACAACAGTGAGTGGGTAGACAGGGAAGACTACTTCCATTTAACAGATGTGATACTTAGGAAAGTTAATGTGGATGGCTTCAGGCTACAAGACTAATTATTGAACTGAAACCAAGACCCTAGGTCTTTCTTCTAACTTAAAAATAAAATATAAATAATATCATTCTGGATCTTAACACTCAAAAGTCTGAGGTGTCTTTTAGGCTTCTTGACTTTGCACAAAATGGAGGTGATTCACACACACACAATTTGCAGAAGCCTGAGGTGCCCTCTTCTGGGAAAGGAGAGGATACTGTTTGAGGTGCTGGACGGTCTTCGGGTATGCTGGGGTCATGACCAGCACGACATACACAGGTTTGCCTGGAACTGTTATCTCAGGCAAAAATGTCATAGGTCCCCCTCTGATTCTTAAAATTTACCCTGTGTTTTTTTTTTCTTTATTTATTTATGATAGTCACACAGAGAGAGAGAGAGAGGCAGAGACACAGGCAGAGGGAGAAGCCGGCTCCATGCACCGTGAGCCAGACGTGGGATTCGATCCGGGTCTCCAGGATCGCGCCCTAGGCCAAAGGCAGGCGCCAAACCACTGCGCCACCCAGGGATCCCTACCCTGTGTTTTTCAAAAGATTTTATTTATTTATTCATGAGAAACAGAAAGAGAGAGGCAGAGACATAGGCAGAGGGAGAAGAAGGTTTCCCACAAGGAGCCCCGGATCAGGCCCTTAGCCAAAGGCAGGTGCTCAACTGCTGAGCCACCCAGGCATCCCAGAATTTACCCAGTTTGAACATGGATACCTGACTGATGACCAATATCATATGAACATTTTTAAACCAGTCCATGACGCCTTTTGGCTAAAGCTTCCTTTGGCCCAAATACAACTGGAAATAGTCCTAGAATTTATATTCTTGCTTCTGACTCACTTTTTGATGGAATCTGTATCTGGAACCTGAATCTGAATATAGAACAATGAGTATCTAGACTTGTCCAAGTTCTACCAAGAAAATGGCCTGTGCCCCAGAGTCACATTCAGAAGTTCTGGCTATGGAGTCTCTGGTGCTGACTCCCTGGATATAACTTGGCTACCAGCTTGTTCCAACAGAACTGACTTCTACATGGAAACAGCCTAATCACCTGTGTTCATGCTTCCTGTAAGTGAGTTTAAAACTGTCAGGTATATAGTCCATGGCTCTGGCATTGTGCTAATTTGAGGGCCCTAGGGAGACAAAGACTAATGGCCTTGCTGCCGTGTACACTAATACAAGCTGGCAGGCTCCATCTTGTAGCCAACTTCAACTTGTAGCTAATTGTCTCAAAACTGAGATCTCTGGATTTACTCACCTACCTCCAGGACCAATTGTTGTTGCAACACAAAATCTAACATTTTGCCAGTTGCAACCCCATGCGTGGCTCACCATGTGATCTTGTGTCTGCACCAGAAAACATGACTATCACTCAGTTTATGAGCCCCGTCTTAGCCCTGGTCCTAAATCTCTGTAGCTGTGTTTGTGCTTGAACCCTGTTTAGTGAATGTCCCAAAGCTTCAGAGTTTTCCTAGTCTTGAGACCCAGCCTGTCCCGAGAGCTGAGCCCTCCATTCCAGGCTAGTATCTAAAGATCCTGCTTCAGGTGGAGAGAACTTCTTGATGCCAATGGTGCCTCCAGCCCCCAGCTACTTTGTGCTAGATTTTCCTTGGTATTTCTTCTTGAAGTCCACTTGGCCTGACTTCTACCAGGCCCGCCATTGCCACATCCCCCTGGACGTCATCATGCTCAGCCAGGTGCAATCCTCCATCCGTATCCACAACTGACTGCTTCTCCTAGTCATTTGAGAGTCTTGTTATAGTATCTAACTCGGCCTTCCCCTAAGTCTTGCTCTAAGTGCTAATCATGTGAATCCCAAGGTAAGTTCTAATCAAATGAGGGAGCCAGATACAATGCATCTGCCTCACGAGGTATTGGACAGTCACCTAGAGGTCCTATGGAAATACACATGACCCAAGAGCTCTTCACATGTCCTAGTCCTGAACCGACCTCTAAGATTTTCTGATCCTTGTTTTCTGTGGAACATTTAGATGAACAGACTGCCTGGAGACACCATGGTAGTCAGTTGTCTATATTGTACCCAAGACCTTGCATTTTCTCCTAGTTCTATACCTTCGAAGTTATGTTTAATCTCAGAGACACTTTTAGGTTCACTGATCATCCGCCCAAGAAAAGCATCCATGAAGAGTGAATGATGAGCATGGGCTTGTATGAGTGACAGAAGATTGTATAGGAATTGATGTTTTACAAAACTCTAATGACAGCTCTGATAACAGGTCAGCAAAATTAGAATCTTCTCCACAAATGTTTCAAATTATCCCACAAGAGGAGGAAGTCTTACCTGAATACTACCTGGAAAGCAATTTCACACTAGAATAAACAAAGAGAGATTAAAAATGATAAGTGTGTTGTACAATCCAGTTCCTAACCTGGGTCATGACATAGAGAAAGGAAGGGGGGTGGAGAGAAGGAGGGTGGGAAGGAAGGAAGGGGAGAGGGAGGGAGGAAGACAATTCCATTAATGACTACAGCTTGCCCTCCTTAGCAAAATGAGAAGAGGAAGTCTGATAATGGAAAGCTAATACTGAAGAATGGTATCCTGAAATGACAAATGCCTAATATGAAAACTGCTCACCTGCAGACATCAGCCAGTTTGGTTCTACTCAGTGAGCAGAGGAAAAAGAAAAGCTGCAGGAGAGCATTAGGAAAAGGGAAGATATATTAGCTGCCAGGAGGTGATTGTAAAATTTAGAGGAAAAACTAAAAAACACACAGTTATTCTTCAAAGAAAATACCACATTTCTCCATGAACTTGTCAGTTTCTTGCTTTAGCTTTCTGTGCAGCACCTGAAAAAAAGCATTTGGTTTTCAGGATCAAAGAAAGAGGCAGGAAGACATACTTGTTTCTTAAAAATAAAGTTGGGTTGCTTCTATTTCTCTCTGCTGGGTGATGGTTATACATTCTACAGTCATGCTAAACTATTCTAAAGAAAAAAATAAAAACACCTTTGTCCCAAGATGATTGGGTTTTTACCACTTTAGATCCACAATGGTAAATATAAAAACTTTTGATCATTGAAAATTGAAATTATATTGGCTTTAGAGAACATTGGTTATTCTAAAGTTGTGACATGTAACAGGTAATGATGGGAAAAAAACAAGTGGTCTTCTGGGCAGTGGAAGGTTGGCTACTAAATCAGGATGGCTTCACTGCATAGGTGCCATACAGAGATGGTGACAGAGAGCAGAAGCATGATGGGTACAATGATTCCTGGGGTTTAGGGTATTCCTTGATACACTTAAGGTCTCTATTCCTCTGATATTCTGTAATCTAATGGTCTTATATATTTGTTTCCAGGGATACATCTGACATGTGCTCTAAAATCAATCATGTGTTAAGTTACTATTAAGGGCTTACGTGAGCATATATTACCATAATATTTTGAGTGATTTTGAGGATTACTCCAAGTACTGGTCTAATTCAAAAAAGGACATTTCTAAAAGGGGGAAATGCAACTTACTAATCCAAACAAAGGAAATTTTTATTGACCAGTGATATTAAAGTAGTTTTTGTTTTTGTGAAATATATTTTAGATTCTAACCTCCACAGGGCCAGAGACAGTAATATACCAGTCTATATCAGCACCACCCTGTGCTGCTCATGGCAAACCTTCAATAGATTATTGTCACCTCAATCCATCATAAGGATAAGCCACCTACTTTCCTTGCTATTTCCTTCATTCATACTGATCTTGAGTGCCAACCGAAAGATTGGCTGTCTGAAGCTTCTCCTCAAGGAATTTGGGTCAGTGAATACAGGGCCAACTTAACTCTAGGTCATTTTGCATGGCACGATTTTGGGTAAGGATTCATGTTCCCACTAAAACTGAGGAAAGACCAGCTCCCTTCCAGTAGAGAAATCCCACTGTGTGAAAATGGACCCATGTGGAGACTGGGCATATGGTATGACAGAGAGAGGGGGTCATTTAATGAGATCTCTGAGCAATGCAAACTACCAGATACAAGCCAAACAATATACAAAACAAAGTCAGAAAAATCAAGACTATGTCAAGTGCTACATTTTAACTTAATTTGAAATCAGTCTCTTAAATATTAGATTTGATTTGCTTTATTTTTTTTAAGATTTTATTTATTTATTCATGAAAGACACAGAGAGAGAGAAGCAGAGACATAGGCAGAGGGAGAAGCAGGCTCCATTCAGGGAGCCCGATGTGGGACTTGATCCTGGAACTCCAGGATCACACCCTGGGCCAAAGGCAGACACTCAACCACTGAGCCACCCAGGTATCCCTTGATTTGCTTTATGTACACAAGTTTATAGTTATACAGAGAGAAGAGACTTGTAAATGTGCACATATGTGGCTAACTGAAGCCTCACTTCGGTCCTAAGAGAGTTAAGTGGTACCAGACTTGACCTCCTGTCTACACAGTGGGGAAACTGAACATGTGTGAAATAACAGTTTTCCCCAAATTAGAACACAGTACAGAACAGTGATGTCTGAGAGGAGATATTTTCTTTGGAGTTCCCTTGCCACCTGTAGCACGAAGAGAGAGAATCACAGCAGAGCACAACTGTCTCATAGAAGTGAACCTAGAGAGACTGAGGCTGCTGGAATTTATAGGGCAATGACATATGGGGCAATATCAAGAAACCCGACAAAATTTAAGGATACATAATCCAATGGAAACCATACTACGTTGCATTATAGTCAAGTTGCTGAAGAAAAATGGTGAACAGAAAATCTTAGAAAAAGCAAGGCACAGAAATCACCTCATTCTATAAAGGGAGAAAACATTATAATGTTTGCAGATTGCCATTAGAAACAATACAAGCTCAAAGATAATGGAAGTGCATATTTAAAGTACTAGAAGGGGAAAATAGTGTGTTGGGGTTTGTTGCTTAAATATATGTATTTTTTTCTTTTGAGGTTTTTCTTCACCTATTGGTTGTTCAAGAGTGTTATTTAATTTCTATATACTCACGAACTTTCTAGCTTTCCTCCTGTTATGCATATGAATGGGATAAATATTTGCAAAACATTAACCTGATAAGGTGTTAACATCCCAAATACATAAGGAAATCATATCAAACAACTCAGTAGCAAATATATATATATGTATATATATATATATATATATATATAATCCTACATATACGGTTGCATCCTTTTTTATATATATACATATGTGTATATATATAAATACACATATACACATGTGTGTGTGTGTGTGTGTATGTGATTAATAAATGGGCAGGTGAGCTGAATAAGAATTTTTTCCAAAGAAGACATAAATGGCTAATGGGTACCTGGGAAGATACTCAATATCACTAATCATCAGGGAAATACAGGTTAAACTACAATGGGGTATCACCTCACACCTGTTTGAATAGCTGTCTTCCAAAATACAAGAGACAAGTAGTTGGCAAGTATCTGAAGAAGAGAGAAGCTTTCTGCACTGTAGGAAGGTAAATTGGTACAGCCATTATGGAAAGCATTTCTGAGGTACCTAAAAAATAAAAAATAGTACTACCATATGATTCAGCTGTTCTGTTTCTGGGTATATATATGAAGGAAATGAAGTCAGGATATATTTTTTTTGAAGTCATGATATTAAAGATATATCTGCACTCCCATGTCTGTTGCATCTTTTTTTAACTTTTTAAATTATTATTATTATTATTATTATTATTATTATTATTATGTGATTTGCGTCTATCTATGGAGGGATATTTAGATATAGATACAGATATATAGATTGACGGATACTATAGGTAATAATACTGTATTATATAATTGAAAGTTGCTAAGAGAGTAATTCTTAAATGTTCTTAGCACACACAAAAAAAGAAATGGTGAATATGTGAAGTGAGCAAAGTGTTAACTAACTTGACTGTAGTGTAATTTTGCTATATGTGTATCAAATCAATACTTCATACACCTTAAACTTACTCAATGTTATATATCAATTATATCTGAATACAATCTGGAAAAATATGTATAAGAGGAAGAGAAAAAAACAAAACAAAACAGTGTCAGTCTTAGGATACAGTGAAATCTCATTGCAGCTGGAGGGAAAGAACAACAACAAAATCTGCCCTGGGAGTGGGGAGAAATATGTCAGGCTTAGAAATACATCAGATGAGAGGCAGGACCCCTCACATCTAAGCTGCCCTCTCAACACCTAGGGACACAGGGTCTACCTGTGACTGAGATCTGGTTTAATCGGATCAACAGAATTCCCTTTCACTCCCCAGACCCATTAGGGTAAGAAGCACGAAGTATAAGTAAGTTGTAAGAGACAGATCCCCTCTGTGGCTGCTGCAAAGGGAATACTTCAGGGTATGGATGCAGCAGTCACTAGGGGAAAAATAACCAAACTAACCCTCACCTTAAACTCCAGGTATCTCTAGAAGAATTTAATATTGTTGTGCTCTGAGGGTAACCACAGAAACAACAAACTTCAAATCCAGCTCATCACAAAATTAAGTTTACTCAGACCCTTGTCTAGTAGACAAAAAGGTGTGCTGACTTTTAGGTCTATACCTATTTATTAGATATTTCCAATATCTACTATATTATGCAAGATGCACAGCTTCCACAAGAATACCAAAAGGAATATGGAACAGCAAGCCCAAAATACACTTGTTTTAAAAAAAGATTTTATTCATTTATTCATGAGAGACAGAGAGAGAGAGAGAGGCCGAGACACAAGCAGAGGAGGAGCAGGCTCCACGCAGGGAGCCCGACGTGGGACTTGATCCCCGGACCCCAGGATCACACCCTGAGCCAAAGGCAGACGCTCAACCCCTGAGCCACCCAGGTGCCCCAACAAAATACACTTTTAAGAATCAAAGTAATCATTAAAACCAGACTGAGATATAAAATAGAAGTTAGTACATCAGACACAAAATTATACAGATAGTTTCACTGATTAATTTTATTGATATTTATGTATAAAATAATATCAATATTACTCAACCTATTTCTTAAAATAGAGGAAGGAACATTTCCCCACTTCATCATATTAAGCTAGTATTACAATAACATCACAATCAAAGTAATTCTAAAAAAAAAGAAAACTATGAAAATATATCTTTCATGAAATGGACAGTCTTTAACAAAATATTAGCAAATTGAATACAGTAAATACACATGCACAAATATACAAAGAAATGTAATTCATTATGTCAAATTTGGAATTATATAAGCCATGTCAATATGTTTTAACATTCATCAATCAATCAATATAATTCATTACATTAAACAAGTAAAAGAAAAAAATATACTCGTCTCAATGGAAGAAAAATTAAAGAACTTCACAAATTTCCACATCTATTCATGATAAAACTGTCATATAACTATGAATAAAAGAGACTTTTCTCAAATTGATAAAGGATAGAACAAGGAAACAAAAAAAAAAGAAAAACTATATCTATATCCTACTTACTTGTGAAAAACCATGACTAGGAAAAAGAATTGACCCCCTGCCTCCTCAATTGCTCGGAACATTGTACTGAACATTTTACTGAAGTTCCTCGCCTGTCTATTAAGTCAAGAAAGAAAAATACAAAATATATAGATTAGGAACTAAATTCTATTTAAGGAATATGTTATTGCTTTGATTGAGAAGAAAATCATCTATCTATCTATCTATCTATCTATCTATCTATCTATCTATCATCAACTACTAGAATATAGAATTAATAAGTCCCACGAGACTCTATCCTCCTGGAAAGACTGCTCTCAGCCTGGAGCTAGCTCAGCATGCAGGGGCACATGCCACATACCCCAGCCAGGTCAAGTCCCAGTGATAAGGTTGGGGTCTAAACTCCTCATCTTCCTGTCTAGTCACCTAGGGAAAGAAGAATATATTCCATTGACACAATCCGCCAGTTCTCAAGTACCTGTATTACAGAGGAAACGGAATCAAGGCTCAGAGTCTTCAAAAGGGAGGAGAATTAATCTATTTGCATTTGGCTTTGGAAAGATTAAGTCCAATTCCTCCCTGGAGGTTTGCCTTGCACACTGTAGTATTAACAACCAAATCTGGGCAATTGAGCACTAATCAGTGTATGGGTGTAAGGAGGTCACCCAAACTCAGGAAAATAACTACCCAAAAGGATTAGTTAAGAGTGCCCAGCAGCCACACAGAATAGGAATGGTACCTGCTTTCACCAGACAGACTGGAAAATCTCCTAATTCATGGCACGCTGGCTACCATACGTGGGAAGGTCTTGTCTTAGTAGCTCAATCGAGCCTAAGAAATGTTGAAAGTAGGACACAAAGGACCAAATTGATTCCTAGTGATATAACAGCACCCCAGAATGAAGCCCAATAGTAAATACAGGAATATAAAAATTTTCCAGCACCTAACAGGGTAAAATTAACAATGATGTAAAAATTACAAATCACGTAAAAATTTACCCGGCGTACAAAAAAGCAGGAATATATGATCTATGATGACAACAATCAATGGAAATAAACCAAAACCTGCCATAGATATTAGAATTAGTAAACACGGCCACTGAAATAATTATTACATCTGTATTCTATATTTTTTAAAAATATAGAAACATAAAAGGTATAAAAATACCCCCAAACTTTTAGAAATAGAAACTTAATTGTGTAAAATGCAAAATATATTGGATTGTGAATAATAGCAGATAGGTACTACAGAAGAGAAAATTAGTGAACGGGGGCACCTGGGTGGCTCAATCAGTTGAGCATCTGCCTTCGGCTATGGTTGTGATCCCCGGGTCCTGGGGTCAAGCCCTGCATCACGCTCCTTGCTCAGCTGGGAGCTTGCTTGTCCCTCTCCCCCTCCCTCTGCCTGCCGTGTGCATGCACTCTCTCTCTCTCTCTCTCTCTCTCTCAAATAAATACATTATTTAAAAAAAATAAAATTAGTGAACATCAAAACAAACTGCAGAGAATACAAGAGAAATTACATATATTTAAATTATATGGAATATACATACCTATATGGAACAGAATATCATGAGGTTTGGAACAACTTCAACTATTTTAATATATGTGTACTTCGAGTCCTTAAGGATGAGAGGCAACAGGGGAAGAGAAGCAGTATTTGAAGAAATAATGACAATTTAAAAAATTTTGATGAAAATTATAAAGTCATATATCCAAGGTCAACAATCCCAAGCACAAGAACATGAATAAAAGTGCACAGGGTGCATCATCATCATGTTGCTCAAAACCAGTGATGAAGAGAAAGTGCCAAAAGCAGCTAACAGAGAAAGATAGTTTATATGCGATGGAGCAAATATGGAATAACAGCAAATTTCTAGTCAGACACAAAGCACATGAGAGAACAGTGGGTCGTTCTTAAAAGTACAGAAATGTCAACTTTGTCTGCTTTGAATAGTATATCCAGTGAAAATAACTTTCTGAAACAAAGGCAAAACAATAACTCTAAAAAAAAAATCTAATGATAATAGTAGTAGTAGTAACTCAGTTGAATTATTGGCTTGCATTACAAGAAAGATTAAAGGAAAATTTCCAGGCAGAATAAAACATGGTAATTACTGGGCATCTAAATAAATAAATCTAGACAAGTAAATAGATAGATAAATAATTTAATATAGAAATAAAGGAATTACGAGCCCTGGCAGAGATTGCCAAATTGGATAAAAATATCAAGAACCGCTAGGATGCTGCCCAGCAGAGACACATTTTAAAAATAAAGACACAAATCAATTAAAAATAAAAGGATTGAAAAAGGGATACTGTTCGAGTATTTGTGAAAAGAAGTCTGGAGCGACTACATCAATAGAGACAAAGGAGATTTCATAACAAAGAATATTAACAGAAAAGAAGGCCACAGTAAAAATGATCAGTTCATCAGGAGCACATAACCATTCTAAACACAGTTTCAAAATATCAAGTGAATAACAGAGTTAGACCTAGTAACAGAGTTATTATAACAAATATCAAACAGATCAAAAATATAACAAAATATTAATGTAAAAACTTTTAGAATCACAAAGAGAAATAAGAAAAATCCACAAGTTTAATCAGAGTTTTATTTTATTTTGTTTTTTTTAATCATAGTCTTAAATACGTTTCTCAATGATTCATAGAACAGCGTAGAGAGAATCAATGGAAAAATAGAAGATTTGAAATATACTATCAACCAACTTGACCTCCCTGACGTTTATTGAATATTACACCCAATAAAGCACGGTAATCATTTCTTTTCAGTTGCACACAGAATATTTTCCAAGATTAGACTGTGTTATCTGCCACAAAGAAAACTCAATCAATTTAAAATAACTGAGCTGATACCTAAAACACATTCTCTGACCACAACTGAATTTTATTAGAAATCAATAATAGAAATATATCTTGAAAAGTTCCAATTATCTGGAAACGAAATAACGTATTTATAAACAACAACTCAGCTCAAAGAAGGAATCAGTGTTAAAATCAGAAAATATAGTTTGGGCTGGCAGAAATGAAAGTACAACATTAAACTCAAAATAAGTCGAAAACAGAAACGGATGCTCTGATTTCAGAGGGTGAGAACATGGAAGCTCTGCGTGCAAGGCCCTTCTAGAGCTTCCTCTGTGTCTCTGTTTGACTGGGCCTGATCTATATGCTTTATGGAAATGCAGCGTCCTAATAACAGTTTTCCTGAATTGTGTGTGTCATTCTCATGAATTACTGAGTTGGGGAAGGTTGTGGGGGACCTTCGGGATTTGTAGCCGGTCTAAGTGCCGGTGGCCTAGGGACCCCAACGTTTGGCTGGCATCTTAAGTGGGGGCAGCCTTATGGAGGACAGAGCCATTAACTTAGAAGTGATCAGTGTGAGATTACATTAGAAAATCAATCAGTGTAATTCACCATATTAATCTAAAATACAGAAACCATGTGATCGTCTCAACTGATAAAGAAGTTGACAGAAACCTAACATCCATTCATACTGAAAACTCCTAGCTATCACCCTGGTAGAAGGAATCCTTGAGACACCTCCAGTTAGCATCATACTTAACAATGAAGATTCAATACTTTCCTCAAAGCTTCCTCAGTAATAAGAAACAAGACCTATCGTTCTTATTTCAAACATGTTTTAGAACCTCTAAACACTCAAAGAAGAAAGAAAATTAAATAAAAGATATGCAGATTGAAGAGAAATAAGTAAAACTGTCTTTCTTCACAGATGATATGCTTACTTAAATTAAAAAAAGAAAGTACAAAAAAAAAAAAAACCCACAACAAAGGAAAACCACACAGTGGAAATGATAAATGTGTTTAGCAATTTTGCAGGATACAAATTCATCATAAAAAATCAATTATACCTACTGTTTATATTTTGGCTTCTAATATCATTCTCCAGTGAAAGGAACCAGGACTCTCTGGAAAAATGGTTAATTCTAAGACTGGACAAGAAATAGAGAAGAGAATCCTGGAGCACCTTATAATCCCGGAAGGTAAGAAAGTACTAACAAGAGCACAAATCCACATTGATGAGGGCAAGTCAAAGAGATGTGGGAGCCGACTGAAAGTGTGCCCAACGGCTAAAAGTAACACAAAGTTGAGTAATAAAATAAATCAAGTAGTATTGGATTATAACCCACTTAAGCCTAAAATAAATATTCATGCGTGTACATTGATATAAATAAATGATTGAATAAATACACTGGGAAGATGAGACAATTCGTCATCCCGGAGAATCCAAAAACATATGTAGATGCTCTCCCTTCAAGTAGGGATAGCATGATGCCCCCGTCCTTAAGTGTGGGCTGCACCCAGTGACCTCCGTCTAAAAAGTCCAATATGGGGAGCCGGGAGGAGAGTGACTTTGCAGTGGGAAACCTGGCCAGCTTTGCCCCAGTCAAGTGATGAAGGGAACAGTAACAGTGACAGCTCATGCTGACGGGGCCAGTCCGTGGTAGGATGTGATGGGAATGGCGCTTTACCTCTGCGATTGTCCATTTTCCAAAAAAATCAGTGAACAGTCTCATCATGAGAAAAACATCAGGGAAATTCCCACTGAATTCCAAGAACATTCTACAGAATACCTGACCAGTCCTCCTCAAAACTGTTGAATTCATCCAAAACAAGGGAAGTCTGGGAAACTGTTAGAGCCAGGAGAAGACAAAGAAGACATAATGACAAAATGTGATGTGGTTTTTTGGATGGAACCCTTGAACAGGAAAGGGACATTAGGGGAAAACAAAAGCAAACAAACAAAACTAAGGAAATTTGAATAAAGTATGGACTATAGTAAATAATAGTGCATCAGTATAGATCCATAAATAGTGACAGAGGTACCAGCCTAACACACGTTATCGGCAGGGATGGAAATGGGGTGCAGATACACGTGAATTCTCTGTGCTCTCTTCTCAACTTTCTTGTAAATCTAAAACTCCTCTAAAAAATAGGGGATCCCTGGGTGGCTCAGTGGTTTAGCGCCTGCCTTAAGCCCAGGGCGTGATCCTAGAGTCCCAGGATCAAGTCCCATGTCGGGCTCCCGGCATGGAGCCTGCTTCTCCCTCCTCCTGTGTCTTTGCCCCTCTCTCTCTCTCTCTCTCTCTCTCTCTCTCTATGTCTATCATAAAGAAATAAATCTTTAAAAAAATTAAAAAATAATAAAAAAAATAAAGTCTACTTAGAAATATATATTCACGACAAAAAAATGAATTGTATTTTGTAATAGTAACGAAAAGAACATTTTGGAGCTTAGGGTTTTAAAATACTATTTAAAATAAGATTAAAGGGATCCCTGGGTGGCGCAGCGGTTTGGCGCCTGCCTTTGGCCCAGGGCGCGATCCTGGAGACCAGGGATGGAGTCCCACGTCAGGCTCCCGGTGCATGGAGCCTGCTTCTCCCTCTGCCTGTGTCTCTGCCGCTCTCTCTCTCTCTGTGACTATCATAAATAAATAAAAATTTATTAAAAAAATAAGATTAAAAATATGAAATATTTAGCACTAAATCAGGCAAAAGATGGGTGATACTGAAAAGTACAAAATGTTGTCAAGAGAAAAAGACCTGCACAAAGGGGGAACTCCGCCTGGCCGGGGTCATGAGTCAACGCTCTCACCAACTTTCCCCCAATGGACGTACAGATTCAGTGTCAGCACTATTGTCTTAAAAATGGATAAAATGGCTTAAAAATTCATAAGGATGTGCAATGGCCACGTTTGAAGGCTTAGCACTACCTGATTCGGGTGAAGCAGTCATTTCCCTGTTCTGCGTGGAAACGTCCCCCTGCAGCTGAACGAGGTGGCTCATGTCCTTTCCCTGCAGTAGGGGGGCGCACCAGGTGCCAGCTCAGGGCCAAGGCCACAGCAGGGGCGCAGCCGCAGCATCTTTGATGTGTTCCTGCTTCAGGCGTGTTCCTTCCTAGGCAATAATAATTCTTTTAATATATCTTATTTATGAGAGAGAGAGAGAGAGAGAGAGAGAGAGAGGAGAGAGAGAAGCGAGCAGGGGGAGGAGCAGAGGCAGGGGAGAGAGGGAACCTCAAGGCGACTGCAACCAGGACGGGGGGCGGGTGGTGCCCCGGGTGCGGCTCACTTCCCCCATCACGCAGGTCCCACGGGCCCGCAGGAAAGAGGACGCAGGCCCGCGGCACCGCCTCTGCCCTTCCGGGGGACCCTCCGCACTGCTGGGGCTCAGGACACACCCGCCTCATAGCGTGGGTGTGCCAGCAGGCGCGTCCATGTGCCCGCAGGTGCATCGGTGTGCTCGCAGGCGCGTACCTGTGCCTGCAGGTACGTCCGTGTGCTCGCAGGCGCGTACCTGGGCCCGCAGGCGCCTCCGTGTGCCAGCAGGTGAGTCCGTGTGCCAGCAGGCGCGTACCTGTGCCTGCAGGTGCGTCCGTGTGCCCGAGGGTGCGTCCGTGTGCCCGCAGGCGCGTCCGTGTGCTCGCAGGCGCATACCTGTGCCCGCAGGCGCGTTCGTGTGCCCGCAGGTGTGTTCGTGTGCCCTCAGGCGCTTCCCTGTGCCCGCAGGCACGTCCCTGTGCCCACAGGTGCGTCCGTGTGCCAGCAGGTGAGTCCGTGTGCCAGCAGGCGCGTCCGTGTGCCCGCAGGCACGTCCGTGTGCCAGCAGGTGAGTCCGTGTGCCAGCAGGCGCGTACCTGTGCCTGCAGGTGCGTTTGTGTGACCGCAGGTGCGTCTGTGTGCCAGCAGGTGAGTCCGTGTGCCAGCAGGTGAGTCCGTTTGCCAGCAGGCGCTTACCTGTGCCTGCAGGTGTGTCCGTGTGCCCGCAGGCGCGTCCGTGTGCACGCAGGCGCATCCCTTGCCTGCAGGTGCGTCTGTGTGCCCGCAGGCGTGTACCTATGCCCACAGGTGCCTCCGTGTGCTCGCAGGCGCGTACCTGTGCCCGCAGGCACATCCGTGTGCCAGCAGGTGAGTCCGTGTGCCAGCAGGCGCGTACCTGTGCCTGCAGGTGCCTCCGTGTGCTTGCAGGCGCGTACCTGTGCCTGCAGGTGCGTCCGTGTAGTCGCAGGCGCATCCGTGTGCTCGCAGGCGCGTACCTGTGCCTGCAGGTGTGTCTGTGTGCCCGCAGGCGCGTACCTGTGCCCGCAGGCAAGTCCGTGTACCAGCAGGTGAGGTCGTGTGCCAGCAGGCGCGTACCTGTGCCTGCAGGTGCGTCCCTGCGTTCGCAGGCGCATTCGTGTGCCAGCAGGTGAGTCCGTGTGCCAGCAGGTGAGTCCGTTTGCCAGCAGGTACATACATGTGCCCGCAGGTGCCTCCGTGTGCTCGCAGGTGCGTACCTGTGCCCGCAAGCGCCTCCGTGTGCCAGCAGGTGAGTCCGTGTGCCAGCAGGCACATACATGTGCCCGCAGGTGCCTCCGTGTGCTCGCAGGCGCGTACCTGTGCCCGCAGGCACGTCCGTGTGCCAGCAGGTGAGTCCGTTTGCCACCAGGCGCGTACCTGTGCCTGCAGGTGCGTCCGTGTGCCCAGAGGTGCGTCCGTGTGCCAGCAGGTGAGTCCGTGTGGTCGCAGGCGTGTACCTGTGCCCGCAGTCACGTCCGTGTGCCCACAGGTGTGTTCGTGTGCCCTCAGGCACGTACCTGTGCCCACAGGTGCCTACGTGTGCTTGCAGGCGCGTACCTGTGCCCGCAGGTGAGTCCCTGTAGTCGCAGGCGCGTGCATGTGCTCGCAGGTGCGTACCTGTGCCTGCAGGTGCGTCTGTGTGCCCGCAAGAGCGTCTGTGTGCCCGCAGGCACATACCTGTGCCCGCAGGCACGTCCGTGTACCAGCAGGTAAGTCCGTGTGCCAGCAGGCCCGTACCTGTGCCTGCAGGTGCCTCCGTGTGCCCGCAGGCGCGTCCGTGTGCCCGCAGGCGTGTACCTCTACCCGCAGGCGCACGCTTGCGGAGATGAAGAGGGGTACAGCACTGCTCTGCCCGGAAGGTTCCAGTCCAAGAGCCTGCGGGCCGGTGAGTCGCAGCTTCTGGGGAGTCAGGTGCCGCGGGCCGCGCTCTGGGGACAGACCCCGCCCCCCTTCGTGACGCCGATGCCGCGTGTTCGCCTCTAGGCGGGGTCTCGGCTCGCCCGGCTCCTCCGTGGGCCAGCGCCGCCGCCGTCCCTGGGGGCCC
The DNA here is from genome assembly GCF_053574225.1 of Canis aureus. Classification (NCBI taxonomy): domain Eukaryota; kingdom Metazoa; phylum Chordata; class Mammalia; order Carnivora; family Canidae; genus Canis; species Canis aureus. Next base: position 88,947,055 of record NC_135613.1, on the reverse strand, counting down.
TCGCGTGGAGGCCCCGCTTTTACCTCCGCTGTTTTCTCTGACTGACACAGGGCAGCCCTGGAACGCTGGCCTCTCTCGCAGCGGTCTGGGGCTCCGCGGGACCGGCGTGCCTCACCTGCCAGGTGTCTACACCTGCGGGGAGCGTCCTGCCGCTGCCGCTCCGACCTCAGGCCACACGTGACCGACCAGGGCCTGGTGAGGACGCAGGGCTCGGGTGGGTCCAGAGGTCTCGCCCGCACTTGGCCGCGCGGCTGCAGCTTCGGGGGCGGCGGGAGCAGCGTCCACGCGGCCGGGATCCGGGGTGACCGGGGCTGGGGAGGGAGGAGGCGGCAGCAGCGGCCCAGGAGGCAGCACGCGGCGCCCTTCCCTCCGCGGGGCCGCTCACGGAGGACCGTCCGCACGGGCCCATCTACGGTCCGCGTCGAAGAACTATTTCTGGAGTGTTTCCGTATTAGATACAGACTGGTGGTTGGCAGGCCCCGACGGCCGGCCAGGGGGGCCCTCGCTCCGCGCCCCCGCCCCAGCGGCCCCGCCCCGCCCCAGCGGCCCCGCCCCCAGCGGCCCCGCCCCCAGAGGCCCCGCCCCAACCGCCCCGCCCACGAGGCCCCGCCCAGCCGAGGCCCCGCCCCCAACCGCCCCGCCCCCAGCGGCCCCGCCGAGGCCCCGCCCCCGAGGGCCCCGCCGAGGCCCCGCCCACGGAGGCCCCGCCCTCCCCAGCTTCCGCAGGCCAGGGCCGGGCGACAGCACCCGGGCCCGGGTCCACCGCCCCCCGCGCCCCCGCCCTGGCCCCTGCGGCGTGTGCAGGCCCAACAGCGGGTTCCCCGCCCTCGGGGTGCGGCAGGGGCGGCGCGGGGCGGCCCGACGGGGCCCCGGGTGAGAGCCCATCCCCAGGCGGAGCCCGCCCCGCTGCTCTCAGCGCCCAGGACCGAGCCCCGGAGGCACCAAGCGGCTCGTCTCCGTCCTGCATCGGCCCCGGGGTCGGGGCCTCACGTCCAGCCGTGCACGGACTCCGACTAAGGCACCTGAAGTCAACAGTGTCCGTGGCTTTTTCATCTATTGAAACAAAGCACAGGACACCTGGGTCGAGCCTCTTGTCCTCCCTCAGGCCACAGCGAGGTCATGGCCCCGCGGAGACAGCGGAGTCAGCATCGCCCTGGGTGTCAGCAGACGTCACCTGGAGGAGGATCCCCGCGTCCCCCACCTGGAGGAGGATCCCCGCGTCCCCCACGGTCTGGTCCGAGCACTGGGCCGGAGCCCCCGGGCACTGGCCACACTCCCCAGGGGTCCTGCGAGGACACTGTGACTGCCAGGCCACCCTAGGAAATGCCCTGCTTGCCAGATCTGCTAGTCCCGAGCTCCCGAGGCCACAGGCTCGGGGAGAAAGGTCCCCGTGGGGGGGGGCACCCACGAAGGTAGGGCAGGTGCAGCCGCAGGTGCAGCAGCTCTCGGGGCCCAGGCCGCAGGCCTCGCCGGCAGGTCCACAGGGTGACAGTGACATCGCGGAGCCCTGGACCCGTGCTAGGCCCCGGAGCTCCTGTGCCACGTCGCGCCCGATTGTCGCCCCGTCCTAAACATACAAAAAACATTTATTACACATTAAAACGGACGCTCAGAGAGGCTGGCTAACGCCAGGGTGTAAGAACGCATTTCTCTAAATCGGACAACCAGGCGTTTCCCTTTCACCGCTCTGCTGAGCATGATTACTCATTAAAGGAAAATGATAATTTGTATAAATATTAATTACTTTGCGTTTGTTCTCCTGGTATTTTTCCTTCCTCAATTCTCATTTCAGGCAACTAATTAGATCCTTCTGTGCTTCCAATTCCTCAGCTCGGGGGCGGTTCTCAATAAAGGGGACAAAAAGGCAGCCAGAACTCAGGAGCCAACCCTGCCTATCCTAAAATTTGGCTCCAGAAGTAATGACACCAGGAGTGAAGGTTTTAGAGAAAAAGAGGCAGGAACTGCCCAGAGGGAGCTAGTGGTGAGGATCCACAGGACTAAGTGACGTGGGCCTGTCAGAGCAAATGTTTGCCTTGCTAAAAACATAAAAATGTATTTAATGGAAAAATTATACATGTATGCTGGGAAAGTATCTGGTTATTCTCCGTGTGATGGGGTAAGAATAGGGGAAGGAATGAACTGTACCTGTCCTATACCCGGGCAGCCTCACAGATCTCCGGGGCTGATGATCCCGCTCTTCGCCTCAGTGGCCCTTTACGATGTCTATAACCCTGGCATCCGGGATCTGTTTCAAGTCCAAAATTCCGTGTATTTTTTCAAATGTCTAAGAGGATATATGGGGGGGGGGTGTCCAGTGCAGTCCTGACCCTAATGGAGCGAGCAGCACCTCGCAACCCGCTGCTGGAGTAACGGATACAAAGACACAACCAAAGCAGCCGAAGGAATATGGTACAGAAGTCAGGTCACAGGCACACACGGCAGCACAGACGGCGTTGCACAGAGGAAACAAGTGAAAGAGAAAACATGACCCAAAGCAAAATGACATTTTATTTAGTGACATGCACACCCGAACAGTTATTACATTCATTCCCATATATCGACCCCACTGGGTGTGGTTCCTATGAGGAGATAGATGAGAAGGAAGAGAAATAAAATGGAGACAAAAATAAGGCACCACGTGACAAGCGCGGGATCGCCCACACTGATGCGTGGGGTCTGACCCGAGTGCCACAGGGTGGGAAAGATGAATTCCTGTCCCCCAGAGCGGAGACGTCAGTGGCCCTGGACCTGCCACCTTGGGACAAATATAAAACCAGACAGAATACATGAAGCGAGGGTTTTAGACACTGGAAAGTGGAACTGGGCCTCCGAGGGCCAGGAGACCTGAGAGCTCAGCGGGCGGCCTCGCGTCGCCGGGCCCTTTGCTGGTGGCACTTTCTCAGCCGTGACCCCGGGAGACACCGTTGTCCTCGCTGAGTTCAGGAGGCAGGAGCAGCCTCGGAACCTGGAGTGATAGAAGTTCACTGCTCAAGGCACAGAAGGAGCCAGGGCTCAGCCTCCGGGTGGGGGCACAACCACCCGTGGCCTCTATGCCACCACCCGCCTGCCAGGCCTTCACTCTATGGCTACGAATCGCCTGAGGTGCCCCCACTGGACTCCAGTAAATCAAAGAAACCCTACGCTGACTACCCCGGGGAGAGTTGGGAAGATTAGGGAATTCCGTCCTGGGGAAAAGTGACAGGTCCCATCCGGGATGACGCTGGAGAGACCCGGGACTTGGTCCCCAGAGCCTGAGAGCTGGCAGTCGCTGCCCGGGTGGGGCAGGGAGTGTCAGTAGGCAGGGGCGCTGCCTCCCACGCGCCCGTGCCCTGGGCTCCCACGCGTGAAGCACGGCCGGTGATGGGATCACTGCTCGCCAGGGCCGACCTCCCCACGCTCTGCTTTGCGGGGTCCCTCTGCGACGGGCCCTGCTCCAGCTGAACGAAGGGCTCCATGCCTCAGTCTGTGGCTCTGCAGCTCCAGCCCATTTCTCGAGGCCCGAGACCCCTCCGTCCTCACCCTAGGCCAGAGGTCGGGTGGTCACACAGGCCTGAGGAGCTTGCGCCGAGAGCCAAGGCCAGGCTTTCTGGGACCCTTTGTGAGACCAACAGCTCTCGTTTGTCCCAATCTGAATTACCCACCTTCTCGCTGAGAACCTTCACAGTCGGTCAGGACAGGAAGAACATCAGAGCGGACTCAGAGTGGCAAGGTCCCCAGAAGTTTCCACCCCAGACCCAGTGTGAGTGAGCAGACCCAGAGTCCACAGCAGCTTGGGTCCCATGAGCTAACTTGGGTAAGTCAAGGCCCAGCTCTCACCTTAATCACTTCCTCTCCGGTTAGGGTGACAGAGACACTACTCCTCGTGGGCAAGCTCGGCTTGAACCTGCCCCAAGGCTCAGATGCAGACCAAGTGGTCCCTAAAAGCTGAGCCTTTCCTCTGCACCTTTTAATCCTGCCTTCTAAGTGCCCCCGGCCCATTTTTCGGGGTCACTCGTTCGAGGTGTGTGTCTCCTGCTGACCTGTGGCTGGCGAAGAGGTGGAGACAAACACGGTCAGAGACCGTGAGGGGCGGCAGGACGGATCTTGTCCAGGCTCTACCGTCACATCATGGGGAAACTTCAGCCGAAACCGAGCGCGGCTCTGCTGAAACCAAAGGTAAGGAGCTTGTACGCGCGAAGCTGTGCCAAGGGCAAGGTCATCACGCCGACGTGCAGGGCATCGGGGGGGGGGGGTGGGGTGGCGGTGGTCAAAGGGAGCTTGGTTAGATCGTGTGTTTGCTCACTGGGCTTTAGGATTTTAAATCCTTATCCTCCCACAAAGGCGGGCACAGCTGCCCTGTTCTAGACGATTACATTTGGGAGGGATGGCTCCCAGGTCCCTGCAAAAAAGCAGTCCTGGGTTGTTGAAGCCTTACATCCAGACGGGAAGAGAAAGGACAGATAATCTCGAGTTTCCTAAAGTGCTCCAGTGAAAAGGGAGCTCAGGGGCCTATAGCCCGGTCTTGGCTGGAACGACCAGTGAATTCTCTTGGCAGAGTGAGCTTCGTCAGGCAGAAACTTGAAACGGGGGCTCGGCCGTCCCAGGAAGGGGATGTTGAGCTGTGGGACGCGATGCCAGCGTTTATGGCCGGCGCTCGCCTACTGTAGGGGGTGGACAGAGCCACTTGTGCTGAGAGTCCGCAGGGCTCAGGGCCCAGGCTGACCGCAGCTCGAGGGCGGCTCAGGGGCTGGGCAGGGTTTGGTAAAGAGGGGTCATTGCCAGGGGCATGGGGTGCCGAGACAAGCTCTCCACTGTGGGCCGTGGTCTACCTGGAGGTACTCTCCCAGTGTGAATGCGGCCGATCCCGTGATCTTGGCTGTGACCCCTCCGCCTTCATTTCGGACTTGGGCAAGCGCGGGAACTGAGACGGTCTGGTACGTGGGAAGCCCACGACCATCCTGCAGAAGCTGTTCGGCCCCTGAGGTCACATTTCAACTCTGTCCAATCACTGCATCACCCAAAACACTCCCATGGGACCCTGGTGAGAGACCAAGGGGAAGAGGCGCCAGAGGAAGGCCCCCAGCTTCCCATTTTCCTAATTCTGAGGATATTGCCCAAGGACGGGCCTTTTCCAGGGTGAATAGCTGAAGGAATCACCTTTTTCTATGATTCAGTCTTTCTTTTTTTCCCTAAAGATTTTTTTAAAAATTTTATTTATTTATTCATTAGAGAGACAGAGAGAGAGGTGGAGACACAGTCAGAGGGAGAAGCAGGCCCCATGCAGGGAGCCCGACGTGGGACTCGATCCCAGGTCTCCAGGATCACGCCCTGGGCCAAACGAAGGCAGGTGCTTAACCACTGAGCCACCCAGGCTCCCCTTCCTTGAAGAGTTTGAAGCTCAAGCGCTTGGTCATCCCTAGAGGTCCTCACAGGGGCAACACCAGCGCCTCACCCGCCCCACATCACTTGAGGTCCAGACGTGTTCAAAAAGGAACTACTGTGCCCGAAGCCAGCACTGGCGCCCGGGTCGGTGTGGCCCTGCAGTAGGAAGGCTTTGTCCCACTCTCACGGTGGCGGCGTCCAGGAGGGCCGTGGCACCTTCATGGAGCCTCCCTCGTGATCCTGCCCCACTTCCTCCTACAAACCCGCCCGGCAAGACCCTAGGGTCCTCACCTTGGGAGCAGAGTGGAAGCAGCCATTCTTCCAGGGGCAGGTGCCCTTCGAGGCTGCAGTGAAGGGTCGCCCGAACGTCCCGGTTCTCTGGGTGCTGGTGGGGATGGCAAGGCTAGTGCTTCCTGAGGCTCGTCATACGCCTGGTGCCGCTGAGCCCTGACACCCTGGGCACTGTCGTCCTCCCGTTGAGCCTGGGAGAGGTGTCGTTATGATTTCTGACTTACTGCGGGGCTGCCACAGCCCGGCCCTGGGCCATGGCCCCACAAGCCTGCATCACTGGGTGGAGCAAGGAGGTGGGACAGCAGCCAGGCTCAGGAAGCAGCGCTCTGCCGAGGGGCCAGGGCCGCGGCCGGCTCACCGTGTGGCAGGGGACAGACCCACCTGCTGCCCTCCCAGGCCTCCGTGAGCGTCAGGAGCCCCTGCACCTGTGGAGCCCTCACTGTTTATGCTTTGAGGGCAGCAGCCACAACCTGTCAGAGGGAGGAGTGCAGTGACACAGGCCACCCTCCCCGTAGGTCTCAGCCTGTGCCCAAGCTGCGTGGACTCCCCATGGATGCCTCGGGAAGTGCCTCTGATTTCTCAGTGATGGGGTGAACCCTGAGGCCCAGAGCGCTCCCCCAAGCCCTTGTCTGAGTCGGGTCCCAGGGTTAAGGCAAGGCTTCTCCAAGCATGCCCTCCCTGTGTGTCCTGGGAGCCACCAGGATCTAGAGTCCACATGGATGCTGACCCTGACAGAGACGGTCTACCCCGTGCCTGGGGCCTCCTGGCCCAGCTAGACTCATTCTGGAATATTTGTTCTACCCCAGGAAAAAGCAGACCAGGGTTAGGGCACCCCTGGGAATCCCCTCTCTCTGCATAGACAGGATGTCCCAAGGTATATCACCAAGCACATAGGGGCCAGTGCCGGTCTGGGCACTGGGGAACGGCCAATCGTGCGATCCAGACTTTGCACTCCTAAGCCGGCAGTCTCACTGGTGAGGGGTGGGGGCAGGTGGGGAAAGAGATAAGCAGAGGGTGGTTCGGGATGTTGGGGGGGGATGTGATGGTTCGTGTACCCCCAGCGCACCCAGACGTCGGAAGAAGGAGAATGAAGGAAGAACCCTGGGCAGGAGTAGATGAAGGCGGCCCGGTGGTGGAGGGAGCTGTATGGCCACGGAGCGGGCGTAGGGTTACCTGCCAGCGTTCGCAGATACAGCACAAGGCACCTCAAGGAGGTGAAGGGTGGTCTGAGCACAGCGACTTTCTTTAAAAAGTCTACAAAAAAAAAACCCCAAAAAACAAAACAAAACAAAAAAACACCCAACAAAACAAAAACAACAAAAAACAAAACAAACCAAAAAAAAAAAAACAAAAAAACCCAAAAAAACACACACACACAAAAACAAAAACAAAAAATAAAAAGTATACAATATGGAAAAAGGAGAAAAAGAATAACTTAACAGTAGATACACGCGTCAGCCACACGCTCAAGGTCAGCCCCAGCAGGGATGAGTCGTGCTGGTAACACGTGCACTCGATGTGATGCGATGAGCGTGGCTCTTCACGTCTGTGCTCTGGCTCCAAAAAAAATCCCCAAACCCGAGGGATTATGAGGCAAATATCAGACAAATCCCAACTGATGGGCAGTGTCCTGAACACAAGAGTCCAAGGCCATTTAGGTCGCCGAAAAGGAGAAAAGTCTGAGAAACTATCATGACCAAAAGGAGCCTGGGTAGGCACGATGACCAATGTCATGTGGGATTCTGGAAAAGGAGCAGGACAGAGGAAAACTAAGGAAATAAAGTATATATTTAGTTAATACCGTCCTTGTTAATGACGGTGTGTCAAAGTGCTCGTGAATCGTCACAAATGCACGGCACTGATCTAAGACGCTGAAGACGGAGGAAACTGGGTGTGGGCAACTGGAGGACATTCTGTGCCATCTTTGCAACTGGACTGTCTGCAAATGTAAAACAATCCCAGAATAAAATATTGGGAAATACAAGGCTGCCCATTAAATTTGGATTCCAAATAAGTAATAGACCACCTGTTAGCATAAGTATATCCCATGAAATGTTTGAGACATACTAAAAAAAAAGTGTTTGTTTATCTAAAATTCATATTTATGTGAGCATCCCACCCCACGGAACGGGTCGACTTCGGAGAAGAGGGGGAAAGAGGCTGCGTGGAGACCGGGGCCTCCTCTCTCTGCTCCTGCATTTAAGGTCATCTTGCCAAAATCCACCCCAAATGCTAAGCTTCTTAGAAGTAAGTTCCAGGTAGGTCTTAAAAGAAATCATACATTCTAAGCCTGGGGTTCTATGTTTGTTTGCAAGGTTTTTGTTTGTTTGTTTGTTTGTTTTGTTTCTTCTATCTTTTTTTATGTGGCTTTTATTACTTTGAGTAAAAGCAGTTTCTCTCATTGTAAATGTAAAATATATGTTCATCACATTAAAAACTGGAAGTGCTGTTTCCTGAAATCAATGTTACATATATATATCTAATTCTAATTCTATATTCTAATAATTCTAATACGTTTAATAATTAAATGTATTAATTCCAATACATTTTGAAAATATTAGCGAATAATTATAACGTTTACAAATAAAATGATTTTTTTTTTTAATGTGTAACATTAAGAGAAATCATTAGAAGGAAGACTGACGGATTTAAATGCAGCGTTTTTAACTCCTGTGTTTCGAAATTACCGTAAATGAAATTAAAAGGGAAACAGCAGATTAAAGGACTGTTTGAGCCGCACCGGGGTGCTGAGCCCGGGGACCCCTCCCATAGCCTTACACATCAGGGGGCCCGGGAGGGAAAGCCGCACACCTTCTGGCCAGCTCCGGCCTGCATCTAGCATCCCTCACCCGCCTTAACCCCTAGACCACGTTGGGGCCCCCAAGAGCCCGCTGCCTGGGGCCGCCCTGGAGCCCAGCCTCGGGGCAGTGGTGACCCCCGGGCTCCCCCGAAGTCTGCGGATGCCCGTACCCCTCACAGGTCCTCTTCTCGGGGGACCTCCTCCAGCTGGCTGCGGCCCAGCCCCCGAAGGGAGGACATGGGGAGGGAGGTCAGCACAGGGGACCCCGGACAGAGTCTGGCCCCCAGATGTGTCCAGTGCCGACCAGTCCACCCGGGAGGTCCCTGCTACTTTCTCAAAAGCTTCCCCCCAAAGAAGATAACGTATGGGAAGGCAGAGGAGCAGACTCTGCACCCGGGCGGCCTGGCTCTGTCCCGGGCCCTGACCCCCGACGGACAGGGCTGGACACAGTAGCCCTCGGGGCGAAGGAGGAGGGGAGCCGGGAAGACCTCGGGGTGCCTCAGGCTCTGAAACAGAAACCCCTGGTGTCTGCTCCCCGGGACCCAGGGCCCGGGGCTCGGGAACCGTCCGTCGGGCCCGGGGGCCCGGGCTGAGCCCAGCGTTGCAGCCTCACTGGCACCAGATCCCGAGGGTCGCTGGGGCCCCCCATCCCTGCAGGTGAGGCCGAGGGGCCTCCCAAGCTTTGGGAGGGGGCCCGGGATGGCTTCGTGTGCCGCCGTCAGCCTCAGGCGGCCCCGGCCCGAGGTCAGCCGGGGTGCAGCCAGCTGTGGGCCGGGTGGGGAGCTGTCGTGGCGGGCCGTCCAGCCGTCCCCTCTGCAGCCAAGCAACAGGCGGGAGCCTCGGGGATGCAGTGCACCCCTGCTGTTGCCCTTTCCGACCAGACAGGCGGGTGCCCCCCAGCCCCCGGCCTCCGTGTCCTGCACGCTGCCCACGGCGGCTCCTGCTCTCCACTCCGAGGGGACAGCAGCGTTGCGGCGCACCCTGCGCTCTCCCGTCGCTGTCTCTCCTGAGCTCTCTTCACTGGGGAGTTGGAGGATTACTCAGGATGACTAAGGTGATGAAAGCTCTGGGGGGCACTGGGGGCTTAGGGACAGCGAGCCAACCCCTCACCCGGACGCTCCGCTCACTCCCATCACTTAGGGCCTGTGAGGCCGAGAAGGAAATGCGGGTTCCGCGCAGGTGACCCGAGCTGCGTTGGCTGCTGTCCCTGGAGCCCAGATCTTATCTGCAGAGACACAGTCTTCCCAGGTGCCTTCGTGGCCCTGCTCGCTGCCTGGACTTCATGATCTACGGAGCACCTGGCATGCGTTACCTCCCGCATCCCCCACCCCAGCCCGGCTCCAGGTGGCAAAGCCAGCAGATGACAGGCCGGACGGCAAATCCAGCAGGGCTCCCGTAGCCCGACGGGCACCCCGTACACACCGCAGAGCCCCCCAGAGTCTCCGCCTAGGCCCGTCGGGGATGACCAGGCCGAAGACGATGGGGAGAAGCATCACAGGCAGCTCTGCTGCGTCAGCTTCTGCTCCCGGACACGCAGAGGCCGAGGGAAGACGCCATGCCGGACCTTGACATGCAGAGATAATAACCTCGGAGTTCGGTCAAAAGTGCTTCAGTGTAGACATACGGGTTCTGGGTCCCCTAGGGATTCCCCGTCCACAGCTCAAAGCCAAATAGTCAGAGAGCCCTCGTCTCCCTGGCTTTGCTCAGACTCTGCGGTATAACCGAGTTCGGCGCCAGGGAGGTCGGTGCACAGTCCGTAGGCTGTGGTATAGACAGACGACGGCGACTATCTTGTGGTAGACCCCAGCCTGCTACTGGATGACACGGATGATGCGTAGAGATGACGCGTGGAGCGAAAAGAGCTGCTCAGAAAACGCACACCGCGCGCCTCTGTCCGAGAGGACGTGAGCACCGGAACGAACACGTGGATGAGACAGAGGTGGCTGCTGCGGAGGTGCTCCGGGGGCCAGCACGGGTGGCCTTTGCGGCCCACGCGTCATGCGCATCTAGCCACTGTCATTCAGGAGCTTACGATTTGGGGATTCCACTGCAGGTGCGCTTTTCCCTGAACAAAGGACACACACACACACACAAAAAAACAAAGGACACAGCGTACACTTTTACTGATATGACTCCTTAAAACCAGTGTCTAGCCACGCTGCTGGGATTCGGAAGTGTAGCTACCCTCGACGGGTGCTAGGGTTGGAGCACAAGAGGACCCTTTGGGGTAGTCGTGATGTCCTTCTTGAAGGGGGCTCCGAAAATGCTGTGCACTTAGGATTTGCCTGCTGTTTCTCTAGGCTTGTGGCACGTCAATAAAAAATTTATATGAAAAAATTTAATATTTTACATGCATTTTGTTATGAATAATAATAATCCCCGATCTTGATAATTCCGGGGGGTAATCCCTGCCCCACATTTGGGATGATGTACCTGTGGGCCATTCTGAAATGCTGAGGCCGTTTTAGGTTCTCTCTGAAAGCAAACAGGAGCTTGAGGGGTTAGTGTAGCCAAAGCTAAGGGTCCCCAGCCCTCGTTGGGAGGAAGTTCGTGTCCGAGAAGGGCCTGGACCGCCCTGGGTTCAGCCTGGCCAGGGGTCCTCAGGGGCTGTGGCCCAGTAGGGGCGTCTCTCGCTGCTGCTGCTGCTGCTGCTGCTGCTGTGCTACGAGCTCCAACTCAAACCTCAGCTGAGCACAGAGCCACAGCATCACAGGCAAATTTCCTTGAACCGGTACCATGAACTTGTGGAAATAATAGGTCCGATTTATAGCCAATTGGCCAGAAGCACAGGTGACAATTTGCATGGGCAGTGGGCGTCCCCAGTGGAGACGGGTCGTGGGGCAATCTTGCAGGACTGAGCCCTCGGCCTGTGGGATCTGTTTCTATCTCAGGAAGCGTTGTATTAGGATGAAGGTAAATCATGGGACATGCAGCTGGTGGATCCACCCATAGGACACAGAATTGCTTGGTGTTGGACCAGCACACAGCTCATCTGGCGTCGGAGAGCAGCGAGCGAGCGTGGGCGTCCTTGAGCACGGAAGCCACCGGAGGAAGGGGGAGCCCCACCCAGGTGACGGGTACCCTCGGGCTGAGCGACGTTCTCATCATCATTCTCTTCATACTGGGCTTCCAGGAAGCAGCAGAGAATTTTTGGGGTGAAACATGCCCAGTCCCCAGTCTCCGGAGTCCCCCTTTCCTGGCAAGTGACCGTGTCAGGGATCAAGACAGGGTCTCCTCCTATTAGAACTGGGGAGTGCCTGGACCCAGAGTCCTCTGCACTGGGCACTGGCAGGTCTTTTCAAAGAGAATGTCCCCCACCTTCACTAGACAGCACTGACATCATAAGGTTGACCCCACAAGCCCTCACCACAAGTTAGGCACAAAGTCTTAGATCACTTTGTAGACTAGGAAGCCAGAGTCAGGAAAGTCACCCTGCCTGGGGCCACAGTCCCCCACCTGAACTTTAGATTGGGGCTTTTCCTACTACCCCTGCCCCCTCTGCTGACCCTAGACCCTGGTATCCCTGCAGAGATGGGGAGCATCAGACCCCCATCCTCATCCCACCATCCTCTGCTCCTCTTCTGGGCCCAAGCTGCTCTCCTGCATGGGCTGCTACACAGAGAGCCCGTCCCTGGTGCTGTCACTATCTTCCCACCAGACTCTGAGCTGAACCCATCCTCCTCCTCACGTCGACAGCTGGTTGAGGTCCAACTCCTCCTGTGTTCATGGTGACAGGTGCGAATTATTCACACTGGTTCGTAAATGAGGAATGTGGCAGCGTGCTAGGCTGGTGAAAGACGCTTCCAGCAGCCCCGAGCCCTGTCCTACTTTCCTACAACCCCAAGACCTCCTATCCCATTGCAAATACCGGGTTTCCCTCTTTCCTTCCCAAGGACAATGAAGAAAGGGAGAGTTAACCATAACCTAAAACCAAATAAAGGGATTCCTGGGTGGCACAGCGGTTTAGCGCCTGCCTTTGGCCCAGGGCGCGATCCTGGAGACCCGGGATCGAATCCCACATCCAGCTCCTGGTGCATGGAGCCTACTTCTCCCTCTGCCTGTGTCTCTGCATCTCTCTCTCTCTCTGTGTGTGACTATCATAACTGAATAAAAATTTAAAAAAAAATAAATAAAACCAAATAAAGACAAAATAACTCCTCCCCAACTTAATTTTTTTTGGTCTAAAGGGCAATAATACCAGTAAAAATAAATAAAAGACTAACCTTTGGCCAATCACAGTTGAGTTACTCTGCAAGGAACAAACCTGCAAACGAGCGATGCATATTTACACCTCATTAACCAAAGTCAGATGCATCAAAAGCATTAACATTAAGATATTAGGTCCAATTATCTTGTCAACAGCAGTTGGAGGAAACTGTCAAGGGTTTATTTATTCATTAGATTAGAGAGAATTTGAGAGACTCCCTAAGTATTCACTGCCATATATATATATATTTTCTACTTCTTCTTTTGTGCACCAAAAAATTAAAAAAAATTAAAAAATTGTTTGGGATTTTCATGTCTCTGCAGGGCAGGCCCGGGAGGCGTTCGGGTCCTCTCTGGACTCTGTGTCATTGGGGCCCAGCCGGCCCAGGCCGGGTCGCGAGTCCCTAGGGGCTTGGGGAGGTCCTGGCGGCGGCTCGGGCGGGGGACCCCACAGGTGCCCCCGGGATGCCCGGGGAGGCCTTGGACTGGCCCGCACGATCCCGGGCTTCCTGCCTGCACTGCTGCCTGCGGGCCGGGGGCCCCTGGGTCACTGGGTGCAGGAGCCCAGCACCCTCCCCCACCCAGCAGCCCTCGTGGGCCTCCGCCCTCAGGCCAGCTTGTTGGGTGAGTGAATGTAAATCTTGACAAAGTGTCCAAGTGGTGGTTGTGGGCTCTCCTCGTCAGAGAGAGACTTCACCCAGGGCACCCGCCTTTATGGAACCTTCTTCGCAGCTTCCTCAGTAGATCCTGGCACCCAGCTTCCTCAGGGCTCCGCTGTCCTGCTCTCTCCTCCCCGAGCCTCTGTGTCCGAGCCCAGCTTTCCCGTCTCTCCGCTGGCCAGAGGGCGACCTTCCTAACCTTTAACCCCGGAGGTGCCCTTTGGCTCAGGCCAGGCTTGATCCGGGCACAGGTTATCTCCCGCCCTCTAAGTACACAGTGATTCTGCGGGTCCCTGTGGCTCTTAGGGCCTCAGGGGTAGTAGAAAGAGCACCCTGGGTTCCAGGAAATTAGTAACTAGCAACACTTTCATGTCTCTTCATCATCTCCTCTGCAAAATGGGGCTAATGACACATGCACCCCCATTCTGTGCTCCCTAGTGAATGGTCTTTGTCACATTTTCATGGGCGTGCTCTGGGGCGATCACTAGAGTGGGAGATGCCCCCACCTTGTTCTTCTCAGCCCTCTACTCCCTCATCCATATCCACCACTAAGAAGCAAAGAAAAAACGTGCCCATTTTATGATAAATAAACTGAGACTCAAATTCATTAAATCACTCAGAATCTATGGGATCCTACAGCCATATCTTTAGCCACTATGAAGTCACCTTCTCACACTTAATTGATATTATTTTTATGTGCCTCTCTCTATTGCTTTCCCATGAATTTCTCCAAGATGAGCTGATATCAAAGGCCTCCATAAAAGGGGTAAAGCAATAAAACTCTTAGAAAAAAAACAGAGAAAAACCTTCATGATACTGGCTTTAGTAATGATATTTTTGAATATGACACCCAAAGCATAGCAATAGAAAGAAAAAAGCCAAACTGGACTTCATTAAGACTGAGAACTTTTGTGCATCATAAGACATCATCAAAAGAGGGAAAAGGAAACTCACAGAGGAGGAGAAAATACTTGCAAAGCATTTATATAATAAGCAATCACAATCCAAAATATACAAAGAACTCTTAGAATTCAACAACAAAAATCAGGTAAGTCAATTGAAGAAATGAGCACGGGACTTGAGTAGACGCGTCACCGAAGAAGGCACCGAAGCAGGTGAGAAGTTGCTCAAGATCACAAGGCGTCCGGGCAACGCAAATCACAACTGCTGTGACATGTGACCTCAGGCCGCTTGGTGGCTACTATTACAGGTGAACAAAAGCCAAAGTGCTGCTGAGGATGGGGGGAAATCGGACCCCTTGTGCGTTGTTGACGGGAATGTAAAGGGCGGTAAGCACCGTGAAAAGCAGCGTGGCGCTTCCTCAGGGCGACCCCAGGACCCAGCACCTGAGCTTCTGGGCGTGACCCAAACAATCGACAGCAGGCATTGGAACAGGCATTTGTACTCCGAGCCCTGCAGCACCCACGGTAGCCAAAGGGCCCTTATAGCAGCCTGAGTGTCCACTGATGAATGAAAGGATACATAAGACGGGGGACTTCCATGCAACGGAGTATTATTCAAGTTTTAAAAAGGCACGCGGTTTTGACACGTGCACGTCCTGGGTGATCTTGGAACACATGAAACCACAGGACGTCAGCTTGACGCCAAAGGACACACGCTGTGTCACCACAGCATGTGGGGGGCCGGGGTAGTCAAATCCGTGTGGCCCACAGATGGTTGCCAGGGATGAGGGAAGGAAGGGGGTGGTTGTCAACTGGGTAGAGAATTTCAGTTTGGGATGAAGAGAAAGTTCTGGAGATGGATGGTGGTTTGGGCTTCACAACAGCGTCCCCGTACTTAATGTCCTGAACTGTGCACCTAAAATCTGTTAAAATGATAGGTTTTATGTTATGTATATTTTTGCCACAATAAAGAAAACCCAGAATGGAGTATAGTGTGAGCTCTCTACCTGCTGGAGAACAGAGCTGCGGTCGCCCGCACCCCAGGAGGCTTGGGGGGTGAGCAGACTTGCCCGGGGTCAGATGCGGGGGGAGTGTCCACTCGCTACTTCTTCCCAACTGGGTGCCTACCCTCGGGGACTTACCACGTGCGGGACACCCAGACATCCTAGGGGCCCCGGAGATCCTGGGGAGCACAACGTGGTCCTCGGCCACTTTGTCCTCGTCCCTGCTGACATCCACGTGGTAGAGACCCTGCGGAAGGGGAAACAGAGGCAGCCCAGGAAGGATGGCAATTCTCTAGGGGGAGTGGGAGTGAGGGGGGACCCGAGGGACGGGAGGGGGAGTGAGGGGGGACCGGGGGACGGGAGGGGGAGTGAGGGGGCACACGGGAGATGGGAGAGGGAGTGAGTGGGGACCCGGGAGACGCCGCCCCCTTCGCCCCCCCGCCCCCCGCCCCCCCCCCTCCCCGGTAACCCCATCTCCTCCGGCCACCATGGCAGGTGCTCCGAGGCCCTAGGGCAGCCTGACCGGGACGGCAGGTGCTCCTCCCCGGGGCTGCTCCTGCGCCCTCCGCGAAGGTAAGGGCTTAGCAGCCGCCGTCCCACGGGTGGGGAGGCAGGGTCCCCGCCCTCTAGAAGCTCCTGGGCTCAGGGGAGGACTGGGAGGCAGGGATGTCCTCAGCCGCGACCCCTGAAGCCCCCCTTGGAGCCAGAACCCTCAGGATAGAGAGAGCCGGGCGGGCGGGGCGGGAGGGGCTCCTGGTCCCTGTCCCTCTACAGACTCCGCATCCCCCCCCCACGGCCCCCGCGTCCCCCCACGGCACCCGCGTCCCTCCCACGGCCCCCGTGTCCCCTCCCACGCCCCCGTGCCCCCCCCTCCAGGAGCCCCGGCCGCCCCGTCGCGGTGCAGGGTCCCAGGCAGGCCCGGGGGCGGCTGAGGAGGGAGCACAGGACCCAAGGGGACGGAGCGGCAGGACTCCAGGGCGGGGAGCCCCGAGTTGCTGCCTCCTTGTCTCCCAGAAGGGACAGAGGAAGCCGACGGGAGGGCAGGGAGTGAGCCTCCTGGACTGAGGTGGGCAGGGGACACGCAGGGGCCTGGAGAGCTCCCTAAGTCCTTGGGTCCCCGTGAGGCCACAGCAAGGGTGCTGGCAGCTTCCCACCGAGCTCTAACTCTCCCCCCAGAGCTCATCCCTCTTCCTTTATGGACAAGCCCAGCTCTCACTCTAGAGGCCAAAAATGCCAGAGTCTCCATCCCAAGCCTCCCTTAGGAGCAGGTCTCAGGGAGGCCGCCCCGTGCTGGCCAGTCCGCCCTGAACACAAAGCCTAATGGGAAGTTCTGAGGTGTGTTGCTCGTCCATGAAACGTTGCCCGAGCAGAAGTGACCCCTCTTCACCCTGGGATGTGGCCGTGGAACCGCAAACATTGAAGGCGACACCTCCAGCCACTGAGGACGGCGACCAGGGGCCTCCCAGACATCAGCATTCAGTTAGGGAAGCACCCCGGAACTACCCGGCACCCAGGATCAATTTTAGCTCAAGTGAGAAGTATAATAAGGTTGCTTGGCTTGGCTTGGTTTAGCTTGGTTTGGGGATGTTCCATTGTTCCAGCAGCATTTGTTGAAAGATTGTTTCCCCCACTGACTTGCTTTGGCAATTTTGTTTAAAATTAGTGGTGCTAAAATGTGGGCCTAATTCTAGATTCTCTATTCGTTTACTCATGTCCCTATTGGTCCACTAATACTATTAGTCTTTATGACTGTAGCTACCTGGGAAGTCTTGACTCCTCTTACTTTATTCTCCCATTTTATTTTATTTCTTAATTTTTAAAGATTTCTTTATTTATTCACGAGAGACCCAGAGAGAGGCAGAGCCACAGGCAGAGGGAGAACCAGGCTCCATGCAGGGAGCCCGATGTGGGACTCGATCCCGGCGCCCGGGGTCACGCCCTGGGCTGAAGGCGGCGCTAAACCCCTGAGCCCCCCAGGGATCCCTATTCTCTCATTTTAAAACTTAGCTATTACACTGCCTGTGTCCTTCCATACAAATTTTAGAATAGTCTCATATATGTTTAAAAAAAAACCTGGAGAGGATTTTGATAATAACTGCATTAAACCTTTATGTCAATTTAGGGAAAATCAACACCTTTACTATGTTGTCTTCCAATCCATGGACACTGTTCTTTCCCTATTTGTTTAGAGCACCTTTGATTTTGTATATCACTGGCGAACAGTTTTCAACATACAAGTGCTATACATGTTTTCTTACATTTAGACCTAAATGTGTTAATTTAGAAATTGTAAATGACTTAGAATTGTAAATTGTAAATGTAAATTAGAAATTTAGTAATTGTAAATGTGTTGGGCACTTTCAGTGTCCAAAAATCCACTGAGTGCATATAGAAATACAAATGATTTTTGCATGCTTATTCCTGTAACTTTATTGAATTTAACCCTAGGATATTTTTGTAGATTCCTTGGGACTTCCACATAGACAATCGGGTCATCTAAAAATAAGGAATATCAGTGCACTTGGCCCACTCAAGTTAAGCATCTGACTCTTCTTTTCGGTTCAAGTCACGTTCTCAGGATTGTGGATTGAGCCCTGTGTAGGGCTCCCTGCTCAGCAGGGACTCTGCTTGGGATTCTCTCCCTCTCCCTCTGCCCTTACCCTGCTCATGCTCCTTCTCCTCTCTCTCTCTCAAATAAAAAATCTTTTTTAAAAATAAATCAAGATAAGGACATTTTTTCTTTCTCATTTGTATTTTTTTTATTTCCTTTGCTTGCCTTAGCTGTGATAAAGTGGAAGAGCTAGCACTATGTTTAATAAAAGGGTAAAAGTGAACATCCTTGCCTTGTTCCTTATTTTAGTGGGGATACGTTATCTTTTACTGCTAAGAATAATGTTAGCTGTAGGTTTTTTTTGTAGATGCTCTTTATCAAGTTGGGGAGTTCCCCTTAAATTTTTATTTTCCTGAGAGTCTTTTCTAACATAAAAAGTATTGAATTTAAGTGCTTATTTTGCATATTAATATAAACATGTACTTTTTAATCTTTAGCATATTAATATAATAAGTTATAATCATTAATTTTAAAATATTTAACCAACTTTGCATCCTAGAATAGAGCTCATTTGGTCATGGCATATAATTATTTTTATATATTACTAAATTACATGTGTAATATTTTGTGCTTATATTCATGAGAGATATTGGTATGTGATTTTATTTTTTTGTATTGTGTTATCTACTTCTGGTATCAGAGTAATAGTGCTTATGGACTATGCCACCAGGCACTCTTGTTTTCTTTCATTTTTAAATCTTTTGTTTCCCTTTCATTCCTGAAGGGTATTTTTTGCTGGATATAAAAATTTGGGTTGAGGGTTCTTATTTCTGACCTCCATAATTTTGTAGGAGAAATTTGCTGACATTCAAATTATTTTCCCTTTATAGATAACACATCATTTCTTTTTGGTCACTTTCAAGTTTGTTTGTTTTCCCCCTTCATCATCAGTTTCCAGAACATTAACTATGATGTGTCTTGACATGAACTTTATTGGATTTGTCCTATTTGAGATTTGCTGAGCTTCTTCAATCTGTAAACTTTTATGTTTTGGTACATTTGGAGTTGTCAGCCATTATTTATTTGAATACTTTCCAGCATCAGTTTCTCTTCTCCTTCTGGGATTGCAATGACACAAATGTTAGATCTTTTATTATAAGTCACAAGTCACTGAGGTTTGTTTGTTTGTTTTCCATTTTTTAAGGGATTTTTGCTGTTGTTATTGTTTTTTGTTCAGATTGGATAATTTATATTGTTCTAGTTTTAAACTCTATGATTATTTCCTCTGTTACATCCACTCATGTTTCGCCCATCCATTGAGATTTTTTGTTTTTTTGAGTTTTTTTATTGTATTTTTCAATTCTATAATTTCCTTTGGGTTCTTTCTTATAGTATTTTGTCTTCTATTTCTTTGCTGATACTTTCTATTCGTTGAGAAAAATCTTAAAAAAATATTTTTTTAAAATTTATTTATTCATGATAGTCACACACACACACACACAGAGAGGCAGAGACACAGGCAGAGGGAGAAGCAGGTTCCATGAACCGGGAGCCCAACATGGGACTCGATCCTGGGTCTCCAGGGCCAAAGGCAGGCATCAAACCGCTGCGCCACCCAGGGATCCCGTGTTGAGAAAAATCTAAGCCTATTGTTTTTGCTTGTTTTAGTCATGTACATAATCATCTATTACAATAATTTTATGAAGATTATTTTTAAACACTTGTCAGATTATTATAATGTCTCTTATTTCTGTGTTGTCATCTTTCATTTATTTATTTATTTCATTTTTCATTCACTTAGAATGGTTCTTGGTATAAAGAAGAATCCAAAGAAAATTATAGAGCTGAAAAATATAGTAAAAATATTTCAAACCTGCCTCTGATAATTACCATCCATAAAGGGGAGTGTTAATATTCTGTGTTAAGAATACAGTGATGAACACAGCCTTAGTCCTTGATCTCATGAAGATATACACAATTAGTAAATAACTGCACAAATAACTAAAGTAGATTTTTGATTGTGCAGTTAGATTTAGTTAAAAATAAAAATCTAGTTAAAGTAGATTTTTATTTTCACCCTTATAACACTATAAGGGTGAAATAAACTAGAAGTGAGACAAGAAGAGGAATTTTACATAGAAGATTCAAAAAGAAGTTATGCCTACCTGTGCTGAGACTAAAGAAGGAGAAAAAAAAAAGAAAAAGAAGAAGTTTCAGCCATGCTGAGGGCTCAGAGGGATGTTATATCATCAGTGGGAAGAGCAAGTGCAAGGGTCTGAAGAGAGAAAGACTTTGTATTCTTTAATCAAGACACATTTTTGAGAACTTCAAATTATTCAGCTTGATCTTCTAGAAAAAAGCCTATGTTGGAAATTGAATTATGAATCCGTTCATTGACAACTAGTAGCTGAAAACTCTAAAATATATCCTTAAGGTGATAATGTCCTTTCTTCCTCCTTTATTCCTTCTAATCCTGTCCTTTTTTCTTCATCTTCATATTTATTTCAGCTGCAAGTGGCAATAACGGTCATCCATCTATTATGAGAGGTAGGAAAACGCTTCATCAGCGGAAATAAGCCCGAAAGTGGTATAATGAGTGAAAAATAAAATTCACTGTCCGTGAAAAGTGAGAATAGATGGTGTGTTCCATCTTTTCCAAAGGAACAGCACTCAGGTGACTGCACACTGTCCATGACGTGCTAGTCAGAGCTGGCTTCGTAATCTATAATGAAGATTTAGTGCAGTTTGTGCTGGGAAGGTGAAATGTAGAACAGAGGAGCTGAGACTTTGAAGGTAGGGCATAGGCTATAAGCTTTACTTGTTGATTCTTTTTCTGCAGATGATTTAGAAGATATTTCAGTTTCCTATCTCCCACCTACAAATGGTTTTTACCTTACTTTACCTTACACTTGAAAATGAAATCATGGATTTTAAATAAAATATTACATACAAAAGACATGGCCAAGTCATTAGCTCTACACCAAGGGTAGCTAATACTTCACACTTCTTATGCTTTTCCATTGCAAACATGACAACACTAAATGATTCTTGTCATCTTTTCTTCCTGGTTGTTGAGTCAGATACCTTTTGAATGCAATACTCCAGAAAAGCCATGACTATCGATTAATGTTAACACATTAAGTACAACTTATTGCTTATAACTGCTTTATTCTAGACTCTACTTAAGTTCTCCC
The DNA here is from genome assembly GCF_053574225.1 of Canis aureus. NCBI lineage: Eukaryota > Metazoa > Chordata > Mammalia > Carnivora > Canidae > Canis > Canis aureus. Next base: position 88,926,087 of record NC_135613.1, on the reverse strand, counting down.
AAGTGCCCCACTTAAATTTCTTACATATTAAATAGGTTGAAGTCACACAATGGAAGGAGCTTAGGTCTCTGATTGACTAGTTTGAGAAAACCCATGTGACCAGGAATTCATATTTGGTTGATATGTAGAAACCAAAATAATTGTGTTAAGAAAAAAGAAAAGAAAACTAAAAAAATTGAGGTAGGAGAATATTTGCTTAACCAGCTGAGATGTTTTAGAGCCCTGAGAGGAGGCAGGGAAGTGAATAAGCTTCTCCTGAGTCCCAGGGCTGAGACTGTGGCCCTGAGGTCCTTGAGTGATACTCTTTAAATTGGGACTCTGGACAAGAACCATGAGAAGGCAGTCTCAGAAGCTAAAAGGAAATTACTACAAACTTCTGAGAGGGAAACTTCAGATTCCAGGTCTGAAAGAAGTTTTCGTTGTTATTGTCATTGTTTTGTTTTTATTCTGAGAATGGAAGTGAATGTGATGCCAAGAAAATTAATTCCAGGGCCAATTTATCTCTGGATACCACTTGGAGAAGTGATGTGGCTGGTTGGTGGGACCACAGTGACGGCTGCCTGAGAGACAGCAACAAAGGTGGAGTTTGCCTGTTGTGTGATAGCATTTTGAAGATGAGCCTCCTTGCTCCCGTGTGGGTAGTACGAGTGCAGCTTCATAGAGAAACAACAACTGATGGGGAAGTGAGTCCCACCTTGATGAACGGCATATGATTCAATCAGATAAGTTAGAAGAGAAAACCAACAAGTGAGTATGAGTGAACTAATGGGCTATGTGATTGAATCTTCAACCAGAAAGATTATCTCACTATTGAGAGTGACAGATGTTACTACTAATTACGTGGTCTAAGGCTGGCACTTCATCAAAAATTCTCTAAATAAATTAAAAGTCAGAAACAACCTTAAAGCTGGTCTCACAAAAAGATTTTATTTATTTATTTGAAAGAGAGGGAGCATGAGTGGGGTGACAAGCAAAGAGAGAAGCAGACTCCCCACTGAACAGAGACCCCCCCCAATATGGGGCTCCATCCTGAAACTCCAGGATCATGACCTGAGCCAAAGGCAGATACTTAACTGTTTAAGCCACCCAGGTGCCCCATGACTTTTTTTTATAGATTTTTAAAATTTTTATTTAAATTCAATGAATTAACATAAAGTATATTGTTAGTTTCAGAAACAGAGTTCAGTGATTCTTCAGTCGCATATAGCGCCCACTGCTCATTGCATCACGTGCCCTCCTTAATGCCCAATATACAGTGGAATATTACTCAGCCATCCAAAACGTGAACTCTTACCATTTGCAATGATGCGGACGGAACTAACGCTAAGCAAGATGAGTCAGAGAAAGACAATTATATGATTTCACTCATCTGTGGATTTTAAGAAACAAAACAGAAAATCATAGGGGAAGAGAGGGGGAAAATAAGATAAGATGAAATCTGAGAGGGAGACAAACCATATAGTTGTCTTCCTATAAGCCACCCCACTAGCTAATGAAAGAGCCACAATAGGTGTCTTGTACAGAGACGCCAACCCTAGATATCTTTCCAGTGCGTCAGTGTTTAAGGGTCGCCTCGCACGGAGCCAATATGTATAGTCTCAGGGAAGAACAAAGGACCTGTCGTGGACTAAGGAAATAATCCATCCTGTTCAAAGGACTGTCACTGTCCCGTCAGAAAGACCCCTCTCCTTATCTCCTCCCTATCCTTACAAAGGTCTTCTCATTAAAAAAAGCTCAATGGGAGTCCTTTCTTGTTTCTCACGAGCCTCTTCCCAGCCCCTGCCTTCACCTCCACTACTGTTTTACAGATTGATGATGCCCTTTGCCTTTCTTTGAACAAGAAAAATCCAAGGCATTTCTGTCAAAACCCATCTTCCAGGCACTTTCAGTTCCCTCCCAGGGACAGCACCATCGCAGTCTGTGGTCCAACGTGTCCTAGAATTTGAGAACACTGCACAATGAATGAATCTCTACAGGAAGCGGAATTGCTTTCACTCAGGAAATTGAACGGCCGTAACCTAGTGCTTGTGCCAACCCTTGGAGGTACCTCGGCTCCCACTGTGGCCTCTCGTTGCTGAATAAGGAGTATCGATCTGGTTAGTTAATTCTGAAGTGCAACATTCAGATTTTATGTGAGAATCTAATGCCAGACTTCCCACTGCCTTATGGGGTCTTATTTGGTCATGAGCACAGGGCCCTGGATCAGTCCGATTCTTTATTTCACCTCCTAGGTTAGAGTCAGAAGCCCCTGGGAAATGCTCTGCCAACCGTCTGCTTCCTCACGCCTTCGGGTTCAGGGCTGGGAATCCAGACAGGCATGCGGGAATACAAGTAGGGGAAGACGGGGAGGGAGAGTCTTTGGTGGGGGGTTTTCTACAAGGTGAATATCCTAATAATTGTAAAGGGATCAATCCTTATTGTCAACTAACACCTCGGCTATTAGTCAATAGCCCAGGATTAAAGGAAATAGCACAGAGGAAGAGAGATGACAGGGTTGAATGAAGCCGCGAGGGTGCTGGAGGGAGGCCAGGGAGGAAAAAGGATATGTTATAGTCGTAGAAAGGGCGTGGAACACTGCAGAGGCTTTCCTTCTCAGAATTTATGCTTCTGGTTCCAGTCTATTCTGGGCCCATGGCCATCTCTTTAGATGACTCTTTGTACCTCTTACAATCCTTGTTTTTCATCTCTAAATGGCAGGTGTCTGACCCAAGAAGCGCGTTTTTGTCCGTAGCTTTAAAACTGCATTAGAAGAATTTAGATTCCCCCCCGGGGGGGGAGGGTCCATTCTACGATCCAGTGTCCTCTCTTTGTTTTAAAACAGACATTTTTCGGGACGCCGGGGTGACTCAGGGGTTGAGCATCTGCCTTCGACTCAGGGTGTGACCCCAGGGTCCCGGGATCGAGTCCCTCATCGGGTTCCCTGGGGGGACCCCGCTTCTCCCTCCGCCTGCATCTCTGCCTCTCTCTCTCTGTGTCTCATGAAAAAATAAAAATATCTTTAAAAATTAAAAAAAAAATAAAACAGACATTCAAAAAAAATTGACCTGAATTCTTTAATGCCTACTTGATTCATTTCCTCTGGATGTGGAAAAAAAGCAAAGTGCTGGAAATAATGCCTCATTCTTCTGTGCTGTGACTTCGTTGTTAGAGTCAGAAGGCTATTGTTCAAGATCTGGTTTTACTATTTATATCCATCAACTGTAAATAAAAATAACACCTATTTTGTACGTTGTTGGAGCCTCAGGTAACACTTATGAAAGCAGTCTGTCACCTGGAAATCCTAGATCAACTGGGGAGTGTTTTCATTATGCTGTGATTTTGAGCTTCTGTAAGGGTTTTCTGATTAGCGGATCTCTCGGGAGCAGGATGCGGCCCCACGGTGAAACCTCCCATCGCCCTGGGCATCCCTGCCCTTTGCCGACTGCCTTCCGACGGCAGGACGTTGGCACACCTGCGAGGCGGCTACTTCTAAGCCTAGTGGATTCAAAGGGAAGCCAAACAATTTATTGATTTTATGTTGGTCACACTGTCACCTGCAGGACACGATACGATACAGAAGACTCTCGATCAGGGAATTCCGCAAAGCCACCAGAGCCGCAGGAGAGTAGAACGTCATGGGATGCAGAAAAAATATAACGAATTTTCTCTTGAAACCATGTGATTTCAGGGGGCATGAGCCCGCAGCCACAGGACAATGGTTTCATGTGACAGGACGGACTCTGTCATCCTCAGGCTTTGTCGCCTAGTCCATTTTCTTTTCTGCCAAGGGTGGCGTGTGTAGGGCGGTTTTCCACCTGCCCCTTCAGCTCCAGCGCTCGCCTCTCTCCACTGGGCTCCGCCCCCGGAGGCTGACCCGTCTACACTGCGTCCTTGGGATCCTTATCCCTCTGGCTTCCGAAAGAATTCCACAAATAAGATCACTGGCTAAGAAAGACTGAGGGAAAATGAGGCCGAACACTTTGACCTGAGCCCCTTCTAGAAGTGTTTCTTTCCGAGGGTGATTGTTTCTGAAAAGGTGTATCTCCTGTGGAGAGCGGCACCCCTGTGCGGCCTCTCTGCCCCCCGGAGGCTCCATCCCTAGGCCATTCAGCCTCAGACAGGAGCTAGGTACTGGGTGTCAGGGTCTACGCAGCCAGAACTTCAATTATAGACCTTGTATCACACTCAGACTCCTGGTTTGGGGTCTTTCTTGCCTAAACCCTAGTCAGTCTCCGAAGGGGACTCTTCTGCAGGTGGCACGGGGCGGGGGGTGCACATCATGCTCTGCAGGGAAGGCCGAGCTTCCCTGGGAGTGGGGGGGAATCATGGTGCCTGTGGCCCCTGCTGCTTCCCTTCCCCCTGCATCCGGCCAACACCCTGGCCCAGTGAACCTCAAGACCCCTCAGAACCAAGGGCTGCCTTGGAGGTAAGGAAAGGCCTCCGGCCCAAGGGTTCGTGGGGGTCGGTGGGTAGGGGTAGCGATTCCCTCCTTTGCCTCGAGCACAGTAGGAGCTCCTGCAGGCTCTGTAAGCGCAGCTCCTTCTCTGAAGCCTCCGTTTGCCTGTGGGAGCAAGGAGCAGGGTCCTTGGCCTAGGCCAGGCTCTGTTTTATCAAGTGGAAACAGCGGGATACTCTTAGGATCTGGAATTAAATGGGTTAACACATGGCCCAGTGGTTTGGTTTTGGTTTTTAAGATGTTATTTATTTATTCATGAGACACAGAGAGAGAGGCAGAGACCCAGGCCGAGGGAGCAGCAGGCTCCATGCAGGGAGCCTGACGCGGGACTTGATCCCGGGACCCTGGGGTCAGGACCTGGGCCCAAGGCAGGCACTAACCGCTGAGCCACCCGGGGGGCCCCCGTGTGTTTGTAGCAGTGCTTCAGAACTCAGGAAATCTTAGTTGCTGTTTTGGGTTCTCCTCCTGCCCCTTTCCTCCTGCTCCTCCTTCACCTTATTATTAGTCTCACAATTACTTTTTCTACCAACCTCGTGTTTTCCGTCAATGCTGGCCAATCCAGGGAGCTCAGAATTCAGGTCATAGGATTCAATCGGGTTGGTTCCTCCGGATTCTGAATTCCAGCCCTGACTTACTCTTCATCTCCCAGACACCTTCAGGAGACGATTTTCATCTTTTCCCAGCTTCCAGTTTCATTAATGTCCCCCCAAATCATGAGGTAAAACTGATTGTATTTATTTATTTATTTATTTATTTATTTATTTATTTATTTTTAAAACTGATTTTAACTGTCATAAAATTAGCTGGGGGTGGAAACAAGCATGACTGACCTGCACTACCTCAGACATTTTATTTAAAAAACAATTCTTACTATTGTAAACGGAATTCTTCTTGCTTCAGTTTCTCTGTTTTTCTGATGATTTGCCCCCCATTGCGATTGGGGCTATGTAGTGTATTTCCTCTAGTCTCTTTGCGGCTGGTGATGATGATTGGAAGACCTCGCGGTCGCTCTACTGCAGACTAGAGATACCGACCATTCACCTTCCGGGCCTTGAGCTTGTCAAGCGTGCTCCGTCCCATCCCAGGTGTTGTTGCTGCTCACATCTTTACTTCATGCAGATGCTCCTCTTGAGGACGTCGTTTCGAGGCCTCCAGGCCTGACACCCTTCGTCGCTCTCTGCCCCTTCCTTTGTTTGGTGTTAGTTTGGCTCCGTAACATTCATGCCTTTGCATATCATGCTCATTTGTCTAGTGCCACGGCTATACAAGTCCTTTGAGAGGCAGGATTTTGATCATTTTATTCCTTCCCATATCCCTGGCCCCTATCTGTGCTGGAGAACTTCAGTGTATCTCACCGCATTCGATACCCATATTCTCCTATTTGACACACATACCAGGATCTGACCCATATTGATGGAGCAATGGGTCACTTTGGGAATAGGTGTGACCCACATGGCTCTGGAAGAGGTTGGCGGACCCCCACGTGCATCTCCGTTCTAAGGACATTAGAACCTTGTCCCTTCTCCCCTTGTCCCTTCTCCCCCAGGACAGACTGCATCTCTCCTTGACCCAGGAGACGGCACCTACTCTTCTCATTAGCTATAAATTATATCCACAACTTTATAAAAGAATCTCTTTGTTGGGGCTCCTGGGGCTCAGTTTGTTGAGCGTCTGCCTTTGGCTCAGGTCATGATGCCAGGGTCCTGGGATGGGGCCCCATGTTGGGCTCCCTGTCTCTCTCTCTGCCTCCCTCTCTCTCTGTCTCTCATTAATAAATAAGTAAATTCTTTAAAAAAAATTAAAAAAGAATCTTTTTGTTAATATCGCCTCAACTAACCTGCTTCTTTTCTGCGTGGACCCTGACTGATGGGTCCTGTATTTGACACATGAGAAATGTGTTTTGAATGTTTTTCGATAGCTAGAATCTAGGTATAAGGAAAGAAGACTTATTTTATTACTCTGTGAGGCGAATAGGAGGAAGTTTTGAAAAAGTGACAGGTTATCTTCCATAATAGAAATGGTTGCCCTGCTATAAGCTCCAGAAGTCTTTTAGAAGTTTAGAGGTAAATGAGTTTCAAACCCTCAAAAATTGTGTAGTTTAATTAGGATAGAAATTAAAATTTTAGATAAGGTTTATTACGAATCTCTAAAACTTAAGGCTCTTCCAGGTGGTTTATTTGTTGCCACTCTGACTGGTCTTGTTCTTATTCCATAATTCATGCTTTCTACGACACAGTTGTGTCATCCAGGTGCTTGGGAGCTGAGATTATACGTTGCTCCCTACATTGATTTGAGTTTTTTATTATCTGAGAATCCACAGGAAAGAAAAAAGGCCATTACGTACTCTGGGATTTTCTGATACTAACTTCCTTCTGGCTTACAGCTCGCCACATTTTATAGGCAAATGGACTTGCTCTTTCAGTAAAATATGTTGTTATTTAGAAGGCACTGCTTGGTGAGCGGCTGTCAGTAGATAATCAGGTCAGTTGCCACTTTCACATCTCTCGTGGGGATAAAGATGTTTTGGACCCATCACTGGGCAAAAAGAGCAACAGACTGAAAGTATCTTTTTCCCATTCATCTCGAAGATCTCACAGTGACTATCAGTCAAATTATAAGACTTAAGAAGTGCAAATTAAATCTTCCGAGGGGAATTCTGGGAAGATGCTGATCTCAACAGTGTCATTTTTTAAAGATAAAATTGGCAAATAACATCATATTAGTTTTGGGTGTACAACATGATAATTTGATATTTGTATCACTACAGTAAGTCTTACACTCTGCTGCCATACAGTTGATCTCTTTCTCTCTCTTTTTAAAGATTTTGTTTATTTATTTGAGAACGAGCACACGTGTGTGCACAGGCATGAATGGGGGAGGGGCAGAAGGAGAGCAAGAGGCGGACTCCCCGCTGAGCAGGAGCCCATGTGGGGCTGGATCCCAGGACCCAAGACCAGGACCCAAGACGCCCCACAATGGACCTCTTTCATCCCTTTTCCCATCCCCTGACCATCTTCCACTCTGACAACCACCAAAATCTTCTCTGAATTCGTATGATTTTTGTTTTATTTGTTTTTCAGATTCTACTTATGAGCAAAATTCCGTAATATTTATCTTTCTCTGGCTTATTTCACTTAACACAATATCCTGAAGGCCCATCTATGTCATCACAAAATTTCCTTTTCTCGTGGGTGAGAACTATTTCACTGTGTCTGTGCATTCTGTATCTGTATCTGTATACTCATAACACACTTCTTCAGCCCTTCATCCATCAATTTGCACTCCCACCAACAGTGTCTTTTTTCCACATCTTCTCCAACACTTGCTATTTCTTGTGTTTCTGATACTGGCCATTCTAACAGGAGTGAGGCGATATCTCACTGTAGTTTTAATATGCTTTTCCCTGATAGTGACATTTAAATTTTTTTCATGTCCTGTTGGCTCTCTGCATGCCTTCTTTGGAAAAATGTCTATTTAAATTTTTTGCCCATTTTTAAAATTTTCATGCTGTTGAGTTAGTTGATTTGAGTTTTTATGTATTTTGGGTATTGACTACTTATCAGATATGCGATTTGCAAATATTTTCTCCCATTAGTGAATTTCCCTTTCATTTTGTTGATGGTTTCCTTTGCTGTGCAGAGCTTTTTAGTTTGGTGTAGTCCCCCTTGTTTATTTTTGGTTTTGTTGCCTTAGCTTTTGAAGTCAGATTAAAACAAACAAACAGTGCCAAGACCTATATCAAGGAGTTTGTCACATATGTTTTCTTGTAGGAGTTTTATGGCCTCATTACATCCAAGGATTTGATCCATTTTGAGATAATTTTTGTGCATTATGTAATATGGTGGTCTAGATTGATTCTATTGCAAGGGGCTGTATGGTTTCCCCAAGAGCATATGTTGAAAATACTATACTTGTATATTCACTCCGTGTTCATGGCCACTTCGTCATAAATTAATTGGCCATATATATGTGGGATTATTTCTGGGGTCTCTATTCAGTTGCATTATTCTATGTGTCTGTTTTTATGCCAACACCATACTGTTTAGATTACTATAGTTTTGTAGTGTAGAAACCAGTGAGCATGATATCTCTTCTTTCTCAAGATTTCTTTGTCTCTCTAATTTTTCCCCATTCAGTTCTCCTTCTTTCTCTTATAGTCCCTTTCACTACTTCTTATATTCCATGTATGAGTGAAACCATATGAGATTGTCCTTCTCCGATTGATTTATTTAACTCAAGGGAAAAATTAGAGAGGGAGACAAATCATGAGAGACCCCTGACTCTGGGTTGGAGAAGGGCAGGTGGGAGGGTTGGGGTAACTGGGTGACGGATATTAAGAAAGCCACTTGATGGGATGAGCACTGGGTGGTATGCTATATGTTGGTAAATTGAATTGAAATTTGAAAAAAGATTTTAAAAAGGATTGCTTTGGCTATTTGAGGTGGGGTTTGTTTTGTTTTTGTGCCTCTACACATATTTTGGAATTATGTGTTCTATTTATGTGAAAAAATGCCATTGGGATTTTGATAGGGATTACATTGAACCTGTAGATCGCTTTGGGCATTAGAGATAGCTTAACCATATTAATTCTTCTAATCCATGAATATGAAATATATTTTCACTTTTTTTGTATATTTTTTTCAGTTTCTTTCATCAATAACTGATAGTTTTTAAAGTGGAATTCTTTCATTTTCTTTATTAAAATTACTTGTAGATATTTTATTCTTTTCAATGTGACCATAAATGAGATTATTTTCTTAATTTGTCTTTGTGATACTTTGTTATTAATGTACAGAAACAGATTTTCGTATATTGGCTTTGTATCCTGCAACCTTACTGAATTTGTTTAGGGGATTGTTTAGCTTTTTGGTGGAGTCTTTAGGGTTTTCTATATAAAGTATCATTTCATCTGAGGCACCTGGGTGGCTCAGTCGGTTATGTATCAGACTGTTGGTTGCAGCTCAGGTCATGATCTCATGGGTCATAAAATTGAGCCCCAAGATGGACTCTGTGCTTAGCAAGGAGTCTGATTGGAGATTCTCTCCCTTTACCCTTTTCCCAACTCTCTTTCTAAAATAAATAAATCTTTTTTTTTTAAAGTATCATTTCATCTGCAAATAGTGACAGTTTTGTATTTTCCTTTCCAATCTGGATGCTTTTTATTTCTTTTTCTTGCTTAATTTCTATAAGACTTTCATTACTATGTTGAAGAATAGTGAGAATGGACAACCTTGATCTGATCCTGATCTTGGAGGAAAAACTTCAAGCTTTTCACCATTTAGGATGACGTTAGCCATGGTTTTGTCACATACGACATTTATTATGTTGAGGTAAATTCCCTCTATATTCATTTTGTTGATTTTTAAAAAATAATACATGGATATTGGGTTTTGTCAAATGCTTTTTCTGCATCTCTTGAGATGACAAATGATTTTTCACCTTCATTTTATTAATGTGCTGTATCATGCTGATTGATTTGTGGATTTTGAAACATTCTTTTATCCTTAGAATAAATCATAGTGTATGATGCTTTTAATTTATTGTTGAATTCAGTTTGCTTATTTTTTTTTTTAGGATTTTTTCATCTTTGCTCATCAGGGATATTAGCCAGTAATTTTCTTTCTTTTCTTTGTGTGTGTGTGTGTGTGTGTGTGTGTGTGTCCGCATGTGTCCTTATTTGGTATCAGGGTAACGCTGGCCTCAAAGTTAGTTAAGAAGCATTACCTTCTCTTCAATTTTTTGGAAGACTTTTAGGAAGATATTAAATCTTTGAATGTTTAGTGAAATCCTCATTGAAGCTGTGTAGTTTAAGACTTTATTTTTGGCTATCTGTGGCTTAAAACTTTTATTTGGGGGGAGATTTTTGATTACTTATTTAATCTTCTTATTAGTAATCAATCTACTAAGATTTTCTATTTCTTCATGTTCCAGTCTTAGAAGAATACATATTAGGACTTCATCCATTTCTTCTAGGTTGTCCAGTTTGTTGGTACCATTGTTTTTAGTAGTCTTTTGCAATCCTCTGTGTTTGTGTATTAGTTTTAAAGTTTTCTCTTCCATTTCTGGTTTTATTTATTTCAGTCTTTTGTCTTTTTTTCTTGGTGAGTGTAGCTAAAGATTTGCCTAATTTGCTTATTTTTCAAAGAAATAGCTTTTGTTTTCATTAATCTTTTCTATTGTCTTTTTAGTCTTAATTTCATTTATTTCTACTCTGATCTTTCTTATTTTTTTTTCTACTAATTCAGGGCTTTGTTCTTTGTCTAATTTATTTATTATAAAGTTTAATTGTTTATTTGAGATTTTTCTTATTTCTTGAGGTAGGCCTGTATCACTATGGACTTCTCTCTTAGAAGAAGTTTCAGTGCATCTCATGGACTTGGGGTTGTTGTATGTCCATTTTCATTTGCCTCAAGGCATTTATGATATCCATTTTGATTTATTTTCATTGGCCACTGATTGTTCAGTAGCATATTATTTGGTTTCCACACATTTGTGATTTTTCAAGTTCTCTTCTTGTAATTGATTTCTAGTTTTATACCATCATGGTCAGAAAAGATTCTTGGTATTATTTAGATCTTCTTAAACTTATTGTGACTTGTTTTGTGACTTGATATGTGATCTATCATGCAGAATGTTTCATGTGAATTTGAAAAGAAAATGTAGTCTACTGCTTTAGAAAACAATATTCTGTATGCATCTGTTAAGTCCATCTGATCTAATGGGTCATTTGAGGCTGATGTTTCCTTATTGATCTGTCTGGATGATCTATTGATTTAATGGTATATTAAGATCCCTTACTATTACTGTATTATCTTCAATTTTTTCCTTTAGGTTTATTAATAGTTGTTTTATGTATTTAGGTGTTCCTATTTGGAGTGCATAGATATTTAGTATATCCTCTTGTTGGATTGACCCATTTATCATTATGTGAGGCCCCTCTTTGTCTTTTTAAAGTCTATTTTGTGTAAGTATAGCTGCATCAACTTTCTTTTTGCTTCCATTTACACGGAATATCTTTTTTATCTCTTCCCTTTCAGTCTCTGTGTTCTTAAATTTGAAGTGAGTTTCCTGTAGGCAACATATAGATGAATCTTGTAGTTTTTTAAATCTCTTCAGCTACTCCATATCTTTTGGTTGGATTATTTACTCCATTTATATTTAAAGTAATTTTTATATGTATATACTTATTGCCATTTTATTAAGTGCTTTCTGGCTGTTTTTATAGTTCTTCTCTGTTTCTATATTTTTCTCTTGCTCTCTTCCCTTGTAGTTTGATGACTTTCTTTAGTGTTATGTTCAGAATCCTTTCTCATTATCTTCTGTATATGTACTACAGATTTTTGTTTGGTGGTTACCATGATATTCATATATAACAGCCTGTATATATTTATATAAAAGTCTATTTTAGGATGATAATAACTTTTAAAAATTCAGGATTATAAAAACTTCTACTTCACTTTTTTTTTTAAAAAAAGCCCCACTTTGCTATTTCTTTTTTTTTTATTTTTTACTTATTTATGATAGTCACACAGAGAGAGAGAGAGAGAGAGAGAGAGAGGCAGAGACATAGGCAGAGGGAGAAGCAGGCTCCATGCACCGGGAGCCCAACGTGGGATTCAATCCTGGGTCTCCAGGATCGCACCCTGGGCCAAAGGCAGGCGCCAAACCGCTGCACCACCAAGGATCCCTCTACCTCACTTTTTAAATTATTATTATTTTTCTTTTTGCTGCTCTGTTTGAGTGACTTCCACTAGCCGTCTCCGGGTCACTGATCTCCTCTTTCACTTCAGTTCATCAGCTGTTGAGCCACTCTAGTGTATTTCTCAGTTCAGTTATGTATTTTTTAGCTCTGTTACTTCTTTTTGATATTTTCCTAAATTTTTATCTGTTGAAATTCTCACTGCTCATTCATTCTTTTTGGTGAACATCTTTATGACCATTACTTTAAACTCTTTATCAGTTAGATTACTTATCTCCATTTAAGTAAGGTCATTCACTGAGATTTTGTCTTGTTCTTTCAGTTGGAACATATTCCTGTTTTTCTCATTTTGCTTGACTCTCTGTGCTTGTTTCTTATGTATTTTGTGAAACAACTATCTCTTCCTGTCTTGAAGAAGTGGTCTTGTGTAGGAGGAGAGCCTATCATCAACTTTGTCCTAGTTCTTGGCTGTCTCTCAAACCTTTGTGATTGTCTCAGTAGCCTGATTTATTCTTGATAGGTCCCAATTATTGAGTGAGTGGGAAGATCTATCAGTGTTCCAAAGGGAGTAATAAGTCAGTACTTAATTTCAGGCCAACTGGAAACCAGATCCTCAGGCAGCAGTTTTTAAAGTATGCAAATATATATAGTCCTGTGAAATCATAATTGTAGACCCTGCTGACTAGGAGATTTGAATGTGTCCCCTGAGTGACAGGTGAAAGAATCAGGCCTTCAGACAAGAGTATAAGCTCCTTTTGGGGAGGTACCCTTCAAGGGAGAGCACAAACATGGTGTCTATTTGCCTTTATTCCCTGAGGGCACCCCTGTAACCTCTATATATGTGGCAAACCTAAAGAATGTCGCTCAGGTTAAAGCTCCAGGATAAGTAAATGGGCCTTTTTCACAGACAGATGGATAATGTTTCAATCTATTCTTGGTGTAGTACCCTGGGTTTGGCAGCCTGCTCTTAACTATCTTTTTAAATTTTTACAGCCCATGGGGCTGGGGCTCAGGTATGCAGGGCCTTCTAGACACTAGAGCCTGGTGATCTAGAGGCATCCTTTGTGTGGAATGCATTTGCCCACTGGCTTTAGCAAGGTGGTTTGAGGAAAGAGCATGTCGGTAGCTTTAGAGATGTAGGGAGAGAGTTCTGGGGGCAGGCCATGCCTGCAGCTTTAGCAAGACTGGGAAAGATCACTGGGAGTGCACACACTGTGGCTTTAGTGATATAAAGGAAGACCACTGGGGATGGGGGCAAACTTAGAACTTTAGTGAACGTGGGTCTGTGCATGCTCACCTGCACTAGCAAGGTAGAGGAAGAGTACAAAAATGGTATTTACTAGCACCTCTGTCCCTGAAGAATGTCTCAACTAGTCTTTGTCTCTCTCTGGCAGATGCTTTAGCATTAGCAAATAAATTTCCTTTACATATAATCCAGTCACATCTTAAACTGCTGCCTTTGTGCTGGGTCCCAAGACGAGTGTGTCTGTGTGCAAGCCTCTCAAAAGAAGTATCTCAGATACCTACAGCCCCTGTGTCCTCTGGACATAAGCCTCATTTTTTAGGCCAAATGTTTTTGGGCCTCATCTATCTAGAGCAGGTCCCAAGGTTTATAGTGCCCAATAGGGTGCACAAACACCTCATTCCTTAGGAGAAGCTCTTGATCTGTAAGATCCCTCAACATGGTGTATCATCATACCAGGGGTGGTATTTTTGATAAGATCAATTTTCTGCTCTCCTACATGTCTCAATACATGTCTCTTTACCCCTCCTTATGGAGGGAGTTGTTCAGCCAATTTTCAACTCTTTCTCAGCAAGAATTATCCCATATGTCTCTATAGATTCGAAGAGTCTGTGGGAAGAGGTGAATTTGAGGTGTTCTTATGCTGCCATATTCAACTGCCCCCTCTCCAACTGTAATTTTTAATATTACTAAATCTAATTATTTTTTTAATTGATTAGGAAAACCAAAAACTATGTACATCTACAGGAAGTCAAACGGCAGTGTCTTTCCAAGATCCCAAAACATGAGCAGTTAGAGACCAACTTCTGACAACTAAAACTCGATTTCATACCAACATCTGTATGAGAGGAAGCAGAGGGGATCAAAAGTCTTTGACAGAATTGAGAGAAAAAGAATCCTCAAAGAGTCAAGAGAGATTTATTGGAAATCATCATTGGTCATTTGAGAAAAGTAATCGAAACAGAGAGGTGCTGGAACTTTGCACCAAAATGTAGATTATTTTGAGGAGTCTATGGAAAGGTCTGAAGGGTATGAAGCAGTTTGAGTCCTATGAACTTTTACAACAAAACAGCTGAGTATCTATTCTAGGCAAAAAACAAATTGAGCTGGAACTAGACATCAAATTGAACAGAACATGGGAAATGATGGCAAAGAAAATTAAAGGTTCGCACAAAAGTGAGGAATGGGAATAGAGACAGACTATCACAGAACATAGATTTCTATTTTTCAGAAATAAAACAACAGCAAAGAATGAAACCTTCTGATTTGGGCCATGATGGAATAAATGGCATGGGATTTACCATCTCTTCCTAAGCTTGACATGATAGAGGAGGGATATTGAACAAGAGGCAGCTGGGAATGTTATCCCTGAGAGAAGAGGGACACGTGAAGGAAACCCTAGTAACTGATCGGACTTTCTCTCTGGGGCATCCTCCTGCCTTGGCACAGGAGATATACCTCAAGAGAAAGACAGTGGAAGTCAGAAATACGAATTCTAGGCAGCTGAAGTGACTGGAAATTGTGAGGCAGGACACTTAAAAAGAGGGAGCTGTACATGGTTTGGGGCCAGACACCTGCACAGGGACTCATGATTTAGTGATGCAGAAAGTTCAGGCAACCATAAGTGGGGTATATTCAAAGAACACAACAACTTGGCATAACACAGTCAAACTGTTAAAAACTGAAAGTAAGGAGTATATATTTTTTAAATCCTAAGGGAAAAAGATATATCATATGCAGAGAAATAGAAATGAGTGACTTGTCATCAGAAATGATGGGGGCCAGATGAAAATTGAATGTCTTTAAAGTGCTGATCAATCAACTGTATTAGATGAAGGGGAAGGAATAAGTGTGCGTTGTTGGGGGGTGAGGGGGGGAGCTAAAGGCCACGTAAATGTCGATCCTCTAGCTCCACAGAGGAAGGAATAAGATATAAACAAAGGCTGAGGCAGTTGGTGGTGTGTTTTCTGTATTATAATTAGAACATTAGCTCCCTCTCCCACCCGAGAGGCCAAGAATACTGCCTGGAATCAAGAAGCCAGTGGCCGAAGTTCAGAGTCAAATCAGATCATCTTCCTTTGAAGGTGGTTGTTGGGGGGACGGAGGTTCTTGGCTCAGACCTGCCTGTGTTTGCATGACTAAATGGCTTTGTTTTATTTTGTTTAAAACATATTAAAAGCGCACAGATCTTAAGTATACATCTAATCTGATTCACACATCCCTGTAAGCGCCACAGATCGAGGAGCAACATTACCAGCAACCTAAACGTCATCCTCGTGCTCTTTTCAGCCGTTAAGGCTCCACTGAGGATAACAACCATCCTGAATTAAAAAACAGCAGACTGTCTACCTGTTTCTATTAGTCTGCCTCGGAATGTTACATAATACAGTGCGTGCCACTTTGTGCCTGGCTTTTTTTCCCCCTCATATTAATTTTGACAGATTACTTCATGCTAATGTATTTGTAATTCATTCATTCTCACCGATGTATAGTATTCTGTTGTATGAACATGTCACAAAGTATTTATCAGCTCTGCTGATGGATATTTAGATTTTTTTTTTTCCTTTTTCACTGACTTTTTTTTTTTTCTTACATTCTATTACTAAAAATGCTGCTTGGAACAGTCTTGTATAAATCGTTGGGTACACACATATAAGCATTTCTGTTTACATAAATATAGGTGGAATTACAGGTCATGATAGTATCTTCAACATTATAGATAATGTTACCTATTGCAAAAAATGGTTTTACAAATGTATCCCTTCATAAGGAGTATACGAAGGTTTAAATTATGCTGTCTCATTAAAAAAGATAGTAGTAGTAACTGTTGTTGCTAATTCAGCTATTGTTTCATTTCGGCCTCTTTGATGTATAGTAAGTAGTACCTGATTGTACTTTTATTTTTTAAAATTTTTTCAAAGTTTTATTTATTTATTTGAGAGAGAGACAGAGAGCAGGGGGAGAGGCAGAGGGAGACAGAGAAGCAGACCCCCTGCTGAGTGGGGACCTCCCACCCCCACCCCCACTCCATGTCACAGGGCTCAGTCTTAGAACCCTGAGATCATAACCCAAGCTGAAGTCACCCAGGCTACCCCCTTATTGTAGTTTTAATGTAATAATGGTCCTCTGACTAAGAAAGTGGAGCATCATGGGCGTATTAGTCATTTGCTTATTCTTTTGTGAAGTTCCATTCTAGCCTTTAGCTGATTTTTTCCTATTGAACTGATTGCCTTTTTATTTCTAATTCATAAAAGTTCTTTATATCATCTCAGTGAGTCCTCTGCTCTGTTTATGTATGCAAATCTTTTTCTTCTTTTGCATTTTCACTCAAAGTTATCTTTGATCAGCAGCAATTCTTGATCTCAGTGAAATCCAGTTTATCATATGTACTTTTTTCTTACATAGAAGTAGTAGTGCTGGGGCAGCTGGGTGGCTCAGTGGTTGAGCGTCTGCCTTTAACTCCTGGCGAGACCCCGGGGTCCCAGGATCGAGTCTCATGTTGGTCTCCCTGCATGGAGCCTGCTTCTCTCTCTATGTCTCTGTCTCTCTCTCTGTGTCTCTCGTGAATAAATAAATACAATCTTTTTTAAAAAAAAGCAGTAGTACTTTTTGGGCACTAATAAAAATATTACATCAGATCATTAATATATCTTTGTATCCAAAATATTTGCTAAATTCACTTATTTATCCTCGAAGTTTTCCATAGATTCTTTTTGTTTTTCTATATTAGTAATTATATTTTCTATAAATGCTAGCACTTCATTTTTTCCTAATTCCCATACATTTAATTTTTTATTTGCCTTTTTAGAAGTGGTTAAGATGACTGGTACAATGTAAAATAGAAGTTGTGATAGCAGGCCTTTTTTCTGGTTTCTAATATCGGTTGGTAAATTTTTAGTTTTTTGCCACTGTGTAGAATGTTTACTTTATGGTTTTGTATAAGTTTGATCTATACATAATTGTTAAATGATATTCCATTGTATGACTACATCACAAATTGTATTTCCATTAACCAGTTGATAGGCAATTGGCTAATGATCAGATGATCAGTTTTTTACTATTATGAATACCTCAAAGTCATGAATATATTACCTCAGTTCTGAAAAGCTTTGCTACTTTTTCTTCTTTTAGATTTAGATGTAAACATTTTTGTGGATATATGTTTCAATTTTAGTAGGTAAATAAGTGTGACAGGATTACTGTATCACAATCTAAGTATATGTTCAATTTTATTTTAAAATGTCAAACTCGAGTGGATCTTATTAGCCCACTTGCATCAATGAATAGATCCTCCAGAAAGAAAGTCAATAAAGAAACGGTAGTATTGAATGACACATTAGACCTGATGGACTTAATAGATATATAAAGAATATTTCATCCAAAAACAGAATACACGTTCTTTTCAAGTACACATGGAACATTCTCCAGGACAGGTCACATTAGGACAAAAAACAAGTCTCAATAAATTTAAAAAGAATGAATTAATATCGGTCATCTTTTCTGACCACACATTATGAAACTAGAAATCAGTTATAAGAAGAAAATTGGAAAATCATAAACACATGGACACTAAACAACATGCTATTTTTAAAAAGACTTTATCTATTTGATAGAAAGAGCAGGAGCAGGAGGGAAGGGGGAGCAGAAAGAGAAGCAGAGTTCCTGCTGAACAAGGAGTTGGTCATGGGGCTCAATCCTAGGACCCCAAGATCATGACCTGAGCCAAAGGCAGATGCTTAACCAACAGAGTCATGCAGGTGCCCCTAAACAACATGCTGTTAAACAAACAATGAGTCGGTAAAGAAATCAAGAGAAAAAATTTTAAAAAGCATCTTGATACAAATGAAAAAGGAAATACAACATTCCAAAATCCACAGGGTGGATAGCAGTACAGGCCTACCTCAAGAAATAAGAAAAATCTTAAATATAAACAATCTAATTTTATATTTAAAGAAACTAAGAAGAAAAAAGAATAAATAAAAAATACCAATATCAGAAGGAATGAAATAATAAAAGATCAGAATGGAAATTAATGAAATAAAAACTGAAAAAGAAATAAAAAAGACCAATGAAATCGACAGCTGATACTTAGAAAAAATAAACAAAATCAATGAATGTTTATCCAGACTCATCAAGAAAAGAGAAAAAAAAAAAGAAATTAAGAAAACAATCTCATTTACAATTGCATAAAAAATAATAGAATGCCTAGGAATAAATTTTTAACAAGGAAATGAAAGATGGGTATTTTAAAAACTAGAAGACGGGGCATCCCTGGGTGGCTCAGCGGTTTAGTGCCTGCCTTTGGCTCAGGACCCGATCCTGGAGTCCTGGGATCGAGTCCTGCATCAGGCTCCCGGCATAGAGCCTGCTTCTCCCTCCTCCTGTGTCTCTGCCTCTCTCTCTCTCTCTCTCTCTCTCTCTATGTCTATCATAAATAAATAAATAAATAAATAAATAAATAAATAAATAAATAAAATAAAAACTAGAAGACATTGATAAGGGGTGCCTGGCTGGTTCAGTCAGGGGAGCATGTTATTCTTGACCTTCATGTCATGAATTCAAACCCCACATTGGGTGTGGAGCCTACTTAAAAACAAGATAAAACAAAATTTTAAGACATTAAGGAAAAAAATTGAAGATGACACAAATAATGGGATGATATAACATGCTCATGGATGGAAGAATTAATAATGTTTAAATGTCCATACTACCCAAAGCATTCTACAGATTGAATGAAAACCCTATCAAAATATCACTATGTTATACACCTGAAACTAATATAATGTTGTATGTCAATTATAATTTAAAATCAAATTTTTAAAAGCATTAAGCTCTTTTTAGAGTAACTATATTTGTTTCACAGCAATGAATGTGATTTCCTATTGTTTTATATCCTCACTAACCTTTAGTATCTTCACATATATCTACAGATGATAGGTAGATATAGAGATGATAGATGATGATGATGATGATAGATAGATAGATAGATAATAGATAGATAGATAGATAGATAGATAGATAGATAGATGATAAATAATAGACGGATGGATGCAATTTTCACCATTCTAAAGGTCATGTAGTATAGGGGAAAATCTAGTTACAGGATAGGGTATATTTTAGATTCATAATTTTTGGATTCCTGGAAAGAGAAAAACTATATAGAAAAGCAGATCAATGTTTGCCAGGAGTTAAAACTGTAGGGAAGGGAAGTGAAGGCAAAGGGTTACTGAGGAAATTTTTAGAGTGAAGAAAATATTTTATATTATGAATGTGGTAGTGATTACATAACTATAATTGTTAAAACTCATCAAATTGTGTATTCAAAATTACTGAGCTTTACTGTGTGTTAATGGTACTTGAATAAAGATAATTTAAAAATTAAAAAGCTCACAAAAACTAGTTTGTTATAAGTATACAAAGTGCAATTTTTATAAGTTGGTATGGTATGCTGTGATATCTTTAAATTTATTTGGTAATTTTATATTATCTTAAGATATCTTAGCCTTTATTTTTTCTTAATCATGTCCTATAACAATAAGATGGTTTTACTTTTACTTTCCAATCAATTATGACATTTTAAAAAACCTAATACTCATTTTATTTAAATAATATCCTAAGCACTTGACATTGATTAGCTCACTTCATTCTTATTAAATCCCAATGAGATAGGTACTACTGCTATCACCATTTTGTATATGAGTAAACTGAGAGAGGAGACAGTAGATGATTTGCCCCCCTTCAAAAAAACAAAAACAACAAATAAAACCCCCAAATCCCCGGCTTCCCAGTGTACTTAAAATACGATCCAAACTCTTCACATTACACACAGGGCTGAAACGGTAGAGCACCTGGCTTGCTTTTTGCACCTCCTCTACTGTTGGTCTCCTTGCTCACCAAGTCCCAGCTGCGCTAATCTCTCTCTGGAACATATAACTTGCTCGTTCTCACTGCAGGGATTTGTCACTCACTAATCCCTCCTCTCGGAAATTCTTCCTTTCTGAGAGGAATAACTTTGCAGTTTTGGTTCCTTTTCAGCATTCAAAGTCCACATTCAGTCCATTTGAATATTTCTAGCTGTTTTTCTTTCCTCTTTATGGTTGTTGCTTGAAATTATTTTATTCTTTTAGTTGCCTATTTGCTGTTTTCTCTTGGTGTAATATATGTCCATATTAGAATGGCCTTTTACGTGTCTCCATCCTCTTATGGAACTGAAATAGATGTTTGTTTTGTCTGTCATTATGCCACAGCTCCCAGCAAAGTGGTGCAGAACAGATGCCACATATTTCTTTTAGGTTGAATTCTCCCAACATTCTTAATGCATAGGTAGTATTTATGGTTTTGAAAGCCCAGGGCTGGAGCTCAGATTTGTCTGACTTAAAAATTCAGGTTTGCTTTTGTTTTTTCACTTGCTCCCTGCTGCTGTCAGTGCAGAAAGCACATAACATTTTCTGGTCCTTGCATCTCCTTTATCAAACTCAGTAAAGTCAATTTTATAAGCAATTACTGAGCCAAGTATGAGTTCTAATGGAAGGTGGCACTCAAAGAATTACCATCAATCAGGTTTGGCAAGAATCCCAGAGAAATTGGCACATGAGTGATTTTGTGTAGTTTTGCTTGAGAAGTAAATCTCTCTGACAATCATGAACTGTGCTGCATTTTCCTAAATTTCTATCTGTTTAGACATAGGATAGGTCTAGTCTTGTTGTTATAGAATGAAAAATTGGCCCGGGGGTGGGCCTCAAAGGCCCTTGCTGAAAATGTTGGGCATTGCTATGTGACGTGCCTATAGACTTCCGACTCTGCTCAAAATTGTGAGGGAGCCTGGCTTACTGCTGCTCCAGGGATCCCTGGGGTTAGCCCTGCTCCTTGCCTGTAGCTCTCTCTGCTTCTTGGCACATTAACCCTAAAAACAACAAGAAGTGAAGGTGGGGTCTTCTTGGTCTTCAGCCTATTTTCCCAAGGCTTGAGCTCTTGGAGACTTCTGGAGAGACAGCCTGCTAATCTAAAACATGACGACATTGGAGAAGGGCCAGAGGAAATGGAATTCTCCTTTCCAGTTTCCTAAACCAGTTCCCTCTGTTTGTCTTGGGCTTACAGGAGATGATACCTGGATGTTGTGTGATGAAGAATTCCCCAAATAGAGACTAAGTCAGTCCCAGAGGAAGAAAAGACAGCTTCATCATATGATGAGACAGGGCTGGGAATCATTGAAGGCCAAGGCCCAGCACACAGCACACTACGTATTTGTCAAGTGGGCATTCGGAGAGCAGACACGGGGCCTGGAGATGCTTAGAGAAGAGGCTGCCCCCGGGTTTGCTCCCCGGGAGCATGGACCGGCCTGCGTACACTCAGGCTGCACCAGAGAGGCACTGAGCTCACCAATCCCTGGCATGGAAGGGACAGATGACTCCCGGCTTTTCACGGCTATCACCAGCCACACTGCAGGCTCAGAGCCCCTCGATCTGCCTCCAGAAAGCCTCTCCTTGGTTCTAAATATACTTCAGTGGGTTGGTAGCATTCCTGACGCCCTTCCCTCTTCACATAGGACAGTAGTTCAGTAGTTCGTCAAATACCTCCTCAGCCTATGGATGCCGAGTTTAATAGCCCTGGTCCTTGCTTTCTAGGTTTTTTCACCTAGAGAAGAAGAGAATCAAATAAATAATTATAACTTACAGTGAGAAATAATGGAGGGGTGTTTTTAAAAAAATTTTTTTTCCTCTCCTCAAAGAGAACTTGTGAGTGGGATTGATGCAAGGGGTAGACTCAGGGGAGTGTTTTTTTTTTTTTTAAGTATCTTTTTTGTTCAATTTTTTACTTGGGTAGAGTTGGCCCAAAATATTACCTCAGCTTCAGATGTACGACAATAGTGATTCAACATTTGCATACATTATGCTGTACTCATCACAAGTATAGCTCCCATCTGTCACCATACAACACTATTACAATATCATTGACTATATTCCTTGTGCTGTGCCTTTTATTCTCATGGCTTATTCATTCCATTACTGAAAGTGTGTGTCTCCTACTCCACTTCCCACCCCCCTACAGCTGCCCTCTGGCAAAAATAAAAAGGACAAGCAACAACAAATGTTGGTGAGGATGTGAAGAAAGGAAAATCCTTATGCACTGTTGGAAGAAATACAAATTGGTGCAGCCCCTGTGGAAAACAGTATTGAGGTTCTGCAAAAAAATTAAAAATAGAAATACCATATGATCCAATAATTCCACTACATTTACCCAAAGAAAATGAAAACACTAATTTGAAAAGATAAAATTTGAAAATCCCAATATTTATTGTAGCATTATTTACAACAGCTAAGATGGAAGCAACCCAAGTGTCCGTCCGTGATGCTATCCCCTGGATAGATGAAGAAGGTGAGGTGCACATAGCCATTTAAAGGAATGAGATCCTGTCATTTGTGCCACAATGCGTGGACCTCGAGGGTATTACGCTAAGTGAGAAAAGTCAGACTGAGGAAGACACACATCGTATGATTTCACTCATTTGTAAAATTTAAAAAGCAAAACGAAGAGGCAAACAAAAAGCAGAAGTTAGTCCTTTCAAGTATCTTTATACACTGCTTTTATTCTTTTTGGGGTTACTAATCTAAAATTAGTACAAGAAGTAGATCATTTCTCCAGAAAAGCAATACTAAGACCAAAAAAGATCCATAAAAATGATATTTTGAAAGCAATATAGAGGCCTCTTAGCCCTGTTCCCAGAGGGAGTACAGAGGAGGAGCTCCGTCCGCGGGAAGACCCCCGGTCAGCCCCCTGCCCACCACCGCCACCACCACCCCAGCTGCAGGCTTAAGCGTGCTCACTGCTGCTTGCACATCATGCAAGCTCTGAGTGGAAGCTGCCAGGGGATGGAATCTGCCTCAAAGGGCTGAGACCAAAACGTCAAAGAAGGTTAGGAACTCAGACTACAGTGGTTGGAAGAAGCGTCCATCGACAGCGTGGGGGAAGCCGGTGGGGGAGACTCCAGCTGTACGGGGGCCATCTGTGTGCCCGTGGCTCTCCCTGTCCTTGCACCAGCAGGTAAAACTCAGGAAGGCAAGACCACGGGCCAAGGCAGTAGGGATGCGGCTTCTGCAGACGACCTTGTCTGAGATCTAGCTCAGCCCGGCGCATGGCTTCTAGCAAAGGGACAGCTGCTCAGAAAATGATCTGAAAGCTTGCTGTGCGTCTCCCCTTGGGCATTTATTTTATTTTATCTTATTTTATTTTATCTTATTTTATTTTATTTTATTTTATTTTATTATTTTATTTTATTTATTATTTTATTTTATTTTTTTTTATTTCTCAGTAGTGGGCCTGCTGCTGCCTTGCCACGGGGAGACGGAGGATCTGGTAAGATCTATAGGGGCTCGTTTCCCCAGCAGCTCGAGCCGGCCCAGCCCAGGGCGCCTCCCCAGCACGCACCGTGCACCTGCCCTGAAACGCTCTCTCAACTTGTGCAATTTTGTACCTGAGACTGTGATCCATTTGCACAGAGGAATGGGCTGGATCCCAAGGGGAGGTAAAAGGACATGAGGAGGAAGGTGGAAATTCCATCTTGACTTTGAAAGGCCCACGTCTAACACGAGGGAGAAAGTCTATAAACCTCAAATAGTCACGGATGCTAAGAGCAATTATGGTTTAATCAGGAGGACCCCAAGCAAGCTTCTCAAGCTTTCCAAATCCCAGTTCCTTTATATTTTTTTTAAGTGTTTCTAGTTCCCTTTTATAATAATGTCTCCTCCCTGGTGCTGTTAGAAAGTTCCAGGACAGGCCCTGCCCTGCTGAGCGCCTCGGAAGCCTTCTCTGGCCACCATGGTCCATACCCCCAGGGCCCAAACCTCAGTCTACACTGCAAGTGATGCGAGCTCACGGGGCCCGTGTCCAGCCCACACAGGGGTCAGGCTGAGGAGGGAAATGAAGCCCTAGTGCTTGGACTGCGAGTTCAGGAGCAAGATCCCCGGGTTGTCTCCGCCTCTCCCGGGCTTCCTGCCCGAGACAACCCTGTAGGCTCCCCTTCATCGCCAGCTTCTTCCTCCCTCCACATTTCGCTAAATGTACCTCCCTACCTGTCTTGGTGCAGGGACCGGGACATACCCGGTGCTTTGCACGAGGCACCTGAAGTCCGCATGCCTGTGTTTGCAGCGGGTGCATGTGGGTCCCGCAGAGCATTTCCATGGAAGTGAGATGCGGCCTGTTTGGTTGTGCCAAGCGCTCCACGATGAGGCCTGGCTTCTCCTCGGCCGAGACAGTTCTCTGAAGCAGAATAGCAACCTGTGGCCCAGCAGAAAGAGCCCACCTTTAGGGAGATGCACTCCTTAACTGGGTACAAGGTGAGTCAGACTCCAGGTTTGCAGACTGGTGGCCTCCCCCTGCTTCCCAGAACCCAGAAAGAACGTGTTCTGGAATCATAAAGTTTCAGTTCTGCTACCCATTATATCTTTCACTACATCATTTAATCAGCATGTTTGAGTCTCAGGTTTCTCCCGTCTTAAAAAGATTTATGTGGTCATTGTTAGGCTCGGTTGAGATGATAAAGGTGAAAGCAGCTTGAAACTTTGCACAAGACTATACATTAGTATTATAGTAATAATAACATTAGTAGCCTTGCTAGGATAATACCCAAATGCCTCTCATTCTTCCTAAAACCCCTAAAAGAAGTAGCCCCTCACAGAAACACAATCACCACCAAGCAGCTCTGCAGCTCCCTCAGAGAATCAAATGGAATCAAAGAAGATGCTCACTTCTGGGTAGAACTAGATGAATTATTTTTCTGAAATATTCCCAGCTGTGCCCTGATCTGAGAGGTCCACGACACCCTCATAACCAACAGGATTACTGGAGCCACCAACCAAGCTGCTATGGCCTCTGGTCTCTTGAGACTCCCAGTGGTCCATAATCTTCCCTCTGCATCACCAGGAGCTCTAGGGAGGTGTTGGTGATCCAGGGAACGAGTCACAGCCAGACGCGTGAGGACACGTAGTCTAAGCACCTTTTGGCTTGGCTAACACTAACACAGCCCTTGGGTTTTTCACGGATGATTTTCCACGGTCTCCATGCCAGGTTGGCCCATTTATGTGGTCTCATCCTATGCCCAACAGAAGGTTCCCTTCACCACGGATCCCCTTTCATTGCCTGAGCTTCTCCTCAAATCTCAGAGGTCAATCCAGATGCTGTTTCCTCAGGTCGGTTCAAAGGCTACCTCCTTAGTGGAGCTTCCTGACACATGTCCCCTCATTCTGAAGAGTATTTCTTCCTTTTAGCACCTTGTACTTGATTTTTTTTATAAATTTATTTTTTTATTGGTGTTCAGTTTGCCAACATACAGAATAACACCCAGTGCTCATCCCATCAGGTGCCCCCCTCAGTGCCCGTCACCCATTCACCCCCACCCCCGCCCACCTCCCCTTCCACCACCCCTAGTTCGTTTCCCAGAGTTAGGAGTCTCTCATGGTCTGTCTCCCTTTCTGATATTTCCCACTCATTTTTTCTCCTTTCCCCTTTATTCCCTTTCACTACTTTTTTTATATTCCCCAAATGAATGAGACCATACAATGTTTGTCCCTCTCCGGTTGACTTATTTCACTCAGCATCATACCCTCCAGGTCCAACCACATCGAAGCAAATGGTGGGTATTTGTCGTTTCTAACGGCTGAGGAATATTCCATTGTACTTGATTTAACTCTTCTGTGGAGCTTTTCTTTCTGGCAGTGTTATCATCGTCACCCATGTATACACATTATATACCCATAAGATCATAAACTGCCCAAATGTAGGGGCTATTTACTTTCCATAGTATCTAGTGAAAAAAACTATTTCCAAGCCCAGCACAGTGTCTGACACATAAGAGATGCCCAGTGAGTATTTGCTGAATGACTAATATATGGAGGAGAGAGACCTGAAGTGCACAGAATTTAAGAGAAAAGTAGTGCCAGAGGACATACTCAAAGTTAAGCTTTTTGACTCTAAGAACAGAGTTGTTTTTCTTTTTTAAGATTTTATTTATTTATTCATGAGACACAGAGAGAGAGAGGCAGAGACACAGCAGAGGGAGAAGCAGGCTCCAAGCAGGCAGCCCGACATGGGACTCGATCCCGGGTCTCCAGGATCAGCCCCTGGGCTGCAGGCGGGCTCTAAACTGCTGAGCCACCCGGGCTGCCCTGTTTTTCTTAATCAGGAAATAATTCACTTAAAAGTATTATCATTGAGGCATCTGGCTAGCTCAGTTGGTAGGGATGTGACTCCATCTCAAGGTTGTGAGTTCAAGCCCCACACTGGGTGTAAAGATTACTTAAAAATAAAATCCTTTTAACAAATTATTTTAAAACCATTTTAATATTTTTAAACCATTTTAAAGCCAGAGCTATTTCCTGAGATTCCCTTGGTCATTAATACATATACTTTTCTTTTTCTGTTGTTGTCGTGGTTTCTGTTCTGCTTCTGCATCCCAAGGCACAGCTGCCCACCCTTGGAGACTTATACCAAAGCTTAGTGCTAAGTGCTTTGTTTTCTGAGGATGCGAGGCCTAGTTATTGATCCCTCCAGCCACCCAAAAGGTTGGCAAAGGCATCTGAAACCCCAAGGATAGTCACTCTTGAGTATCTGGACTCAATCTTTATGCTGTTTACTTGTGCCTAACATGGTTATGGATGTGTAAAATGGTTGAGAGGCGTAGCAACAAACTATCAAAATGGGGAATGGGTAAATGACACAAGACTGGTCACTGATGGATATTTCTCCAAGCTCAGTAATGAAATGCTCTGTGTGGGGATTAGATGGACAATTACTTTTTCTTTAGAGTATGCTCAAAAACGTCCATCAAAAATATCTTAAAGATAAAAATTAATAAAACTCTTCACTAATATAACTTTATTAAAGTTTCTGCAAGTTGCAACGTAATGATATACATTTCCAAGAAGAAGCTAAATTTTGATCACTAGGAGGCAGGTCCATGGGAGAGTCTGAGGATGAGTTCATCCCCCTTTTATGGCCAACTGGTCCTATATTAGATTTTGAAACTCTGTGACTCAGGACTGTCCAGTTTTCCATCGCCAGCCTTAGCTCGTCTCCATTGTATACTAGTTGTGTAATCCTGAGATGGTTGTCCATCTCTCGGATTCTCAATTTCATCACCTCCAAAATGATAAATGTCTACCTGCCTCCAATTATGCCAGCACAAACCATATACCACACACCCAAGATATGTCACAGCCCCTCCACACCCGACGTGCTCCCTTTTAGATAATCCCAGGAGCACAGGAAGGTGGGGCAGCCAAGACACTGGTGACCCTGTAAATGGAGGGCTGGGCATGAGGATACAGCCAACCCAGTGGTCTCTAATAACTGAACCACGCGGTACAGCATGGGGCATGGCCACCTCTCCTTCCTCTCCTTCGAGGTATAAGAAATGTATCTTTCCCAGCCAAGAAGCGATTCCACATAAATTCAAGACTTTTTGCTTCTGAAAGTTCATCTTGGCCTAAATAGGAGAAATATGAGCCAATTCAACATCTTCTTTTAAACATATGCCAATTTTGGTTCTGGCTGTGAGGGAAAATAAGCCAAAGGAAGCGCATTTGAGCTGCTGCATCTCCTTCTCTGTTTTCACTCCATCTGCAAAGTTTAGGCCTTTATGGTTTCTCACCTGGATGGTTGCTTTCGGTAGCAGGGGGTCTCCCTGACTCTGGCCTCACCCCATTCATCCTTTACACAACTAGGAATCTGATCTCTCCAAACTGTAAGTCATCCTCTAATAAACGCCATTGAGGACAGCCTCAACCTACAGAATCCAGCCCAACCGGTAAGCAGAGGACATGAAGCTTTGTTAGTTTGCTCAACCCATGCTTTTTGCTTCTTATGTTCCCTGTTCCTCAGATAAATCAACTTGAATTGCCTACCTTCACCATCCACCCAGTGCATTTCAACTCATTTTTTAAGAACAACAGGACTGTCCTCTTGGCTTGAAGCTTTTTCTGACATCCCTCCCACACACTTCCAGGCTACATAAATCCCATCCCTTTCCCACTGTGCTTTTGTATCTCCCTCCACAGCAATCCTATCCCATGGCAAGCAGATCCCATAGGGGAAACACTTCTATCTTTGTGCTTCTTTTCATATACAAATCTTTGTGAATCCTTCTTCTCTTATGTAAGGTGTAATGTTGTTGTATGTGCTCTAAACTACGAGAACTTAGAAGTGAATTGTAGTAAGTCCTTCATTTCCCCAATTAAGAAGTTGTGACACATTTATTTATTCATTGATTGAGCTCCCTCATGCTAGATAATTTATTGAAAAAACTTACCATGTGGTTGCTTCTTAGTGACGGGGATGCAGACATGAAGAAGACAGGAAAGGCTACCCCAACCATACAGCTAACAATCTGGAAGCAGTGGTAGCAAATGAAATAATTGGGTAAAAGTTAAATATGATAATGTAAGATAGAGTTCCTTGAACAAGTGACACAGCGATAGATTACTTGATTACCAAATAAATCCAAATATAAAATGTCAGATTTAGAAAACATTCAATAGACAGCTGGTTAGTAGCCAGTTAGTAGCCTTAACTAGCAAGTGAGCTATAGAAATAACTCATGGCTCTCGTACCAGAAGAACCAGAAGGACTTGTGTTCTCTAAGATATAGGAGCTGAGAGAGAAGAACATTTGTAGATACTATGACTAGAAAGACAGTGAAAGAAAAAATATTGCCTTAGTTTGCCTAATACACAGACAACTCTGTTCAAGGAGATATTTGAATCCTACAATTCCCTACACATCCTCTAAACTGCAAATAGAATTATAAATAGACATTAATGTGACTTTTCTGTTTATGTGGATCCCTTACAGCTATCTTTAATCCCATGGCTATAGAACATCAAATCCTTCAGGTTAATATTATACGGAAAGCAGATTGATTGATTGATTGATTTTTTAAAGATTCCATTTATTTATTTATTCATGAGAGATACAGAGAGGCAGAGACACAGGCAGAAGGAGAAGCAGGCTCCATGCAGGGAGCCCGACGTGGGTCTCCATCCCGGGTCTCCAGGATCACATCCCGGGCTGAAGGCGGCGCCAAACCACTGAGCCACCCAGGCTGCCCCGGAAAGCAGATTTAAATACAAATTGACTTCCAAAAAGTAAAAAGAGATACCTAAAAAGAGAAAAATATCGTTGTGCCAAATGGTCTGAAAAAAAGACAAAAGAAAAATTCGAAGGTAGGCAAGATATAAAAAGTCTTGAGAGAAGAGCATCACCAAAGGTGGATGAGGAAGCTGCGAGCCCTGTTTCTCCCCCTCCCTGTCTCCTCCTCCCAAACATCAAAAAACAAACACATAAAACAAGCAAAGCAATTGGCTGAACTGATCTTATAGGGGCTCTGAAAAACAGAGGGTCCTGCGAGCAAGTAAACATCTAATCAAGAGAATGTTTTTAAGAAACACACATTACAAATGGTAGCAAATATCGTGATGTTTTCCCCCACACCCCCCTTGCCCTGGCGCCTGGTCCCTTCTGGAGGCACCACAGCCCAGATCCCAGTTCCCGCCCTCCAGCGTCACCTGCAATGTTCTAACCTGCCTGGAGGCTGCCGGACGGACAGACGGATGGTCGGAGGCCTGCCTCATCTGCGGACAGGAAGGTCATCTGGCCCCACCCACGAAAGCTGCAGGGAGACTAGACCGTCAGGCACCTGGAGCAAGGGAACACAGGTGGAGGCCTGCAGCAGCCTGCGGAAGATGCAGAGTCATTGGCACGGGCCTCCCTGGGAGATCAAGATGTCCACAGACAGCCATTCCCCTGCTCGGAAACGACCTAAGAAGACCTGAAGCTTTCCTACTCAGCTGATCCCTGGCTGGAAGCATATCTAGCCCATCAGCCCCAGCTCTGAGCCAGTCTGCAAAGACTGGGAGATGCCACGGTTTTCCAAATGTCTGGTTTTCAGCAAAAGATCCCAAGACAACAAATAGTACTACTGATACTAAAATATTTCAGAATAAACTTAGCCAATGAAGTAAAAGACTTGTACACAGGCAGCTATAAAATATCCCTGAAAGACATTAAAGAAGATATAAATAAATGGAAAGAAGCCGTGTTTATGAATCAGAAAATGCCAAGATGTCAATACTACCCAACGTGATCGATGGATTTTAATGCAATCCCTAAAAATCCCAATATCCGGACGCCTGGGTAGCTCCGCGGTTGAGCATCTGCCTTCGGCTCAGGGTGTGATCCCGGGATCCGGGATCGAGTCTCACGTCCGGCTCCTTGTGGGGAGCCTGCTGGTGTCTCTGCCTCTCTCTCTCTGAGCCTCTCATGATTAAATAAAATCCTTAAAAAAAAATCCCAATATCATTTTTTGCAGAAACATAAACATCCTAAAATTCTTAGACTGTCATGGGACCCAAAGAAGCCAAAATAATATTTAAAAAGAAGAACAAAGTTGAAGAACTCACATTTGCTGGTTTCAAGTTTACTACAACGCTGCAATAACCAAAGAAGTGCTGGACGGGCATGAAGACAGATGCGTGGGCCGAGTGCGCGGAGCAGAGCCACGAAATAAGCCTCCGTGCTCGTGGCCGAAGGATTTTCAGCAAGGATGCCACGGCCATTCAACTGGGATATGGAACAGCCTTTTCAACAAATGTACTGTGATAACAGGGTACCTACACGGCAAAGAATGAAGTCAGACCCCTACTTTATGTCATGTACATAAATTAGCTCAAAATAGACCAAAAACCTGAATCTAAGAGCTAAAAGTATAAAACTTTCAGGAAACAGGAGAAAAGTGTCGTGACATTAAATTTGGCAACGACTTCATGGATGGGACACCACGAGCAAAAGCAATGAAGGAAAATAGATAAATTGGGCTTTATCAGAAATAAGAACCTTTGTGCATGGGGGCGCCTGGGTGACACCATCAGTTCAGCATCTGACTCGGTTTGGGCTCAGGTAACGATCTGTCCAGGGACTGAGCCCCACATCAGGCTTCAGGCTCCGCGTGATGAGGTCCTACTTGAGTTCCTCAGTCTGTGTCCCTCTGCTCACCCTGACCCCATGCTCTCTTTCTCTCTCTCTCTCTCTTTCAAAGACATAAATCTTAAAAGAAAAAAAAAAAAAACCTTTGTGCATCAAAGGAGACTCAAAATGAAGAAAACAACCTACAGAATGGGAAAAAATATTTGCCAATCATATGTCTGAAAGCGATTAATATCCAGAACATATAAAGAACTCCTATAACTCAACAACAACACAACAACGACCACCAACAAACTTCAAAACCAGGCAAAGGATAAGTCGAGAGAAAACCGAGTGGGGATCAGCGTCGGGCCCTGAGTAGTCTACAGCTGGGCTCGGGCGGGCGCCTTCGGGTTTGTGTTACCAAGTCTGCACCCTGCTGCTCCCGCCCCCCGACTTAGAGGGCGGACTCCGCCCTGCAGGAGGACCCTCCCCAGGGGGACCTTCGAGAGCAGGTGCCTCAGTTTCCACCCCATTCCTTCCGTGCCCCAGGTGCACACACGACACATATGCACACAAGATGTTCGCACATCGGCACGCACACACGCGCAGGCACGAGTACGCGTGTACTCAGGCACACGGGCGCCGGGTCCTTGGCGAGCTCCCGGGATCCCCTGGCTTCACTGGCACAGCCAGCCCGGGTCAGGGGCCTTTGGGCGGCCTGGACCGCACCGACCGTCCACACCCGCGGGGCTCCCAACCACCGTAGCACCTGCCCGGGGTGACCCGCTCCCACCTCGACAGGCCACCGCCCCCGGGCCCTCTCCCTGCCGGCCGGGCCTGGTGGATAGTTGGGCCCACTCGGTGGCAGCCATTGCAGGCCCCCCAACCCCCGGCCTGCTCCCCAGCTCCCCAGCCCCCCATCGAAGGCCTGGAGGGTAAGAGCTCTACTTCCTGGGTCTCAGCTGAGCCCTGCGAGGGCCTCCCTGGGGCCTCGGGACACACGGCACTTTATGGATTCTTGGCAGCACGTGTGAGCCATTGTGACAGCATCAGTGAAGGGCATTGGGGAGGAGTAATGGCATCCGTCTCCCTGGGGGGGCTCCGTTCACCCCAGCAAGGCCATCAGCTGCCGCCCATCATCAGGTTCAGGGTGCGATGTGGCTAAGACTGATTTCTCTAATCACAGGCCGAGGGGGACGCACACACGGGCTCCGTCCTGGGGGGCAGCGGGCTGCTGGCCCCTTCCACGACCCTGAGTGTGTGGGGCGAGCGACCCCGGTGACACAGGCCTCGGGGTGAGGAGCATGAGGTGAGGGCTCCGGGGTGGGGGGCAGGAGGTGAGGGCCCTGGGGTGGGGGGCAGGAGGTGAGGGCCCTGGGGTGGGGGGCAGGAGGTGAGGGCCCTGGGGTGGGGGGCAGGAGGTGAGGGTCCTGGGGTGGGGGGCAGGAGGTGAGGATCTTGGGGTGGGGGGCAGGAGGTGAGGGTCCTGGGGTGGGGGGCAGGAGGTGAGGATCCTGGGGTGGGGGGCAGGAGGTGAGGGCCTCGGGGTGGGGGACAGGAGGTGAGGGTCCTGGGGTGGGGGGCAAGAGGTGAGGGCCCTGGGGTGGGGGGTCAGTCGTGTGGGGACAGCGGGCCCGGGGGACACAGTGGGACATGGGGGTGAGGAGCAGGAGGTGTGGGCCCTGGGTCTAGGGATCGGGGACACCAGGGGACACTGTGAGGCCGGTCCTGTCCCCTCTGCAGGGCGCTGAATGGGCGGAGGAGTGGGGCAGGGGACGCACCACCGGGCGGCGCCTGGGCTCTTGCTGAGGGGGGGCCTGTGCCACTGTCCCCTCGCCCCCGCGGTCCCCTCACCTGCCGGGACCCCGCGGGCAGCACCGGGTCTCCCTGCAGAGAAGGCCTTTTTATTTATATCTCGCCTCATCATAGTTTATTAATATCAGATTGTACCTTAATATATGTTAAATTTTATGTGTATCTATAAATACATTAGGCAGATGGAGGACTTAACATTTGCCGTGTCAGTGGGCAGGTGAGGGCAGGTGAGGGCAGGTGCTGTCCATGCTGCCCCCCAGCTCCACCACCCCCCGCCCGGGCCGCACAGCCCCCCCCACCCCGTGGACCCAGCTGCCCTCACCCAGGACGCAGCTCCCCAGCCCCCCGGTTCCACGGCCCGGAGGCCTCTGGCGGCTCTGGGGGGCTGCAGCTGTGGAGCGGGGGGGGGGGGGGGGGGGGGGGGGGGAGGGGGGCGTGGAACCCGCGGCGCTGAGCAAGGGCGCAGGGCGGAGGAGGGAGGAGGGAGGAGCCCCAGGCTCGCTGCGCTCGACTGTCCCCCTCCCCCCTCCCCCCCTCCCCCCCCCCCCTCGCGGTGAGCCTACTTCCGGCAGAACAGCCCGGCTGGGGAAGGAGGCAGGTGCCCCAGGAAGCTCTTGAAGGTCAGGGCCGTGGCTCTTGGGCCTTGAAGTCCTCCCTGACCCGGTGACCTTGGCGGCCCCCTCGTGTGCCTTCCGGGGGCGGGGGCGGGGGGCAGCCAGCGAAGCCCCTGCCTGCCAGCCTGGCTGCTGTGAGGACAGACCCCAGGGATGGGAGAGCAGCAGGAGCCCCCACCCGTCAGGGCGGAGACAGGGAGACTCGGCAATGCGCCAGCGCAGGTGGCGGCGGGGCCGGGGTAGCGGCTCCGGGCCTAGGAGCGCGGACCTGGCGAAGCCTCCCATTTAGCCCAAAGCCTGAACTCTTCCCTCCGGAGCGTCCGTCCAGTGTGTGGCCCAAAACTGTATTTCCCAGGTTTGTAGGCCGCGTGGGCAGTAAAGCTTTCCCCGCATCTGCCCAAGTCTTTGCATCCGGGAATCCTCATTGGCCCCAGGAAAGGGGGCTCCCCAGAGCCAGCAGCCATGAAATCGGGTGACAAGACTTTTTGTCATTGTTTTAAACCAGCACATCAAACCCGCAGCAGCACGGCCCGACCTGCAGCGGAGGCCTTCTGTGACCTGTGGGGTCCTGCGGGGCCTTCATGACCTGTGGAGTCCTGCGGAGCCTTCCGTGACCCGGGGGATCTTGCAGGGCCTTCGTGACCTGTGGGGTCCTGCGGGGCCTTCCATGACCTGTGGTGTCCTGCGGAGCCTTCCGTGACCCGGGGGATCTTGCAGGGCCTTCGTGACCTGTGGGGTCCTGCGGGGCCTTCATGACCTGTGGAGTCCTGCGGAGCCTTCCGTGACCCGGGGGATCTTGCAGGGCCTTCGTGACCTGTGGGGTCCTGCGGGGCCTTCCATGACCTGTGGTGTCCTGCGGAGCCTTCCGTGACCCGGGGGATCTTGCAGGGCCTTCGTGACCTGTGGGGTCCTGCGGGGCCTTCCATGACCTGTGGTGTCCTGCGGAGCCTTCCGTGACCCGGGGGATCTTGCAGGGCCTTCGTGACCTGTGGGGTCCTGCGGGGCCTTCATGACCTGTGGAGTCCTGCGGGCCTTCCGTGACCTGTGGGGTCCTGCAGGGCCGTGCCCCACTCAAAGCACCAGCCCACAGGATCCGTGCCAGAGGGTCCGAAAGGTACAGTGACTGTCCCCTGTTCTAGTCACTTCCCTTCTTGCATTCATGTGCGTGCGTGTGTGCGCGCGCGCGCAAAAGCGGGGGAACACACCGTGCAGGCCCTGCCTTTGGCATCGTCAGCCTGGCTCTCTGTATTTCAGTTGCTCACGGGGACTGTCCCAAGCGTGTTGTCTTGTGTGACACTAAGAGGCTAGCCCGAGACAGTAAATGTGAGAGCCCCACCCACACCCACCCCCCGCAAACACGCACATTCACTGTCCTTTATCCAGAAATTTGTATTTGAGGGATGAGCCTTTTAAATGAAGCCAGAGTTGGCAAAAGGAGGGAGTGTTTGTCCTTTGTCCAGGCTGTGGCAGCTGGAAATGGAAACAGATGGGTGCAGAGAGCCTGAAGGGGAGGACACGTGATGGAGCCTGTTCTGAAATCGGAGTGTGGAGAAGCCGGGAGCAGTAAGAGGTCACGTTCTCACAGCAAAGCAGCGGGGCTGAAGTGCCACACGTTACCTTTAAGATGTTTCCTCTGCAAGTCACGGGATCCACTGAGAGCCCTAGCGGTTAAGAATTCCTTTAGGCCCTTGACTAGTCAACTACGTGTATGTGTGGCATGGGTGTGGCACACCGAACTCCAGACACTGAGTTTCCAGGAAAAAAAATAAAATTGTCTGAAATGTGATAAAGCACGTAATATCAGCTCTGTACCTTCTCTCTCCCTTTCATCCACCTGATTTATTGAATCCCTTATTTATTGAACACTTGTAATCAACCAGACACTGGACTGGAGAGTGAGGATGTGATAGAGAATAAGACACATTTCCTGACCCCAAAGGGTTCACCACCTAGTGTGGGTACACTAGACATGAAATAGACGTGAAAAAAGTAAGGACACACATGTATGATTTAGAATTTGTTCCATCATTTTGATGCAAAAGAACAGCCTGTGAGAGAGGATCGCAGGGCAGACCTAGTCGGCTTGCTTATTTATTGTCGGGGGGGGAGGGTAGCTGTTAGGGTTGGCCTGTCCTTGGCACTGGCATCCCCTCACTCTTCAATCAATATTTCACAGACGTTTCTGAGCATCTCTGTGTTTGAGGCTGAGACACAGCTGTAAACTGAACCTATGAAAATCCTTGTTCTCAAAATGCTAACATTTATCTGAGGAAAGACAAAAAATGAAATAAGTCAATGTTATCTTACGCTAGAAGATGACCGCCGGCGTGGAGAGGTCAGGAAAGAAAAGGGACAAGGACTGATGGAGAGAAGGGACACCTCTCAGGACTCCTTTGCCTAATTTTGATGGGAAAAGGGAAAATGCGGGCAGCCCCGGTGGCGCAGCAGTTCAGCACTGCCTGCAGCCCGGGGTGTGATCCTGGAGACCTGGGATCGAGTCCCGCGTCGGGCTCCCTGCATGGAGCCTGCTTCTCCCTCTGCCTGTGTCTCTGCCTCTCTCTCTCTCTATGTCTTTCTCATGAATAAATAAATAAATCCTTAAAAAAAAAGAAAAAGGGAAAATGCAATAACCTCAGTCTGAGAAGTGCACAGAGATGAGGTGCTCACACCCTTCATGGGGGAGGGCCTGTGTCATGAGCCCAGCTAGGCTATGGGGTTGGGGGGGGAGAGAATCAGAGCGGAGTGTAGAAGTGGAAATGACAGGTTTATGCTGTGACCCCCACGCCAGCTGTGGCAGTGGGGACCACACGTCTTCACGTCTTCTCATCCATCTTCCTGTTTTAAGTTCCTCCAGTGAGGCAGGCTCGCTGGAATCCTGTAGGAACTTCTCCAGAACGTATATTAGGGCATGGATCTTAGAAAGATAAATGGTGTGACATGCTTTAGTAGAATTTTTCTGGTTTCTCTGTACAGAAGACACTGAAGGGAGGCAAAAGCAGCGGCAGGGAGTCCCCAAGATCAGCTGGAGTCGGGGGCGGTGGAGAGAGCAGAGAATTGTAAGGAGAAGGGACACGGGAATTTTTCCCATTTTTCCTTGACTTTCTGCATGTCTTCTGACCGAGCACCCAGAATCCGGGAGAGAGGGAAGCGAATGCCCTGTTTATCCGTATTGTCAGCATGAGGAAGCCGCAGAGATGCACAGCAACTGCTAAGGACAAGTGTAGCATCTTAAAAATCACAGAAATGTGACAGAAGAGAGCTTGGCTTCGGAGCCGGAACGCATGGATTCAAAGCCCCAAATCTGTTGATCACCATCTGTAGGACTTTGGACAATGACTCAGCCTCTCGTAGACCCTGAGTGGCACAGCGGTTTAGCGCCTGCCTTTGGCCCAGGGCACGATCCTGGAGACCCAGGATCGAATCCCACTTCGGGCTCCCGGTGCTTGGAGCCTGCTTCTTCCTCTGTCTAGGTCTCTGCCTCTCTCTCTCTCTCTCTCTCTGTGACTATCATAAATAAATAAAAGTTAAAAAAAAAAAAGAACTAGATTTCCTAATGGTGAAATGTGAGTAATAAAAACTTCAATTCCTTGGTAATTAGGATCAGTTGAAAAAAAATGTCCAAGTGCTTAAGACACTGTGCAATTATGCCATTAGCGAAGAGTCTCCTTATCTTCCTGGTCCCAGGTCCCAGAGACTTGACGTTTGAAAAATGTTGGGAATTTCTTTCTTAAACGCTCTTGAATCTGAGGGGGAAAGAAAACCCCCACAACCTAGTGATATAATGAGTCTGGAGGAGAGACCGAGAATGACTGAGGAGGTGTAAGCATACGGAAGACTGTAAGTGCCCAGCGAGGAGTGAGAATGCTCTAGTTTTGTGGTTTTGTTTCCGTGTTTGATTTTTAATTTCATTTAGTACAGAACTGGAGGAAACAAGTTTAAATTCCAACAAGAAAAGCATAGATCAAACAGAAAACAAAAGTCACCTTATTTACGAGTGGAGTAAGATCCTAGAGAAGACGTGGAGATGCTTGTAAAGCTTCCTACTAAAGGGACATTAGTAGAAACAGAAAAGGGTAATTTTACTGAATGTAGGAAGAGGAATAAATGGGTTTGTGTTGTCTACACCTGGGCTATGGATTCCAGAAGCAAAAGGAAAAAAACAAACAAGCAGGATGCTCTCACTATTTACATAATTCCTTTTAATCTGTTTCTGTAAATTCTCAACTTTTCTTCTGCAGGAGCACTTGGAGGAACTTATAAGTTAAAGGCCGATTCTAGGCTGGGCTTACGGGAGAGGGAACAATGCAAATTGGATCCTTATTTTGACAGAACACATCTGTGACTTGAGCTTCTCCTCTGGGCGGAGGCTCCCCTGTGAGTCCAGTCCTGATAGGCTTGGCTCCTGCACAATAGGGCCGGTGGGACCTGCAGCCCTATTAATTGCCTCCTCGATGCTGATTTTCTTAATGTTTCTATGGAAACCGTGGGCCCTCGGGCAGGTTCTCCGATGCTCAGGAGCCAAGGAGGCTCTTCCTAATTGCTTTTGCACACCTTCGAACACTGCCCTGGGACGCCCACTGTTCCCGGGCGACTGTAGCTTCTGCTCTACGGACCGCAGCGAGTGACACAGCCCTGGCTTGGCTCTCTCGCTCGGCTGCCGCAGTTACGGGAGAGGAGGTGCGGGATACCCTTTACCCAAGCTGGACAAACGTAGGCCAGCTCTAGGTTCTCTGCTAAAGGCGCTGTGCTCGCAGGGACAGCCTCCAGCAAGAGGTAGAGCGTGCGGCCTGGAGGACTGGGCTGAGAATGGAGGATTCCGATTCGTACGGCCAAGGAGGGGAACTTTCATTCCCCTAAAGAGTGTGTTTGGGTCACAAAAAAAGCCAGAAGTCACTGGTAACAAATGATTCGGTTTAGGAGATTGAAAGCATCAAGTAGGAAGCAAATCAAGTGAGACATCGTGGCGGCAACGGGAAGGGAGCCAAGGGAAGGTGACTGCGCCTTTCCTGCACGTGGCATCCGATGCCGGCCTGGGACACACTGAAGCAAGCGATTCACCTGGTGCGTGCCCGGGCCTTGTCCTGATACAAATAATATTGACATACTATGAGGGGACTTCTGAGCTGTAAAATGCCTTCTGGCATCAGCCGGGTTACTCCTCTCTCCCCCGAAGAACTAAAAATATAGCTCCATGCCCTGTTTTAAAAAATGGCTCAATGAGGCGACTCTAAATCCTGGTCCACCCCCAGTGGACACATATATCTTAATTCTAATCAAATTAGATTTTCACACTTAAATGCAGAAATATCGACCATGGATTTTTTTTAAAAACAGGCGTCTGAATTACACCTCAGACCTTCTGAATCAGAATTTTTCAGGATGAGCCTTAATGATATAAATGCGTAAATCTCCAGCTGACTCTAAAGCACAGCTGGGATGGAGAGTCACTGATCTCACCCAAGCCACTCTGCTGTGATGCCACACTGTGACTCACGCCGGCGCTTCAAGACTAGAGCTCGACTCAACCTCCCTGACGTAATGTCTCCGATGATGTGTCGTGAGTCCAGACCACCCCTCAACCCTGTCTGCCCCACTCCAGGCCCCTGGGGCTCTCGTGGGAGTGCTCACGGTCTTTCTAAGCAAAGGTGCAGGGACTGAGAGCAGAGCCCAAAAGTCCATCCGGATTCACGTTACTGTTTTGCATTTGATACACAAGGGAGACCCTGTATTTGGAGACGGGACACCATGTCCCACCCGCAGGGAGCTGCTGCAGCGGGGTCACTGCCACAGCGGGGTCACTGTTACAGTGGGGTCACTGCCGCAGTGGGGTCACTGCCACAGCGGGGTCACTGCCGCAGCGGGGTCACTGCCGCAGCGGGGTCTCTGCCGCAGCGGGGTCACTGCCACAGTGGGGTCACTGCCGCAGCGGGGTCTCTGCCGCAGCGGGGTCTCTGCCACAGTGGGGTCACTGTTACAGTGGGGTCACTGCCGCAGTGGGGTCACTGCCGCAGCGGGGTCTCTGCCACAGCGGGGTCACTGTTACAGTGGGGTCACTGCCGCAGTGGGGTCCTGCCACAGTGGGGTTACTGCCACAGTGGGGTCATGGCTACAGCGGGGTCACGGCCACAGCGGGGTCACTGCCACAGCCGGGTCACTGCCACAGCGGGGCCACTGTTACAGTGGGGTCACTGCTACAGCGGGGTCACTGCCACAGTGGGGTTACTGCCACAGAGAGGTCATGGCTACAGCGGGGTCACTGCCACAGCAGGGTCACTGCCACAGCCGGGTCACTGCCACAGCAGGGTCACTGCCACAGTGGGGTCATGGCTATAGCGGGGTCACAGCCACAGCGGGGTCACTGTTACAGTGGGGTCATTGCTACAGCGGGGTCACTGCCACAGCGGGGTCACTGCCACAGTGGGGTCACTGCCACAGCCGGGTCACTGCTGCAGCAGGGTCACTGTTACAGTGGGGTCACTGCCACAGCGGGGTCACGGCCACAGCGGGGTCATGGCTACAGCGGGGTCACTGCATTCCACGTGAATTCAAACTGGGGGCCTGGTAGGGGGAAAGGGGAAGCAATTTTTTGTCTCTCACTCTTAAAGCCTCACAGCGCAGGAAGCCGGCCCACTGATGCCCCTGGAAGGAAGGCCGGTGGAAAGAGTGCGGGGCCCTGCCAGAGCTAGGCAGAGGACGTCGAGCAGGAGCCTCCTCCTCCCCAGCAACTCCCTGTGGGGCTATGCCCCTGGCTCGAAGCTCCCGCACGTTTCATAGACACGGAAAATCCGGCCCACCTGCCGCCACTACCTGGGCCTCACTTCCCAGGTTCCTTCTCTAGAGCCAAGGAACAACATGCTCCAAGCGGCTATACTTGGAGGTGGAGGATGGGAAAGACAGGCGATGTGGGCAGCTGGCGTCCCTGAACACCTGTGAAGGAACAGGTACTTGAAGCCTTCCTTGATCTGCACCATGACTGCAGAGCCCACTTCGGGAGGACACCGAGGGCAGGAGAAGGAAGTGGGCCACGATCGCGCGGGTAGGATGTAACGCCACGTAAGTCTCCTATGTCCCCTGTGGGGGAGAAGCACGCGCAGGAAGGATGTGGAGGTCTTCTGAGCCAAGCTGTTCCCCCGTGTGTCTGTGCCAAGCCCAACCTCCCGTCCCGAAGCTGTCACTTCAGAGCCCTGCACGCCCCACGAGACTTTTACAATGGGAAACACTTTGCAGTGAAAAATTGCTATTTCTCCCAAAAGGTCCGAAAAGGTCTGAGCAGAGCCATTTTAGTAAACAATAGCTTTATATCAAATTTGAAGGCAGTGAAAGGGCAAAGGAGAGAAGGGCAGGGTAGGAGGGAGAAATGGATAAAGGGGTTTGCTGAAAATCTGATGCTATTCCTGAAAATACCAAGTCTGCTGAGAATTTCCCTTCAGTTGCCCTTTACCGTCGGGGTTAATTTTTATGTTCTTTGGCTCTAGGGCTCCAGCTGCCACCAGAAACACACTGTTTATGACTGTTTATGACTTTTCTGAACCCGATTGTTGAGAACAGAGACTCCACACCAGGCCTCTGACTCTGCCTCGGCCATCCCCAAACCTTTGTTCGAGAAATTCGACGTGAGCTCTCGAGCCTGCCCCGGGAGTGCTGTCACTTGCACTACACAACTTTTAATGCAGAGAAAATGGCTGTCTTGGGACCATCCTGCAGGGCAAGTTCACTCCCTGAGGTAGTTTCCTCACGTGCGATGAGGACAACGCAGCAGCCCGAGAGGTAGTTGTGTTTTGTACCCATCTTCTCATTTAATCGTGACTCCGGGACTCTTCCCAAGAGCCAGTGGGCTCAGAGCATTCCCAGACCCCGCCCAGGGTAAGGGGGGGAGGAGGGAAGGGCGAGGCCTAGGCCCGGGCACCTGCACCACGTCCCACCGCCCAGGTACTGAAGGGAACTCCAGTTCCAGGGCTATTGAGAGACAAAGCCAGAGGTGGCGCGAGCTGGCCCGACCAGGACCGCGACACCATGATGGTCTCACACCAGGAGAGAAGACAGGGGTTCTGGGTCAACCTGCTTTCCTTTCAGCACAAACCTCCCCTGCCTTTCACTGGGTTTTCAACTGGAAGCCTTTGTACCCAGAGTCACCGACAGAGAACCAGCTTCTGCGGTGGGCCGCTCACTTGAGCGGAAAGACTATGAGGGTTCAGTTTCCCCCACCTCGGAGCTTCCCCAGCTCTTTAAGCCCCATTACGTTTTAATTTAATTGTCGCCACTTTGTGCTGGAATTGTGTTTTATGAGCACATTACCAGACGTTGAAGGCTTGTAAAACAGAGGCTTTTGAAATAAAAATAAAAGGATACTCGCGTCCAATAGTATTGCCAAAATGGGAAATAGGGGCCAGTTGGTAGCACTGTGCATGCTGATGAGATTCTGAGGAGGACTGGTGTTTATCCAGGTCTAAATTTGCATCTGGAGGCTAAGATGGGGCCCCGGGGGAAGGGACCAACTGGCCTGGTCCCAGCCCTGTGGGGATGTGGAGTGATTCTGGAAACCAACCTTGACAGATGCAGCTGAGTATGTATGACCTTCTCGAAGTTACCTGTGTGATTTATTTTTAAAGATTTTATTTATTTATTCATGACACACACAGAGAGGCAGAGACACAGGCAGAGGGAGAAGCAGGCTCCATGCAGGGAGCCCGATGTGGGACTTGATCCCAGGACCCCGGGGTCACGACCTGAGCCAAAGGCAGATGCTGGAGACCCGGGTGCCCCGTTGGCATAACCGTCTGGGCTGTTTCTTTCTTTTTTCTTTTTTTTAATAATAAATTTATTTTTTATTGGTGTTCAATTTGCCAACATACAGAATAACACCCAGTGCTCACCCCAACAAGTGCCCCCTCAGTACCCGCCACCCAGTCACCCCCACCCCCCGCCCTCCTCCCCTTCCACCACCCCCAGTTCCTTTCCCAGAGTTAGGAGGCTTTACGTCCAGGCTGTTTCATGAAAACCTGCTCCGCGCAGAGCTAGGATGCGGAGACGCTGAAGGTGATGGGGATGCCCCAGGGACTACAGTCTGGGAAAGGGGAGAGACTGGAGGGCAAATGGCGCGCAGGAGGGAGGGGGACGGATGTGCAGGAGGAACACTGAGCACGGGTGGGGGCGAGGGCACAGCACCGGGGCTGCAGCAAAGGCGCGGGCGGGGGGGGGGGGGGGGGGCGGGGCAGCGTTCCTGCGCGGGGCTGTCTGTCGCAGTCCCTGGTCCACCCCCCACCCCGGGGCTCCGCGGCTTCCCAGGGTTCGCTGTGCGCACACACTCCAGGCCGGCACCTGGGCCAGCAGCCTGCCCGGTGGGGGACTGAGAGGGGAGGAGAAGGGGAGGAGAAGAGGGGGAGAGAGGAGGAGAAGGGGGGAGAGAGGAGGAGAATGGGGAGAGGGGAGGAAGGAGAACAGGAGGAGAGGAGGGG
This sequence comes from Canis aureus, assembly GCF_053574225.1. NCBI lineage: Eukaryota > Metazoa > Chordata > Mammalia > Carnivora > Canidae > Canis > Canis aureus. Next base: position 88,882,871 of record NC_135613.1, on the reverse strand, counting down.
GAGAGGGGAGGAGGGGGAGACGGGACTAGAGGGAGAGGGGAGGAGGAGGAGGAGAGGAGAGGGGAGGGGGATGAGGGGAGGAGGGACAGGGGAGGGGAGAGGGGACAAGGGTGAGAGGGGGAGAGGAGGAAGGGGGGAGGGGGCACAGGAGAGGGGGAGGAAGGGGAGAGAGGACAAGGGGGGTAGGGGAGGAAGGGGAGGGGAGGAGAGGGAGGAAGGGGGAGCAGAGAGGAGGAGGGGAGGGGGAGAACCAGCCTGCTGCGAGACACCCCCCCCCCGCCCCTCCCCGCTGCAGAGAGAGCCAAAGGCGGCTGATGGAGGCTGAGCCCCCAAACCACCTGGCGAGGGGCTCAGTAGCGGGCGAGGAAGGGTCCCCAGGCTGCGGGGCAGGGAGCAGAGCAGCTGCTTGCAGGGCCGCGGACGGGAGAGCCTGGGGTGTCACCTGCTCCGCCGCCCAGCTCCCCGGGGGCCAAGGAAACGGGCTTTAAGGGCGGGGGAGCAGGGCCCATCCCGGCCGCTGGTGCAGGGCCCTGGGGCTCGCCCTCGACCACACTCCACGGGGAGGAGGTCGCAGGGCTCTTGTCTCCTGGAGGCCAGAGAAACTGAGAAGTGAACATTTTTAAAGGGAAAGTGAGAACAGAAAAGGAGAGCTCTCTGCAGGGAGCCGGGCCCCGGGTGGCCTCCGGGGGCTGTTATGGGCGGTCTTTGATAGGAAACAGACCAGGGAACTCGGTAAGTTCCTTGTCAGTATCAGCGAGGATTGTAAATGTCTGGGCATATCCTGCCTATATTTAGAACCAACAGGATGTTCTTTTAAAACTCATGAAAATAAGCAAGGAGTTCCCCTCCCTCTGGTTAATTTGTCCTCCATAAGGGTTCTCCACCTCTGGGGCTCACGTGACCCGGCCTACTTAGCCCCCTACCTGTCTCTCCCTCCCCAGCCTTGCCTGCTCTTATCAATGAGACCATGTGGAATTGGGGAAAGGATAGGATGGACCTGGTTTACCCACCTCCCAGTGGGAAGGTGACAAGCAGATGGAGTCTCTTAGAAAAGGATATTGCCACTTAATGGCTGGAATTTGAGGGTTCACCAGGTTGTGGATTTACCGACTACAGGAGCCCTGTGAGAAGCCTCCCCAAGAAGATGATGAGGCTGTAACACAACCAAAAGTGTTTATTTGGGGTCTCGAGGTTGCCAATCAGGACACGCAGGGTTGACCCAAGTTGAAAGTGTGCTCCAAACTGCAAGCCCTGGAGTTCAGGCTTATAAAGGCCAAACCCTAGAAGACCTCATTTGTTCTGTAAGGACTAGGGTTGGTGGTGACAGAGTTAAACCATCTAACACCTGATTGGCCCTTCAGCTAACAGAAGTTACATTATCTCTATTCCAGTTCAAAGTAGAAGGATATGTTCTAGGAGGCCTTTGAGCTGCAATGAACAAGCCATAATTGACAAAAGTCAAAGGGTCATTGTGTTCCTAGAATTTAAAACAGGCGTCAGTGCCTGGTCCCTGCTTCAATATCCTCCTGACCCTGTTTTGAATGGACCCTCTTAGAAATACTCCCTTTAGCCTCTTCTTTTACAGAAGGTTACAGATGAGATGCAGACTCTTCCCTTTAGAGTAGAGATGGTTTGAAAACGCAGAAGTTGCATAGTTTACCAAGCTGACAAGTTAATATTCTTAACCTCATTGGGTCATGAGGTATAACTGTTTTATACGTTGTTGAATTCAGTTTGCTAGTACTTTGCAGAGGGTTCTTGTGTCCACGTACATAAGGGGTATAGGTCTATAATTTTCTTTTATCACGATGGCTTTCATCTGGTTTTGGTACCCAAGAAATACTGGTTTCATAGAATTCTTCTATTTTTTGGAAGAATTTGGGAAGAATGGGTATTAATTCTTCTTTAATTTCTACTTTTTTAATTTTCTACATATTTGTAAATCTTCTAAATTTTTCCCTACTATTATTTCAGCTGTGAAATAATCTGTTCCTGGGCTTTTATTTATGGGTAGTGTTTTGATTTTTACTTCAATCTCTTCACCTACTTTAGGTCTATTCAAACTATCTCTTTTGGGGATCAGTTTGGTAGTTTGTGTCACTCTAGGCCCTTTCCAATTTTGTCTAAAGTATTTAATTTGCTGGCATATAATTCATAGTATTTCTTTATATCCTTTTTTGTTTCTAAACAAAAAAAATAATAAAGTCAGTAGTAATGTTTCCTCTGTCGTTTCTCATTCTAGTAATTTCAGTTTTCTTTTTCTCTTGGTTAATTCAGCTATGATTTGACAATTTTCTTGATCTCTTCAAAGAGCCAGGTTTTGTTTTCATTGATTTTCTCTATTATTTTTAAATTCTCTTTTTCAATTTTCTATTAATTTTCAACATAATCTTTGTTATTTCCTTCCTTCTGCTTACTTTAGGTTTAGTTTGCTCCTATGTTCTAGTATCTTAAGATGGAGGATTAAGATATTGCTTAACATCTTTATTCTTTCTTAATATACATATTTACATGCATAAATTTCCTTCTCAGCACTCCTTGAGCTGCATCTCAGACGTTGTGGTATGTTGTATATTCATTTTCATCCATCTTAAAGTATTTGATGATCTCTCACTTGATTTATTTTTTTGATGTGATTTTTATTTCTACATATTTGTAAATCTTCTAAATTTTCCCCTACTATTAATTTCCAGTTTTATTCCATTATAAACAGATAGTATACTTTATATTATTTTTATCCTCTTGAATTTTATTGACATTTGTTTTATGGCCTCGGATATGATCTATCCTGGACAATGGCCCATAAATGCTTGAGAAGAAGCTATATTCTTTTTCTTATTGGATGCACTGTTCTGTCTTTGCCCCTTAGTTCTAGGTAGGTAATAATGTTCAAGTCTTCCGTTTCCTTGATGATCTTTTATCTAGATTTTCTTTCCATTGTTGAAAGTAGGGGATGGGTCTTCGACTTCTGTTGTTATTCGTTTCTCTCTTCATTCTGTCAGTTCAGGCTTCATGTGTTTTGGTGTTCTGTTATTAGATGTATATATGTTTATAATTGTGATAGATTTCTGATCCTTTGAACCTTTTATTATTATTAAAATGTCCCTCATTACCTCTGGTGACTATTTTTTTGTTGTTTTATTGTCTGTTTTGTCTGGATCATTATAGCTACTTCACCTTTATTGTGGTTGCTATGTGCATGTTGTATTTTTTCCACCCTTTCACTTTCAATTTATTTGTATATTTTAATTTTTAAAGTGTGTCTTCTGTAAACAGTATGTAGTTGGATCACAAGGAGTTTGTTTTGTTTTTTTGTTTCTTTTTTTAAATCCATTTTGGCATTATCTTTTGATTGGATTGTTTAATCTCTTCACTTTTAATGTTATTGTTGATATACTTGATTTATGCCTAGCATTTTACTTTTTTTCTATATGTATCCCATGTCATTCTTTTTACTCTATTCTTTCGTTACTGCTTACTTTTACATTAAAATATATTATTAATGTGAGTGTGTGTGTGTGTGTGTGTGTGTGTGATTGCTCTAGGGTTGACCATTTGTATATTTTTCTGAAGCAATTTCTTATTCATTCTCATCTAATTTCAGTGATTCAGAAACATTACTTTTATGTAGCTCTATTCCCTTTTTGTAGTATTAGTATTATACACATTGCATCTATTACTGTTGCAAATCCAGCAATCCAATATTAAGGAGTGCACTTGTTGTGATGAGCACTGGGTGATGTATGGAACTATTGAATCACCATATTGCACATCTAAAATTAATGTAACACTGTATAATAACTAACTGGAATTAAAATTAAAACTTTTTAAAAATCCATTATTTTAAATATTACTCTACAATATCCTTAGTCCAATACATTTTATTTCCACTTAACGCTTTTATTTTGTTATTGGAAAACATATCACATGTGTATTATATTTCTACATATCATAAGTACAATGATACATACATTATTGTTTTACTCAATTGCTTTTTAAATTAGCTAAGAGAATAAATGAGAAGAATATGTATTTCTACCCTCTTTTAATCACAGCTTGTCAGATGGGATGCTTGAAATTATATATGTGATTCAAGGGCAGGAGGTTGGGCACCCTCACACAAGTCTTTGTGCCACACTTTTTAATCACTATCTCTTTTGGCTCCTATGCATACATTTGTTACGGGAATTATTACATAGTGTCTTTGTCAGTCAAGTCTGGTAAGAGATAGATGGGACACTCAAATGTGGTATTTCAAGTGACTTTACCAAAGGGGACATTTCCAACATGTGTAAGATGTGTAGAGGCTTAGTGCCCTCAGACTAGGATACGATGGCAGCTTTACTGCCTCTAGTCCTGAAGAGGCAAGAGCACAGGCGAGTTATTTTAGTACCTCAAGTGACTCCATTGTTTTTTTTTTTTTTTTCCCCTTATTTTGGTGATTTCTTTCAACTATCCTCCAGGACTGGAGAATCCAGAAGACAGAACCTGCCCACGGACCTAAATCTTTATTCCATCCAACTACTGATCTCCAGATGACCTCAAGAAAACTATTCTCCTTTCTGCTCTGACAAATGCAAGTCATCTTGAAAAGCTCTAGACAAGGCAGGGTTGGTGAGATTTGCCCAGAGGCCATTGTGCAGGCCATGAATCAGGTACTCTGTGATGACCGATACCTTTTCTGATGAAAACTATGGAGATTGACACAGATTTTTCACATTTGCACTTAATAACCATTTCATGTATAATTTTAAGATGCTTTTGGAGGGTCATGTCCATAGACTGTAAGCTACACTCACTACTCTTCCCAATACACACACACTGCTGTCCGAGTTCAGAAAAAAAGAGAAATTGCTTTCCCTGAAAGGAGTAGTCAATTGGACTAGGCTTGAAGATGGGTTTTGAATGCAAAGACATAGAGAAAGCACAGGCAAGGACACGAGGTATGAGAAGTAGGCTGACCATGTCACAAAAACTAATAGTGAAAGGGGACACTATTAATAATTACACTCAGATGCCGATCTGGACCTTCAGTATCAAACACAGATCCATATTTATCCTGCACAGAAGCAGTTTTGGGTGTTGGAGCTTGTTTATATGGTAGAGTGTGAGAGAGAACAGCATCCTCTCTATTGAGAAATATCCTTGATCTGCATCGAAGGAGAAGTTGGGATTTTTTTTTTTTTCTTTTAGGAAAGAAAACTTTAGGCACACCATAGAAAAATGTTCAAATTTTCTTCTTTGCTTTAACTTCTAGAAAAATGAGAACCAAAGGTGGGCCCACAGATAGTAAACCTATGGAAATACACAGATAGTAACTTTATAGGGCCATAGGCTTTGCATTTTGCATACTGATTCACTCCTGGCCTTACCTTAGATTTTCTACTCTTGTTTTTCCATTGTGCTTGTATCTTCTTGCTTATAATTTACTTTTTATAATCTGCTTTAAATCCTTTCTGGAATAAGTTAAGGCATAAATAAGTACATAAATGCGGTAGCCAGGATGGTGGGTAAATTATGGGACTAATAATAGATTTTTTACCACATTTACAAGGTTGTAACAATACCAATTATCTTGTGGATCTATCTCTCCAGTGGAGGACAAAGCAATAATTGCAAGTTATTAAGTGTCCATTGCACAAGAATGGTGTTTGGTGCTTTACTTATGTTATTTTACTTAATCCTCACAACCCCATGAGTTGGCTGTTTATTTTCCTGTCCTATAAATGAGAATACTGAGTTGAAGTATTGTTAAAGTGAAACAGTATGTAGCCTGGCCCAAAATAGCAAGATTTGAAATTGCAGTGGAGGAAGAGGATCTAAAGCTCACCTCACACCACAAATGCAACTAGATAACTATCAAATCATCTAATACCCCAGAAAGCAACCTAAAGAACTGGCAAAACAAATTTCACAATTAAAAGGAGAGAAGAGGTTACATCAAAGAAGGTAGAAAGTGCAGAGATGTGGTTTACAGGAGAAACGAATCCTGGCTGCTGTGGATGGGAGGAAGTCGTGGTGTAGAAGGGTGTGTGAGAGAGGAACACAGAGGATTGTACAAGGAGAGAATTTCCTTGTAACCATTAAGCTTGGAAAATGAATGGGGCTGACTTTTGTGAGTTCTTGCAACCAGAAGGGCTGAAAGCTTGCTATTTTAAAGGTCAGTGGGCTTGGCAAGGATACATCCCAGAGTGCACTGTGCCACCCTGGGAGAGAAGGCATACAAACAATCTGGGAGCATACAGCATGGAAATAGCAACTTGAAGAGCCCCTGAGGCACACAGTGAGGAAATTACTGTGCCAATTCCTCCCCCCAACCCTTCAGTAGAATCACAGCCACATGTGGGAAGGAGTGCAGCACAGGCAATGGCTGCCTAACTTGCTTAAACTAAGTCCCACTCTCCTGCACTCCTAGAACTGCCATTCTCAGTCACACTTCTCTCAGGCCAGTGTGGTGGCTCATCACCCCAGAAACCAGCACAAACCCCTGGCCATACCAGGTCTCCAGACTAGAGAGCTGTTTGCAGGGCTTCAGTTCCCATGGTGGTGGTGTCAAGTGTCATTTCACAAGAATATCAAAGCACACGTAGTTAAAACTCATCATATTCAGGGCAGGGACCAAACACTGCCCACAGCAAATAGGGAGAACCTCTGTGGATGACTGGGCTGAGGGAAAAGCAGTCAGAACACAGTGGTGTAGTGCACACAGCACATACTGGAGGCATTCCCTGAAAAGCCAGGCCCTGGGCACTAGAGGATCTCTTCTTCATGAGGCCATTACTTTCAGGAACAGGAGGAATAACTGGCTTTTCTAACAGAGAAGAAGGCAGACATTTAGACAAAGTGAGGAGACAGAAGAATTTATCCTAAATTAAAGAATAAGATATGGCTACAGCCAAAGATCTAAGTGAAACAGATGTAAATAACACGCCTAATGAATAACTTAAAACAACGATCATATGGATGCTCATTGGGCTTGAGAAAAGAATTGAAGACATCAGTAAGACCATTACTACAAGTACAAAAGAGTTTAAAAAGAATCAAAGGGATGAAGAATGTAACAAACAAGATTAGAAACATGCTTGATGCAATGAAAGCAAACTAGAAAAGGAGAGGAATGAATTAATGACCTAGAAGACAAAGTGATGGAAAGCAATGAAACTGAACAAAAGAAAGATTATGCAAATAAGATTAGACTTAGGGAACTCAGTGACTCCATCAAATATAATAATACTTGTATTATAAGAGTCCCATGAGAAGAAGAGAGAGAAAAGGGAGCAGAAAATTTATTGGAAGAAATAATCCTTAAAAATTCCCTAATCTGGAGCAGGAAACAGACGTTCAGATCCAGGAGGCACAAAAAACTCCCATCAAAATAAACAAAGGCCAGCCCACACCAAGATATATATATATTTTATGATAGTCACGCAGAGAGAGAGAGAGAGAGAGAGAGAGAGAGAGGCAGAGACATAGGCAGAGGGAGAAGCAGGCTCCATACACCGGGAGCCTGACGTGGGATTCGATCCTGGGCCAAAGGCAGGCGCTAAACCGCTGCGCCACCCAGGGATCCCCACACCAAGATATATTATAATTAAATTTGTAATATATAGTGATAAAGAAAAGAATCTTAAAAGCAGCAAGAAAAAAGATGTTATTAACTTACCAAAGAAAACCCATAAGATAGCAGAATATTTTTCAACAAAAACTTGGTAAGTCACAAGACAGTGGCATGATATATTCAAAGTGGTGAATGGAAAAATCTGCAGCCAAGAATACTCTGTCCAGCAAGGCTATCATTAAGAATAGAAGAGAAAAATAGTTTCCCAGACAAACAAAAATTAAAGGAGTTTGTGACCATTAAACCAGCCCTGCAAAAATATTAAAAGGGACTCTTTCAGTTGAAAGGAGAGATCAAAAGTGACAGTATAAGGCATGAAACACAAAAGCAATAAAAATGAATATTTCTGTAAAAAGTCTGTCAAGGAACTCACCAAAAAAAGCTATAAAATTTATAGCATATACCTAAAACATGGGGAGGAGTGGAGTAAAGAACGGGCCCAAACTTAAATGACCATCAACTTAATATAGCCTGCTACTTACAAAAGAGGTTATATACTAACCTAATGGTTATCATATATTAAAACCATTAATAAACATGCAAAGGATAATGAGAAAGAAATCTAAATATATCACTAAAGAAAATCAACAAAACATAAGAAAGAAAGAAAGAAAGAAAGAAAGAAAGAAAGAAAAGAAAGAAAAGAAAGAATCAAAGAACATCACCAGGAAAAACACAAAACAAATAATAACATGGGAATAAATACATTTCTATCAGTAATAACTGTGAAAGTAAATGAACTAAATGCTCCAAACAAAAGACAGAGTGTCAGAATGTATTAAAAAAAGAATAAGACCCATCCATATATATGCTGCCTACAAGAGACTCATTTTAGACCTAAAGATACCTACAGATGGAAAGTGAAGGGATGGAGAAATATTCATTATGAAAATGGGTGTTAAAAGAAAGCCAGAGTAGCACTATTTACATTGGAAAATCTAGATTTTTAAAAAGTAACAAGAGATAAAGAAGGGAACTATATAATAATAAATAAGATAATCCAACAAGAACATATAATAATTGCAAATATTTATGAACCTAGCAAGGAAGCATCCAAATATATAAAACAATAACAAACATAAAGGAACTCACTGATAGCAATATGATAATATTTGGGGACTGTAACACCATTCTTACATCAATGGATAAATTATCTAAACAGAAAATAAAGAAGGAAACAATGGCTTTAAGTGACGTACTGGACCAGTTGGACCTTAGGGATGTATTCAGAATTTTCTATCCTAAAATAGCAAAATACACATTCTTTTCAAGTGTACATGGAACATTCTCCAGAATAGATCACATATCAGGCCACAAACACATGCCACTACAAATACAAGAATATTGAAGTCCTGCTATGCACTTTTTCTTTTTTTTTTTTTTAATTTATTTTTTATTGGTGTTCAATTTACTAACATACAGAATAACCCCCAGTGCCCGTCACCCATTCACTCCCACCCCCCGCCCTCCTCCCCTTCTACCACCCTGACCACAACACTATGAAACTAGAAATCAACCACAAGGAAGTCAAATAACATCTTATTAAGCAATGAATGAGTCACCCAGAAAATAAATGAAATGAAGACACAATAGTCCAAAACTTTTGGGATGCAACGAAAGCAGTCCTAAGAGGACTGTACAATACAGGCCTACCTCATGAAGCAAGAAAAATCTAATACATAACCTAACCTTACACCTAAGGAAGCTAGAGAAAGAATACCGAACACCAAAATAAATTCTAAAAGGATTCAAAACCTAAATGTGAGACCTGAAACCATAAAAATTCTAGAAGAGAACATAAACATTTCTTTGACATTGGCTGTAGCGACTTCTTTCTAGAGATGTCTCCCAAGGCAAGGGAAACAAATGAAAAATAAACTGTTGGGACTTCATCAAAGTAAAAAATTTCTGCACAGCAAAGGAAACATCAACGAACTCAAAAGTAACCTGTGGAATGGAAGAAGGTATTTGCAAATGGTATATCCAATAAAGGATTAGTATCCAAAGTATATAATGAGCTTATAAAACTTATAACGAGCTTCTAAAACTCAGACACCTGAAAAAATGATCAACATCACTGGTCATCAGGATAATGGACATCTAGACTACAATGAGATTTCATCTCGCACCTGTCATAATGGCTAAAATCTACAACACAAAAAACAGCAGGTGTTGGCGAGGATGTAAAGAAAGGGGAACTCTCTTGTACTATTGGTGGGAATGCAGTTTGGTGCAGCGAGTCTGGAAAACAGTATGGAGGGTTCTCACAGAGGTAAAAATACAGCTACCCTGCAACTCAGAAAGCTCACTACTGGGTATTTACCCAAATAATACAAAAATACTAATTCATAGTACATGCACCCCTGTGTTTATAGCAGCATTATCTACAGTGACCAAACTATGGAAAGAATCCAAGGGTTCATAGGCTGATAAAGGTATAAAGAAGATGTGGGATATATGTATATACATATACGTAATGTGATATTACTGAGCCATAAGAAAGATGAAATCTTGCCTTTGCAACGATGCGGATGGAGCTAGAGGGTATTATGCTAAGTGAAAGAAGTCAGTCAAAGAAAGACAAAGACCATATGATTTCAGTCATATGTTGAATTTAAGACACGAATGAGTAAAGGGGATAAAGAGAGAGAGAGTCAACTACAGAGAACAAACTAATGGTTACCCGAGGGGAGACGGGTGTGGGGTGAGTTAAATAGGTGATGGGGACGTAGGAGTGCACTTGTTGCGATGAGCACCGAGTAATATATGGGAAAGTTGAATCATTGTATTGTGCACCTGAAACTAATATTAAATTGTGTTAAGTAGAATTTAAATTAAAATGTCAAAAAAAAAAAAAAAAAAAAACCCAACCCCACAAACAAAGCAGCAGGCTTTGGCACCAAAGAAGCCTTGGTTCAAACCCCGCACTTCCTCTCTTCTACTTAGTAGCTTGACTATTTTAAGTTACTTGAACTTCTGTGAGACTGTTTCCCAATTCATAAAATGCACCTTATTGTCCCAATACTTTAGAGGGTTGTTGTGAAGGGTTTAGTTAAATGAACTGATTTTGAATATTTCTCTCTTCCGCAAGATTGTATCACAAAGAAGTGATGTCTTTAAGATCCGAATGAGAAATCTCGTGTGTCCACCTCAGCATTCCAAAATGGCACTGGATTCCAGAACCTCAGGGATCACACCCAGGCTAGTATCCTGCAAATATATTTGGAGCACATGCTATATACCAAGAGGCCCAAAGAGAGATTTAGGGATTTGACCCAAATCCAGTTGCTTTCCTAGGGTGCTTCTCTTCGCAACATCAGAAATATATGATTTCACACGAAGAGTTTCAGAGCGAGCAGAGACCTAGGGACAGTGGAGGTTATTTCTTACTACTTCTGAGCTATTCTTTTTTTACATATAAATTTATTTTTTTATTGATGTTCAATTTGCCAACATATAGAATAACATCCAGTGCTCATCCCATCCAGTGACTTCTGGGCTATTCTGTTCTCATCGTTAGCTTCTGTAGGTCACAGCCTCCTGCCGCAGTCCAAGCTTCCTGCTCATTGCCTCACCTCTGGAAGGTATGTGTTCCCACTTCTTTCGACCTTAGGGTAAGCCTTGAGAGCTACCCATTGCCTCATTTATGTGGTTCTTTGATGAGATTGGTAACACGTCCCAGTCGCAGTACCAAGGGGAGCACCACCCATTCCGATAGGCGCCCTAGTCAAGCAGAGCCTGACCTACGGGGACACTTGTACCCAAGATGAGGAGGAGGCAGCCCAGGTGCTGAGCAACACCTGAGATGGGAACAGAGGGCACCCCTAGCACACGGTCGTGTCCAGAGTGGAGCTGTCGCTGGTACTCAGGACCAGAGGAGACTGTTTATCCTGTCTCCCAATTGCTGGAAGCGGCCAAGAGCACTAGGAAGGGGATGAACATGGAAGTATGGACACAGTGATGGACTCAGCACTGAATGGGTTCTCTCACATGCCTTCCCCTGAGCAGCTGCGGTCTGCACCTCCACTCCGCACTCCACGTCTATGCCTCTGGTCTCCAGGAAACTTAAGGTTGGAAAAGCCTGGTTACATTGAAGAGCTTGCAAACGGGAAGATTCAGAGATGGCAACTCCTTTAACTGCAAAGAATGGAAGTAAGTACACATGATTCAAGCAAAGACTGATCACGGGGGAGAGCTGGCCCCACATGGGTGGCCCGGTGTGGCCCACTCCGGGTGAAAGATGGCAAGGCTCTCAGGCAGCCAGGGAGGTGCAAGGAGGCACCTGGTGGGGCTAGAGGGTGGGGGGTCGGGGGCAGGGTGCCGTCCTGGCCCAGAAGAAAGGGCTCAGGCTGAGTGTCACGAGTTGGAAATTTAAACAATGAATTCAGATCTCACTTCTGCGACTTACTAGAGGCACGGAACTCACTGATTCTCCATTTCTTCACCTATAGCGTGTGGAAGCTAATTGCTCTCCCCTTCCTATTGCAGAATTGTAAGGATCAACTGAGACGGTGTAGGGCGGAGTAAATTGTAAATTCTGAAGTACTGATTATCAAGTAGTGGAATCGTGCAGTGGTCTCGAGCGTAAACTTTGGAGGTAAACTGGGTTTGAATCCGGTCTACCACTGATTAACTGTAATCTTGGATGAGTTGCTTAACTGCTCTATGCCTTGTTTTTCTGACCTTTAATATACAAATAAATAGTACTAGTATGAAAGATTTATAAGGGAAAAGCATAATATGTTTAATGACTGACTCATACTAAGTGATTTACTCTTAAATTATTGCTTCTTGCTTTTATCATCACAGTCCAGAATAGGGCAATTCCCAGTAGTTTATAGCCCCAAACCACCATGGATATAGGATCCTGCTGCTTTCCTTCTTACTACATGGGAGGCATCCTTAGATGCTGGAATTAGAAGGGCTAGTAGCTAGCACGTATTCTGTGCCAAGGTCTGTATTAGGTCTTATATATGACTGTTAGTTCCTATAGCAACCCTTAGGGGTCAGGTATTACCAACATAATTTTATAAATTAAGGAACTGTGGCCAGGAGATTAAAGTGACTTTCCCAAATTGCTAGTAGACGGCAGAGCTGGCTCTGTATCATCCAGGGGCCAGTCAGGTGAATAAATAAGCATATTCTGCCAAAGATAATTTAAAATGAGAAATTGGCTAAACAAACGATGGCTGCCTTGAAAATGAAAAAGAAAGGGAAGAAGGGAGAGGGCGAGGAAGGAAGGGAGAATGGAAGGGAGAAAAGAAGGAAAGAAGGCCATAAGAAAAGAAGGAAAGTAAAAGGAATGACGTAGTATGAAGAGGAATTGCAGAAGTCCTCTTCTATCTCTAGGTCTGGGACTACAAAGATGGGGTGATTAGAACTTGGAAGTTTCCATCAGAACCACACCAAGCCTTAAAATAGATGAGCACCAGGTGTTATGCTATGTTGGCAAATCGAACTCCAATAAAAAAATAGACAAAAAAACCCCAGCATGCATTACCTGCCACACTCTTGTGACACGGTTCAGGTGTTCATTTCCCCCCAAAAGCTCTCTGGCCGCAGTGTACACGACAGGACACATGCTCACATGGAAGGCATCACGGCCTCCTCCTGCTGACTTTATCTGAGCCCTTGCTCTAGTCCAGGGCCCTCCAGATGGAGTGAGCTCCTCACACTCAGAGTTACATCTTAACAGATGTTAACGTGACATTGGTTCATTTAAATAAGTTTGAAAGGAAGAACCATGGGAATTATTTGCTGAAAGACTCTACATATTAATCAAAGATCCTGGAAGGACTCAGAGGTCCTGCAAGAAGATCTGAGGCAGCGTGGAAGACTGAATGCTGAAGACAGAAGCTTCCAACGCACCAAGCACTTAATGTGACTCCTGTCGGGAGACCCAGCACATAAAGGAACCAAGAGTTAATCTGCTACTATCCTGAAAGAATCCGAAACCCAGGAGCAGCTACTGATACAGAGAGAGGTTTTCGGAGGCTGATGGAGTAGAGGACCCCCGTTGGAAAGCAGAAGTTGCCCAACAGGTGCCACCATTAGAGCCAACAGCCAGCAGCCTCCTTTTACTGGTTCCTTCCTGAGGTAGGTGGAACAATAGAAAGACTATGACCGTTTACTCCCAGCCCTGTGCCCCCTCTTGAGCCTGGAGAAATGCTAAGGAACTTTTTCACTGAGGGCTCTGGGCAACCAAGACGAATTTTTCCTGTGTGTAGGTAGTAGAGGTCAGGGATAGATGACTTCACAGGTGCTCTGATTTGATTTCAACCCAGAGCAAAGGTCTCAAAACTACCACCTGCCGACAGTCAGATAGTAGTTAAAGCCCGCTTCCTGGCAAGATGCAGCAGAGCTAGTGTCACTGTATGTACTGGCCCGATCTTGGCCATGAATGAAACCTTTCGACAACTGAAACATATGTCCTAACAACACTTCTATGATCTATCCTCAGCATGTAGGACTGGACCATCTTTTCAAACACGGTTGTCACACTATCTTTTGGGATAGTGCCTCCTTTCCTGAGTCTCTGCAGAGAGCTGTTGTCATACCTCACCCTCTGAGTTCATCGTCGAATGGAGGTTCTGGGTCCCCAAGGCTACTCATTACTAACAGTGTAGAGGAAAAAGGTGGTGTCTTACTAGATCCCAGTGTGTGGAGAGACAGGGAACCGGGTGACACAATCATTGTCTAGACTGAGGTCATTTATTATGACATTTGCACCATTCTTCCTTCCTGCTCCATTCACCCCCTGCAGTACAGCACTGAAAACACGCTTCTACGACTCTCAGGAAGCCCCAGCAGAACCAAGAACCTGTGAAAAGCATCTGGAGAAGGATTCTTGGGAACTTGCATTAAAGACACTATGTTTGGGTTTCTACAAGAAACTTAAAAGTTCAAAGAAACTGTCATCAAGCTCTGATATAGAAAGATAGATAGATAGATAGATAGATAGATAGATAGATAGATAGATAGATAGATGATAGAAAGATAGATATATCAGAAAACTCGGGTAAAAATAATCATTATAATCATTATCAAACTTTAGGTCAGAGTTTCATATCAGTCCACACCCTAGACTGGAGGCAAAATGGACACTGAGCACTTACTTACTATGAGAGCTATATAACAAAAATAAGTCAATTCTTGGCTTAAAAATGATGTACTAATGCTTCGTGCCAGAGATGATCCTTTAAGACAAGTATACCCATTGATATTGGTAAACCTACAGGAATCAATAGATTCCTATAACCTTTCCAAGAAACAATTAGTCATGTACATCAAGAACCATGAAGATATTTATATTTTGACCCACAATTATGATATTCTTACCTTCAAGAATTATTAGAGATGCTTTTTATGATATACTTAATAGGATTACATAGAAAGAGCCTCAAGAAAAAGCCTAAAGAAAAGTGTTTACATAAATTATGGTGAATCCAAAAACCACTTAAAATGATGGTTTGTACAAATGTTTAAGGATAGAGAAAAAAATCACTGTATCATATTAAGTCAGAATAACAGGACACTAACCTATGGAGTCAGAGAGCTCGCAACTGCCAACATATATGTTGTATAGGAAGAAAGGTTTCATTCCTATGCACCTGGGTGTTAAGCGTAATTCTCTCTCAGTTATGAGATTATGTGGGGCTTATTTCCTTCGTTGTCCTTATGGTAATTATCACATTTTCTAAAGTATGCTTGCATTACTTGAAAGGGAGTTTACCATAAGGCATTTCTGTGAAGGATGAATAACTTCTCCCCTAAGACATGGCTTTGTCCTGTTTGGAACATTTGTGATACTCACATGGTTGGCTTTTGTGGAAAGAAGCCAACCTTCTGCACTAACTCATTCTGAACGTTTTAGAAGCTCCTGACCAGGGTTGGAGACCCTCCAAGTCTTCAGGTAGAGAAATCTGTCTCTGACTCGGCAGCCGCACCCCCCACCGGTGCCATTCCTGTTGCTTCCTCTTCCCCACACAGCCTGCGCTAGAGGAGGGGCTCTAGCCTTCCCTGATTCTGTCTTATTTGCTTTGCCTTCTTGACCAGGCCTTCATATCCTGAGGGCAACAAAGAAAAAATTAGCTTGAGTTCAAATTACCTAGATAATTTTTGACAATATTTTCTCTGGATTAATCATGTATCTTCTTCCTGCCACCAGTTTACTCCTCCCTTTTAAGTCTGTTTACATAAGCCTTCCTTATAAACCACCTACTTATCATAGGATGTATATGGAGAAATCATAAACAATAACAAAAATTGCAAACAATATAAAATGTCAAACTACACTACTGCAAATAAATTTATACCAAAAACTATATGCACAGCCACTTAAAAGCTCCAACATATATTCATATATCCATAAGCAGATACGTTTACAAGCGTGGATATGCATATTCATTTCCATGCTTGATTCCTCTGCCATACAGACATAACAATTTGGGGACTAAGAAGATGTCTGAAGCAAAAGTTTTCATTCATATAATGAAAGTCAGTCTAGTGTGGTGGCAAAGAATTTTAGGCCCTACAATCAGAATATAAGGATTCAAATTTTGATTCTGCCATTGTTACTTTGGAAATAGTATTTAAACTCTCTGTACTTTTGAGAAGAGCCCCATTGTACTATTGCACCGCAGGCTTTTTATGAGGTAGAATTGGATTAATATCTGTAAACCATGTAGAACAGTCTCTGGCACATAGTAATCACTTAATAAAAGTTTTCCATATACAGAAGTCATACAAATTGAGTTTAACATGTGGCTCAAGATGACATACTTCTTGCTCTATTAGTGAATCAGCTTGTGTCCAATTCACAAATGAAGCCATACCATGATATAAAATGAAGGTCACAGGAATGGCTGGGTGGCTCAGCAGTTGGACATCTGCCTTCAGCTCAGGGGGTAATCCTGGAGTCCCAAAATTGAGTCCCACATCAGGATCCTTGTATGGAGCCTGCTTCTCTCTCTGCCTGTGTCTCTGCCTCTCTCTGTGTGTCTCTCAGGAATAAATAAATAAAATCTTTTTAAAAATAAAACAAAATAAAGGCCACAGATGTCCAAAGGTTGCTCTAAACACTGGGGAAGAGATTTTGCTATTGATATCAGGCTAATGCCCCAACTGAACTGACCTCCTCATGAAGAAGTATTTTTATGGGGTAAAATAAGCACTCAATGATACCAGAAGATGAAAGAGTAATTTCTTTCTCTAAAGACCAAATCAGTCACTTAGAATTTGAGGAAAAAGAAAAGTCTTGCTTAATAGAAGGCCCTTAATGTTTGGACTCAGAAACTCAACAAGAAGCCAAAATACTCTGGAAACATGTAGTCTTGTTAAGTAGGCCAGGACAGATCAGAATGTCACATAAATTTCTTTTTTTTTTTTTTTTTTTTAGAATGTCACATAAATTTCATACTAGAAACTTTTTTTTTCAAAGATTTTATTTATTTGTTCATGAGGCACACATAGAGAGAGGCAGAGACACAGGCAGAGGGAGAAGGAGACTCCCTGAGGGGAGCCTGATGTGGGACTGGATCCCAGGACCCCGGGGATCATGACCTGAGCCCAATGCAAATGCTCAACCACTGAGCCCCCCAGGTGCCCCACCTGTTTATATGATTTGGAGGATTTTTGATTAGGTAAAGAGTTATATAAAGATTTGAAGACTTAGTCTTAATTCTCATATTCATAAAGAGGAATAAGCTAGTTACCTTACCTGTAAAAAGCATTAAGGAAGTCTGGGGTATAATAGAAAAATCCTTCTACCTTTTGCTAGGTGCACATCCAATGTCCTCCTACTAAGGTTTAAACTTTTTCTGTGAGACCTGAGTGAAAGAAGGAATAAATTGATATTTGACATTCTAAGTATAATTGCAAACATTTGCAGTAAGAATATATTAGTGAACATAATACACATAATAATTAGTGAACATAATGTATTATGTTCACTAATATATTCACTTTTCCTTGTATTGGACAAGGAAAACCAATGAGTCAGCCCTACAATTAATTCAGAATTCAAAAGGTGCAACCATGTTGTCACAAATGACAGGATTTCAATTCTTTTTTTATGGCTGAGTATATTCCATTGTATATACATACAACATCTTTGTTATCCATTTTTATCTGTTAATAGACAGCTGGCAAGCTTCCAAATCTTGACTATTGTCAATAATGCTGCAATAAACATAGGGGTGCATTTATTTTTTTCAAATTAGTGTCTTCATTTGTTTTGAGTAATACCCAATAGTGAAATGATTAAGACAGAGAAACACAAATATAATATGATTTGATTTATATATGGAACATAAAAAACACAAAACAAACAAACTCTTAAATACAGAGAATAAGCTTGTGGTTGCCATAGAGGGTAGAGGGCAGGGAGATGGATGAAATGAAGAGGAATAAGAGGTAAAAATTTCCAATTATAAAATAAGTAAATCATGGAGATGAAAACTACAGCATAAGAAATATAGTCAATAATATTGTAATAATGTATAGTAACAGATAGTAACTACACTTATTATGGTGAGAACTGAGTAATGTATAAAATTGTCAAATCACTGTGTTATACACTTGAAACTAAGGTAACATGGTATGTCAATTATTCTTCAATAATAAATTTTAAAAATATACCATTGGGTTTTCATATAACATATTTCAAAACATACCAGATATACTTTCAAAGCATACATAGTATTACGTGGTAAATAGATCAAGGAGATTAGAATCAGATAGACATGAATTCAAACTTTCCCTCTGGATCCCACTTCTAGATACAATGGAGTATATGAATTGGATTTATCCTCCTTCTTTAAAAGACTATAGCAGATGCAATACGTAAAAGAATGATTTAAGGCATTGGAGAATGGTCAGTGTAAACAGTGATACTGAGACAAGGAAAACCAATGAGTCAGCCCTACAATTAATTCAGAATTCAAAAGAAAATTGCCCCATACATGGGTCCAATTAGCTCTAGACTATGAGCAGTTTTTATCTCACCTAACAAAGCTTAAAGGCAAGCACTGAAAAAATCAAGTTTCCAAGTAACGTTCCATGTTCCAGAAAAAATATCAAATATATTTAAAGAAATACAATTATCCAGGACACAATAATATGAAATTCACAAAATCCAGCATTCAGTGATGGAATACCAGGCACAAAAACAAAATATGACCAATAATGAGAAGAAAATGAGATTAGTATAAATAGACATAGAAATTAAATATATATGGACACAGTATTAAAATAGTACATTAGAACAATAAATGCACTCCATACATTTACAAGGTAGGGGAAAGCAAAGTAATAAGGAGAAATACAGAAGGAATATTAAAAAACACAAGAGAAACACAAAGTGAACTGCATAAAACACTAGATATCCATTAGATGTGATTAACAGCAGATTAAATACCACAAAAGAAAAGAAATCAGTGAACTCAAAGACAAAGCAATTGAAACCGACCAAAGCAAAATACAAAAAAGAAAGAATGTTGAAATATTTGGCATAAGTTTGAGGATAACATCAAGTGGCTATATATATATATATATATATATATATATATATATATATATATATATATAAAATGCATAATTAGAGTCCAGAAGAAAAGAAGTGAGTCCAGGAGGAAGAACAGGAAAAAAAGAAATAATGCCAAAATATTTTACAAATTTTGTTAAAACTTGTTCACAGATTCAAGAAATTCAGTGAATTTAAATACACTCTCTCTCACACACATACACACACACACACACACAAACCTACATCCAGGAAGTAGGTAAAGCAAGGGTAAAGAAATAAATCTTAAAAGCAGCCATAGAAGAGAGAGAGAAAAAAAAGGACAAACTGTTTACAAAGAATAAAGATAGGAAATACATAAGACATTGTCAGAAACAATGCAAGCCAGAAGACAGTGGGATGCCATTTTCAAAGTACTGAAAGAAAAAAAGATCCATCAACTTAGAATTCCACACTCTTAACATTTTTTCAAAAACGAAGGTAAAGACATTTCCAACATACAGAAGCTGAAAGATTTCATTGCCAGAACTTCAGTGCAGTAAATATTAAAAGAAGTTCTGTCAGAGGGAAAATGATGGCAGATGGAAATCTGGACCAACACAGGGGACTAAATATTAAAGAAGATTGATGTGGTTAAAATAAAACATTTCTTTTGTCTCACTTTAAAGAAAAGAGAGTTAAGATAGAAGGATATACTCATAAGGTTCCTATGTCATTACTGAGCATTAACTGACTGAGCATAACATTAACTGAGGGTGAGCTGTGGTGTGTTAAAAATATATACTATGAAACCTAAAAGAACCAGTAAGTTAAAAAAAAAAAGAAAGAAAGAAAGTTCAGTAGGAAGGAAGGAGGGATAAATAGGTAGAGCTCACGGCACTTTTAGGACAGTGGAACTAATGTGTATGATACTATAATGGGGGATACATTATACCTTTGTCAAAACCCATAGAATGTTTAACACTATGAATCCTTATGTAAACTATGGACTCTTGTGAATAATAATGGATCATTATTGGTGCAATCACCTATAAAAAACATACTGCACTAATGCAAGATGTTCTTTATAAGAGGAATTGTTGAGGTGAGGATAGTGAGGGGGTAAATGGGAATTCTTTGTACTTTCCACTTGATTTTTCTGCAAACCTAAAAAATAAAATCTATCAATTAAAAAAACAAAGTCTTGCACGTTGACACAATTTAAATGGAAGTGCTCAATAAAGGATCATTTCCCCCTCCAACCCAATGAGTCATTGATTGCTAATTTGAAACTATCGTCAAGGTTAATGATTCCTAAAAAAAAAAAAAAAAAAAGGTTAATGATCCCTCAGGTTTTCCTCGGGAGATCTCTAGCCTAATATATTTTGAGCTTCTTATGGTTTTGATTTGATTCTGCTTTTACAGGGTCTATTCTAACCAAGCTCTTTTTTTATCCCTTACTTAATTAGTCAGTGGATAAGGAAAGCAGGTGTTCCATGTTGAAATGCCTAAAGCTGCTCTATTCCACTTAGTTGTGAACTTCCCACAGATGTGCATCCTTATGGAGCCTTGCTACACTCAGTTGTAATTGGAAAATTTAGAGACCTAGTTGACATTCAGCCACAGCAATGATGTGCTTATCAGTTGATGGTGTTAGGAAGACTCTCCCCTGCCTTTTTTTCTCATTCTGTTGCATCAACCATGTTGTAATTTTTTTGTTTTTGTTTTTAGTTTTTATTTTCATAAGATTCTGCTAATCATTTGGGTAGGTCAATGGGACAAACATTAAATACACCAGTTAAATATCATGAGTAATTCATACAATACCCTACGTTCAGTTTCTACACATGTTGAGGCACTTGATGTACATGTACAAAAATACAGATCATCCACGTTTCCTCTTTCACTTTTCCTAGAACTCTGCTTAATGGCATCAGAGATTGCTGAGACCCTTTGTGAAGCAAGGATAATGCATTTTGTAAACAGTCACAATAACTTTAAATGGATTCATGAGAACAATTTTCCATCATGCTAAACACAAAGAATCCCAGTGTGAAAAAAAAATCTTAAAAGTTGGAAAAAAAATGAAAAAGTAAGTTGGGGGTCAGCTGCTAGCCAAAATGGCTGGGAAAAAGTGACAGAGTCAGAATGTCCCCCTGCCACCCAGTCCATTCCCTTCGCCTGAGTGGGTGAGCTTCTATGTGACGAGATTCCCTGATGGAGATCAGCGCTCATTATGGCTACTTTCAGAACTGAAGGCAAATAGAAGGCGTGGAATCAGAACAGATCATGTCAAAACCTAATATCAGCCAAGCAAGAAAATGAAGAAAAATTGAGAACAAAGGAACTCTCATTATGTTGTAGTGACAAAGGGGAAAATAATGGATTCAAGTAAAAACTCAATTATCAAGGAAAGAAGGAAATACTAATTTCCCAGGATTGGAAATAACCACTTCTGGGCTAAACTTGTTTTACCTTTTTCTCTAGTGAGGTTTATTTTATTAATTTCTTCCTACTGAGGTGGAGGCTGTTCTCCTGTTTGACCTTCTTTGTTGCTATTTTCCCCTAAAACTCCTGGACACTTAATTCCACTGTCCATGTCAGTGCTAAAAATTTCCCTAGCCCAGAGCAAAGCCCCAGCTATATGATTATCTTGGAAAATACAGGAAATGAGACTTAGCACTTAGCTTCACACATTCTTTTTTTTGTTCCAACTAGAAAATTAGACATATTATTTACTGAGAAAAAAATTTCTATATGGTCATCATCCTTTAAAATTTCTTTGTTACAAATTTACATGTACCCCACAGAGCTGGACCAGAAAAAGAAATGCTCTGGGAACAGAATCAAGATTTGAACTATGAATGAAGATTCATCACCATGCAGAAAATTTAGGGATGGGCATTTTCTGCCTGAGTGATGCCTCTGATTATTTCAAGTCCTTGGCAAGAGTAGAATCAATCACCCTACCCAATTATATCCACTAGCAAAAAAGCTATTCAAGATATCTCCTTTGTCCATATGTCAAGGTGCCTGAAGAACATTCATTAAGCAATTTTTCCTTTTATGGTTTCAAAATATTAAAAGGCAAATATCCTTGAGAAAGGGTCATTTTAAGGATTGTATTGCTAAAACTTAGGCACCTAGGTAATGATGATGAGCTGTAGAACACAACTGTGACAACTAGCCAAGAGCAAGTTACTTCAGGAGTAAAGTTCAGGAGAAAAGAACATAAGCAGGAGCTCCACAGTAATTAAAAAAGGAGAACAAATAGAGACCAGTGTGGGGTGTCCCAAAGGAACAATGTCACCCTTGTTCCTTTCACCATTTTGTTAAAAACTTACAAAGTTATTTTTCCTTCATTCATCCATCCAGCCTATGGTAAGGGGACTGTGTCTTATGTGAAATATTCTCAGTAGGAAAGACTGAATTCAAGTCTCAGAAGAGGAAGGATAGCATCAGGAGGGACACAGAAGAAAGGAAGAGGTATAAGAAGAGTTACTAGTACGGAGAGGGACAGAAGTGCATTAAATGAATTCTATGAGCCTCTTCTGTGACTAATGAAAAATGAGCAAAAGAACTGAAGAAACATTTCACAAAACATGACACAGGAATAAATAACATTCTGAAAGAAACAACATTATTATTTGTCAGGAAAATATGAGTTAAAACTACAGTGAGATCGCACTTCACGCACTCAATAGAACAGCTAAACCTAAGAGATTGGCAATATCAAGTGTTGGTATGAGTTTGGAGCTACCGGATTTTTCATTCATTGCTAGTGGAATGTAAAATGGTGCAACAATTTGAGGAAACAGTTTGGCAGATTTTTATAAAATTAAACATGCATATTACCTAGTCATCCACTCCTGGGTGTTTATCCAATAGAAATGAAAGCATATGCTGAGAGACTTGAACATGGATGGTTTTATTTTTTTTTTATTTATTTTTTTAATGGATAGTTTTAGAAGCTGTATTAGTTTCCTATGGCTACTATAACAAATTATACAAACTTGGTGGCTTAAAACAATACAAATTTATTTTCTTATAATTCTTGAGGGAAGGAATCTAAAATCAGTTACACTGGACTAAAGTCAAAGTGTCAGCAGTGCTGGTTCCTTTTGGAGGTTTTGAGGGGAGAATCCATTTTCTTGTCTTTTCCAGCTTCTACCTTCCTCCTGAATTCCTTAGCTTGTGGCTTCTTCCTTCGTCGTCAAAGCACATCAATCCAGTCTCTGCCCTGTCTTCACATTGCCTTCCCTTTTCTAACTTTGATTCCTCCTGCCTCTTGCTTCGAGGACCATAGTAATGGCCCACCCGGATGATCGAGGATCATCTCTCCACTTCAAGATCCTTAAGCTGATTACACTTACAATATCCCTTTTGTCATATAGGGTAGCATTCATAGATTCTGGAACTAAGACATGGGCTTCCCTGGGTGGAAAGGTGGCATTATTCGGTCTACCACAAAAGCCTTATTCATAACGTCTCAAATGTCCATCAACAATGAATGGAAAAACAAAATGTGTATTCATACAATGGAATAATACTCAGCAATAAAAATAATATCTGACATATACAAAATATGGATGAATCTCATTAACATTATATTAGGTAACAGAAACCAAATACCAAAGAATTCATACCCTGTGATTTCATTTATGTGAGATTATAATAGGCAAAATGAATTTGTAGTGACAGAAATTATATAATTGGTTATATAGAGTAGAAAGTGTTGGATGTTTTTCCACACAAGGCATGTAAGAGAAATTTCTGGGAGAAAGGAACTTAATTTTTAACTGGATGAGTTTGCACACATTTGTCAAAATAATTGAATTACATCTGTATCTATATATCTATACATATATACAGATGTATGTAGAAAGAGATTACATATAGCATAAATTGTATGTAAGTTATAGTTCAATTGCATTGATTAAAAAAAATAAAAGTAATTGGCTTGTCCAATTCTCCCCCATACCTTTTGTGCCTCTCACTAGTGGACTGGCTAGAGGAAACAAAGTCTTCTAGTTGACTGGTGAAACTCGGCAAGTCAAAAAGGTCTATGTTGCTGGGAAGACTACCTTATTCTGAGTTCTTGCGTACATCCTTATGCAGTTCTCATTATCCAGTTCTGATCAAGGGCTATTTTCTCCCAAGTGTCTGATGAAGGTTCAGGCGGTCAGGGGACCTGGTAGGATATTCTTTGGTGAACAAGCCAAACATAACCTCACACACCAGTATGAAATGCCACACAACTCTTCTTTACCTTTTCAAATGTTTTTTTTTTTTTTTTTCTTTTATCTGTAGGAGATGAACCATAGAAGGTGGTGAGCAGCATACTCTGAGCATCTCTCAGAGGGTGAATGTTCTCAGCCCTTGGAGCAGATTGAGATGGGTGATGAATAAAAGGAAGTTTTTTTTTTGCCCTGTCTGGTTTTTCCAATATTCTGATGTTACAACTGCTGTTCTTCCTTAGTTAGAAAATGGTGTTGGTTGATACTGGACAACTTGGAGGAACTCCCTACCTTGGTGATGGTCACTGTCTTCTGGATTGTTTGGTGTCCAGGAATTCACTGGCCTAATCCCATTAATACACAATTTTGGGAACAATAGCTTTTACTATACTGCTCAAGACTGTCAAGGTTCACTATGGTGAGATAATCTAAGACCTTAATTGTTTTTCCTGGATGAAGTGAGAAAGGCTTGTGAATTATAGTGATTGGAGAAACTGGGGAATATGATTCCTGGCTACATACCTTGAGAACAATTAGTCAGTCTGGGAAGGTGATTTACTCTGGTTACAGCCAAATTTATTTTAAACTCAATATTGTCTTTCTAAGTTTGCTTCTCACGGCCATTCCACATTAACCTCATCATAAGTGTTGCACCTAAAGATTATCAGAACCACCTTCAAGAGACCGGCTGAGTTATCCTCCCCAGTCCAGGAAAATATTTTCTTATTCTGAGCACTTATTTCTTATTCTGAGCACTATCCCGAGGGTTTCAGATTTTCAGGGAAGAGAAGAAGATAGAGTGGATATATCTGGGGGATGATGCAGCTATAACGATTCAAAAAAGGAAAACTCTAGGAAGGTTCTAAAAATATTTTATTCATTCAAAGATCCTCTTTACAAGTTAGGAGATGGAAAGAAAGAAGAAAAGCAGTTGTTCCTCCATTTATAGCATTTCCTACTCCTTGTCCATGCATGTAGTTCCCATGGACACATCTACGTGTCCAGGACTGGAGGAAGTATCCCTGTCATTTATTACAACTTGGCAGCCAACATCACTATAGATCAGCTTCCATGGACTCTACACTCCTTCCCTTTCTTCTCTGTGTCTTGTCCATGACTTTGTCTTTCACTTCTCCTTAAGCAACTTGAACTGGCACATCTGTAGCTGCTTTAATACATATGGGACAATATAAGGATGAGATTCATTGAATTTTAGCCAATTCCAGGTTTTTCTGCCTCTGCTCAAAAAGACACATCCAGTGCTGGGAGTCTGGAAGCTAAACTGAGTCATTATGGGGATATCCAGCTCCTAGAAGCTGCCATTAACTATAATAATCCATTCCCAAGCATTTGGGATGTGGGGAAAGAGCAGCATCAAAGAGGGTTGTGATACTATGTAAGAGAGACATGTGATAAATCATTCTGTATTTGTTAAAGATTTTGATCAATTCAGTAGTAAAAATATATAAAAACAATCCTCTGTGAGAACACCACTGTAGAATATGCAACCATAAAATGAATAATAAGGGAATGCAACAAACAATTCTAGACACATATATTAAAAAATTACATGAAACAAAACAGATCCTCACAAAGCATAACTGTACCTAATATAAAATAGATAATTTTTTAAAAACCTGCAATTGCTTATGAAATGGAATTCATAATTTAATGCTCCCCAAAAAGCAATCTCTAAGGCCAAATTAATTCAGTGATGAATTCTACCAAACATTTAAAGAAGAATGACACTTCTGCATAATCTCTTCCATAAAATAGAAAAGAAAGAACTTTGTGATTCATTGTACAAGGCCAATATTACCCAGATATCAAAATCAGACCAAAGATAGTACAAAAATACTTTAGCAAGGTGAAAGAATTTTTAAAAATCACATAATCATATCAAGCATTTGTAAAAACTCAGCACTAATTCAATTCATGAAAAAAAACTTCTCAGAAAGCTAAGAATAGAGAGGAACTTCCTCAATTTAATAAAGATCATCTACAGAATAGTTACAGAAAACATTATAATCAATGATGAAAGGCTGTGCTTTCTCCCTATTACTAGGAACAAGGCATGGATGTAGGTTTGCATTTCTGTTATTCAACATGGTGTTGGAACTTCTAGCCATCGCGACAAGTTAAGGAAAAGAAATAGAGTCATATAGACCAGAAAGGAAGAAATAAAACTCGGCTTTTGTGAAGCAAAAATTTATAACATGATACCATTTACAATCACCAAAAACATGAAGCACTTAGATGTAAATCTAACAGAACATGTACAGGAATCATACGCTGAAAATAACAAAATGCTGGTGAAGGAAATTTTTAAAAGATCTAAACAAATTCCTGGGTTGGAAGACTCCACATATTGAAGGTGTCAGTTCTCTCCAAATTGATGTACAGGTTTAACATTATTTCTAACAAGATCTCAGTGATTGGTGTGCAGATAGACAAGATTAATCTAAGAATTATGTGGAAATGCAAAGATACTAGAATAGTTAACACACTTTGAAAATATGAAAAGAAACTGGGAAGATTCATTCCATCCGATATTAAGGTCTACTATGTATCTACAGTAATAGAACAGTGTTTCATGGGCAGAGTGATAGATACTCAGATCAATGAAACAGAACAAAGATGTTTCTAGCAGCAATGGCCACGATAGCCAAACTGTGGAAGGAGCCTCGGTGTCCAACGAAAGATGAATGGATAAAGAAGATGTGGTTTATGAATACAATGGAATATTCCTCAGCCATTAGAAATGACAAATACCCACCATTTGCTTCAACGTGGATGGAACTGGAGGGTATTAGGCTGAGTGAAGTAAGTCAGTCGGAGAAGGACAAACATTATATGTTCTCATTCATTTGGGGAATATAAATAATAGTGAAAGGGAATATAAGGGAAGGGAGAAGAAATGTGTGGGAAATATCAGAAAGGGAGACAGAACGTAAAGACTGCTAACTCTGGGAAACGAACTAGGGGTGGTAGAAGGGGAGGAGGGCGGGGGGTGGGAGTGAATGGGTGACGGGCACTGGGGGTTATTCTGTATGTTAGTAAATTGAACACCAATACAAAATAAATTAAAAAAAAAGAACAAAGAGGCCAGAAATAGATCCATACAAATATGACCATTTTTTAAATAATAAAGTTGCAAAAGCAATTCAATGGAGGAAGGATAATTTTTTCCACAAATGATGCTTGAACAATTGAGTATCATTAGGTAAAAAATAAACCTCAATCTAAAGATCATACATTAACTGAAAATGGCTCTAAGATTTATTTGTAAAGTGGAAAACTGAAACATTTAGAAGAAAACAGAAAAATTTTTAGGGCCTAAGGTTTGGTAAGAAATTCTTAGATATGGCACCAAAATTACCATTCATGAAAGAAAAACAATAAATTGGGCTTCCTTAACATTTAAAACATTTGCTCTGCAAAAAAAAAATGTATCTAGAAAAATAAACTATAATCTACAGACTGGGAGAAAACATTTGTAAGCCATGTATTTGAACTAGTAGACAAAAAGATATGAAGAGAAATTTTACCCAAATACAGATGGAACATAAGCACATTAAGAGATGTTCATCATAACTAACCATCGGAGAAATATGAATTAAGATCATGATGAGATATCATTAAATATTTACATCAGAAGAGTTAAAAGATAGTGATGATACCAAATGCTGGTGAGGATATGAAGAAATCAAATCTCTCATATCTTTCTGATGGGAATGTATGCATGATGCAGTCCTTCTGGAAAACAGTTTGGAAATTCCCTTTAAAAACTAACATATACTTACAATATAAAATAACAATTGCTTTTTTGGAGTTTACTCCAGA
This sequence comes from Canis aureus, assembly GCF_053574225.1. Classification (NCBI taxonomy): domain Eukaryota; kingdom Metazoa; phylum Chordata; class Mammalia; order Carnivora; family Canidae; genus Canis; species Canis aureus. Next base: position 88,854,673 of record NC_135613.1, on the reverse strand, counting down.
GAATTAAAAATAGACACCCGCACACAAAAATCCGTATATAGTTATTTATGTTGTATTTGTAATGGCCCAAAAGTAAAGACAACTAAACTACCCCATGATATGTGAATAGTTTGACAAACTGTGATACATCCATACCATGAAACCATATTGAGGAATTGAAAGGATCAAACTATTGATATATATACAATTACTTGGATGGCTCTCAATGGCACTGTTGTGAGTGAAAAAAAGCTAATCTCCAAAGGCTACACACTGTATGAGTCCACTTAGATAACACTCTTGAAATGACAAGAATACAGACATAGAGAACAAGTTAATGGTTGACGAGGATTAGAGACGGAGGGGTGGGGCTGGGTGGGATGGTAAAGGGATAGCAAAAGAGAGGTCTTTGAAACATTAAGAGACCTCATTAAGAGAGGTCATAATGAAACAGTTCTGCATCTTGATTACAGTGGTGATTGCACAGATCTACACATGTGATATATTGATAGAGAACCATACACACACTGTAACTCTAATTTCCTGGCTTAGATATTGTGTATCATGGTATATACTATGACCTTTTGGGAAACTGAGTACATGGAACCTCTCTGTACTATCTCAGCTATTTCCCGTGAATCTATAATGGTTTCAATTTTAAAAAAAATATTAAGGAGAATCCTGTAGGAATTATATTCTTCCATGAGTCCATTGGGGACTAACAAAAATTGAGTCTAGTTTTTAATACACCTTGGTATGCCTCATACCTCAATAAAGGATCATAGGAGGGCATATCAAGCCAGTACAGGTAATAGATCCCGAGGCACCAATGCCCTTAATTAATCCGTTAGTGAGGAACAATATATTCTAGACACAGATAAGTAAGTACAATACACATTGGTCATGGAGCTTGAGAGGATACAATACAATACAGCACAACTGCCAAACGTGGAAGAGGCTGTATTACACAACAAGCAGGCTGGGGTTTGTGCAATTGGAAGCTGTCCCATGTGCTTATGCTCAGCATGATGGAAAGGTCTTATTTATAAAAGGGCATTTTATAACCCAGTGTTGTACAGAGATGGAGACTTTGTTCAAATTGAAAATACAAATGAGCACCAGGGTCTGAGAAAATCTTTTCCTCAGAAGAAAATGATTTTCTTTGGTGTGTGAGAGCTAAGAAGGAGGAAACACGAGAAGTAGAGTTTCCCATAGACCTGGATGTCACAGTGTATTTATAGATTGTTAATAAATTCATTAAGTTGTTGCATGCATTTAAAGATAATGATTTTTTTTAATCTCACATATGCTGTAATTGATTTTCTTTGCTTCAATGAAATGTTTGGGAGCATGCAAATCATGTGCCCTTGCTATCTGCATTGACTTTCTTCTCTCTCTCTCTCTCTCTCCCTCTTTCTAACTTCCTCCTCTCTTCTTCCTTTTTCTCTAGCCTCACTTTCTGGCTTGTTTATATTCTTGTGCTCATACTTTCTTGACCTTCCTCCACCTGGTCATGTGGTATAGATGGCCTTGCTGCTAACTATCTCTCTCATATTGCAGCTCTATATTTGAGGCCCATCAGAACTGGGAAACTTTGAAATGCTTCAAGGGTATGAGAAGGTTAGGGGGAAAAGAATAAAACAAGAGGCTGTTTCTATCGAGACCTGAGATTCTCCAGCCTGGCAGATTCATTACTTTAAGAAATAACTGATTGGTATATCCAAAGTGGCAAAGAAGGAGTGATTTAGATCATGTCTGTTACCTGTCAGCAGACAAGATCTCAGGTAACTTTGGGAATGTGGCAATGCTACCGGTGCCACTAGTAGTTTCCAGTTTGCCACTTTACCGTGTATCCTCATTTAGGAAACCAAAAAGTGTTTAAGGGGGCTAACTTCTAATTTTTCTTTTTTCTTGTGACTGCTGCTGCTGTTTTGACTGTCTTTATCCATGAATCTTGCTCAGAAGCATGGAATTGCCATGAATAAAGCCCAGATTCCTTCACATCTGCAACTTTTCAGTTAGGGATCTGTGGCCCTAAGCCCTGAGACAACAGTGGATCAGCTCTTGGATTACTCTGAAATTAGTACAACCCATTCTCTTGAAGATCACAAAGGTGCTTTCCCTCAGGGGAAGGCTGTTGCCTACTCGCAGAATCCACCATTCTCCAGTTTTCAGACTCAAAAGACACAATCAGCGTAACCATGCTCTCTTCTCTCCTACTCACTGCTCATCAGTCCAACTTTTCACAAACACTCAGGAGCAATTTTAGATTGTCCCTCCAGACACTGAAATAAGACTTGGATAGATCTTATAATTAACATTTAATCTATGAAATTCCTACTGACAAAGTTAACCAAAGAGGCACCATAAGGGGCTTTTGTATACATAATTGGTGCCTTGTATACATAAGAATGTTCCGGGAGTTATGTTTTTTAAATTATTATTATGAAATTCAGAGCCATACTAATAGTGCATTTTGATTCATAGGCAAGCAAGGAGCATGCAGGTACAGAGAGGCATAAAAATTTACCCAAAGATAAGGTGAAATAGTGGCTCCATTAAGAGTGGCTCAAATATCCTAAATTTTGGTCAAAGCTTCTTTCTACCATACCATGGTAGGTGGTTTTCTCTATAAAAGTGAAGGTGTGGGCAGCCCGGGTGGCTCAGCAGTTTAGCACCACCTTCAGCCCAGAATGTGATCCTGGGGACCAAGGATCGAGTCCCACGTCTGGCTCCCTGCATGGAGCCTGCTGCTCCCTCTGCCTGTGTCTCTGCCTCTCTCTCTCTCTCTCTCTCTCTCTCTCTCTCTGTCTTTCATGAATAAATAAATAAATAAAATTTAAAAAAATAAATAAAAGTTAAGGTGCTTATTTATTCACTTAAGAAGCAGAAAACCAGTGGAAAATATATAATTGTAATTTGCGGGAGGTGATATGAAGTACAAAATCTGAATGCTGTAGGAGAGAACAAACAGACTTGGGTGGCTAGGAATGGCAGCCTTGAGGAGGTGATTTTCCATATGAATTCTGAAAAATGAAAATTTCAGAAGGAATGGTATGTTTCAAGTCCCTGAGGCAGGAAAGGGTTGTCTCCTAAAGAAAGCAAGAAAAGTTCATTATGGCTGAAGGATGGCTAGAAGGGAAGAAAGAACGCATGATGGGGTGGCTGAGGCAGAAGGTGACCATACCATGTGAAGACAATCTATTGGGTCAGGGATCTGGTACTTTACATGAAATGTAGCAGGAAACTGACAAGTCTTTTTTTTTTAACTTCTTTTATTTTTATTTTTTTATTTATTTATGATAGTCACACAGAGAGAGAGAGAGAGGCAGAGACACAGGCAGAGGGAGGAGCAGGCTCCATGCACCGGGAGCCCGATGTGGGATTCGATCCCAGGTCTCCAGGATCACACCCTGGGCCAAAGGCAGGCGCTAAACCGCTGCGCCACCCAGGGATCCCGGAAACTGACAAGTCTTAAGAAGAAAAGTAAATGGCATCTTCCTGATGATTAGTAATGTCCAGCATCTTCACATGTGTCTTCTGACCATTTGTATTGCTTCTTTGGAAAAATGTGTTTTTGTTTTTAAAATATTTTCTTCATCTATTCATGAGAGACACAACAGAGAGGCAGAGACACAGGCAGAGGGAGAGGCAGGCTCCCTGAAGGGAGCCCAATGTGGGACTCGATCCCGGGACTCCAGGATCACACCCTGAGCTGAAGGCAGATGCTCAACCATGGAGCTACCAAGGCATCCCTGGAAAACTGTTTATTTAGGTTCTCTGCTCATTTTTAAAAAAGATTTATTTACTTATTTTAGAGAGAGCAAGAGCATGGGCAAGAGGGAAAGAGAGAAAAAAATCTCAAGTACATTCTGTGAGCTGAGCACAGAGCCCAATGTGGGGCTTGATCTCATGACCTTGAGATCACAATCCTGAGATTACTACCTGAGCCAAAACTAAGAGTCAGACACTTATCTGCACCACCCAAGCACCCCTTTCCACCCATTTTTCTTTCTATTTTTTAAATTGGATTATTTATTCTTTTGGAGTTGAGTTATATAAGTTCTTTATATCTTTTGGATATTAACCTCTTATGAATGGTATAATGCTAAGTGAGATAAGTCAGACAGAAAGAAACAAATACCATATGTTTTCACTCATATATGGAATTTAAGAAACAAGATAAATGAACAGAACAAAAGAGACTAATTAAAGAAGAGTTTTTTTTTTCAGTTTTTTAATTTAAGTAATCTCTCAACTCAGTGTGGGCCTTGAACTCATGACTCTGAGACAAAAACTTGTACACTCCTCTGACAGAACTAGCCACTTGCCTGAAGAACAGGTTCTTAAACACAGAGCATAAATTTGTGGTTACCAGACAGGAGGTTGGTGGGGGTGTGGGTGAAAGAGATAAAGGAGATTTAGAGTACACTTACCATGAGTGTTGAGTAATGTACAGGATGGTTGAGTCATTATAATGCAGATCTGAAATTAATATCACTGTGTGTTAATTATACTTCAATAAAATGAAACAAAATAAAACATTTTTATCAAAAGTGAGGAAAAGTAAATGGCATCTAATATATATTTGTAAAGGTCTCTTTGAATTTTATGTCAAGAGTGAATTAGAGGGAGGCAAGAGTGGAATTAAGAAGAGTAAGAGGCAGGGCCCCTGAGTGGCTCAGTCAGTTAAGCTTCTGCCTTTGCTCAGATCATGATCCCAGAGTCCCGGGAGGGAGCCCCATCAAACCCCGTGATGGAGCCCCGCATCTGGCTCCCTGCTCACTGGGGAGTCTGCTTCCCCCTCTCCCTCTGTTCCTCCCCTTGCTCATGCTCTCTCTTGCTCATTCTCTCAAATAATTAAAAATCAAAAAAGAAGAAGGAAAAGAGTAAGAGGCTATAGTAATATGCAAGTGATCAATGAGTGTGATTCCAATAGTGGCTGTAAGGGTGGAGGTATGGAGAAATTAGAGATATATTTTGGAGGTAGAAATGGCAGGGATTTCTTACAGGTTGGAAGTGAGAAGTAAGGAAAAGATAATATCAAAATGACTGTTAAATTTATGCTTAGCAATTTCTTTTTTTTATGGTTAAGCAATTTCTGGCTTGATATTTTCTGAGATAACAAAAGCTGAAGTAAGAACAGAGTGATGAGAGGAGGGCATAGATCAAAGGTTATATTTGTATAACTTAAGTTTGGGATGCTATTCAAGTGAAGCTGTCATAAATCTGCAGATCGGAAAAGAAGTCTGGGTTGAAGGGATCCATCTGAGCACCAGTGGCACATGAATGGTCTAGAAGCCACAATAGGGGTGAGCTGACCTAGGGAGAGATGTGATGTCATAGCTACCATGTCTGTCTGTCCTCCTGGAAATGCTCTGCAGAGTTCAAGCTGTTCCTTTGTCCTGCTGATTTCTTCTCTGACCCTTAAAAAAATTATTTATGGGATTAGTATTTGTCTTAGGTCTCCTTATCTAGTAGGAACCTGCTGACCTGTCTTAACCTTTCAAGAGAATACAGTCAGGAAACAGGGAAGGAGAAGATTACTTAGCAATGCTAATGACCTATATCTGGCTGCAACAATCATTTTCTTGGGGGAAAACAAAAAAGAAAAAAACCCTCACATTTCAGAGCCACTTGGTGCATGGATGTATTAATCATATTTGCATATGGTGCTCTATTTCAGATGACTTGAATGTGATAACTCAGAGCAATCCATATTTATGATTTGAAAATTGCTGACTGAATAATTACACATTAAGTAACTTCTGTTTCCTTGTATATTATTGTTTCTAATTAGCAATGAGGGAAAATAAAGTCTTCATTATTTATGGATACAGTTTAGGCTTGGCATTCATATTGGGCTCGCTATCTTCACATCAGTTCACTCCCACTGCTCAGCTGCTCTCTAGGGCCTCACTAAGTTGGTCAGCACTGGGACAGGAAGGTCCCATCCTCCTACCTTTTCTAGCACTCCTCTGCTTTCTTCTCCTACCTGTTTCTTCAGACTTTCCCTCAAGTCTCTACCCCTCAGACTCCCCACCAAGCACTGTCTTTATATTCTTCATGTAATCTCATGTGCATAAGGGGAAAAAAAGTCTTAATTCTGAAATCAATAAGCTGAAATTTTGTTAAATGAAATTTGTACTTTCCATAAGGTTTGGACTTTTTTTTTTAGTGTTTGGAGTTGTTTTGCGTATGTCATTTCTATTATGGACAAACATTATTGGAGACATTTCTCAAAATAGATTGCTTTTCCAGTTATGCTGTATACAACTATACATAGTACACAATAAGAATTTATTAACATACAGAATGGACTTATTTAATTGAAAAAAAAAAGTGAGAATCAGCCCCATAGATATTGCCCAAACATAACTGAACAAATCTTGTGCTAAAACAATACTTCCAGTCACTTCCACTTTTTTTTTTTTTTTATAATTGCCTCTGGTTATAGGGCCTCTTCCAGAGGCTAACCAAACTGTGTGGTATCTGATAAATATTGTGTTAACAGAATTAAAAACCTTTGTCTCTTTCAATAGCCAATATATTTATAACATACCAAATTTTATGTAATGGATAAATTCTTAGGAATATATAAACCTATCAAGATTGAATGAAATAGAAAATCCAAATAAACCAATTACTTAAAGGTAATTAAATCAGTAATAAAAAAAAATCTTCCAACAAAACAGTCCAGAACCAGACTGATTCACTGGTGAACTCTACCAAAAATTCAAAGAAGACTTAATATCAATCCTTTTTAAACACTTCTGAAGAAATAGAAGAGGGGGATTCCTTCCAAACTTATTTTATTAAGCCAGCATTACCCTGATACCCAAACCAGACAAGGATGCTACAAGAAAAGAAAACTACAGACCAATATCCGTGATGAACATAGATGCAAAAATTCTCAATAAAGTATTAGTAGACCAAATTCAACAACATATTAAAAAGATGGTACAACATGTTCAAGTGGGATACATTCCAAGGTTCAACATCCACAGATCAGTCAATATGATAAACTACATTAACAAAATGAAGAATAAAAATCATGGGTCATCTCAGTAGATGCAGAGAAAACATTTAACAAAATTAAAAATTCATTTATTATAAAAACTCCCAACAAAGCAGAATGTAGAGGGTACATACCTCAACATAATATAGGCCTCACAGCTAATATCATACTCAATGTTGAAAAGTTGAAAATTTTTTCTTTAAGATCAGGAATAAAATAACTATTCCCACTTTTATTCTATACAGTATGGGAAGCCTTAGAGAAAATACACAAGAAAAAGAAATAGAAGTCAACCAATTCAAAGGAAGAAGTAAAACTGTCACTATTTGCAGATGATATGATATTATCAAGTTGCCCCTTGAGCAATATAGGGATTAGAGGCACTGACACCCTGTGCAGTCAAATATCCACATATAATTTTTGCTCCCCTAAAATATAACTATTAATGACCTACTTTTGACCAGAAGTCTTACTTATAATGTAGTCAGTTAATACATATTTTGTATGTTATATGTAGTATATACTGTATTTTTACAGTACAGTAAGCTAGATAAAAGAAAATCATTTTAAAAATCACAAGGAAAATATATTTTATAATACTGTACTGTATTGATCTTTAAACATCCATGTATAACTGCACCCACACAGTTCAAACCTATGTTGTTCAAGGGTCAACTATTACATAGAAAACTCTAAAGACTCCACTAAAAGATTGTTAGAACTAATAATAAATTTGGTAAAGTTGCAGGATGCAGAATCAACATGCAAAAATTTGTTGCATTTCTCTACACTAATAACAAGTTATAACAAAGAGAAATTAAGAGATTATCCTATTTACAATAGCATCAAATAGAATTAAATTCCTAGGAATAAATTTAACAGCAGGTGAAAGACCTGTGTATTGAAAACTGCAGGATATTAAGGAAAGAAAATGAAGAGGATACAAATAAATGGAAAGAGATTCCACATTCATGGATTGAAAGAATAAATATTGTGAAAATGTCCATATTATCCAAAGCAATCTATAGATTCAATGCAATCCCTATAAAAATTCCAATTGCAGTTTTCACAGGGATAGAACAAGCAATCCTAAAATTTGAATGGAACCATAAAAGACAGTGAATAGCCAAAAAAAAAAAAAAAATGCTTGAGAAAGAAGAACAAATTCAGTAATGTCACAGTCCCTGATTTCAAACTACTACAAAGCAATAGCAATTAAAACAGTATGGTATTGGCGTAAAGACAGATACATAGATCAGTGGAACATAATAGAGCCCAATATAAACTCACACATATATGGCCAATTAATTTACAACAAAGAAGCCTAGAAATATAGTGGGAAAAGGACAATCTCTTCAATAAATGGTGTTGGGGAAATTGTACATCCACATGCAAATAATAATAATAATAATAGTAATAATAATGAAAATGAACTACTATCATATATCATACCCCAAAATTAACCCAAAATAGATTAAATACTTCAACATAAGACCTGAAACCATAAAGGTCCAGAAGAAAACACAGGCAGTAAGCTCCTTGACATAGGTCTTGGCAATGTTTTTAGAGTCTGACACCAAAAGCAAAAGCAATGGAAGCAACAATAAACAAGTGGGACTACAGCTACTGAAAATCTTCTACTCAGAAAACAAAACAAAACAAAATAAAAACCTGTTAACAAAATGAAAAAGAACCCTACTGAATGGAAGAAGATATGTGCAAATCAAATACAGGCAAACACTGGTGCACGCAAAAGCTATGTTTACACTATATTCAGTGCTCAATAGCATTATGCCTAAAAAGGCAATGTAGATACCTTTATCAAAAATACTTTATTGTTAACAAATGTTAACCATATTTGAGCTTTCAACAAATTGTGATCACTGGTTGCAGATCCCATAACAAACATAACAGAGAAAAGTTTGAAATATTGTGAGAATTACCAAAAGTGGCACAGAGACATGAAGTGAGCAAATGTTGTTGGAAAAAAGGTGCCAGTAAACTTGCCTGACATAAGGTCTCCACAAACCTCCAATCTGTAAAAAAACCAACAATATTTACAAAGCATAATAGAGTGAAGTGCAATAAAACAAGATGTGTCTGTATCTGATAATGGGCTAATATTCAACTTATATAAAGAACTCATGCAACTCAAAAGGGAAAAAAAAAACATAATCTGATTAAAAAATGGGCAGATTGGGCAGCCCGGATGGCTCAGCGGTTTAGTGCTGCCTTCAGCCCAAGGCGTGATCCTGGAGACCAGGGATCGAGTCCCACGTTGGGCTCCCTGCATGGAGCCTGCTTCTCCCTCTGCCTGTGTCTCTGCCTCTCTCTCTCTCTCTCTTTCTCTCTCTCTCTCAGTTTCTCTCATGAATAAATAAATGAAATCTTTTTTAAAAATGGGCAGATGATCTGCATGGTATTTTTCCGAAGACCTACAGATGCCTATCAGATACACAAAAAGATGTTCAACATCACTAAATATCAGGGAAAGGTAAATGAAAACCACAATGAGATATCCCCTCACATCAGTCAGAAAGGCTAGTATTAGAAAGACAAGAAATAACAAGGCCTGAAGAGAATGGGGAGAGAGAGGAACCCTGGTGACTGATTGGTGGGATTATGAATTGGTGCAGTCATTATGAAAAAAAAAAACTAATGGCATATTATTAATCCAGAAAAAAAAGAATGAAATTTTGCTTTTTGCCACAACATGGATGGATCTTGAGGGCATTATGCTAAATAAGTCAGACAGAGAAACACAAATACCATATAATCTCTCATTTATGGAATCTAACTCAAAAACAAAAGCAAAAACCAAGCTTATAGATACAGAGAACAGATTGGTGATCATCAATGGGGTGGGTGTGGCACGGGAAAAATGAGTAAAGCGTTTTTATTTTTGGCTTAAATAAATACACAAAACTCCCTCTCCACAAATAACCAGTACATTTGGTTATTGTGTAATACATTTTATGTCATGCATTTTACTTCTCTAAATCTCAGATTTACTTAAATAAATATTTTGGCCTAAATCAGTGGGTCTTAACCTAGGAGTTGTACCACATTCACCTATCAAAATTTTACTGAAACCTAAGTATGTGGCCCCCACTACCAGAAATTGCGATTTGTTGGATCTGAAGTGGGTCCTGGACAGTAGAACAGTCAAAACACTTACGGGTAATTCTGAGGCCCACTAGCATTGAGAAATGTTGGTTTTATTTATTTATTTCAGAGTGAGTGCATGAGCACAATCAGAGTGAGAGGCAGAGGGAGGAGGGAAGGAAGAAGCAGACTCTCCTCTGAGCAGGGAGCCTGATGTGGGGCTTGATCCCAGGTCCCTGGGATCATGACCTGAGCTGAAGGCAGATGCTTAACCAACTGAGCCACCCAGGCATCCCTGTTTTTTTATTTTTAAGCTTCCTGGATGGTTCTATGTGCAGCCAAAGTTTAGAACTACTGATCCACCCTAAAGGATCTCCAAAATCAGTTACCATTCTCCTCTCACTCTGAGAGCACAAGAAAGGCTGATTTAAATTAAAGGGGGGAAGTCTCAAGTCAACAAGCTCACAAGGAATGAATCTGTGTGGTGGCAAGATCAGAGGTTCTGGTGTTGACATAAGAGACAGAAGCGATGCGGGTTGGGCTATAAACCAAGTTCACTAGCCTTAAAAAAAGAATCCACCCTGCACTTTTAAATTGGGGCTTGTAAACAAAATTATAATAATAAAATGTTACTTTAATTTATCTTGCCAGTGTTAGCCTGTGGATAAAGAATTCACACCGAGGAATGGTGGGCAAAACAAGAAGGAGTTTATATATTTCCAGAACCCCTGACCACAATACCGTCATACAGTATCAATAGAGGGGGGAAAAAATAGAAGAGATATGTAAGGCCGAAGCACTTCCTAGTGGTTACTGGACCCTATCTCGTAGTCCCATGTAGACGCTTGAACCTGAATCTGCACATCTGATGGAGGCAGGGAGAGGCAGACTCGGAGCCACCCAGTTAGAAGCCCTAAGGTAACCTGATGAATCAGCAAACCAGAACTTCCAGGGTGTAACCATTCGGCATATATACAGAATTTACAAGGGGAAAAATGAATACAATTCAGACAAACAGGCTGTGCTTCCATATTCTGGCCAAAGGATAATTATCCTCTAAAACGTGCCCAGACAGTAGGTGTGATACTAATGTCATGAAGAAAAGAGACAGCTATAAACTGTATGAGGTGATAATCAAATGACCAAGCTAGAGACCAGGGAGGGCGGTGAGGTCACGGAGGGCCTGGCTTTCCTCCCAGGAGTGTGACGAGATGCAGCTGCAGAGACGAGGACAGATGGGCTGACAGCCAGTGCCCTCCAGCCAACACCCTAGTCTGTCAAGTTTAGTATTCAGAGGGCTGACAATCCCCCCAACCCTGTCCATCTGTAAGTGGCTAAGAGCTTCAAGGGACAGAGGCACACGATGGGTTCTCTTGCAGAAGTCAGGTGTCCTTCACGCTAGCCTATGTACACTTTCAACTAGCGTGGGCACCTGGGAAAGTCAGAGGAGAAGACAGGTGAGCGGTGCTGAACCTGGGCTCCTGGAAAAGTCAGAGGAGAAGACAGGTGAGCTGTCCTGAACCTGGGCTCCCAGAGGCATACGAGGTTTGAGGAAACAAGGATTCATGGTCAGGGATCAGTTCTCCTACTCAGTCAGACAGCTATTATGACGCCGAATATGGGTTCTCCCCTGTGAGTGATATACTTCTCAAAAGCAAGCCCATTTTAATATTTTCTTAAATAAAACCCAATAATGAAAATAAATTTCTGAAAAGAAAATACATCACCAACACACAGTTACAGTATTTTTTTTCAATGATAATTTCCTGTTTTATCTTTTATGCCAGGAAAAAAATATACAAGAGACCTAAATGTTGCATATAAGCTGGAGCAAACTCAAGTCCTCAAAAAGATATGTACAGTTGCAATTAGGGAGTCTTGGCTTGAAGTATGAATTGCTGGTATTCCTGTTTATTTAAGTGGGGATCTGGAATCATAACAGCCTTGGTTAGGATTTTTTCCTCTTTGTTCTAAGATTCAGTTAATTATCACACCACCATTATGTTATGTTTCTTTATCGAAAACCGTACAGTAGTCTCTGATGACAGGTTGGATGTTCAGCAACAGCACTAGCCAGATCAGCCTTGGAGAGAGTGAACCTGTGTTTTTGGGTTTGGCAGGGGCTTCCTGGACCATTGCACAAGCACCTGCTGAAAAGAGAGGCCAAGTGACATCTACTGGATAATCCTCAACAAGGGTGGTCAGGTGGCTCACTTACAGTAGAGGCCCCGCTGGACAGGAAACTTGCATGCTCTACCCATTCCCACAGGCCCAGGTGCATGCTACCCTCCAAACCTCCTCATCTCCCATAGTCAGTGAGTTACTGTGTTCCTTGATTATTGAATTTTTAAAAAATCATCATTCATTCCAATGAATTGGCTGCAAACAGCCCATTATGCTAATGGCCCATGAAAGGTTTGAGGGAGGGCTGAAGGGAGAGCCATAGTGAGCCAGCCCTGCATCTTCTGAGATACAGAGAGGGGCTCCCATCTGTTGAAGCTGCAGGTCTCATCTGGCAGGAAAGTGACTTGTATCCTGGGAAATAAACTAACTTGTTCCCTCAGATACACTGATGACAAAGAGGTAAGTTAGGCCAGATTTGTAATGTCCTAATCTGTGCTGACTCTACCCTAAATGAAACTCAAAAATAGCATGATGAGCAGAGGGTGATTTCAGGGAGTGATGAGCCTAATTACAGCTATTGTTATTAACAGCTGGGGAGGGGGGGAACTGGATTCTGGAAATCAAGCATTCTGAAGAACCCAGCTTCCCATGCTGATGACAAAATAAAACAACTTTGGAGGTAATAAAACTTGTCGATATAGGGGATCCACCCAGCACAGGATGGGTAAGAGATGCGAGCTAGAACCTGCGCTTTCCTGACACAGCAGGCTGTACAACTTCCCCTTTAGATTCTGAGTGGTGGGACCTCCCATCCCTGCACCCATTCCCTGATGTTTCAAACCCCAGTCTGGCCAGACTTAGCACAGGGGCCAGATCATCTTGCTACTCAGGAAGCACTGAATTGAATTTGCTGAAAGGAAAAAGTCCAGAGCTCATTTCTCTGTGCTGTAGGTTAAAATATACTTCTCTCAAATTGAATGTGAGATGGATACCAGGCCATGAGTAGGACTTCCCATCAGAAGGGATTTGTACTGAGGCCAGTCCTCAAACTTTACCCCGTCCCTGTCATCTACACACTTAGGAGAAATACAGTAACTTGCATGATTATAGAATCTAATTTTATACCAAGAAGAAGCCTTAATGATCTGCAATCAAACCACCTCATTTGAGGAATGAGTAAAATTCTAGCCCAGAGAAGGTAAGTGACTACGCCATAAATTCCACTGAGGGTGGAAGTGACCTTAAAATTCATTCAAGCCAAGCTCCTTATTTTGTGTATGTGTAGAGTGTTCAGTGATGTCTTAGCTACAAACATCTGAGAAGAATAAAAAGAGAAGCAGCACAGTAAGGTAACAGAAATTAAGACGACAGGAAGAAAAAAGTACCAAAAAAAAAAAAGGAAAAAGATGATATGTGTGGGGTAGAAAATGTGCTGAGTGAAGTGTGCATGAAGGGAAGGGGGCCTTGCATCTGCTCCTGGCTGCTGGAGACATGGGGTTGAAGGGTTTCAGGATCTTAGTGGGACGATCTCTCTGAGTTCAGAGGCAGGACTTCCCCAGACACAGTAGAGCAACCAGCCAGGAAGCAGCACCACAATTGTTAATGAAAGTTGCTTCCAGGGAACAAAATGTCAAAGTTGCTTATACACACCTCAAATTTCACAAACAGTGGCTGAGCTATCCACGTGTTGCAACAAAGACCATTTCTCAGTCCCATGAAATGTTGACACAGGAGATGTGGGCGATGTCCTTGCCCCCTCACTTCCATTAGAAAAGGACCCTGCCCTTGGGGTGCCTCGGTGGCTCAGTCGGGTAAGTGTTCAACTTTTGATTTCAGCTCAGGTCGTGATCTCAGGGTTGTGAGATCAAGCCCCATGTAGACTCTGCACTCAGCAAAGGGTCTGCTTAAGATTGTCTCCTCCCTCTGCCCCTCCTCCTGCTCTCATTTGAGGTCTCTATCATAATAAATATATAGATGATAGATAGATAGATAGATAGATAGATAGATAGATAAAATCTTAAAAAAAAAAAGAGGGGCACCTGGGTGGATCAGCGGTTGAACGTCCACCTTCAGCTCAGGGTGTGACCCTGGGGTCCTGGGATCGAGTCCCATATCAGGATCTCTGCATGGAGCCTGCTTCTCCCTCTGCCTGTGTCTTTGCCTCTCTCTGTGTCTCTCATGAATAAATAAATAAAATCTTTTTTAAAAATTTAAAAATAAAAAATAAATAAATAGAAAGATGCATCCATTTTAAACGTATAACTTGATGCACCTTGTGTGCCTCTGTGCCTGTGTAAGCATTACCCGGTACGTAACCCCACAAAACGTCTCCCTGTCTCCCCATGCCCTTTGCAGTCCACTTCTCTCCACCCCCCCATCAATCCAGGTAACCACAGATTTGTGTTTTTTCCATTATAGATTAATCTTTCAAAGTCTAGCATTTCACAAAAATAAATCGTAGTTTGAACTGTTTAGCGCAATATAGTTTCTGAAATTCATCAATGCTGTTTCACACATTGATCTGCTCTTTTTATTGCTGATAGTATTTTATTGTACAAATATGCCATTTTTTAGTCTATTTAGTCTTTTTAGTCTATTACCATAGACTAAATAATAACTCAAAGTATATTTGAATTCTTTCCAGGTTTGGCTATTATGACTAAAGCTGCTGTGAATATTCACATGTTTATGTGGTCATATGTTTTCCTTTCTCTTGATGAAATACCTAGATGTGGAGTCCTTTCCTGACTTGCTTTCTCTGTTCCCTCTCTTCTGCTTCCTGCAGTCACCTCCCAAACAACAGTCTGAACCCAGGCCTTCACCAGGTTTATCCAAATAAAATCCCTGAGCCTCACTATATGCTCTACCTCACTGATAAGGGGTAAATTCTCCATAAAGCGTCCCTACCTTGTCCTTTATGTCAAGAACTAACTGCCTATCACCACAAGACCCCAGTGCCTCTAATTCTGTCTCTTCAGCATGTCGTGAACTTCTTCTCACATGTGGATCTCCTCAATTTGATTATAAACTCTTAGTGGACAAAAAATTTTCATCCTTGTTATTTATATTCCCTCACAGTAAGTACAACACTCCTGAGACCTTAATTATCTTACCATGACCTTGACTAAATTTGACCTCTCTGAACTTCAGATTTTCCCTTGACTAAAATAATAATAATAATAATAATAATAATAATAATAATAATAATAAAATTATAGTAGATATATTTTAGGGTCACCGTAAAGATCACATAAAATCATCTACTTCACACATCCAGATTCTGGTCTATGAATGCATTTTTCTCACTAAAAGAACCTAGAAACACTTCCATAGTATCTGATACCAGGTATGAGGCAGGAATTATAGAAGTCTGAAAACTGTCATTGTGCCCTCAAGGAGTGCCATAAATAAACAATACTGCATAGTCCTGTCCAAAAGTCACAGGCGCATGTTTAACATTTTTCAAAATGAAAACAAAAGTCACACTTGTTTGCTGAGGAAACTATTGCCGGCTTAAGATGTAAGAATTTGGATAAAACAAATAATGTTTGGGACAGATTGAAATACATCAAATTATCAAATATATGTAAATCTACCAATTCTAAATGATTTTAAAAATGTTCAATAGAGCAGGTTGTCATGACATCAACACATCAAAATAGAATTTGAAAACTAAAGGAAAGCAACCAAATGTATCATGCATTATCTCTACAAGTTTATGTTTCATGGTAGCCAGAATTGATAAGAAAAATTCTGCATTCTGAAGAATTCCAGATTATGAGTACAGAAGGAAAGGTGGGATTAGAAAACCAACATTTTGAAACTTCAAATGCAATTATGGATTTAGGCAATAGTCTTTGATGGATGTGAAAAACAGTGGGAAAACGCTGATGGGGGATTTTATTACGGAGGGATCAGAGAGACCCCAAGTGAGCACACTGATAATTTTTTTCTTTTTCTTGTATTTAATGATCAATTTTTAAAAAAATGATCAATTTTTGGGTCACTAGACGTGAGGAAAGCAGACATTGTATACTTGATGGTGTGATGAGATAGGAGGTTTCCAGCACCATCACGATGTAGACGTCCCTCAAAAGTAGAACCTGAGGCAAGTCATCTAGCTCTAATTGTCCATTTGAAACGGATTTCAGGGGCTGGAGCAACAGTTGGGAGGCTGCATAAGAAAGGAAATCCAGAATGTTTGATTTTCTACACAGAGAATGACGGGATTTTTCCCAGAAAACAATGGCACAGGAAAAAACAGAGAGGGGTCAGAGGATTCTCACAAAGAAGAGAGACATAAAACTCATAACAATAAAATGCAATCTGCAGGCTTCAGATCTGATTCGAATAAACTAACCTCAGAAAGACATTTCTTTTTTTTTTTTTAATTTTTTATTTTTATTTATTTATTTTTTTTTATTGGTGTTCAATTTACTAACATACAGAATAACACCCAGTGCCCGTCACCCATTCACTCCCACCCCCCGCCCTCCTCCCCTTCTACCACCCCTAGTTCGTTTCCCAGAGTTAGCAGTCTTTACGTTCTGTCTCCCTTTCTGATATTTCCCACACATTTCTTCTCCCTTCCACTATTATTTATATTCCCCAAATGAATGAGAACATATAATGTTTGTCCTTCTCCGACTGACTTACTTCACTCAGCATAATACCCTCCAGTTCCATCCACGTTGAAGCAAATGGTGGGTATTTGTCATTTCTAATAGCTGAGTAATATTCCATTGTATACATAAACCACATCTTCTTTATCCATTCATCTTTCGTTGGACACCGAGGCTCCTTCCACAGTTTGGCTATCGTGGCCATTGCTGCTAGAAACATCAGGGGGGAAGGTGTCCCGGCGTTTCATTGCATTTGTATCTTTGGGGTAAATCCCCAACAGTGCAATTGCTGGGTCGTAGGGCAGGTATATTTTTAACTGTTTGAGGAACCTCCACACAGTTTTCCAGAGTGGCTGCACCAGTTCACATTCCCACCAACAGTGTAGGAGGGTTCCCTTTTCTCCGCATCCTCTCCAACATTTGTTGTTTCCTGCCTTGTTAATTTTCCCCATTCTCACTGGTGTGAGGTGGTATCTCATTGTAGTTTTGATTTGTATTTCCCTGATGGCAAGTGATGCAGAGCATTTTCTCATATGCATGTTGGCCATGTCTATGTCTTCCTCTGTGAGATTTCTGTTCATGTCTTTTGCCCATTTCATGATTGGATTGTTTGTTTCTTTGGTGTTGAGTTTAATAAGTTCTTTATAGCTCTTGGAAACTAGCCCTTTATCTGATACGTCATTTGCAAATATCTTCTCCCATTCTGTAGGTTGTCTTTGAGTTTTGTTGACTGTATCCTTTGCTGTGCAAAAGCTTCTTATCTTGATGAAGTCCCAATAGTTCATTTTTGCTTTTGTTTCTTTTGCCTTCGTGGATGTATCTTGCAAGAAGTTACTATGGCCGAGTTCAAAAAGGGTGTTGCCTGTGTTCTTCTCTAGGATTTTGATGGAATCTTGTCTCACATTTAGATCTTTCATCCATTTTGAGTTTATCTTTGTGTATGGTGAAAGAGAGTGGTCTAGTTTCATTCTTCTGCATGTGTATGTCCAATTTTCCCAGCACTATTTATTGAAGAGACTGTCTTTCTTCCAATGGATAGTCTTTCCTCCTTTATCGAATATTAGTTGCCCATAAAGTTCAGGGTCCACTTCTGGATTCTCTATTCTGTTCCACTGATCTATGTGTCTGTTTTTGTGCCAGTACCACACTGTCTTGATGACCACAGCTTTGTAGTACAACCTGAAATCTGGCATTGTGATGCCCCCAGATATGGTTTTCTTTTTTAAAATTCCCCTGGCTATTCGGGGTCTTTTCTGATTCCACACAAATCTTAAAATAATTTGTTCTAACTCTCTGAAGAAAGTCCATGGTATTTTGATAGGGATTGCATTAAACGTGTAAATTGCCCTGGGTAACATTGACATTTTCACAATATTAATTCTGCCAATCCATGAGCATGGAATATTTTTCCATCTCTTTGTGTCTTCCTCAATTTCTTTCAGAAGTGTTCTATAGTTTTGAGGGTATAGATCCTTTACATGTTTGGTGAGGTTTATTCCTAGGTATCTTATGCTTTTGGGTGCAATTGTAAATGGGATTGACTCCTTAATTTCTCTTTCTTCAGTCTCATTGTTAGTGTATAGAAGTGCCACTGACTTCTGGGCATTGATTTTGTATCCTGCCACGCTACCGAATTGCTGTATGAGTTCTAGCAATCTTGGGGTGGAGACTTTTGGGTTTTCTATGTAGAGTATCATGTCATCGGCGAAGAGGGAGAGTTTGACTTCTTCTTTGCCAATTTGAATGCCTTTAATGTCTTTTTGTTGTCTGATTGCTGAGGCTAGGACTTCCAGTACTATGTTGAACAGCAGTGGTGAGAGTGGACATCCCTGTCTTGTTCCTGATCTTAGGGGAAAGGCTCCCAGTGCTTCCCCATTGAGAATGATATTTGCTGTGGGCTTTTCATAGATGGCTTTTAAGATGTCGAGGAATGTTCCCTCTATCCCTACACTCTGAAGAGTTTTGATCAGGAATGGATGCTGTATTTTGTCAAATGCTTTCTCTGCATCCAATGAGAGGATCATATGGTTCTTGGTTTTTCTCTTGCTGATATGATGAATCACATTGATTGTTTTACGGGTGTTGAACCAGCCTTGTGTCCCAGGGAGAAATCCTACTTGGTCATGGTGAATAATTTTCTTAATGTATTGTTGGATCCTATTGGCCAGTATCTTGTTGAGAATTTTTGCATCCATGTTCATCAGGGATATTGGTCTGTAATTCTCCTTTTTGGCGGGGTCTTTGTCTGGCTTTGGAATTAAGGTGATGCTGGCGTCATAGAACGAATTTGGAAGTACTCCATCTCTTTCTATCTTTCCAAACAGCTTTAGGAGAATAGGTATGATTTCTTCTTTAAACGTTTGATAAAATTCTCCTGGGAAGCCATCTGGCCCTGGACTCTTGTGTCTTGGGAGGTTTTTGATGACTGCTTCAATTTCCTCCCTGGTTATTGGCCTGTTCAGGTTTTCTATTTCTTCCTGTTCCAGTTTTGGTAGTTTGTGACTTTCCAGGAATGTGTCCATTTCTTCTAGATTGCCTAATTTATTGGTGTATAGCTGTTCATAGTATGTTTTTAAAATCGTTTGTATTTCCTTGGTGTTGGTAGTGATCTCTCCTTTCTCATTCATGATTTTATTAATTTGAGTCTTCTCTCTCTTCTTTTTAATAAGGCTGGCTAATGGTTTATCTATCTTATTAATTCTTTCAAAGAACCAACTCCTGGTTCTGTTGATCTGTTCCACAGTTCTTCTGGTCTCGATTTCGTTGAGTTCTGCTCGAATCTTTATTAATTCCCTTCTTCTCTTGGGTGTAGGATCTATTTGCTGTTTTTTCTCTAGCTCCTTTATGTGTAAGGTTAGCTTTTGTATTTGAGTTCTTTCCAGTTTTTGAATGGATGCTTGTATTGCCATGTATTTCCCCCTTAGGACTGCTTTTGCTGCATCCCAAAGATTTTGAACGGTTGTATCTTCATTCTCATTAGTTTCCATGAATCTTTTTAATTCTTCCTTAATTTCCTGGTTGACCCTTTTATCTTTTAGCAGGATGGTCCTTAACCTCCATGTGTTTGAGGTCCTTCCAAACTTCTTGTTGTGATTTAGTTCTAATTTCAAGGCATTATGGTCCAAGAATATGCAGGGGACAATCCCAATCTTTTGGTATCGGTTCAGACCCGATTTGTGACCCAATATGTGGTCTATTCTGGAGAAAGTTCCATGTGCGCTTGAGAAGAATGTGTATTCAGTTGAGTTTGGATGTAAAGTTCTGTAGATATCTGTGAAATCCATCTGGTCCAGTGTATCATTTAAAGCTCTCGTTTCTTTGGAGATGTTTTGCTTAGAAGACCTATCGAGTATAGAAAGAGCTAGATTGAAGTCACCAAGTATAAGTGTATTATTATCTAAGTATTTCTTCACTTTGGTTAATAATTGATTTATATATTTGGCAGCTCCCACATTCGGAGCATATATATTGAGGATTGTTAAGTCCTCTTGTTGAATAGATCCTTTAAGTATGATATAGTGTCCCTCTTCATCTCTCACTACAGTCTTTGGGGTAAATTTTAGTTTATCTGATATAAGGATGGCTACCCCTGCTTTCTTTTGAGGACCATTCGAATGGTAAATGGTTCTCCAACCTTTTATTTTCAGGCTGTAGGTGTCCTTCTGTCTAAAATGAGTCTCTTGTAGACAGCAAATAGATGGGTCCTGCTTTTTTATCCAGTCTGAAACCCTGCGCCTTTTGATGGGGTCATTAAGCCCGTTTACATTCAGAGTTACTATTGAGAGATATGAGTTTAGTGTCATCATGATATCTATTCAGTCTTTGTTTTTGTGGACTGTTCCACTGAACTTCTTCTTAAAGGGGAATTTTAAGAGGCCCCCTTAAAATTTCTTGCAGAGCTGGTTTGGAGGTCACATATTCTTTTAGTTGCTGCCCGTCTTGGAAGCTCTTTATCTCTCCTTCCATTTTGAATGAGAGCCTTGCTGGATAAAGTATTCTTGGTTGCATGTTCTTCTCATTGAGGACCCTGAATATATCCTGCCAGCCCTTTCTGGCCTGCCAGGTCTCTGTGGAGAGGTCTGCTGTTACCCTAATACTCCTCCCCATAAAAGTCAGGGATTTCTTGTCTCTTGCTGCTTTAAGGATCTTCTCTTTATCTTTGGAATTTGCAAGCTTCACAATTAAATGTCGAGGTGTTGAACGGTTTTTATTGATTTTAGGGGGGGATCTCTCTATTTCCTGGATCTGAATGCCTGTTTCCCTTCCCAGATTAGGAAAGTTTTCAGCATGGGATCCCTGGGTGGCGCAGCGGTTTGGTGCCTGCCTTTGGCCCAGGGCGCGATCCTGGAGACCCGGGATCGATTCCCACATTGGCCTCCCGGTGCATGGAGCCTGCTTCTTCCTCTGCCTATGTCTCTGCCTCTCTCTCTCTCTCTGTGACTATCATAAATAAATTAAAAAAAAATTTAAAAAAAAAAAAAAAAAAGGAAAGTTTTCAGCTAGAATTTGTTCAAATACATATTCTGGCCCTCTGTCCCTTTCGGCGCCCTCGGGAACCCCAATTAAACGTAGGTTTTTCTTCCTCAGGCTGTCGTTTATTTCCCTTAATCTATCCTCATGGTCTTTTAATTGTTTGTCTCTTTTTTCCTCAGTTTCCCTCTTTGCTATCAACTTGTCTTCTAGGTCACTCACTCGTTCTTCCACCTCGTTAACCCTCGTCGTTAGGACTTCTAGTTTGGATTGCATCTCATTCAATTGATTTTTAATTTCTGCCTGATTAGCTCTAAATTCTGCAGTCATGAAGTCTCTTGAGTCCTTTATACTTTTTTCTAGAGCCACCAGTAGCTGTATAATAGTGCTTCTGAATTGGCTTTCTGACATTGAATTGTAATCCAGATTTTGTAACTCTGTGGGAGAGAGGACTGTTTCTGATTCTTTCTTTTGAGGTGAGGTTTTCCTTCTAGTCATTTTGCTCAGTGCAGAGTGGCCAAAAGCAAGTTGTATTGGGAAAAAGAGAAAAAGAGAGGAGAGAAAGAAGGAAAGAAAAGAGAAAGAGAAAAAAAAGGGAAGAAAAAGAAAAAAAAACGAAAAAAAAAAAAAAAAGAAGAAAAAGAGAAAGAAAAAGAAAGGAGAAAAAAAGGGGGTGGGGGAAGGAAACAAATCAAAAAGCAAAACAAAACAAAAACAAAAACAAAAACAAACAAACAAAAAAAGAACCACCGGGGAGTATCTTCTGATTCTGTGTACTTTAAGTCCCTTGGCTTCTCCTGGAAGTTGTCCGTCTCGCTGGTCTTCCGGGGGAGGGGCCTGTTGTGCTGATTCTCAGGTGTTAGCAGTTGGGGGAGCTGCTGTGCCCCCGCCTGGTGCAGGGCTCGGTGGGGGTTGTTTACCCCGTGAGGCCGCAGGAGGAACAGCCCCAGTGGCGGGGCAGCTCTGGAAACCTGGAGTCAGCTCCGGCAGGAACTCCGTCTGCAGGGCCTGGAGGCTCCGGGCGGGGCCGCTGATCTGCTCAGCTGGGGCAGGAGCGTCCTCGCTGTCCTGGGCCCTCCCGGCCTCTGCCTGTCCCGGGGGAGGCGGGATCCTGGGCTGTGTCCCGGCGCCCTGTGCTCCGGAGCCTGCGCTGGTGGATTCGCGCTCCCGGGCCGCGCAACCCCCTCCGCGGAGCCGCCGCCCGAGCCCCTCCGAGCTGCTCCTGGAACCGCGCAGCCCCCTCCGCACGGAGCCTCTTCCTCTGCCCGAGCCCCTCCGAGCTGCTCCGGGTCCCGCCGTGCGCGCTGCAGCCCTTAGGGAGCTCGGTGCACTCTCCTGGGCGCGCAGTTGCTGTTACTGTCCCCGGGAGCCCGAGGGCCTCCTCGCCCTCCTGGTCCTGCTCCAACTCCCCACGAGCCCCTTTCCCCCGGGAAGGTCGGTGCAGCTCCTGCTCCTCCGGGACGGGGCTCTCCTGTCCTGGGGACACTCGCCCCGGCCTCAGCCCGGCTCCTCGCGGGGCCCCTCCCCCTCGGAGGCCTTTGTTCCTTTATTCCTTTTTCCCCGTCTTCCTACCTTGATAGAAGCGCGAACTCTTCTCACTGTAGCATTCCAGCTGGTCTCTCTTTAAATCTCAGGCCGAATTCATAGATTTTCAGGATAATTTGAAGGTTTTCTAGGTAATTTGGTGGAGACAGGTGATTTGGAGACCCTGCTCTTCCGCCATCTTGCTCCTCCCTCTCCAGAAAGACATTTCTGAGACAATTAGGGAAATAAGAATATGGGCCAGATATTAGATGTTGTATATGAATACTTGTTAAATTTTTAGGTGTTATAATGAAATGGAATTTATGGGAAATATTTTTATTCATTAGAGATAAATTATGACATATGCACGAAAAAATTACATGACATTGGGGGATTTCCCTTCAAATATTCCAGAAAAAGAACAGTGGAGGTATCCATGACACAGGATTGGCAAATATATTAACTGCTGGGATTAGGTAATAGATATAGAGGAATTCATTATTCTGTTCTCTCCCTTTTCATTTTTGAAATATTATATAATACAGAGTTTAAAATAAGGTAAATTCCTGGAATGAACGCAGCTAACAGAGCATGGGACACCGTTTCCATGACTAGATAGGAGAATTGGGAGCTTCTGCCTTGGACAATCCCCCTACCCAGAGCCGGATGAGCGGGCCTCACTCTAGAGGAATTTCATCCATACTCTTCCAGCCTCCTGCCGCCACACTCCACAAACGCAGGGCCCCGGCTTGGGAGTCAAGGACTCTGAAGGACAATTTTGCTCCTATGGACCTGCCCAAACAGGAGCGTATTTGAGAACCTGATATGCAACGTGAGTGGAGGTGAGGGGTGGGCTCTGCTGGGGTGTCTCAAGGTGAAAACTCTGGATCAGTCTGCAGGACAATATGTCCACGGGAAGGGCAGGGCACCTGGCTGGCTCAGTCAGGAGAGCATGTGACCATCGGTCTTGGGCCCCACGCTGGATATGGAGCCTGCTTTAAACAAATAAATAAAATTTGTTTATTAAAAAAAAAAAAAAAAGGGAAGGACAACTGTGGCCCTTCTGCTTTGAAATGGAACCTGCCTCTCTTGCCCAGATTCCTGGTGATGTGCTGGGCACCTGGGGTCCCTTGTGTGCCCTGCTAATGGTCTCTGTATCCCTCTCACCTCAACAAACACACAAGCCCCCATGTGTGGAGGATGGGGTAGGAAGCTAGCAGATACTATAAAGTCTTTACAGCCTCAATGTTTTATTATGTAAAATTCTACACATAACACAAGCACAGAGAATAGTATAATAATCTCCAATGTTCCATAAACCCAGTTCCAATAATTATCAGTTCATGGCTCATCTTGTTTCAACTATATACTTACACTTTCCTGGAGTATTTTGAAGCAAATTCTATAATTTGTTTAATAATATTTTATTATGTATCTCAAGATATGAATGCTTCCTCTTAATTATTACTAAAAAATTAAAACATTCAAATACATATAATTTTTTTGAATCATTTGAAAATAAGTTACACACATTAGGACAATTCACACCTAAATATTTGAACATCTGTCACCTCAAACAAAGGCATTTTCCTACCTAGTCATACTTGCGAGGGCCCGTTTAAGATATCTGACACATATATTTACATATTATCCATATCCAGTTTTCCCTGTTTTTCCAAAGATGTCAATGAGAACTCATGTTATGAACATAATTACAATACCATCACCACACCTAAAATTGTTAACTGTAATCCCTTAAAGTCA
The DNA here is from genome assembly GCF_053574225.1 of Canis aureus. NCBI lineage: Eukaryota > Metazoa > Chordata > Mammalia > Carnivora > Canidae > Canis > Canis aureus. Next base: position 88,830,067 of record NC_135613.1, on the reverse strand, counting down.
TCAAATATCTATCAGTTTCATATTTTCCATGACTTTCTCTCTCTCTCCTCAAACTCTCAAACTATCTCAGTTTCTCTCGTAGAAGAAACCAGGAAATGTGCATTTGCCTGGTAGAATTTTCCCAAGTATAGGTTTTGTTGAGCATATTCCTGTGGCCTGTTTTAGAAATATATTTCTCCATTTCTGCATTTTGAGCATATGACTGGGTCTACCTGGAGGCTTGTGGGAAAGCGTCTGTGGTTTTCCAGTAACGCTGCTTCCGGGCAATGCCCAGTACTTCCGTCAGGCAGGTAATGTCTGATGGTGCACAGGGGTCTCACCAGCTATCACCTAAACTCATTTATTTATTACAAGTGGCAAAATAGTAATATTCCACCCATATCATTTCCTTTTAACCTATTACCTACAAAACGTTTAGATAGTTTATAGAGCTTCTCGTTGCCTATCAGGTTATGCTCCGGTATAACTGTCGCATACTATCACATTATGCGCTATAACTATCACATATTACGGTTTATAAAGGAAAGGTGGAATAACTACTTGATTTTTACCAGTTTTCAAAATAATGGTTTTGTTCACCATCACCAGTGAAGGACACTGATGACGTCCTTCATCCGTGACCAACTAGTTTTCCTAACATTTTTAACATTTCATTATGAAATTATAGATTTAGTTATCATAGATTTAAATACATTTGATTGAAATGTATTTTATTTAGTATAGTTATTAAATTTTTTAAAGCTCAGATTGTCCCATCTTCAGTTACTGGGGATCTCTTAATAGAGCTAGCTGAATATTTTGACATTATCTTACTATTCTGTGATGATTTCCTTGCTTTCTAGTAGAACATAGTGTTTCAAGCTCAAACTGTACATGTCCAGCCACAGACCTATAATCAGCTATTTTTCTAAGGAGTCTTGAATCCTTTCAGTAATAAATGATATTTAATGACAATAATCTGGGTGCTATAGGTTTCATTGCTACTAAATTGCCCATTGTTTCTGAGATTGTCAATAGATAGAAGTAGATAACACGTATTTATAAATTACAGGGCTTTAATGTAACCCCATTGATCTTTTTTTCTTTTTTTAAAGACTTTTTTTTTATTTATGATAGTCACAGAAAGAGAGAGAGAGAGAGAGAGAGAGAGAGAGGCAGGCTCCATGCACCGTAACCCCATTGATCTTACATCCGTTTCTTCTTTATCTGATGCTGAAAGTCCTGGTTCTCAGTGACGTCACTTTAATTTTTTTTTTTTTTTTTTTATGATAGTCACAGAGAGAGAGAGAGAGAGGCAGAGACACAGGCAGAGGGAGAAGCAGGCTCCATGCACCGGGAGCCCGACGTGGGATTCGATCCCGGGTCTCCAGGATCGCGCCCTGGGCCAAAGGCAGGCGCCAAACCGCTGCGCCACCCAGGGATCCCCAGTGACGTCACTTTAATTAGTGTTTTGTTTGTTTGTTTGTTTGTTTCTTAAATCATACTCAGAATAGTCACATACCCATCTAAATCAACATTACTAATATTAGGAAAAAATATGATTACTGACTATGAGTGAGAATTTGTTTGCAGTTGTTATCTTCCTGTGTTATATCCCTTACAGCCTGAATATAATAGACCATACCAGGGTATGGGGCCTCGAACATACCACGTGCCTTCCCACACCAGAGGCAGACACTGGCTGTAGGAATTGGATTCCGGGTTTCTAAAAAATCTTTCCAGTAGGAAATGTTTCCTCACTAGACTCAGTAAGCCTCATGATGGAGTTCAAATCTCATTTCAGCTATAAAGGATAGAATCCTTAAAGAAAGCACACTCACTCTCTTCTGCTCTAAGATTAATTTTGAGCTGGGAAAGTTCTAGTCCTTTGGAAATGGAAAATTCACTTCTAAACAATCAATAAAAAGATTATAAAGTTCTATTCTATTTAGAGAATTCACTGGAGTTGCTTAGAAGAAATTAAAATGAATGTTCAAGAGATTTTCTTAGACTTGCAAGAATATTAAGACAGTGTAAACATCAGCGGGGAAAATTAGTAAGTGAGAGAGGCATGTTGAATACATTTGCATTTTGTGAATGGAAAAATGTGTCCTGAAATTACCATAAGATTTGAAATGCTAAGCAAAATAAACGAATTTTGTGAAGGCAGAGAGACCTGGTAGAAACGGAGGTGGGCGGTGTGTGGGGGGTGGGGGTGACTGGGTGACGGGCACTGAGGGGGAACTTGATGGGTAGCACTGGGTGTTATTCTATATGTCTGCAAATTGAACACCAATAAAAAGTAAATTTATTAAAAAGAGAGAGAGAGAGAGGAGAGACCTGGAAGCCGTGGGAGGGAGAAGGGCTGAAGCTGTCTCCAGGGCACCCCGTACCCTCTTCTCCAGTGGTGTCAGAAGTCAGGTGTGGGTGAGCCATCTGCCGGGGCTGCACAAGGCTGCGGGAAGTTGCAGATAAGAAGTACTGAAAGTGTACATAGGAAGAAAGTGAGCGAACAAAACAGAAGTGAAGACTCCCCTCGCTCCCCGAGGCCTGACTTTATCATGTGGTCCGTCTGCGGATATCCCAGAGCCTTCAGCACCCGCTCACTGTCTCTTCTCCCCCCTCAATCCAGTCCTGGTGCCCTGGGCTCCCCCTTTCACCTGATGCCTGAGCTCCCTCATCCTCATGACTTCACCTCCCGTCCCCAGGGATCTTTTCTTCCATTCCACCGTGTCCACCCACTCCCAGTGCCATAGCTGAGGTATTTGATCCCACGATGAAGTCACGCAGCCTACAGGGACCACGACCACTCTGGCTCACTCCCTCTGGTAGTTCTTCCTCAGCAAAATTTCCAATCCACTGAGCCCACAACTTTTTTTCTATTGCGTGGAATCCCCTAGTGTTTACTTTTTAATTATCTTTCTTTAATCTGTTATCAGCATCACAATCGCCTCCTTCTAATTGAGGTCAACTTTCTCATTGCAGTAATTTTGTTAAACCGCAAATCCTGGAAGAGCCCGTGGTAGAGAACCAGCTACCTATCTTCCCCATGACTACACTGGTGCAACTGAGAGCTGGCGAAGAGAAAAAATCTGTAGGAACAACCTCGAATCAGGGGAAACGCCTGGTCCCCCATCTCAAAGCCTCCGTATCTCACCTACGCTCGTCCTGCCATGACTCTCCAGAGCGCTAGACCATTCATTCTCCATTTCATTCCAACCTCCTATCCTTTCCCCAGTCCTCCTCTCCCCGGATTAGCTGACGTCGTTGCCCCAAAGTCCTTGAGAAAATACAATTGCATTAGGAATTCCCTTAGTGTCCAAGTGGGGGAAATATCTATAAACTTTTAAGCATTTTTTTTTTACCGCTAATAAAAGAAGTATGATTCCTTCTATTCAAGGTGGCTAATATTTCTTGTGCCTCTACGGTATGCCAGGCTTGATCTCAGTGCTTGATTTATTTTATCTCACTAATTCATCACAACACTAAGTAAACACCTTATTTTATTTTATTTTATTTTTATTTATTTATTTATTATTATTTTTTTTAACCTGCCAGGAAACTATGGCACAGGGTGTTTCAATAGTTTTCCCAAACCAAAAACCCTTCAAAATGGAATGAAAAGATGTGCATGTAAAACTGGCTGCATGCAGCAGCTGGGGGGCTCAGGCAAAGTCTGCCTTTGATCCTGGGGTCCTGGGATCGGCCCTGAGCTGGGCTCCCTGATCCGTGGGAGACTGCTTCTCCCTCTCCTTCTACCCCACCCTCCTTGTGCTCGTTCTCTCTCCTGCTGTCTCCCTCTCTCTAATAAATAAATAAAATATTTTAAAAGAAGAAAAAAAATCGGTTGTGCATCTAACCTGCCCCAGGTTCAGTAAGTAAATAATTACTTTTAAAAACAAACAAAAGGGATCCCTGGGTGGTGCAGCGGTTTGGCGCCTGCCTTTGGCCCAGGGCGCGATCCTAGAGACCCGGGATCGAATCCCATGTTGGGCTCCCGGTGCATGGAGCCTGCTTCTCCCTCTGCCTATGTCTCTGCCTCCCTCTCTCTCTGTGACTATCATAAATAAATAAATAAATAAATAAATAAATAAATAAATAAATAAATAAAAATAAAAACAAACAAAAAAATAAAAATAAAAAAATAAAAAACAAACAAAAACAATTTTCCCAAACATTAGCACAGCTCTTGGCTGGAAAAACAGAAAAGTAATATGACATTACCCTAATTTCAGGATCTTTCGTTCATGCCAGGAACCAGAGGAAGGGGATGTGTGCCTCTCTTCTATTCATTACTTCCAGATAATAAATTCTACTCTAGGAAGCTGCTTGATTCTGTTGTAAAGAGGACTATGACAAAAGATAGGAATGATGCAGCCCAAACCCATCCCTGCTGCAATGAGCAATCCTCAAAGAGCGTGTCCTACTCGGGGGTAAGGCTTCCTTTGGGCCCGTGAGCTCTCCTTGATTCCAGGGCAGTGGACATGAAGGAAGTAACAAGCATGAATTTCGTTAAATCATATTTATGCAGAGAAAAATGTTTTAAAATGTTTCTTTTTTTTAAATTTTTATTTATTTATGATAGTCACAGAGAGAGAGAGAAAGAGAGAGGCAGAGACACAGGCAGAGGGAGAAGCAGGCTCCATGCACCGGGAGCCCGATGTGGGATTCGATCCCGGGTCTCCGGGATCGCGCCCTGGGCCAAAGGCAGGCGCCAAACTGCTGCGCCACCCAGGGATCCCTAAAATGTTTCTTATTATAAAATTAATTCTTAGGATCTCAGCAAACTCTCAAGGAAGGCCTAAAATAATTCAGGGTTCTGATAGGAATGGTCTCCGAGGGGTGAGAGTTTTTTAAATTCCCGGGCCTGGTTGCAAACCTTGGGTCCACCCCTCTCTTCACTAAGCCCGGGACCAGAGCTTCTCCCAAATCGCCGAAACTGTTTCTTGTGCCCCAAACCCTCTGCTCTGGATGCTAACAAAGCAGGTGGACTAAGGGAGGATGGGAGACACTGGAAATCAGAAGCTGGAAGATGGCAAAGTGCGATCACGGCCCAGTAGACGGAGAATTCCAGGAGCTCGTTCCACTCACCCTCCCTCGCTCTGCAAGGGGGCGAGGTGGGCAGGGAGGGCACGAGCCTGGGCACTGCTTGCCCCGACTTGCTCCACCTTCCTGCCTCCCCCCGGCTCTCTTGCAGTGCTGCTCTCCTATTGTCTAGTGTCTGGAAGCTGCGCTCCTGGGTCACAGGAAGATGCCAACGGGGGCAACTGGGCACATTCACCCTTGAGTCTGTTGTTACCGGTCCTGGTTTCTGTCTGGGAAATCAGCTACTAGGACCAGCAGCGGCCCTAACTGGGTAGACGCCAGGCCTTGGAACAAGTGTCTTTCACCCACCGCGGATGTAGGGGTTTTAAAAGAAATATTTGGCAAGAAAATCTGCCTTGCGATACACAGGAGGAGAGATTATCCGGGGGCGCGGGGGAGTTTTCCCCTCCGAGACTCAGTGTTGGGATGGAGACCACTGTGACCTACGGGGCTGCTCAGGGATTAGAGACCAGGGGATCCTGGGATTAGAGACCCTGAGGCCTGGAGGCTGAGCCGCCTCTCCTGAGCAGAGGCTTCCTGAGCAAGACTGGCCCCATCGGACCCCAGCAGTGAGGGTGCCCCTTTTGCAGCCCTGCTCCCCTCTCCCTCTTGCCCTGCTCCCCACCTCCCTCCTGCCCTGCTCCCCTCTCCCTCCTGTCCTGCTCCCCTCTCCTTCCCACCCTGCTCCCCCATCTCCCTCCCACCCTGCTCCCCCTCTCCCTCCCACCCTGCTCCCCCTCTCCTTCCTTCCCTGCTCCCCCCTCTCCCTCCTTTCCTGCTCCCCCTCTCCCTCCCACCCTGCTCCCCCCTCTCCCTCCTTCCCTGCTCCCCCCTCTCCCTCCTTTCCTGCTCCCCCTCTCCCTCCCACCCTGCTCCCCCTCTCCTTCCTTCCCTGCTCCCCCTCTCCCTCCTTTCCTGCTCCCCCTCTCCCTCCCACCCTGCTCCCCCTCTCCTTCCTTCCCTGCTCCCCCCTCTCCCTCCTTTCCTGCTCCCCCTCTCCCTCCCACCCTGCTCCCCCTCTCCCTCCTGCCCTGCTCCCCTCTCCCTTCTTCCCTGCTCCCCCCTCCCTCCTGCCCTGCTCCCCCCTCCCTCCTGCCCTGCTCCCCTCTCCCTCCTGTCCTGCTCCCCCTCTCCCAACTTCCCTGCTCCCCCTCTCCCTCCTGTCCTGCTCCCCCTCTCCCTCCTTCCCTGCTCCCCCTCTCCCAACTTCCTTGCTCCCCCCTCCCTCCTGCCCTACTCCCCTCTCCCTCCTTCCCTGCTCCCCCCTCCCTCCTGCCCTGCTCCCCCCTCTCCCTCCTTTCCTGCTCCCCCCTCTCCCTCCTTCCCTGCTCCCCCCTCCCTCCTGCCCTGCTCCCCCCTCTCCCTCCTTCCCTGCTCCCCCCTCCCTCCTGTCCTGCTCCCCCTCTCCCTCCTGCCCTGCTCCCCTCTCCCTCCTTCCCTCCTGCCCTGCTTCCCCCTCTCCCTCCTTTCCTGCTTCCCCTCCCTCCTGTCCTGCTCCCCCTCTCCCTCCTGCCCTGCTCCCCTCTCCCTCCTTCCCTCCTGCCCTGCTCCCCTCTCCCTCCTTCCCTGCTCTCCCCCCTCCTCCTTCCCTGCTCCCCCTCTCCCCACCAGCAGTCATTGATCCGGGCCCAGGACAGCTGAGTCCCCGGTGAGAGCTTCATGCTACAAGTGGGCTGGCTGCCCTCAGGTCACTATGTCATTTCTCTGTCCCTTTGGCTGGCCCCGCTCACCATTCTGTCCCTCCGCTGCCTTCCCTGGAGTCGGGCCACCGGCCCCTGTGTGCTCCGAGGGGTCAGCCCCTTGCCAGGGGTTCCCCAGGTAGGCCTCCTGCCGCGCCCCCTCCGGCCTGGTGACTCCTGCCCCGGGGAGCTGCTTTTCCGGAGCCCCGGGCCAAGGCCAGCCACCAGGGCGGCCGCGGGGTCTTGGCTGGCTGTGCAAGCTGAGGGGGAAAAGGACCGAGTGGCCCCAGGGGACCGCAGGTGGCCGAAGCCTGGAGAGCCAGTGGGTCTGCAGCCTCCACCCTGACAGTGGCCAGGCTGCAGGCGGGGGCCCCTGGCACAGGCCCTGCCCTCGTGTCCCGTTGCACACCCTGGGGTCCGCAGCATTGCTCAGAGCCAAGGGCAAGGCTTGCACACCTGTGGTCGTGCTCCCGGAGGGCTCGGCCTGGCCCAGGGCGGCTGGTCCTGGTGTGACCGCCCTGCCCCTGCCCACCTCCAAGCTCCAGTGACCAGGGGGTCAAACACGCCCAGGGGGACATGGGAAAGCTCATCAGACTTTCCCTTCTGAGCATAAGAAGCATTAATGAGAAAAGGTCTTTCCTGAGGCAATTTTTATCATTGTCATTTCCATTTTCCTTTGATCTGTCAGTGTGGGAAAGGAGGAAGATTAATGAACCTCGGGTGACAGGCCCCAGCAGCCAGCAGAAGCTGCAGGGCTCAGCAAGGTCTGACTCAGCAGTCCTGGCAGGGGCCTAATTTTCTGAATTTTTAGCAACTTTATGAACTTATGACATTAATGATGCTGCTGACCCAGGAACCTCCTCACAAGGATCAATAAAGATACAGAAACCTGGTTTGGGGATTATCCTAAACTTATGTCCTATGCACAGAAATTCTCCAAAGAAGGAGCAAGAGGCGAGAGCGGAGGCGGAGGGGAGGCCAGAGGGGCCGAGCTGCCGTTGAGTGGGTGCAGGAGTCCAGAAGGTTCTAAGTGCTTCCTTGGCAATGTCTCACTTAACGTCAGACGAACCCTGAGGTTGGAGGGTTACGATTCTCACTTTACAAACGAGGTCTTTGAAGCTTGAAAAAGAAAACAGACCAGCCTGTGCCCTGCGTCTGCTGATGCAAAGAGGAATCAGTATCTGTGTTCGGGCGGCCCGATCCCGAACCTGGGCTAGGACCCATTTCATTATATTTCTAAAAAAGGAAACATTTGGAAATAATATAAAACAGAGAGAAAATGAAGAGCATCTTGTGAGTTACTCCAAATGTGAAAAATAAATTTCCTAAAGAAAATACTCCTAGCTGGATTTCCGACCTGCTATTCTTCAGGTACGAACAACACCGGTATGGGTCGGGTCGTAGGCCTAACCCCCCTGCTGTCCTCAGCCTCCATCTCCCGCCTTCGCTCTATTTTTATTGTGATAAAATTTCCATGGCATTACATTTACCACTTTAACCATCTGGAGTGTTCAATTCTGCGGCATTAAGCATATCCACAAGGTGGTACAGCTATTGCCACCGTCTCCAGAATTTCCTCATCATCCCAAGCTGAGACTCCGTACCCTTTAAACAGTCACTCTCTAGCCTCACATTTCTCCGCCCTCTTACAGTCTCTATTCTACTTGTCTCCCTATGAATTCGATTATTCTGGGCAACTCATGCAATTACAATCACATGGGACTTATCCTTCTGTGTCTGGCCCATTTCTCTTGGTAGTTGTCCAAATTTCACCCATGCTGCAGCATGTATCAGAATCTCATTATTTTTTAAGACTAAATAATAATTAGAGGTATATGGAGTCAGGTGCTCATTCATCTCTCTATGGACATCAGGTGATTTCCACCTTTGGGTTATTTTGAACAATGTATCTGAGACTCTGCTTTCAATTCTCTTGGGTAGATACATAAGGTTGAAGTTGAGAGATCATATGGTAATTCTGTGTTTAATTTTTTGGAGGAATTACCAAACCTTTCCACAGCAGCCACATCTTTCTAAATTCCTACCAGCAACACACAAGCTTTTCAATTTCTGCACATAATTACTAAAAACTTACTATTCCCCTTCTCCCTCTCCCTCTCCCTCCCTTTCCCTTGCCTTCTCTTCTTCTAACAACAACAACAATAATGAGAATCCTAATGGATGTAAAGCAGTATCTTATGGTTTTGATTTGTATTTTCCTAAGGAATAGTAATGCTGAGAATCTTCATATGTTTATTGGTGATTTGAATTTTTTTGAAGAAATATCTGAGGTCCTTTGCTCATTTTTTTTTTTTGAGTTGGGGTGTTTGTTTTAGTTGTTGAGTTGTAGGAACTTTTTATATGTTCTGGATATTAATGCCTTATACCAGATATATGATTTACAAATGTCTTCTATTATTTTGTAAGTTGTCTTTTCACTCTGCTTATACTGTTATTTAATGCCCAAAGTTTTTTTTTAATATTTTATTTATTTATTCATTATAGACAGAGAGAGAGAGAGAGAGAGAGAGAAGCAGAGACACAGGCAGAAGTAGGAGCAGGCTCCATGCAGGGAGCCCGACGTGGGACTCGATCCCAGGTCTCCAGGATCACGCCCTGGGCTAAAGGCAGCGCTAGATCCCTGAGCCCCTGGGGCGGCCCTAATACCCAAAATTTTTTATTGAAGAAGTCCAATTTATCTATTTTATATTTTATTGCCTATGTTTTTGGTGTCACATCCAAGACATCACTGCCAAATCCAATGTCATGAAGATATTCTCTATTTTCTTCCAAGAGTTTTAGCTATTACAATTATTTTATTTTTATTTTTTTACTTTATTTATTTATTTATTTATTTATTTATTTATTTATATTGGAGTTCGATTTGTCAACATATAGTATAACACCCAGTGCTCATCCCACCAAGTGCCCCCCTCAGTGCCCATCACCCAGTCACCCCCACCTCCCGCCCTCCTCCCTTTCCACCACCCCTTGTTTGTTTCCAGAGTTAGGTGCCTCTCATGTTTTGTCACCCTCATTGATATTTTCACTCACTTTCTCTCCTTTTCCCTTTATTCCCTTTCATTATTTTTTATATTCCCCAAATGAATGAAACCATATAATGTTTGTCCTTCTCCGATTGACTTACTTCACTCAACATCATACCCTCCAGGTCCATCCACGTCGAAGCAAATGGTGGGTATTTGTCGTTTCTAATGGCTGAGGAATATTCCATTGTTAGCTATTACATTTAGATCCTTATTGCAGTTTGGGTTAATTCATGTATAGGGTATAAGGTGAAGGTTCAATTTCATTTTTTATGTGGCTAGTTTGTTTTGCACAATTGATTTTAAAGACACATTTTCCCCATTGAATGGCCTTGGCATCCTATTTAAAATTAATTGACTAGATATGCAAGGGTCTATTCTCATTTCTATTCTGTTCCCTTGGTTTATACATCTGTGCTTATGCCAGTAGCACATTCTTTTGATTACTGTAGCTTTGCAGTAAGTTTTAAAATCAGGAAGTGTGAGTCTTCCAACTTGTTCTTCTTTTTTAAGACTTTTTTTTTTTTTTTTTTTTGACTATTGACGGTTCTTTGGGATTCCATAAGAATTTTAGGATTAAAAAAAAAATCTGCCCCCCCATTGAGATTTAGTAGATTTCACTGAATCTGTAGATTACTTTGGGTGGTATGTCATCCTAACAATATTTTCATCTAATTTATAAACACGGAATGTTCTTCCACTTATTTATATGTCTCCTTAATTTCTTTTAGTCATGTTTTATAGTTTTCAGTAACCACTTCTTTTAGTAACTTGGTGAAATTTATCCTTAAATATTTCACATTTTCCCTACTATTGTAGATGAATTTGTTTTCTTGATCTTTTTTTTTTTTTTTTTTAAGATTTTATTTCTTTGTTCGTGACAGACACAAAGAGAGGCAGAGATACAGGCAGAGCGAGACGCAGGCTCCCTGCAGGGAACCCAATACGGGATCACCACCTAAGCCAAAGGTAGGTGCTCAACCCCTGAGCCATCAGGTGCCCCATATTTTCTTGCTCTTCTTTCCACGTTATTCATTGCTAGTGCACAGAAATACTAATTATTCTTGTATGTTCATTTGTACCTTTCAAGGTACCATTGTACCTTGAAACTTTGTCAAATTATTGTTAGGTCCAAAAGTTTGGGGTTTGTTTTGTTTTGTTTTTGGTGGAATCATTAGGGTCTTCTACATACATGATTATGTTATCGCCTGAAAGAGTCAGAGCTGAGTCTTCAAGAATGAAAAAGAAGTGACAGATCAAAGGAAAAGGGCATCTTTGGAGAAGAAAGCACCAGGTACAAAGGCAGGAAATACAGTATCATGGATTGGTCAGGGCGTGCTTGGTGGGGGCGGGCGAAGGCTGTGTCTGAGGCAGTGTTGAAGGATGTCTGAAGAGGGGGGGGTCTCAGAGCTTGCCATCCCTGTTTTACTAAATTCCCCACATGCCTGACGTGAATTTTTTACCTCTGGCGCCCCCCTTTCATGAGAGATGTGCCCATCAGCTCACCCGGAGCCAGAACAGGTCCAGGCTAAGTCAGTTTCCTCTTTTACTTGCGATTTCACTGTGGTGTCTGCCTTCCTCTCCTGGGACTCCCAGCAAAGGAGAATAATTCCCACCGAGGTTCTAGACTCCAGGCAGAGAAATCACCGCCTGGCTCCTGACCCCAGGAACACCAAAGTCTCACCATCTCGTTTCAGAATCCTTGTGAGCTGCCAGTGAAATAAAGGAAATACCTGTAGAGTAGCTGATGTAATGTCTCTGCATATCAACTGGCTGCCTAAACAAAATTGTGTGTTTTTTTATTTATGGTGGGACACAGTGGAGGTGAAGGAAATTGCGTGTAACAAAAAGGCAAAATGCTAATGTCTCCTAATTTTCCAGGCTTTAAAAAAAAAAAACGTACACAAGCATGTTTGCTGCATGCTGCCAACAGATTACTGTTTGTTCTGAATGGTTTGTACAAAACTCAAGGCTTTGCTGTAAATTTTTCTTAATTTATTCAATTAAATGGCTTTTTATTTGCATTAAATGCATTTATATCAAGTGCGATGATACTAGCAGAGAAACAGCTTTGTAATACATGAGGAGGACTCCTTTTATAGAATTCTAATTTCAAGACAGAGCAGCAAGCGATAGAGAAGGACCCAGAAAGTGGGAGAGGAGCAGAAGGGGAGAGGAGCGTGTGGGAAAGCGGAGAGACTGACACTCGTTGGTCCAAAGGTAAAGCAGGTGCAATGATTTGCAGGAAGACTGAGCTTCCTAAAACTGAGTCAAGCTTGTTTTTTGTGTGGTTGTTCTGCAGAGTACTTAGTTCTATGTAAGGCACAGTTTTTAAGTGAAAAATGAATATTTGGTGGACTCCAAAGTTTGGGACTGGGGAAGAGGGAAGGAGAGCAGAGCTAGAGCTGGGGCCAGGGAGGAGTGTGGGGTCACAGCGGGGGGTGAAGTGGAATGAGGCACAGAGGAGCACACAAATGAAGGGGGAAGGCAAGCAAGAGAAAGAAGAGGGTAGGAAAGGATGGGATAAAAGAGGGAAGGAGAAAGCAAACAGACAAACGGAGGGAAAGGGGAAGAACAAACTAGGTCAGAGGTTTGGAGACATTTCCATGGACTGGGATTCCCCACAGGCCGCTCCTGAGGACATGTAACCTCGTGAGCCCGAAGCCTGGGACGCGCCCTCGCACCCTCAGCTTAGGTCCTGTGCTCTGTGCTCGTGCAGGCCCTGCACCCGGTGAAGCTCCCCACGCACTGGGGACGTGTCGCGGTGAACCTGCTCCACGAGGACCACAGGCCAGCAGGGCCGAAGCTGGAGTCTGAGGGCCAGGTGCACTCACTCTGCTCTGGGAAGGCCAGATAGCCCACTTCGAGGGATGCCCCCCACCAACAACCCCTCCAAAGGAGCATGGACAAACCAGGGGCCCAGCGGGAAGCAGCAGGGAAGCAAGCCCGGCGGGCACCTCCTTTCCTCTACCTCCCTCTTCTGTGGGACGGAGAGGGATAAGAAGCTGTCACACGTGGGTCCCCTAGCAGGGTCAGGGCCACTTCACTGAATCACGGGACCCACAGGAACACGTTAAACAGCTAATAGGAGCGCAGCTTTAGAGGTAAGAAAACTAAGTTTCAGAGGCCTTTCGTACCTCGCCCAAACCACGAGGGACAGGGTGAGGGTCAAGACATGACGGATACACCGTAGGCTAAAGCCCCTCTCGTCGTTCTTTATCCTTTAATGTACAGTACGATGCCTGTGAAATGAGAAGACTCTCACTCCGTACTTATTGAATGAATAAGTAAAGCGAGGCAAGCCCTTAGAGAACTCGCAGGTGCAGGAGTATTAGGCTTTGTTCTGGGGAACTAAGGAGACATCGTGGGATTGACGACATACAGAGGAGCCTTCCAAGGACAAACAGATTGCGATGAGCAGGGACGCTGTCGGGGCAGATCGGGGAAAAAACAAATTTCTCTGTACAATAAGTCCCTGCCGCCCGCCAACCCTCCAGCTTGGCCAGGCCACACGTGTTTGTTTTCCCAAAGGACACGGCAGATGACACGTGTCAGCCTGTTCTGCACAGTGTGCTTTAGACAGATTTGAACAGGATGAACAAGAGATGCACACTTATTTAATTGTGGGTGACATAGCCCTGTTACGGGTCACCGATAGACTGGGTCACAAAATAAGGGTTCAAAAATAATTTTTAAAAGACAGGCTAAAGCCAATGAAGCTGACATCTACAGAGATGAACGTAGAGTCGTTTATTCAATAAACACACGGAGGGCACCCTGGTTTCGGGGCCCTTGCTAGTTCCTGAGGGTGGAGAGGAGCTGATGCCTGAACGGCACTGTCAGGAAGCAAAGAGGAGTCCTTCGAGGAAGAAGGCGGATAAAGAAGTCCTGGAAAAGCCTGACATCACAAGGTCATGGAGGCACGCTACCTGGCTGGAGGGAAGGACACAGAAAGTATGACCCTGATGACAGGGTTTCTGTGAACAATGTTGCATGCACTAGAAGCAGCAGCCAGGGCGGTGGGGGTGACTGGGTGACGAGCACTGAGGGGGGCACTTGACGGAATGAGCACTGCTATGTGTTGGCAAATTGAACACCAATAAAAATAAATAAATAAATAAATAAGTAAATTTAAAAAATAAGCTTTTCCAGGGGAAATAAATAAGTAAATAAATAATAAATAAAATCTAAAAAAAAAAAAAAAAAAAAAAAGCAGCAGCAGCCGGCCCCTTCCCTGTGAGAGCCCGTTTGGGGCGCACGGGGTGGCTGAGGCATGTGCCTCCAAGCTCCTAGCCCGGACTGTCCTCTCTGCCCCCGGGGTCCCCGGGACTGCGTGGCCGAGCCAGGCCAGAGCCTGCGGGCACATTCGCGCTGCATCAGGGCGTGGGGTCCACGTTCCCAGAGAGAAAGACACGTCGGGAGAGCCGCCCTGCACCGCAGTTTCCCTCCGTCAGGCCGGTTCCCAAGTCCCTAATATGTGGCGACACCAGAAGATGCCCAGCGGCTCTCCAGCTGGCTGCGGGCCGAGGCCAGGGTTGCAGGCGGCCGCCCGGGACACAAGCCCGTGTCACCCGCTTCCTGCCGACCGAGCTGCAGGCTGTGGGGACCAGGCCCGGGGCCAAGAGGACAGAGCAGGCACCAGGGACCGAGGAGTAGGCCCGAGACTGGCCTTCCCGCTGCCTGCAGGGTCCTGGCCCAGGACCTGCACGGACAGGGACAGGTGGCTCTGGAGCCTGGCAAGGCCTCTCCAGAGCCTGTGCTCGGGGACAGACAGAGCCCCGGAAGGGCAGACAGGCCCGGGCGGCGGGGTCGCGGAGGCCTCGGGACATCCCTGGGCGTCAGGCACTCAGCTAAGCAATTTAACGGGACGTGAACTTAGAGCAGTCCAGAGAAGCAGCCATGCACCCCACCGTACAGAGGAGGGGGCTGGAGCTTGGAGAAGCTCGGAGAAGCTGGGAGGCTCCCAAGGGACGGCTGGGGTGGCATTTGGATTCCACGTCCCTTCAGATCCTGGATGCGTCTTAAACCAGGGAAATCTGGCTCCTCCAGCTTCTCGGCTCCCCGCAGAGCCACTCATTCACCCAACAAGAGCTTATTGATCATCTACTAGGTCCTGGGACAAAGGTTTCCAGGGGTGACATCTAAGTGACAAAACTACATTAATTTGGAGCTGGGAGAGCAGGAGCCCTTTAGTCAGCACGCTGCTCTGTCATAGCACAGGCCGTCTCTGAGGTCAAGCCTGATGGCACATCTGCCAGGACCGGGGACTTGGGCACCAACTGCCCAGAATAAGCGCCAATTAAAGCACCACACAGTCAGCTTTGACATCTTCCAACCAGGTTGCCCCTTGCGTGGGGATGAAGTGAGACCGTCCTGCTGACGTGCCACCGAGGGCCGACACGGCCGCCAGGCGTGCGCTCACGAGCAGAGAGGGGAAGGGGCCCTCGGAGTAAGGCCTAGAGCCTGGTCCACACGGGCAGCTGGTCCCAGGAGGAGAAGGGACTGCCCTGCTTCTCGATCTCAGTATCTAACTGTAGGAACTAGATTTCTCATTCCTGAGTATCTTGTTCGTATTAGCTTAACTGCACAACCCCGGCTCCAACGGAGGGACACTTTAATAGAATACAGTTGATTAGTCAAGCGCTGTGTCGGTTTCCTATTGCTGCTGTAATAAAAGGTCTCAAACCTACTTTAAAACACAAATTATCACAGTTACGGAGGATGGAAGTCTGACACCGGCCTCGCTGGGCTTACATCCAAGTGTCCTGGGGCTGCATTCCTCCGCAGGGTCTGGGGAAAACCTATTTCCTGACCTTGTCCAGCTTCTAGACTAAGATGCTGCCTGGGTTCACTGGCTCGGGGCCCCTTCCTTCCTCCACCTCTGCTTCAGTGCTCACGTCTCTTCCTCAGAGCCTGGCCCTCCTGCTTCCCTCTTTGCTTTGGATGCATCCTCACAATTGCAGGGGGCTGTTGTATAATCCAGAATGTTCTCCCCATCTCAGGGTCTTTAACTTAATCACATTAGCAGAGACCCTTTTGCCAGAGGTAACATGCCCACAGGTGCTGGGGACTAGGATGTGTGTATCTCTTGGGGGTTATTTTTCTGTCAACAACACCCTCGAAATATTCATTTGGGTGTTTCTGAGCCGTGGATGTCTTCTTCATGGTCCTTTCTGGACCCAGGCGCCTTACTTCTGTGACACTTCAGAGGCCTCAAGGTCTCCTTTCAGCCAGCAGGAGACAGAAAGGGAAGAGAAACGTGTCGTCCACGTGGACCTCCCGTGCTTTAAGCCCAGGAATCGGGGGCTAAAACTGGGACTGGCACTACTCACTATCACCAGTAGTGACCCACTTGCAAGACTTTTGCTTCTTGTTTCCAGAGCCGTCTTCTTTTCTTTTCTTTTCTTTTTTTTTTTAAAGATGTTATTTATTTATTCATGAGAGAGAGAGAGAGACAGAGACACAGGCAGAGGGAGAAGCAGGCTCCCTGCAGGACTCGATCCCAGGACCCAGGGTCACTCCCTGAGCCAAAGGCAGACCCTCAACTGCTGAGCCACCCGGGCGTCCCCCGTAACCTTATTTTCTATTGGCCTAGTGATCAATACAAGGCTTCCACCAGAGAAGACACAATGATGATTCCATTGAATGGGAAGTCAAGACCGCCCTCCCCCCTGAACATGCAGGCCTCCTGATGCCTTTAGATCAACAGGCAAAGGAGAGACCTATGTGGTTGATTGGAAGGACTGGTCCTGACTACTCAGGCCAATCTGGACTGCTACCTCAGGTAAGAAAGGGGGTATAGGAGCTCCTTTAGGGCATCCCTTAGTATCACCATGCCCTGTGATTAAGGTCTGTGGAAAACTACCACTTGGGGATCCCCGGGGGGCTCAGCGGTTTAGCGCTGCCTTCAGCCCAGTGCATGATCTTAGAGTCCCGGGATCGAGTCCCGCGTCAGGCTCCCCACACGGAGCCTGCTTTTCCTTCTGCCTGGGTCTCTGTCTCTCTCTGTGCATCTCTCATGAATAAATAAATAAAATCTTAAAAAAACAAAACAAAACAAAAAGAAACAACAACTACAACTCAACTCAGGTAAGACTGCATCCAGACTCTTGAGAAATGTCTGTGTGGGTCATCACTTCAGGTAATTTTTACCACAACCAGCTGAAGTGCTTGCTGGGGACAAAGGGAATATGGACTGGGTAGCGGAAGATAGTTACAAGTACCAGCTACAACCAGGTGACCAGCTACAGAAACAAAGACTAATTGTCCTGAGTATTTCCTCCTTCATTTGTAATAAACAGGTGTGTGTGTGTGTGTGTGTGTGTGTGTAATATCTCCATTGTCTTTTCTCTCATCTCTTTACCAGGTTACAGGAGATACAGGATTTATATCAAAGCGTTTAAGTATTGTTAATTTTGTCCTGTGCTATTAGTTATGGAATATCAAGGAGAAGAGTGAAAATCCACTCGAAGACTTTGCATTCTCTTCTGAGGAGAGAGCTAGTGCTTTTGCTTGTGCACACGGTAGTTGTATCATTTTACACAGTTTCTGTCTTTACCTGGAGATTAAGTTTAGCTTAAGGAGGTGGACATGTGCCAAGTTGACCAGCAATGGCCCTGAGATGGTTGCGTTTACGTGCTGATTTGGTTGGGTCACCGTGCCCAGGTATTTGGTCAAACATTACTCTGGATGTTTCTTGTAAAGGTGTTTTTGGATGAGATTGGGCTTGGAGTAAAGCGGATTATCTACCGCGATGTGTGTGGGGCTCATCTGATCAGCTGAGGGCATGAATAGGACAGACGCTAACTGCCCCAAACAAGACGGGGATCTGCAGCGAGGCTTTGGTTCAGCTGCGGTACCGGCTCTTCCCTGAGTTTCCAGGCTGCCGGCCTCTCCCGTTGGGATTTGAACTCGCCAAGCCTCCGCGGTTACCCAAGCCAATTTCTTTTCTGCTCACCACCTACTAGTCACGACTGTCGATCTGCACAGGTAATTGCGAAGCAGGATGGGAATGTAGTTTTGCTTTGTGTCTGAAAGGCTAAGGAATCCGGTTGGTGAACAGTTAGTCCATCTCCGCCCCACCAAGAGCGTGGAGGCATATTTACAAGACAAGGCCCACCCTCCTGTGACCCTGGGTTCCCAAAGTCCTGAGCAGGAAGTAGCTTCGTGGTTGGTTTGCCCTGGAGGAAGCGCTGCTTCCTACCCCAGTGTATGCATCTTGCTGACAGATGTTTGGTCTTACTGCGGTGTGGGACACCTCCCTCGAATCAGGTTAAATAGATGAGATCCACACTGATTGCATGCTTCCTGGGCGCCAAGGACCCAGGTTCTGAAAAAGGAAAAGTGGGTACAGCACGATCCCTGCCCCCAGGGAATTCACAGTCTGACTGAGAGATGGAAATGCATACAAGTCCCTTCGAGGCAGCTGGGCGCTGACCGCTCCCACGGAGACCCCAGGGGATTCTGCGAGGAGGCCACCAGGGGCCTGTAGGAACTGTCGGGGGCCTGGCAGCAGGGCAGAGGGGAGGACGGAAAGGGAAGTGAGAGGCTGAACCTCCTGAGCAAGTACCCTTCCCAAACAGGTGTAATCCTACGGAGCAACCCTGGCTCCCACCCGCCGGGGGGAAGACTTGGGCGTCGGACCCAGTGGGGCCAGCAGTCCCAGGCCCGAGCCTCGTCCGCAGAGAAGAAATTCTTTAAGAGAAAGAGAAAATGCCATTATGGGTACAAAAGCAGTATTATAGCAGGAAGTATTTTTAGAATAAAAAAAAAAATCACAACACACTACCAATTTTAAAAAACTGACCAAGAATCCCCACAAAAATCTGAAATAATCGCATATTATAGTCAAATATCTGACACATTCCTATAATTCTTTAATTGCTACATTTTTTTCTTTCTTTTTTTGTTTGCTATGTCACAATGATTTCATGATATAATTTTCTATAAGGACAGAAAGATTATCCAGTCCTTGCTCTCTATGATTGATTGATTGATTTCTGAAGTTCAATAAACTCAGTATTATTAACATTATGTACATCTTTAGGATTGTTGTCAGATTAGGGAAAGCCTCTCTCGCCTTCCTGCGGCACGTGAGCACCCGTCAGCCTGCACACTGACTGGTCTCCTCGAACATTTGAATAATGGAGCAAACTAGCCAGTTGGTCACCATGTCCTCTTTAGCAATGTTTTTTTGTGTTTTGCTTTTGTTTTTGCTTTTTTGCACCTATGAAAGACATTTGTTCAGAGAATCTAAACAAAGAATATTGAACTTCTCAGAAGAAGCCTACAGAAGATTTTATGGTTTCTTCCTAATACATTAATAAACCTAATAAGAAGGAGAAAAGAAATACTTTTAAAACAGTATCGCTCCAGTTTGTCTGCAGTTATGTGATTTAAAACATTCCTGTTCTAGTGAGGTAAAATTTGGAAACTTTGGTAAAGTCAGAAAAATTAACAAATCGTTCCAAAAAGTACAAAACCAAAAAGGAAAAGAATAATAACCAAAACCACAACCAAACCTTAAGTTCTAGCTTCCTTGGTCCATATGCACATGCAATAACTGCAAAAACATTTCATTCAGAAATACTTAAAAAAATTCCATCTTGTAAACTCTGTTGATGAGCTGATAATTCAATCAAAAGGATCCACAGAAATGCATTCACCCCCAAACTGCTTCAGCTCAGAGCATGGGCTGCCCGCACTGTGAAGTGACTCAAGGCTCTGAGCACACGCGTCTTCCTGTTGCAGCTCAGCGTCTGGCGTGGGGGGTGCCTGGTGCTCGGTGACAGGAGGTTCTGCTCCCCATGCCCCATCTTGTCTCCCGCAAGGGAGCGGGGGTGGGACACTGTAGAGGGCAGCAAATGTTTGAAATTATTTAACAGCAGCTCTTTGCTTTTCGTGGCCCTTAACATCTTAGGACAACTTTCTGTGGCATCACCTCACGATGACGCCCAGGAAGCCCATGAGCTGCCCAGGCAGGTACTTCACAGAAGGAGGAAATTGAGGCTGTAAGAAGGTAAGGGAGCAGATGGATGCACAGAGCTAGGGTTGGAAGAGGTCACAGGGCTGGGAGCTCCAATCAGCGTCCGTCCCTCTTCGGGGCCCCTTCATCCTGGAATTCTCTCATGTTGAATCCTGCGTCCAGCAGCCTTTCTGGAAAAGATCATGGATGGAAGTGGAGCCAATGCCCCAACCACGAGTGAACAATGAACCTTCCATCTCTCCAGAGCAGAAAACGAACACTAGTCACTGAGCACCTTGTCCTCACCACCCCGCAGGTGGGACCGGAGTCATGTCTTCATGGAAGCCTTGTGTTTCTGCCTTTGCACAATCCCACAAATCCCTTATCAAGGGTGTCCCTGTCATTTACCTAAACCCAACCCCGCTCCCACCCAGCTTAATCCAGCTTAATCCCGTCTCCTCCACAAAGCCTCCTGCATGAATCAGTTAGTTCTTACTATCTTGCATTGTTGGGTGTCACTTGATATTTGGCATCAGCTCCCACCCCAGGTAGAGTCCAGCAGAGTGGTTTTCAGCTCTGGCTGAAATTTGGGATCACCAGAGGGAACTATAAAGAAACATTGCCTGTAAATTAACTTAGAGATATTCTGAGTTAATTGGTCAGGTGTGCTATACACAAGGTTTGTACTTTAACAGGTAGGATCTGAATCCCCGGCTGGGATCTCGGACAGAAAGTAGATTATCAGTAAGTGTCTACAGCAACAATTGCTAGTGATACGAGTGACAACCACATATACTGGAACTTCGGTATGTGGAATCCACACGAGCAACTCTCGCGAGGCTGAGTGATGAAGAAACCACCCTGGGCTCCACCCATCAAGGTGGAAGGCACACAGTGGTAATTTCTGCTGCTGGAGTCAGAAGAGACGGGCGCCTGCTTGCTGAGTCAGGTCTCCAACAAGCTCCCCTCTTCGGGGTTGTCCTTGGAACCAACACTTGGGAGTCGTTGCAGTTCGAGATCAACCTCTGATTCTAAAATAAAGATTTCCAGTTTGGGGGAAAGAGTTTGTACCAGAAAAATACATGCCCTGGGGCAACTTAGCTTGTGCGAGAGAAAACTGAGAACATTTTCTATGTAAGTTTCAGAAAATCAAGGAGGATTCTCTAATTAAGAAGAGTGTTTTCTGGAAGCAACACCAACAACAATCGCCTTTGTGTGGTGATCTATAACTTCCGAACTCTTTCTCAGCCAGGAACTAAAATTTCATATTCCAACACTGAAAAGTTAATTCTCGCCCTATTTTTGTAGGTGAGAAAGTAAATTTTCACTGGGTTTAAGTGTACCGTGTAACTAGCAGATCCTTCAGCTTGGCCTATTCTCATCTTTCTCTGTCCCACATCATCACTAGATTATCACAGGAAGTGGTGAGATTAGACATGAATAATGTGTTACTACAGGGAAAAAAATGATTTGTGCTTTATTTATCCTTTTATTGAAGAGGAAATCTCTTCTCTCTGGCCAGAATATGTTGAAATTCTTCCTCCTACAACATGAAGGCTGGACGTGTGACCTTCAATGTTCCTCTGTCTCATTATCTTCCTTTAACAGACACGGTCTTGATGATGGACCCCCCCAAACTGTGGTTTTGTCCAGAGTGACCATCAGCAGAGGGGCCGTGATGCTGAGAAGGGCGCCATCACAAAGCTCATGGGTACTCTGCCACCCTAGAACACTGCTGCTGCCCTTGCCCTGTGCCTACCTAATTTCCTCAACATATTTTTTGCATAAAGCTCATAAAAATGTGTTTATATTTGAAGGAAGATGTTGCAGGTAAATTTCACACCTGTGTTCTATTATCTCTCCTTCCCTGACAAGGGATTTCAATGTCTTGACTCATAACCAACTGAGTCAGCCATGTTGAGCTCTCATGGTTCCACAAGTTGGTCATCCCAATGCTCTATCCAAACCTTGACTTGGTGACTAACGAGTGGTACTCTTAGCTTGAAGCTTGCCCACAGACGTCAAATACTGCCCCATGCTCCCACGACATACACACAGCCCAGCCCTCCGTCCCTTTCCTTTGCTGGGCCTCCTCCTCCTACCTCAGCCCGTTTCCCTGTCTCAAAACCCACCTGATTTATTCATGCACTGGTACCTGGAGCACCAGATCACCTGGCTCTGACCAAACTGCCCCACTTCAAAATTCTTTTATGATTTATTCCCTGTTGCTTATAAATTCCATTATTCAAGGTCTTCCATGTCCTTCTTCAATATACATGCAGTTTGGGGCAAGAGATGTAAGTTCTGTAATAATAACTGTCCAGAGTTGAACCCCAGACCTACATTTACTAGCCATCCACCCTGAGCAGATTTAACTTTTTTGTGCCCTACATTCTCATCTATGAAACAGGAAGTATCATAGAATGCCCCTCATAAAGTTTTTTATAATTCCAAGAAACATTACATACGAAGCACATTGAGTACAGTAAATGCAAAGTAAATATCTAAAATTATGTTATTATTATCCATTCCCCTCAACTAACCTCCTGCTACAACCTTCTCATGCTGTTCATTTCAGGCCAATAACATCACTGGGTCTCCCCGTAGTCACCCTATCACACCCAGGAGCACAACTTTGCCCACATTGTGTCTCTACCTAGAATGCCTCTTGGATGCATATACGCATTTAATTCAAAGCGGGGCGGGGCGGGGGGAGAAGACACAAGCCTTAGTTTTATTCTGGGCTCCAGCCCTAGGTGATTAGTGGGTACTAACTGAAGGAGGGAGTACGGTGAGATTCAGCGGCTCCATCAGGAGTTGGAAAAGAAGGCTATGAGGGGTGTCGATGGCCACTGGAGTGCCTGGGTGGACAAGGCGATGTCAGTGCTGTGCACCTGCCAAGCTTGACCGTGTACGCACCATCTAAGTGAGGAGAAACTTAATCTGCCCGTTTCTGAGCAGAATGTGAGCTCATCTGGTTGTCCCAGCTGAGCCAGCCTTAGAACTGAAGCTCTCTTGCCCTTGGCACGCTTGGCGCTTCTACTTGGTGGTTAGCTTTCATTAAGTTCTTCTCTTCTAGACTGAGGCTCCTTAGGGGTAGGATTTGTGACTTTTCACAAGTAGAGTTGCTATTTATGAGGTGTCCAATATGAGCCATACCTTATACTAAATATTTTTTAACAGGTCGTGCTGAGCTTCCTAAAATTATCCACATTTTATAGGTGTAAATACTCAGAAGAAAAGGTAATTTTCCCATGTGCTCTTAGGTGGCAGTTTTTGAGGCTGATAGCTAAATAGAAATCTAACTTCAAATTCTCTTTTGTTTCCACCACTGTTCACAGCCTTCAATGTAGATTTGTTTCTTCCATAATGTTGTGTAGACGATAATAATACAGGCCTAAATAGGACTCACTCTGTTCCCCGTGCTCTTCTCAACCATCTATACACATTAAATTCATTGACTCTCACAATGGTATTCCTATAGATGAGAAACTGAGGCACAGGCAGATTGAGTCATTGCCCAAAACCCTCAGTGAGCAGCAGAGCTAGGATTTGACCCGGGCTATTTCCGTTTAGAGCACACACGGTAAGCCCCCTGCAACATGACTTGCTGAAGACTCAAGCAATATCTTCTCAGCAGAGATTTTAGTATCATTAAAGACAGTTTAAGGGGCCTGGGGTTTCACACAGCGCTTCCCAGCATCCCTGAGCCCCTGTCGTGCCCTCCCCCACAGCCCCACGCACAAATATGTGTGTCATGCCAGTCCTTCCAGGGCCTTTCCTGTGGATGCTCAGTGTTCTCTAGGATATGAGCTTGTCTCTCTAAACATCCACTGTTCAGGGTATGCGTGGGGTAGCCTAATCCAAAAATCACTGTTTTGGGGTCCCTGAGTGGCACAATTAAGTGTCTGACTCTTGGGTTTGGCTCAAGTCGTGACCTCAGGGTCATGGGATTGAACCCCGTGTCAGGCTCTGCACTCAGCAAGGAGTCTGCTTGAGACTCTCTCTTCCTCTCCTCTCCATCTGCCCTTCCTGCTCATGCGCTTGTTCACTCTCTCTCCCCCGTCTCTAAAATATATAAATAAATCTCTAAAAAAATAAAATAAAAATCACTATTTTTTCTTGGGCTGCAGGTCAGATGCCCATACCTCTACCACTTCCTGAGCCAAGTCCTGGGCCCAAGTCCTGGAGCTTCCCTGCTGGCCCTGGTGTTGAAACTCACAGGGGGCACAGTCACATCGACTCTCTCGGGGCCCCTCAAACCACTTGATAGATGCATTTCTTTGCTCTGGGAACAAAAGTGAGCCACGGAAACATTTCAAGCAAAGCGAGTACGGTAGGCAGAATAATGGCCCCCAATGATGTCTGCACCCTAGTGCCCAGAACTGTGAACATGCTTTAGATGGCAAGGGGACACTGCAGATGCAATTACCGCTGAACAACCTGAGATGGGGAATTATCCAGTTGGATAATTATCCAGTTGGGTGGGCCCAGCATTACACATGGAAGTAGGAGAGAAAGGCAGAAGTGTGGGTCAGGGAGATGCAGCAGTGGAAGAAGGGCAAGGAACGACTGGAAGCATGAGAGGGACTCAACTTGCTGCTTCTGGTTTGGAAGGGGCACAAGGGGCCATATGCCAAGGTATGCTGTGGGCCCTACGAGCTGAGATGATCCCCGGCTCACAGCCAGGAAGGGAACACGGACCTCAGTCCTGCAACAACAAGGACTTGACTTCTGCTAACAGATTGAATGAGCAAGGAGGAGGATCCGCCCCGAGAGCTCCAGAAAGGAACACAGCCCTGCTAAGACTTTGACCGTAGCCCAGGGAGACCCATTTTGTACTGATTGCAAAACCGTAAGATAACTCGTGCTGGTTAAAGCCTCTCCGTTTCCGATGAAGTGTTACAGCAGCTCCGGGAAACTGCTACCATGGGTAACGTGGCCCCTCTCCTAAAGCAGAGATGCTGGCCCTGCGTTTTCAGAGGCAGCTTCTCCAGGTCAGAGAGAAGACTGTCCTCACTCGGACTATGAGGTGTTGAGAAATACATGGTTTAGAGAATGCTAAGAATTAAAGGGCCTGGTGAGAGGTTAGATGGTGGCGAAGGAGAGGCCTGCACCTCTGGCTGTGGCCCCTGGATGGGGCTGACCTCATCAGCCCTGCTAGAGCAAAAGGCATAAGTGCTGGGGAGGAGGGCTCAGAATTCAATTTATGACATGCTGAGTTTGACGTGCCTTTGGGACATCTCCCTCATGAGCCCCTAAACATGAGGCTTGATGAGAGCTTCTGCATAGGGCCAGCCCCCAGCCCCATCGAAGCTAAGCACGTCTCCTAGGTATGTCCAAAATCCTTTATGAGACGCAGGTGGTCCCATTTTTTTTCTTGACAGCAAAGTGGCTCAGTGAACCTGAGAGATGCCAGGCAGCCTGTGTTCAACCGAATGAGAGGTGTGTGCCCGAGAACACGCCGACTTTCAGGAGCACCTGAAAGATCCAAAGGTCCTAATGGAATTCAAGTTCTGGATCCGGTTATGACTTCAGGTTCAGCCTGTCCCGACCTTTACTGACATTTGGCTACTTAAGGTAACAAATAAGAACTTGTGCCTAAACTGTCGTTCTGACTTGGGTTCCAGGGCTTCCAGGAACTTGAACCCAAAACCGTCCTCGACCATGAGATGCCTTGATGGCTCAGTCAGCTAAGTGACAGTCTCTTGGTTTCAATGCAGGTCATTATTGCAGGGTCGTGAGACTGAGCCCCTTGTTGGGTGGATTCTACTGTAGACTCTCTCTCTCCCTCAGCCCATTCCCCCTCTAAGTAGGTAAATAAATAAAATCTTAAAAAAAAAAAAAAAAAAAAAAAACTGTCCTCAAACAGCTATGGACTCAAGAAGTCTTCACTCTCCTGGATTGAAGGAGCTGTGGTCAAAGGGTCTCCACTGAAGCCTGGGCAGTGGCTGCGGACGGAGAGGTCGTGGCCTGGGAGGGGCTCCCTGCACTCCCGGACCAAGATGCTCTCTGGGTAGAGCCCGTTCCACACTGGCCGGTGGGGGTGGCGGGAGTCAGCTCAGGGAAAGGAGCTCGGTGTGGTCTCTCTGAGGACACATGGAAATGTGGGGCCTTCGGGGACAGGGCTCCTCAGGCCCTCCCGCAGCGGCAAATGCAGACCCTCCCTCTGCTCTTGCTGCCTTCCTTCCCTCTTGCAGACCTTCTCCATCTCCCCAAATAATTCTTCTCTCACCTTCTGTCTGGCTCTTCTGTCTCACGGAGACACTCCCTCCAGTCTGGCCACACCCTGTGCTTTCACGTCTCTGTCCTGCCTTTCCCCTCTGGCCTTCCCGTAGCCGTGGCTCCCTCCCTCTCTGCTCTTCTCTCGTCCTTCCCTTCCTTGTTTGAGATGACATCATCTGCCATCCCTGTGTCTGTGACCCACCCTCCTGTCTGTATCACTTGAACAGGAGCTCTTCCAAAGGCAACTGCCTTGAGCCTTGAGTCCCAGCTCTCCTAGGAAGTCAGATTGTTCCGGAAGGGGGAAGCAACACGGGTTAGAAAGACCAGAGAGATTTGTTCGCCTCGCAAGCATGGACCTCAGTCCTCAAACATTCCAAAAAACAACCTTCCTGAAGCCTGGTTTGCTAACTTGAAAAGAAAAAAAAAAAAAAAAATATATATATATATATATATATATATATATATATATATATATATATATATGAGTGCCCTTGGGGTGGGGCCACTAAGTAACACTGCCCTGGGCAGAGATTTGGCAACATGTGCTCAAGGCCTCTCCTCATGATGCAACTAAAGCCACCACCAGAACACTCTGCAGACAGGGAGGCACCTGTCCTCTCCGGGGACTCTTCGGGCCCCACTTCATGCCTGTCATGTTCTCCCTGACCTGGGACATGGCCTCTCGGGTCATCTCGCCACCAGGGAAGGAATTTGCTATGCCCGGGGAGGACTTGAAGCTCAGCCTAATCCTGAGGCAGCCCATGATCTTAGAGAAAGGACAGCGTTTCACCCCGCGAGATGGCAACTGGGCCATTGGCACAGGCTTGGTCGCCGAGACACCAGCCATGACTGGGGAAGATGAGAACCTCAAGTGGAGTTGAGTCTGGCCTCTCTGGCTCTGTCGTTGAAGGCCGCACTGCCCTGCGTTCTCTCCTACTCTGATGCTCCCTCCCCAGAGCGTGGGCTGCAGTCCAGCAGTGCAGCTAGACTGACCCTTCCTTGGTCAGGAGGGGCCCCAGGGCCTGCCAGATGAGGTGGGTCAATAAACTGTTCTGTGAATAGTGAGGGGAAAAAAAAAATCTGAGGCCCAGATGTTTATAATAATAATAAACATTATTGGATGTTTGCTTGGAACCATCACAAGATCACCTTCTCTCCACACTTGGTAACAAGCCATATGTCCTACAGGAAGCATGGCCAGCTTTGCATCCCGGATTTTCTTTGAGGGGTGGGGGGTGAGAAGGGGTTGGGCACATCTCCAAGGAGAGAAGTGAGAATGGAAGACTATTTTTATTTCAGTAACTAGGGAACTGCAGATGTCCTGGCACTTAAAAAAAAAAAATTATCAACTAAGGAGGAAGACCGTGGGCAAATGCAACCTTAAAGAAAGGCCCAGTCCAGTTTTGGCCTAAAAATGAGGCCACAGAGGCTCATGATGCTGGCTTTATTCAGTCACTCTCCCCAGAGGTCATGGCCACTCCTCTGCAGAGCACAGTGCCCGCATTGTCCCCTGCCCGTCCCTCCCACACAGGCAGCATCCCTGGGGTGCACAGCTACTTCTCTCCCATAGAGGCCCACTCACAGCGTTATCCTCATTTACAACTCTGTGTCTTCCCAAAGACATGGTTCTTTGAAGAAATCATCATTGCCAGAGCTACAGGTAATAGAAGAGCTGAAGTAAGGTCCTCGAAGATACGGGAATCCTTCTCATTTGGCCCCCACAGCACAATAATCCTTTCCCCTCTAGATACCGTGAACCCCAGCCCATTTAGCCCATGTATGACAAGGTGTCAGGGTACAACATGCTATCCAGGGAAGTAGAGGCCCAGCGTGCATGTGCTCGCCCCCACCCCCCGCTCTCTACGTCCAGGCTCCAGGGAAGGATATTTCCTCTGTCACAGGGAGTAACATGGACCAGGCACCTCAATGGAATAGTCAAGTCCACGGGGGCCCTGTTGTCACACAAAGAGCTGTCTGATAAGGAGGCTGAGTTAGGGCAGAGGTGGAGGCCACGGAAGGGTATCATTACTGGACACGGAGAGGGACACAGGGCCTTGACATGGGGAAGTTATGCCAAGTGTTGGAGAATGGCCTTGAGCGAATGGGTGGGCTTCCCAAAGAATCTGTCCTTGAAGATACAACGTGGGCCAGACGTAGGAGTTTGGGACCCAAGCTCTCCAGTTGGAGGTAAGATCCTGGCTTTGGGATAATTGGAAAGACATGGACCCATGTCAACCTATTTTTCAGCCCACCCTAAAGTTTCGTCTGTCGTCACGCCCCACCTCCTCCGCGGATTGCCAGGGTCCTTAGGACAAGGACTTGGTTCTATGCCCCGCGCGTGTCACCAAGTGCCTTGCGGGCGCCGACCCCCCAACTGGCTCACATGTTACCATGTGAAACACCAGCAAAGTTGCGTCTTCCCTGTCTGGCCCTTTGCAAGACCGAAAAAGCAACTGGTTCTGGAGAAAAAGCAGCTGTCCAGGACTCAGTGTCACTGTGGGGCCACATTCTGTGTTGAGCCTCCTTGTTCTGCTAATGCCTCAGAGGAGCAGGTGCCGGGAATCAAAGGTCGCCGCAAGTTCAGGCCCCGTCCCCCCTCTTCCCAGACTTTAGGGAACTGTCAGCTGCCACTTTCTGTCCAGTACAGGCTTGTTCTCTGCATGTTCCCTCTCGAGACTCTCTCTCTGGGAACCCAAGCCACGCAAGGACAGCTCTCATCCTGAGGGCCACGGGCCGGCCCTTCATCCTCAGCGAGGAGCCAGACGTGCGGGAGCGCCGTGGCTCTCCAGGTCAGGCCTCCCTCCACCTGGGTGCCTCCAGCCAACCTCTGGTCAAACCCCGAATCCGAGCCTCTGGTCAAACCCCGGGGAGGCTCCGTCCCACTGTCTGACCCCCGAAGTCAGGGCGTGGGATGACGCGCTGCTGGTTGAAGGGCCTGAAGGCTGGAGCGCGCGGGCCGGTAGCGGCAGGTAACTGCTCAGTCAGCCCGGGCCTTCTGTCTGCCTCTGCTCTTGCCCTCGAGCCCCTCCCGCACATCCCGGGGAAAAGGAACAGGCCACGAGGGACAAGTCCAAAGAGGGAACAAGACAAAAGCCACAGGAGAGAATCAGGAGAAAGTGCTCTACGGGGCGGGCACTCCAGACGGAGACCCCAGCGTGGTTCCGCAGGGAACAGAGTGTTCTTTCACCCCCTCACAGCTCAGGAGAAGCAAATTCTAGTTAAAATTCAGACAGGTACACATTTCCCTCACATCCCTGCCCTTCTCTGACCTACAAAGAGGTGACGTCGGAGAGAGCTTCAGAGTCTCTCCACACGGGCTCCACTGGCCTGGGTACTCCGAAGGCCAATCCGCCTCTTCTAGAATCAGGCAGCCCCTAAACTATTCAGAAATATCCTCCTTCTGGACTGGAGACAAGGCCAGAACCAGCGACGGCAGCTTGGCCATGAATGGTTGGCTGCCAGGGGTCCAGAGTATCTGTGCTGAACCCAGGCTCCAGAGAAGTTTCTAGAAAAAAAAAAATTCAACTGTGGAAGCTCATCTAGAAGAAGACTTGAGTAGTCAGGATTTAGCCACCCAGAGTGAGTTTCTCACCCTAGCAAACACAACAGTAGAGGGGAAACAGGACTTTGGACCCCTGTTGTTAATTAATCTGCCCCCTGCCCAGGATGGCCATCCTGTTGCCTCAGGACGGAATACCCAGCGTCTTCATATGCACTATGCTCCTCCTTCCCTCCCTCCCTCTTCCCTCCTCCCTCCTCCCCTTCCTCCTTCCTCCTTCTTCCCTCTCTTCTTCCCTCTCTTCTTCCCTCCTCTCCCTCCCTCCCCTTTCCTTCCTTCCTTTCCTTCCTCCCTTCCTTTCCTTCCTTCCTTCCTTCCTTCCTTCCTTCCTTCCTTCCTTATTTCCCCTCTCTTTCCCTCCCTCCCTCCCTCCCTCCCTCCCTCCCTTCCTTTGCCCTACACAACCAGATGCACTGTAAGGCTCTGAGATCTGGGACATGGCCATCGACAAACGGAGGCCTGAGTTGGACCCCTGCCTGTTCCGCATATCGGCTAGGAAGCTTTGACCAAGCAATTTAATGACTCAGTGTTTTTGACTTTAGAAAGGACCCAATAACACCTGCTTCATACCTCTGATCATCCCGAGCACTTACAACAGCGTCAAGCAAACACTCGACAAATAGAGCAAAGAACAGCGCTTGTCCTCAAGATGCTCAGGGCCTAGGTCATGGCATCCAGGAGGAGAGGAAGGCCGCGGCCAGGCAGGGGCTCTGCGGGCCTGCCAGGTGCCGCCACAGGGAGCAGTCTGAGGCCAGGCCCTGGAGCCCAATCTCTGGCCTGTTCCCAGCTAAGGGACGTAGGTGACAGGAGGTGAATCTAGAGACGGGTCAGACCGCTTGTGATTTAGGCCATTATTTCCCATCTCTTTCTTGCACAAAACAGGCTGCTTCTTCCACGCATGTGATAGCATTTCCATGGAAACCACTTCATCAGCTGGGCCCCATCTTACTGATACTGCAGTAGAATTTTGTTGTTCTTGGGAAACCGGCCTGGATTACCAAGTGGGGGGCACAGGCACTTGTAAGACGCCGTGTTTGCAAGCACAACCATGCCGTCCTCCACGCATCTTTTTCTTCCTGGAGCTTTTGACTAAGCTGCTTTGTTGCTGCTTAACCAGTGATGGTGTCATGATGCTTAAAAAACAGATACTTTTAGTCTGTCAAGGGCTTGGTTCTCATTCAGAGGTCACCAAGGAGGCAGAAAGGAGGGTCGGGGAGGAGGAAGTGATGAGCAGAGGACACAGGGTGCAGGCAGTTATGAAGACAAGAAAGTAGAGAGGAGGAAGGAAGAAGGTCAGGTTATGGATTGTCCACAAAGTCCAAAGTGCACACAGAGGGGACCCAGGCCCCGTGAGCTTGGACATGGGCTCTGGGCTTGGCACACCCCAGCCTGCCTGCTGGCTCTGCTGCCTGTACACACACCACACATTCACATAAATCACATGCATCACACACACCATCTTTCATTCACACACTCATCCAACACCTCTCACACGCACCCCTACATCACACCCCCCAGCATAGCACACGCTTCCCTACACATCATACATCCCCTATGTCTCACATGCGTCACACACAACACATTAACATGCATCACACACAGCTCACATACACACACGACATCACATACACACCATACCACAAGCATAGCACACAGCACACACATACAATCACACATACCATACGCACATATGCACACATATACCACATACACATCACGCACACCATATACACACCACAGACACACATACATACACTGAGTGCAAGTGCATAGGATTTATACAGTCAACCAACACACACTGAACATACCTAAAAGTAAAACTTCATAAGTATTTATTCTATATGTTGGCAAATTGAACACCAATAAAAAATAAATTTATTTTAAAAAAAAAGTATTGTAAGGGATATAGTGGTGAGCAAGATGTGATCCCCACCCAGAAAACATTTTCAAGGAATGGAGCCTGAGGATGGGTACAGAGAAAACAGACATGTAAGCTGGTGTGTGTGCTGAGTATTAAAGCTGCAGCAGGTGGACCTCCGAGGGCCCTTACACCTGGAATGAGAATCAGAAGCTCAGGCTCCATTAACCACAGGGTCCAGGGTAATCGTCAGGCTGTTTCTGTTCTCTCACCTGTGCAGGGGGGGTGAGATGACTGACCTCACAGGACGGCTGCAAGGAGCAAATAAAGATTGCCCGTAGAGTGCTGTAGGGAATTGCTCTTACCAAATCTTACAGGAGTTTTCAGACAAGGCCTAGAGGAAGACGCACATAAGACAGTTCCTGAATTTCACAAAAGCTGTGAGGACAATTATATGGCAAAGGGAGTGATGTGAGCAGAGCCAGGCAGGAACCTGCTGTCCAGCTTGGGGCAGCCTGTGGTGGGGAGGGTCTGGAGTGCTTCGCAGCATGTGAGGGATGGGGGACACAGAGTTGGACACAAACTGTGAATGACGTTTAGTGTCCACGGAGCATTGGTCCAAGGGCTCAGAACCAACCTAAGTTGTCCCGTGGGGAATCAGAGCAAATAAACACATACTGAGTGAACACGATTATTTGCAGGGAATATACCGGGAAATGGGACCCACAGACTTGTTGACAGTACCGGGGCCCACCTTACACATGCTCATGACTTGTCTTTCAGATGCTAAAGCCAGGAAGCAAAGCTGAGGCAATTAAATGTCCTGATAGTTAGACTAAATAATGCAAAGCAACTGAATTTTTGAAACCAACCGATTATTTGTCTAAAGTTTTACTTTTTCATCCAAGCATTTGATGCGGAAGTCATCTAAATTCATCAGGAACCTCAGCAAACATGTCACAATGAAAGGCTCATCTGTTTCCTCCGAGGTGGAATTGGCCTTCTCAAACTGCGACTTTTGAATCAGAGCCATGTATTCCGGAATGTTGGAAACGTTCCCATAATATTGTGTTAAAAAAAAAAAAAAAGAGACAATGGGCCCCAAATGTTAATCCCCAAGCCACCAAACGGAGACTTAATACCTCATTTAAATACAATTTCATCCCCTCCCTGAAATGGAAATGACCCAATCTGCAATGACCTGACCAGCACCAGTAATGCAATCTGCATGTTAGACCCTGCTGTCCCCTCTAGAAATGGGACTTTGCCACAAACAACCAGCTCCTTGGCCTGCCTTCTTCTGCTTATAAGTCTTACATTTTGTTCGACTCAGAGCTCCCTTCTATTTGCTAGATGGGTTGCAGTCTGACTCATGAATCATTGAATAAAGCCAGTAAGACCTTTATTTATTTTTTATTTTTTTAAGATTTTATTTATTTATTCATGAGAGACACAGAGAGAGAGGCAGAGACACAGGCAGAAGGAGAAGCAGCCTCCATGCAGGGAGCCCGACGTGGGACTCCATCCCAGGACTCCAGGATCACACCCTGGGCTGAAGGCGGCGCTAAACCGCTGTGCCAGCCATCCCGGGATCCCCCAATAAGACCTTTAAAATGTACTCAGTTGAATTTCGTTTTTTAACAATCTCAATAGCTAAGAAATTCTTGGGATAAGGGGTTGGTTTCCCCTGATACTAACTAGTAATGTCTGGCTGACATTGTTCTAGAATAAGAATGAATAGCTAATTCCCAAAGAGATCCTGGAAAACCAAATCTCAAAGTGTTGCACACCACGCCGAACTCTTAAAATAACCTGCGCATAAAATAAGGTTATGTTTCATAATAACCTGGACAGCAGTTGCTACCAAATCCAATTTGAAAAGAAACTGAAGGTCAGAGAGGCAAACTCAGGGTTGGAAGCCAGGTTTTCCAACTCCAGCTCCATGTGGACTGGAATGATGCCTGTTTATGTAACAACCGCCGCCGCCGCCGCCGCCGCCACAGGCACATACCATCAACAAAAACAGTCACCCTCTGTTGAACACTGACCCTGTGCCTGCCTGCAAGGCCATAAGGGGTCCCCTGAAGACTGTGCTGACTCCTCGGCCCCCCTCACTGGCCCTCCACTTTCACAGTGACTTCCTATAACTTGTAGGATCAGTAGACCCTGAAAGTGGAGCCTTCAGGCCTTCCCAGGCTGACTGCTCCTGGGTCAGAGGGGCTCAGAGGACCAGCCAGTGTCATCAGGGCAAGTCAAAGATATTCGAGGAAAAACTCTACAGTGAAGAATAAAATATGAGTGCTTGGTGCCCAGAGAGATGCAAACTGCCTCTAGGAGAAAGGAACACATTTCTTCCACTGAGGATGATTCCTATCTGTCAATCTTCTTTAGACACACAAAGGTCTGAAGAGGACAGCCAGCTATTAAAATGACTAAGCACTTGCTAAAAGTACCAGTGTTCCCGGGGACAAGTTCATTCACATGTGAATTAAGTGTCCAGAGTAGTTAAAATCATCCAATTATATGCTCAGGATGGAAAGTCAATTTAAGACAGAAACAATGAAACTGTCTCAGGTCACAGGGATGTGTCTAGAAAATTCAGGGTGGGTTGGGTGGGGGGGGGGTGCTTGTGAGCCTCTGGACACAGATGTGAGTGCCAGGCAGTACAGAACAACATTTACCTACTGAGAGAAGGAACTGTCTGTTGACTGGCTATGACGGACCAGGAGGTGCGCAGGGATTGACAGGACGATTTTGAGTAGTCATTTTGGAAAATCAGAATTGTACAGGGCCTCACGAGGGCATGGGAGGGCAGGAGGGAATCTGCTGATAGCGCTTGCTGAATTAAAGAGCCTGTGAGGGAAGAAAAGGCACCATCCCCTTCCTCCTCCATCTTCACCCCTTCCAAGTACCAAGCACGACTTCTGTGGTGGTCCAGGAACTCTTTGGATCCACGACCATCTGACCAGCCAACTCAGCAAAGGAGAGAAGACAGAGAAAGAGGAGAGCAGCAAACCCATGAAGCAGATTGCAGAGCCGGAATGCACTGCCTGTAGGCAGGGGAGGGGCAGTTAACCTCCTCTTGCGGGCCTACCTGGGGAGGGTGACACGCTGGGCTCCTCAATACTGAGGCTAGTTTTACTTCTCCTCTGTATAGAGGAAGAAAGCACAGCGACACACACTCCCAAGGGAGGCTTCGGAGGGGCTCTCAGAAGCCTGCTAAGCCAATATGGTGCTCTGTAAGACAGACTCAACATCGGTTGCTCCACGGTGTGGCAAAGGGCAGGGGGAAGAGCACAGAATGAGAAAGAATATTAAGACTTGAGAGAACATATGGCACTCAGCAAAACCCAGCCCAAAGTCCCATAGATCTTGGCCTGTTCATTCTAATGAGTTCACAGGCACTGAAATACAGCCCTCTCTTCTCCTTATGGAAGCATAAACAAATATATCAGCTCCTTTTCCATAAACTGGCATAAGAGTCTAAGATAGTGCAAAGCTGGGTTTTTTAAATCAAAATTAATTCACAGATTCACTGCAACCCCAACAGAAATACCATCATTATTTATATAAATTAATGAGACAATTCTAAAATTCTTATAGGAGTGCAATGGTCTGAAAATAGCTAAAATGATCCTGAAGGACACAAACTAAAACTAAAGGATTTACGCTAACAGCTACCAAGCTACATCATAAGGGGATATTAATTCATGTAACATGTTATTGACTCAAGAATGAGCAAACTAACCAATGGAATAGAAACAAAATTCAGAAAACATAAAATTCAGAAACAAAGACATGTCTATAGGATCACATGATTAATGAAAAAATGGCACTGAGGGCAAGGGGGAAAGACAGTCTTTTGAATGAATTGTGTTCAGACTCGTGTGTGTGTGTGTGTGTGTGTGTGTGTGACTTACATCATGACCTACACAGAGATCAGTCCCAGATGAATTATTGCAGAGGTAAGCACAGGAGATACCTTCATGCCCTTCAAATAGACAAGTTTCTTCAATAGGACCTGAGGGGACTAACCATGAAAGAAGATTGAAATTGGATAAATTAGATACTATTATTAAATTAAAGTATCAGGTAATGACAGAGTAGCCTGCTTCAGACATCCTGCCCCAACAACCTGAGGCTCAGGAAGCAAGACACACACACACACACACACATTTAAAGGAATGTTGTGAAGCCAGCAGAAACCCGAGGAGGTATGACAGCTGGAAGAAGGGAATCCTACCAGCTGAGGTCACCTGGATGCAGCTTTACCACAAGGGCACTTCCCTACTTACGCAGAGCGTGCTGGGTGTGGCTCAAGCAGACCTCAGACACCTTGAGGCGAAGGGTTGGAGGTCCAGCGAGAGACATTTCTCCTTGGAGCTCTGGCATCCGCGTTCCTGCACATGTTACGAGAGAATTACTGACCAACATTTGTTCCAATCTTTTCAAGGATGTTAGTGCAGCAGGCAGGCTTCGGTGATAAATATGCATCACCCTCCAGAGCGAAGGGCACGTGGGCTCGTTTTCTAATAGAATGCAGATAATGTTCCCTTCTGGGACAAAAAGGAAGCATGCTTAACCCATTTTTGGAAGATTCAAGATTCAAGCCACCTGGGTGGCTCCATCAGTGAAGCATCCGAGTCTTGACTTTGGCTCAGGTCATGATCTCGCTACCAGCTGAAGGCACACTGTAGAGAGGTCATTAAAGGAAAAGGACTAGAACACGATACTGTTGATGACTTGGTGGCTGAAATCACACCAAAAGGCAGAGCTCTGGTACCTGATAGTGTAAAGAAGGAGCTCCTACAAAGAATAAGAACATTCCTTGCTCAGCATGCCAGCCTTTAAGATTGAATTAGATCGTGTTGTTTTGTGGTTTTATTTCTGAAAGTAAAACTTGCCATAAATTAGGAATCAATTTCCCAAAATAAAATCCTTTTTTGTATGATGGTATACAGTTTTCAGTAATGATGTATACATTGTATGGATTTTTTCCCCTAAATTTGTTATTTTAATTAATTAACTAATTAATTAATTAATTTATTTATTTATTTATGATAGTCTCACAGAGAGAGAGAGAGAGAGAGGCAGAGACACAAGCAGAGGGAGAAGCAGGCTCCATGCACCGGGAGCCTGACGTGGGATTCGATCCCGGGTCTCCAGGATCGCGCCCTGGGCCAAAGGCAGGCGCCAAACCGCTGCGCCACCCAGGGATCCCTAAATTTGTTATTTTAATAAATATCTCATGAATAAAAAAAAAATCAGGCTCTGTGCTAAGTGTGGAATCACCTGGAGAGTCTCTCTCCCTCTCCCTCTGCTCCTCCCCCTGCTCGTTCTCTCTCTCTCTCTCAAAAAAAAAATTATTTTTAAAAGATCCAGATTCTCTGAGTTCAGAGTCTCTCTTCTGTGACCGAATCTACTGCATGTGCAGGTATCGTCTGGCCCTTTTCACATCACCCTAAAGGGAACTGGAGCTCATGGAATTGCCTCGAAAATGCTGCTCTTCCGGCTACTGCGGTGGTGTGAGTAATAACCCATCTTTTGTGTCTGACTCAGGAATCCTGTGCCTTCTACCACCAGCCTTAAAACTAGGTTGAAACCGGGGCGAGCGACCTTGTTAGACTGGAAGTAGAGCAAATTCTCAGACCCTCTACAGCTTGTAGCAGTTGTTGCGAAGAAGATGGGATGTCGACTAAAATGTGACTTTCTGTAAGAGGAAACAGGGGGTCTCACGGGTCTATTGACAGGATTTAATGGAATTCCATAGGAACTGGTGCAAAGATGGTCATGAAACTCTATGGTTCACCAGGTAGGCTTGGTCCTTCACATTGCTGCTCGAAAATGAAGAGAAATTGGGGAAGGAGCTGTAGGCTTGAAGAATGGAAGTGGGTTCAAATTGTTCAAAGACAGCTGCCTGGGGACACCTGGGGGGCTCAGCGGTTTAGCGCCGCCTTCAGCTCAGGGAGTGATCCTGGAGACCTGGGGTCGAGTCCCACGTCAGGCTCCCTGCATGGAGCCTGCTTCTCCCTCTGCCTGTGTCTCTGCCTCTCTCTCTCTCTGTGTCTCTCATGAATAAATAAAATCTTTAAATAAAAAAAAAAGAAGAAAGAAAGAAAGAAAGAAAGAAAGAAAGAAAGAGAAAGAAAGAAAGAAAGAAAGAAAGAAAGAAAGAAAGAAGAAGAAGAAGAAAGAAAGAAAGAAGAAAGAAAGAAAGAAAGAAAGAAAGAAAGAAAGAAAGAAAGAAAGAAAGAAAGAAGAAA
Organism: Canis aureus; assembly: GCF_053574225.1. Classification (NCBI taxonomy): domain Eukaryota; kingdom Metazoa; phylum Chordata; class Mammalia; order Carnivora; family Canidae; genus Canis; species Canis aureus. The sequence goes on along the minus strand of NC_135613.1, from coordinate 88,792,408 downwards.
AAGACAGCTGCCTGAAGAGTGTGTTGGTCACGGTCAGCTGTCCTTAAGATGTGGGACTTGCTCACCAATCTGGCAGTGAAACTTAGTGCCCCCAGTTTCAACAGCTCATCCTTACACTCATTGTGGACGGGCAGCTAGTCAGAGACACACATCTACAGTGTAGGAGAGGGGGGAAGGCAGCAAAGAAAATTCTTAGGATTCGGGATGATTTGTGGGGAATGAGGAAGGTTGTGTATGATGCTCAGAAGGAAGAGGGTGGGAGCTGGATGATCTGGCGCTCAGGTTCTCCTACAATCTTTCACGCCAACCTGAGCCTATTCCAAGGTGACCGCAGTCGCATTGTTCCTTCCCTTGCCCCGTGGGTCCTGGCTGCCGTACGGAAGCTTTGGCCCTTTCGAGATATTCCCCTAAGACACACAAACTCTCACAGGGAAGCACAGATGAAACACCGGCTAGAATCATAACACGAGTGGAGAAAGAAACTGACCTGAAGGAATCTGGGTAGACTCTTAAAGGTCAACCCCGATGCTCTAGAAACCAGCCTCCCCGCCCCCGCACCGTCACTCATGTTAAAAAAAGACACACACTTACACACCTACACACACACACACACACACACACACAGACACGAGATTTTATCATCTTTATAAGGCAGCCAGTGCCCCAGATTAAGGTGGATTCTTTTTTAAAAGTCAACGCAGTGCTAATCAAGCCTGTGTGAGGCAGGAAGCGATGTGGCTGTGGCTGTGGCTGCCTAACGAAGACGCCCCCAGAGCTCACGAGGATGATTTCAGAGTGATGATGAGCTATGGGCAGCCTCGGGGCCACTCAGATCTAAATGGAAATGCCCACCGGCTCCTATCTGTCCTCCCTCCCTCCTCATTCTCCCCTGATCCCAGATACTCTGGAGATGAAGATGATTAGAAGTGAGGGGAGGACCCTGCTCTGAGGGCCACTGAAGATCATAGGTACCCATATGCTGGGGAAGGACGTGCCCTCATGTAGCTTTGTTGGCCGTGGGCAGCCACATCACCATCCTACCCAGTCCATGGTTTAAAAAGTTGAAGGAAACCCAAATTTGACAAGGAGAGTTTAGAACAGGTTTATAGGGTGGAAGACAAATCCAGCTGTGTTGTGGGTGGGGCACCACAACCACCACCGATAACCAGAAGCATGGCTCTAGGTACGGTTTCTTTTTCCCTCTCTTTTCAGGTCTGTTTTCCTAGCCAGTAACTTGGCCTTGCATATTGAGCTCCAGCTATACGTTACGTGCCAAATTGGAGAAGCAATTCATATCTTGATTCACAAAAGTTTCAAACGCAGAAATAAGAGAAAAATGCAAAAGTGCTCTGAAGAAGAATACCTGTAGCAGGGAGGGGCCGCTAGCATTAGGGTTCTGGGAGGGGGGCATACAAGTGGCTTTAGCCAGCAAAATATGCCTGCAGTGCACCAGGAAGGCAGCCAGAGCTACCAGGTCGGCCTTGTTCTTAGCGGCCGTTGCGTCGATTTTGGTGGCCAGTGTGTATATCTTAATTGATCAGCAGTTACGTCCTTATGGCCTCTTTGCTTCCCCCACCAATTCCACCCAACAGGTGTCTGCTAAGTAATAGAAGTGGAAGCAGTGGCTTGTCCTACTCCAAATCTGTGCCAGAGTTTCTGCTCTTCCTCATCAGGCACTTCGTCCCGACACAAGCTTGGCAGTACTGAGGAAATACAAAGAAAGAGGCCTAAATACATAAATACATAAATACATAAATAAAACAGAAGAAAGGGGAATACCAAGACTTCTAAAACCAGATCTTTCAGGGGATCTCATAGGAACAATGAGGGCAGGTGCTACGGAAGTACCACGTCCAGGGCAAATGGATTTCACAATAGATTGATCTTTAAATAATTCAATAGAAAAGGGTGAGAGGGGCCTGTTGAGTTGATTTTCAATGTCTTACTATGTGTGAAATTATGTGGTCACATAAAAAGGACGCTCTGGTTTTCCCGCTATTAACAGCACACCGCACACATTGAAAGCCACAGTAATTTGGTAAGAACTGTCACGTTTCATTTATTTATTTTTTTTTAATTTTTATTTATTTATGATAGTCAAAGAGAGAGAGAGAAGCAGAGACACAGGCAGAGGGAGAAGCAGGCTCCATGTACCGGGAGCCCGACGTGGGATTCGATCCCGGGTCTCCAGGATCGCGCCCTGGGCCAAAGGCAGGCACCAAACCGCTGCGCCACCCAGGGATCCCAGTCATGTTTCATTCTATGGTTGTTACTTCTTGCCACTGTTGCGGTGTGTGTGTGTGGGGGGGGGGTCTGTGTGTATCCTTCTTACCTTTGTTTTTTTTTAAGATTTCATTTATTTATTCATAGAGACACAGAAAGAGAGAGAGAGGCAGAGACACAGGCAGAGGGAGAAGCAGGCTCCACGCAGGGAGCCCGACGCGGGACTGGATCCCCGGTCTCCGCCTTCTTACCTTTGTTTTGCATGGTTAGTCTATGTTTTTTTGCTCTTCTTCTCTCTCTCTCTCTCTTTTTCCCATGATTTTTCTTTCCAGGAAGACATCGTCATCTTATTTGTCTGCTTCTCCGGGTTGCTCCCTTTCTCCTGAATTCTCAGCTCTTAATTTCTTTCTTCCATCTTCTACCCCCCCCCCCCCCATTGACTTGGCTGAGCTCTCACTGACTAAATCTTGTGTCTCAGTGTCACCCTCCCCTATAGAGATGAGATCAGGGGGGAGCAGAGACTCCCTCAAGTCTCTCTGGGAACCACATGGGTGGCTAGACTCAACCCGGAGACAGGATGGGCCGTGGAGGAGGAGCTGTGGCCAGACAGACAGCTGAAGGCGGCAGACAGCACCTGCAAGCCAGGGAGCCGCATGGCCCCCTGCCCATGAATTCCAAGCAGTTTTACTCCTGATGAGAGGAACCAAAAGCTAAATTTGGAGTGAGAGAAACATGGTCTTCAAAAATAGATACTTCTTCTTTTTACAAAGAGTTTAAACCTTACTCAAGCACCTCACATATGTTGTATCACATCTTATGAAAGGAGAATACTAGCCCTAGGTCCTATCATCGTGCTACCACTTATTGCTTCAGGAATCCCATATTCTTAGCATAAAACCAAGGAAATTGTCCACCAAGTGCTACAGAATTGCGATCCCCATTCCAAATATTGTACGTGTTATCCCATACGCAGTGAATTTGACTGTCTTTGCTTAACTCTTTGGTGTCCCGCTGGCACAGCCTCCGTGACTCGTTATTTTACCCTTAGCAACTCCATGTATGCGTGACAGGCTGTGCCCACGAGAGACTGGATCTCTGGGGTATGGCCTCTGCTCTGGGGTAGGGAGGAGACAGGAAACACGGAAAGGGATAGAGAAGGGAGAATAAAACAGGGGTAGGTGCGTGTGTGTGCAGATCTGGCTACCTGGGGAGCCTGGGCGGGCCTGGGTTTGCTGCCACGTGACAGAGCTGTGGCCTCACACGAAGCCTCCTGCTCCAAACTTTTTAAATTAGATCTCAAGGGAATGGCGGGGGGGGAGGGATGAAGTATCAGTATTTCAAATTTTTCTGTGCCAAACATATTGCTATTTATCTACGAAGTCAGAACATGGTAAATGAGAAGAGAGACTCATTCACACAAAGCAGGATGAGTGGTACGGTGGGAAGTGGGGATAGGCTCCTCACTAGTGGGCACGGTGGACTTGGAAGGAGAAATGGGAAATGGGGGAGGACAGGGGCCGATCTTCACAGATTCGTGCAAATGCCACAGACTTCAATGACACCGTGGGCTCCAGAGATGCAGGATCATTGAGACAGTGATTCACTTCGTGCCCAACAATTTCTGAACATCATCACCCAGGGCCGCGCATGCAGCACTCTCTCAATAGATATTTGTAGATTGACCAAATGACGTCATATACGTTTTCCCCCAGCACCTGCCCTATGAAAATAGTTGAGCATATTTTTGTGTAAAGATGCTTGAAAAATTCATATGTAATTCCATTGCCTTTGAGATAAGACTGATGTCACTGAGGCCCCAAAGCACACAAACCTGGAAGCGTCTGATGGGATGAGAAGAGTCTCCACCTGCGGCACAGCCTCCTCCTGCAGAAACCCTCCATCTGCTCACAGCACCGCCTGAAGCCTTGCGGGCGGGCTTCCTCACTCACTTGGCCACGTGTTTGTGGGGTAGAGCCCAAGATAGGGTCCGTGTACCTGTTGGAAGGAAGTCAGATGTTCAAGCAAGAATACCATACCCTTGGATAAACATGAATCCTGGTCTGCAGGAGAGATGTTGAGATGGTTCTACCATTAACTGAATGTGCAATGGTGAGCAAGCCGGTTAATTTCTCTGAAGTTCAGTTCCTGTGTCTCTACCTGGAGATAATAACACTATCCTTGCGGGGTTATTGTGAGGGTTCAGGAGTGGGGTGCTGCCTCAACGTCTGGAGCACATGCAGAGCTTCATCAGGTGGTGGTTCCTTCCTGTCACCAGATGTGGAAAACCTCATTATCAGCACAAGGAGATTTCACATGATGGCACAGCCTGTGATAATGAGGAGGAGGAGGAGGAGGATCTGAGAGGCTTAAGGGCTCCAAGAGGTTGAAATTCTCACAGTCGGTCACATGCCAGTTGATAGTGGAACTGGACATCAAAGACAGTCTTTCCCGGTTCCAAGGCCCGTGATATCATCTCTTGCCTCCAGGTGACGTGGCACTCTCAAGCAGCCGTCACCGTGTGTTCTAAGCAAAGATTTTCTCTTCAGGTGTGAAATGAGCTAATGGCCTCATCCTGCTCTAATATTTTAAGGCCTGGAAATAGTAGAGCAAGCCACTGTGGGATTACGCTCTAGCTGAGGAATCGTCTACGCCTTTACAGGACAGTCTGCCCTGGAGAGATGGTTTGTATGTTCAGTTTGGAAGAGAAGTCTCAGTCCTTGGGGTCAGAAGTAACCCTGGGTCCAGGTAAACTTAAACACACTACCCGGCCCGAGCTCTCCCTTCTCTGAATGTAGAGAATATTTAGTGTGGTTGGGGAGGGAGTTGGTTTGTCAAACTGGCAGTAAGGATTTGTCTGAAAGCCTGTAAGAACATTCATTCTAGAAAAGAGCTGAGTCATGTCTACCAGCAGGCTGGAAAGGAGTTATTGGGGGAAATTAAAATGTATAAACCACAGGGTAGAAAGGCCGTACGGAGAGAATAATATCTCCACCTTAAAAAGGCAAGACTTAACACATCTTACATCATTTCATCTTCAAGAACACTCTGCAGGCATCTGTGATTTTTATTACCACTTTATTGATGCCACAAAGAGGCACAGTGTGGTAAAGGGATTTGCCCCAAGTAAGAGTGATATTGCCTGGCCCCAGGTACCCTGCACAAAGGGATTCTGATAGGACCCCATACACGTTTCAAACACGTGCCCAGGCACACACAGACACATGCCAGCACCCACCACCGGGAGCTTTAGAAATACCCTATGAGGAGAGAAGGCGTGCTGTGCCGCAGAAGATAATGAAAAGGACTCAGGCCTCTCTCACATACAGGACACCCCGCGTACTCTCTTTGGGACTGAGGGGTGAGAGTCGGTTAGTCAGCAGAAAGAATGCACTTTATGGCTCAGCTACACTGGTTTATGATGCCCTTCAGCTTCTCCCTGCCCCACTGCTCCTGCCCATTTCTAGACCAGCTCTTCCTAACATCTCAACTCACTCAGCTACACACACACACACACACACACACACACCATTGCTATTGAGTGCTCAAGGAATGCAAACTTATTTTAATATTGATGTAGGCACAATTCCATTAGGAAGACGAATCTCATGATAAAAATAAATCTAGAATAAAGTCAAATCAGAGTGTCATCTGGATGATAAATTTGGGTGTTTCTCACAGCAGAACACACATCTTTCTAGCGGAATGTGTCATGCTGTCCAAGGCCCAACCTTACAGCTCTAGAAGGAATTAAGCCTAGTGATTAACAGTGTGAGGTTTGAAGTCAGATTTCAAGATGTATGACCTTGGACAAACCACTTTACCCCTCTGTGGCATTGACAAACGGGCATAAAAACCTCATCTATCTCACAGGGCAGTCCTGACAATTAAAGGGTGTAATCACATGAGGAATGTAGAAAAGTATCTGGCATGTAAAGTGTCACGTAAGCATTAACTCATTACAATTTACGCTCCTGCCCTGTTTAAAAGTCTGGTGGGTGAAACTCATTTCTTAGCATTTTCCCCCAAAGCACTAGCAGCTTGCAAAGTGTGCAGGAAAGCCACAACCGGCACAGCTCAGGGCTGAGGCACTGAGGCAGCACCAGTGCAAACCCCATAGACTGGACTGGGGACGGATCAGAGGCTGCATTTCTTCCTTTTGCTGACCTGACAAAGAGGAGCCCTCCCCGCCTCCCCAGCCCCAGACCTACTGAACCTGCTTCATCTCCAGGCTAACACGTGGCCGCCAAAGATACCCGGAAGTTCAGAACCTACTATCCCACATACTTGAATATTGACTTGTGCCTGAGATAAAAGCAGCTGACTGGGCGGGAGGATCGGCTCCAAGGGATGCCAGGCACTCTCCCTGGGGCCTGCGGAGCCAGCCCACAGATGCTCAAGGCACAGGAACCCAGACGCCAGGTCCTGAGTCCCAGGAGCCCTGGAAAGAGGCAATAGTTCTGCAAGTGAGGCCCAGGGCAGGGGGGGCTCACATGGCACTGTGGGGAGAGCCCTGGCCCCAGCCCACCTGGTGCGCACCTAGGCTCTACTCCTCCCTGGCCTGCACTGCCTGCGGGGAGCGGCTTCTGCACGTCTGCACCTGTTTCCTCCCAGAGAAAGCAAGGCTAGGGGGGTAGATAATGGAAGGTCGCATAGGCACGACGTGGAGAAGTGGATGGGACTCGCAGCAGGACCCACCCGAGCCGGGAGGGTGGGAAGCGGCGCTTGCTGGGATCCCAGCCTCTGGGGAGAAGTCACTGCGCTAGCAGGTTGCGGAGAAGTGGAGGGGGATGAGGGGACTCTGGAAGCAGCAGGATGTGTGGCCTCCAGTGGCGCCGGGTGACAAGGGGCCCGGATGGCCAGGCATCCTGCAGGGGGGGATGAGCCCCGGCCGGGAGGGGCAGACCCGGTGGCTCCTGCCGAGGTCGGGGCTGCAGAGAAGTGAAGTCAGGGCCCAGGGCAGCGACGGTGCCGCTTGGCGCCGGCCGACAGGGGAGCCGCGAGCTCGCCCTGAAGCACCTGCACAGGCCTCGGGGGCCCAGGTGGCCCGGCCCCGCTCTCCCCTGCGCCCCGAGTCCCTTGGCTTCTGCGGACTGGCACTCTGTCCAGAACCCCGCCCGCCACTCAAGGGGGTGGGTGTTTCCCGAGGTCGCAGCGCAAACACCTGAGCCAGGATCCAGGCCCCGGAGCCTCCCGGCTAGATCCTCCCCGGCTGGATCCTCCCCGCTGGATCCTCCCCGCTAGATACCCCCGGCTGGATCCCCCCGGCTGGATCCTCCCTGCTGGATCCTCCCCGCTGGATCCTCCCCGCTGGATCCTCCCCGCTAGATACCCCCGGCTGGATCTCCCCGGCTGGATCCTCCCCGCTGGATCCTCCCCGCTGGATCCTCCCCGCTAGATACCCCCGGCTGGATCCCCCCGGCTGGATCCTCCCTGCTGGATCCCCCCAGCTGGATCCTCCCGGCTGGATCCCCCGGCTGGATCCCCCCAGCGGCAGAGGCCCGGGGCAGCCGGCGCAGGCACCTCCACGCGGCGGCGCTGGCGGTTCACCTGCCGCAGGTGCCGCAGGGCTTCCGGGCCGGCCCGCACGAGAGCCGCGTGCACCCTCGGAGCCCAGCCCGGCAGCGGGCGGGCCTCCTGGCTCCCAGCGACCCCCGCCACCCCGGCGGCCCGCGGCCCACGGGCGGCCCCGCGAGCGGCAGCGCACAGCTGCACGGTGCGGCCCAGCGGCTCCGGCATTCCGGGGGCCGCGCCCTCCCCTGGGGACACCTCCGGGGCCCTGGGTCACCCCGGCTCCCGCAAAGCTCCGCGCTGCCGAGGTCCTTGGGGGTCTCTCGCGGGTCACCCTGCGGGGCGTCAGCCTGCGGGGACCCCACGCCCGGCGAGGGGCAGGCCCACCCGGGCAGGCTGCTGGTTCCCGGCGGGCGCGGGGTCTGCGGGGCCGGTCCGTGGCCCAGGTCAGCTGCACCCCCCCCCCCCCAGTGGCCGCAGGGGCGCGGCAGCCCGGGGTGACGGCTCGGCTCAGGCCCCGCGAGGCTGCAAGGACGCGGCCGACGGCCCGGGCGGCCCGAAGGGACCAGGAGGAGGGGGTCCAGGGTCGGGGGCGCCAGAGGGCACGGGGCGACACCCACACACCCAGCTGTCCTGCCAGATGAGCCCGCCTCCCCCGGGGTCAGCTCCGGCCTGGGGGTCTACGCGGGGTCTAGGGGTGTCTAGGCAGGGTCTGGGGGGGTCTAGGCGGGGTCTAGGCGGGATCTAGGAGGGTCTAGGGGGATCTAGGCGGGGTCCAGGGGGTCCAGGGGTCCGGGCGGGGCCGCGGAGGGGTGGGGGCTCGGGCGGGTGGGGCAGGTGGGGTAGTCGAGCCCGAGGCCCGCAGCCGCGCGCCCCCAAGACCCGGCTGCTGGGCTCCTCGGCGTCTGGACGGACGGACTCTGAGCCCGAGGTCCCGCCGCTCCGGAGCAGTTGAAAACCCTTTAACCCTGAAGGGAACGGGCCTTGACACCCCCGACCGGGCCGTGCTGCGAGCAGGGGCCACCTGCCTGCTCCCCAGGCCTGAGGAGCCCGCACCAGGGCCCGGGGCAGGGAGATGCTCCAGCCACGTTCCGGGGGGCGGGGGGCTGAGACGACGGTGGCGGTGCTCCCCGGAGGGGAGACGGTGTCCCTGAAAGTCGCTTACATTCTGCAGAGCCTGTGACTCTTAGGCCTCGTAGTCCGTGACCCTGTTTCCAGGGATCCGCAAGAGGAGTGGGGGGTGCTCCCAGTCAAGGTGAGGCCTCCCGCTGGTCCTGCAGGAGGAGGAGGGGGTGCTCCCAGTCAAGGTGAGGCCTCCCGCTGGTCCTGCAGGAGGAGGAGGGGGTGCTCCCAGTCTCGGTGAGGCCTCCCGCTGGTCCTGCAGGAGGGGGGTGCTCTCATCGAGTCCACACGAGGAAACGAAGCCCGTTCCTGGAGCCGAGGTACTGACTTGTGAGGACGCGCCCGGAGCAGTGTGGGGAGCAGGGCTGCTCTCCTGGGTCTGCCCCATCCCGGGGGGCCACCCGCTTTCGGGCTCTGCTCCCAGGAGCCACACAACCAAGGGTTAGTAAATAAGTGAATAAGTCAGTTTTATTTCTGACAGAGGAGTCTCCTCTTGCCTTGTCCTGGAGCCCTGCCCCGCTCTCCGGCTCCCCGAGCTGACCTGTGGGCTGGAGAGGACAGGACACAGGGTTGGCCCCTTGCCTGAGGGTTTGGGGTCCCGGAGAAGGGCCGGTGGGGTCTGGTCTTTCTAAGGCACATAGGTCCGGGCTCCCCTGAAGCCTCCCGGGAACAGGATGAAGCAGGGGGGGGAGCTGGGCCTGGCAGCACAGCCCAAGAGCACGGGAGGGCCTGCGAGCAAGTGTAAGGGGTCGGAGAGGAGCAGACCCCACAGGGAGCTCAGCCGGAAGCTGGGAAGCCACGGTCTCTCTTAATGATGAGAGACGCAATGTTCTTTAATTTCTAAAACCTTTTGTTAAACATTCTAAGAACATCATTAGCCTTAAGTATCAGGAGCCTTTAGCTATGGTGATGTAAGAACCTTCTAGATACACATGTATGTGGCTGACGCACAAACCCTAAATACGAATGATTAACAAAGCTGCTATAGATCCTTTCCCCAGACCCAGGAGGGCGCAGGTTCCTGAGGCCCTCGAGCGTCTGGAGACGAGTAGGCCCTGCCTCCAGGTTAGCTGAGTGGGCGAGACTCTGCGCTGGGTGCACAGGTGCCGGGAAAGTCTCCCTCCTTCCAAATACGCCTTTATTTCATTTTATTTACATTCAATCCATTAGCAGATCGTGTACTATTAGTTCCAGAGGTGGGGTTCGCTGATTCCCCAGTTGTAGAGACCACCTAGCACTCACCACATTCCACATACTTCTTTTCCATCCTGCCACAGCGCCTGCAATTCCTCGCCAGACTTCAAAGTTCGATTTCGTATTTTCCTTCTCCAGGTGTCTGCTACTCTCGGGGCCCGGTGATCCCGAAGCCGCTTTCCCCTTGCGCTTGCCTTATGACTTAATGAATTCTTGGTTCCCACTGAGGGTCAGCAAGCTGAGAGCAGCCTCCGGCCGGGATGGAACATAGAAGAAATGTCCTCTGGGGGTGGGGGGGAGAGCAGGTAGGGAAAAAACCATAAAGCATGTGACTCGAATCCAGGCCCTAGAAAAGCAAAAGGCCCCGAGCACCTGCCACCATGAAAGTAAGTGGCTACGGAAATGCCAAGGGGAGAGGAGAGAGGACGGAAGGTCCCAAAGATCCGCCACGTTGATGTGGCTGCAGTCCTCCAAGTCCCTCACCTCCTGCCCTTCCTCCCTGTCTGCGCCTTTGCCTCTGCTGAGGAAGCCTGACCTGCCCGCATCGGCTTACGTGCTGCTGAGAGCAGGAGAGGCCGTTTATCACCCCGACAGGGGCCTCGCAGTTGGGCAGTCCAGGCCTCTAACGTGCTGGTGCCTAGGAGGAGACGAGGGAGTCAGACGGACTCATTCCGTGAGGCCCTTGAGCGGGACCCCTGCTGTACCAGGCGCCCCGACCCCCTGCCCACTAGTTGCTGACCTGCTCCCAGACGGTCCCTAGAGAGTCCAAAGGACTTGGGACTGGGCTCAGAGGCAGTGGGGCTCCCACGGCAGTGCCACTGCTTCCCCCGGACTGGGGCAGGGTTAGAACAGGGTAAGACCCCAGGCTGGCTGCTGGCCCATCGTCACCTGGCCAGGCTGGGGGCAAGAGAGATGTCTGGCTAGGAAAGGCACGGCCATAGGAGGGAAGCTGCCTGAGAAGACAGAAGTCCCTGCCACATTCTGTTGTTACAAACCAGCCACATCTCTCCCAGTCCCTCCAACCTCTGTGAAACACGTTGTCTCTCTGAACCTCCGTTTCCTCTGACGGGGTGGCCCATCAGAAAGAGATGGAGAGAGAAGTCGAATGTTATCCCTTCTACGGCTCCTTAGCCGTGCTCACAGCCTTACATGGTGTCGCTCAGGTTCACCCACTTACAAGCACCAAGGAGGCTGCATCCCATTATCCGGACGGTTCCCACCTCAGTAGTCCCACGCTCTTGAGGACAATCTGCATGACCCTGGGATCTGCCAGCTGTGCCACGCGGTCCTGGGGGCCTCATCCCCGGCATCAGCTCAGCTGAGGGAACAAACACACTGAGGTCTCCTCCTGCTGCTGGCCCGCTGCACAAAGGCTCTTGGGAGGCTCATTTTATTTAATCCCCACCGTGCTTCTACCTGATATTCTGACCCCCCATTTTTAGAAATGAGGAAAATGAGCGTTTTAGAGGTGAAGTAAATTCCTCAAGGTCTCATGGGCAGCAGGTGATAGAGGCAGATTTGAACCTGTGGCTCCCAGGCCTGACACCTATACTGCTCTGCTATATATAACCTGCCTTTCAGGTTTGGCTGTTCTTAGAGCCCACAGGGCCTGGTCTGCTTCCCCGGAATCTCTCCTCATAGAGACCTCCATGCTGGGCAGCCCCGGTGGCGCAGTGGTTTAGCACCGCCTGTAGCCCAGGGCGTGATCCTGGAGACCCTGGATGGAGTCCCACGTCAGGCTCTCTGTATGGTGCCTGCTTCTGTCTCTGCCTCTCTCTCTCTCTCTCTGCGTCTCTATGAATAAATAAATAAAATCTTAAAAAAAAATTAAAAAAAAAAAGAGACCTCCATGCTAGTCAACACCCACTGCCTCTGGAAGAACTCGGTCTCCTTTTGACCCCAGAAGGCCCAGTGTGCACAGAGTACCATGAGTATCCAGAACCAAAACTACAAGTCCCGCAGAGACATACTTCTTTGTTCACACCGGAACTACAGCCCACACTCCAGGTTGGTTTCCTGTCTCATAATCAGCCTCTTCCAGGGGAAGGGTAGCTTGGGCTCCTTCAGGGGCCGCCTCACCACCTGTCCCCAGGGGCTGACCTCTCCCTTCATCAACACCACAATCATGAGAGAAGTCAGTACGAAGATCAACACAACAGTGGTGGGTGGGGGGGTCATTTCTCATAACCATTTCTTCTAAATTTAAAAACAAAGGTCTTTTCATTTTAATTTTTCTCTTACCCCATATTATTCAATCTCTAAGTACCTAAATTGAACTGGGATTAGGAGCCCCAGCTGTAAACTTTCTGCATACCGTGCTCTGCCATAGTTTAAGCAAAGACAATGACCCTGCATCATGCATGTAGTGTGCTATAAAATCATCTAATATGAGAATCACAGGGAGTGTAGTAAATGCCCAGAAACAAGAAAGCAATTGTCTTTTAAACTTGCTTGACCACTGCGTGCAGCCTTTAGCATCAAATGTACTTTTTTGAACTTTAAAAATTTCTTTCGTTAACTTGCTTATGTGTATGCCATATCTTCTCAATTTCTAAGTTCTCTGAGCTAATTTTCTTTAAAGATTCTTTTATTTATTTATTCATGAGAGACACAGAAAGAGAGGCAGAGACACAGGCAGAGGGAGAAGCAGGCTCCACGCAGGGAGCCTGACGCGGGACTTGATCCCGGCAATCTGGGATCACACCCTGAGCCAAAGGCAGATACTCAACAGCTGAGCCACCAGGTGTCCCACTCTGAGCTAATTTTTGAGAGCTGTCACTTATCAGGCTACTTCCGCATGCTAGACAATGTCACAGGTGATATACCCGTTCTATTCACTTGGTCCTGATGGCTGCTCTGTGAGTTCATCTTAGGTGCTATGTAACTTGTCTAGAGTCACAGGTTGTGTGAGAGACTCTGAGGCCTGTCTGACTGTCAGGACTTGTTGAAACATGGCCAAGCCCAGTCCTCCATTAGCCAAGTGCCTTGAGCAGCTGAGCCTTTTCTGAAGAATTTCATATTCCTGTTATTAGAAACAGAGAATAAGCTGGAGGTGACCAATGTTTCGAGGTTCAATCATCCTGAGATTTACTCCATGACAAGAGGGCCTCCAATTTTTTAAAGCAACAAAACCTTTTTTTGTACTTACTGCTTATTTTTTTTCTTTTTTCCCATTTGAAAAACTAGACATTTAAGAATTAAGACACCCAAAAGTAACCACATCAAAGAGGAAATTTAGAAAACCATCACAGGGAAAAGAACATACTTAGATAGGACCTGAGAAGACTTTACACTTTCACCTCAGGCTAATCCCTGGCAAAGAGATACTCTTCGACATTTAAAAAAAAAATCAAACCTAGGGTAAGGGGAATAATCTGATTTCCAGAGTTACCATAAGTTTACACTGTCCAGTTTTCAACAACAACAACAACAACAACAACAACACAAAGCATATGAAGAAATAGGAAAGTATGTCCCACTTAAAGGAACAAAATGAATTGACAGAAACCATCCCAAAGAAAACTTAACACTGAAGCAGCTAGATAAAGACTGGAAAGCATCTGTTTTAAAGATGCTCAAAGAGAAAAAGGAAGACATAGTCAAAGACAAGAAAAAGACAAGAAAAAGAACAAAATAAGGCTATCAATAAAGACATAGAAGTCATTAAAAAATTCTGGAGCTGAAAACTATAATAATGGAAATTATAAATTATTGGAGGGATTCCAAAGAAAATGTAAGCTTTAAGGAGTGCCTGAGTAGCTCAGTCAGTTAAGCATCTGCCTTCTGCTTAGGTTGTGATCTCAGGGTTCCGGGATCCAGCCCAGAGTCAGGCTCCCTTCTCAGCAGGGAGTCAGCTTCTTCCTCTGCCCTCCCCACTGCTTGTGCTCTCTTGCTCTCCCTCTTAAATAAATAAAATCTTTAACAAAAGGGGAAGAATCAGTAAACTTTAAGATAGAGCAATTAAAATCACTGAGTATGAGGAACATTAAGAAAAAATAATGAGGAGATCCCTGGGTGGCTCAATGGTTTAGAGCCTGCCTTTGGCCCAGGGTGTGACCCCGGGGTCCCAGGATCAAGTCCCACATCAGGCTCCCTGCATGGAGTCTACTTCTCCCTCTGACTGTGTCTTTGCCTCTCTTTCTGTGTCTCTCATGAATAAATAAATAAAATCTTTAAAAAAAGAAAAAGAAAAAATAATGAAGAGAAATAAGCAGAACTTAGGGGGCCTGTGAAACATCATTAAGTATATGAACATAAGCATTCTGGAAGTCCCTGAAGGAGAAGGGAGAGATAAAAGAGCAGAAAAACTATGTGAAGAAATAATAGAAACATGTTCTAAGTTTGATATAATACATGAGTGTGTAAATCCAATAAACTCAACAAACTTCAATTAGGATGGATTTAAACAGAGCCACACTGAGATACATTACAATCAAGCTGTCAGAAGAAAAGGCAATCTTGAAATCAGTAAGAGAAGTGACTTGTCAAATACAAAGAATTCTCAATAAAATAATCAGCTGATTTCTCAACAGAAATCTTGGAACCCAGAAGGTGGTGGGTTGATATATTCACAGTGCTGAAGAAAAACAAAACAAACAAACAAATAAAAACACTGTCAACTGAGTTTTATATTCAATAAAACTATTGTTCAAAAATGAGGGTGAAATTAAGACATTATCAGATAAATAAAAGCTGAGAGTATTTTACCACTAGATCTGCTGTACAAGAAATGTTAAAGGGATTTCTTTAGGTGGAAATGAAAGGACTTGAGACAGCAACATGAAACCATATAAAGAAATAAAGATCTCTGGTAAAGGCAAATATAGATGGGCAATTAAAAGCTAGCATTATTGTAATTTTGGCTTATAATTCTACTTTTTCTCTTCTACATGATTTTAAAGACAAATGTATAGATATAATCATTAACTCATTTTACTGGGCATAGAAATTATAAAGATGTAATTTTTGACATCAGTGAAAGAAAAAAAGGAAATGGACCAGTAAGTATAGGAGTATTTTGTATGATAATGAAGTTAAGTTGGTATAAATTCAAGTTAGTAGTTGGTATAAATTCAAGTTAAGTTGGTATAAATTCAATTGTAGCTTTAGACTATTAAATATAATATCCATGATTGACTTATTCCACTTAGCATAATGCCCTCTAGTTCCCTCCATACCTTTACAAATGGCAAGATTTCATTTTTTTTTTATAATAGAGTAGAATTCCATTGTATATATACCACATCTTCTTTATTCATTCATCTGCTGATGGACATCTGGGCTCTTTCCATAGTTTGGCTATTGACAATTATTGTATGGTCTTAATCATATGTGGAATTTAAGAAGCAAAACAAAGGATCATAGGGGAAAATAGGAAAAAATAAACAAGATGAAATCAGAGAGGGAAACAAACTGTAAGAGACTCTTAATTATGGGAAACAGACTGAAAGTTGCTGGAGGGGAGGAAGATGGGGGAATGGGGTAACCGGGTGATAGGCATTAAGGAGGGCACGTGATGTAATGAGCACTGGGCATTATAGAAGACTGATGAATCACTGACCTCTACCTCTGAAACTAATAATATGTTATATGTTAATTAACTGAATTTAAATAAAAATATGCAAAAAATTCATGGTAATCTCAAAAAATTACACATGGAATATATAAAAAAGAAAATAAGGGAAAAAAAATGCCAAAACGTTTTATTACCAAAAAAGCAACTAGGGGGATGCCTGGATAGCTCAGTGGTTAAGTGTCTGCCTTCAGCCCAGGGCGTGATCCTGGAGTCATGGGATTGAGTCCCACGTTGGGCTCCCTGCATGGAACCTGCTTCTCTCTCTGCCTCTCTCTCTCTCTCTCTCTTTCTCTCTCTCTCTCTCTGTCTCTCACGAATAAATAAATAAAATCTTAAAAAAAAATTTTAAAAAGCAACTAAATACAAATAAAGATGGTAATGGAAGAAATGAGAGACCAAAACCTATGAAGCTTATAAAAAACAAACAACAAAAGGGCTATTCTCTTCCTTATTAGTAGTTATTTTAGATGTAAATTTGTTAAATCCCTAATCAAAAGACAAAAATTAGAAGAATTTTTTTTAAACAATACAATACATTCTTCAAAAAGAGACTCAAGTTATATCCACAAACCCTTTGGAATAAAAGGGTGGGAAAGATATTTTGTGCCAAAACTAAATAAAAGGGCTGGGTGGCTACTCTAGTATCAGACAAAATAGGCTTTAAATCAACAAAGGTTACAACACTAAATGATCTTATATATTAATAAAAGGTTTCCTACAGCAAGAAGATATAAAAATTTAAATAACCATACACCTAATAGCACTCTCAAAATATATGAAACAAACATTGACAAAATTAAAGAGAATAATAGACAATTCATAGACAATTCTATGACAATGGTTGGATATTTCAGTACCTCACTTTCAATGAAGGATAGAACAGATAGAAAAATAAGTGAGGAAATAGAGAACTTGGTAACACAATACATAAACAAGACCAAACAGACATATTTGAAACATCCTATTCACAAACATCAGACTGTGCATCCTCTCAAGTGCATTGTGGGAAATTTTTCAAATTAGATCACATTATAAGGCAACAGAACTAAGTCTTAATACATTTAAAAACACAGATATCATACAAAGTATCTTCTCTGACCGTAATGAGATCAAATTACAAATTAACAGAAAGAAAACGAAGATTTACATATATGTGAAAATTAAATAACACACACTCAAACATTAAGTTAAAGAAGAAACTACCAAAAAATTTAGATAATTTATTGAGACCTTTGAAAATGAAAATACATCACACCAAAAGTTACAGGGTGCAGCAAAAAAACAATTTAAGAAGAAAACCTAGCTATAAATGCTCACATTAAAAAAGAAGAGAGGTCACAAATCGAAACCCAACTCTCTATCCATGGAACTAGAAAAAGAAGAAAAATTTAAATTCAAAGCTTAAAGAAGGAAAATAAAGATTAGAGCAGTGACAAATAAAATAGAGAATGCAGAAAAATTAGAGAAAATCAACAAAGAGTTGGTTCTTTGAAAAAATTGACAAATCTTTTGCTTGCTTGCTTAAGAAAATAGAAAACTCAAGTAACTAAAGTAAACAAGAAGAAACATTTACAATTTTACAGTACAAAGATTATAAAAGAGTACTATGAACAATTATACAGCAACAAATGGAGAATCTATATAAAATCATCAGAGTCTTAAAAAAGCACAAGGCACCAAGACTGAATCATACAAAATATACAAAATCCGAACAAAGGTATAACTAGTAAGGAGACTGAATAATCAAAAACCTTCCAACAGTGAAAATTTCTGTACCAGAAGAATTCTACCAAATATTTAAAGAATTAAGAATTCTTCTGAAACTCTTCTAAAAAGTTAAATAGAAAGAAATACTTCCTAACTCATTCTATGAGACTAGCATTATTCTTACACCAAAACCAGATAAAAGGAAAATAGTAGACCAATAGCCCTTATGAATATAAATGCAATAGTCCCCCCAAAAAATATTTGCAGATTGAATTCAGCAGCATATTATTTTTTTTTTTTTTACTTTCACAAAGTGGACTTTCCTCTAGAATGCAAGGGTGGTTCAAGATGAGAAAATCAACCCAGATAATGCAGCTCATTAATAGAACAGAGGAGAAAAGACACATTTTTGCCTCAACTAATTGCAGAAAAGGCATTTGACAGAATTCTATATACAGTAAAAATAAAAACTCTTAGAGAATTATGAACAGAGCTAAATTCTTCAACATGGTAAATAGTATTTAAAACACACACACACACACAACTAACATCATACCCAATGGTGGAAGACTTATCCTTTCTCTCTAAGATCAAGAACAAGACAAGAATGCTCATTTTGCTGCATTTTAACATTGTACCCAGAGTTCTAGCTAGAGCTATTATGCAATAAAAGAAATAAAAGGAAACCAAATTGCAAAGGAATATGAAAAACAATCTCTATTCACAGATAACATTTTCCCATAAAATAGAACATTCAGGGAATCCATAGAAAAGCTACTAGGGCTAATAAACAAATTCAGCAAAATTGCAGAGTACAAGATCAACACATAAAAATAAGTTATGTTTATCTACATCAGCACCAAACAGTCCAAAAAGGGAAAAAAAGCAATTTCATTTATAATAGCATCTAAAAGAACTGAGTACTTAGAAATAAATCTAACCAAGAAGGTAAAAGACTTGTATGCTGTAAAGTACAAAACATTGTTAAAAAGAAATTCAAGAAGGCACAAGTAAGCAGGAAGGCATCTAGTGTTCATGGATAGGAAGACTTAACATTACTAACACGACACTATTACCCAAAGTGATCTACACATTTTCATAACCCTTATCAAAAATCCAATAGCCTTTTCCAGAGAAATGAAAAAGTCAATCCTCAAGTTTATACGAACTATAAGGGAATCTGACAGCTAAAATAATCTTTCAATACAAGAATAAAGTTGAATTCGCACATCCCAACTTCAAAACTTTTAATAATTTCTTTTCAATATGAAGTGCTGGGAAAACTGTACAAATGCATGTGGAAGAATAAGTCATCCCTTTTCCTCATGCCATATACAGAAATTAACTCAAAGTATGCAAAATGCCCAAACTTAAGGGCTAATACTATAATAAAACTCTTAGAAGAAAACTTTGGGGATAATTTTTATAACTTTGTGGATCTGACACCTAAAGCTCAGGAAACAAAATGAAATGTAGATAAATTGGACTTGATCAAAATTACGAACTTTTATGTATCAAATGACACTATCCTGAAAGGAAATAGACAACCCTCAAAATGGAGATAATTTGCTAATCATATATATGATAGTGGATTAATATCCAGATTATATAAGGAACTCCTACAACATAAAAACAAAACAATGATGAAAAAATCAACCCAATTTTTAAGAATATTCAAAGGATTTCAACACATATTTCTTCAAAGAGATATACAAATTAACAATAAGCACATGAAAAGATATTCAACATGATTAGTCATTAGGGAAACGCAAATCAAACTACAATGAGATACTACTCCATTTGTTCTAGATTGGCTATTATAATTAAAAACAAACTAGTGTTGGAGAATAATCTGAAAAAATAAAGTAGTCATTTATTGCTAATGGACATGTATAATGGCATGCTATTGTGGAAAAGACTGTTCCTCAAAAAGTTAAGCATAAAACTACTATTTAGCAGCAATTTCACTGCTAAGTATATATGCAAAATAATTAAAAGCATAGACTCAAGCAGATATTTGTACAACAATGTTAATTGCAGCATTGTTCACTATAGCAAAAAGGTGCAAACAACAGAAGTGTCTGTCAACAGATTAATGAGTAAACAAAATGTGGTATATGCATACACTGGAATTATCGCTCAGTCCTAAAACAGGAATGAAATTTTGACAAATGCTACAACATGAGTGAACCTTGAAAAACTTGGGTCAAGTGAAATAGGCCAGACACAGGAGGAAAAGTACTATGATTCCACTGATATAACAGTTACAGAGAACAATCAAATTCACAGAGACAGAAGGTAGTAATACAAATTAACAAGGTCTGTGGGGAAGGCGGGAAGAGGAATTATCATTTCATGAGTATAGTTGAGGTTGGAGATGATGAAAAAAAATTTTTTTTAATTTTGAGTCTGGTTAGTGGTGATGATTATATAACATTGTGAATGCATTTAGGGCCACTGAATTATCTACCAACAAAGGGCTAAAATGGTAAATACCTTATTATTTACATTTTACTATAATAAAATGATTAAATAAAAAATTAAATACATATCTTCTACTTGCAGATTAATAAATGTTTAATCTACCTCTATAAAACAATAAGAATATTGACTAGAAATTGCCAAAGTCCACTTTATTATTCAGTTATTTCAATAACCAAAAGTTTGAAATCATCTGGGGAATGGTTATTCAAGAGAAATATCTGAATATTTGTTAAGAACAGCCAGCTTTGTGAGATTTTAAGTACCTTATTTCCATCCTCCTCTACCCAGCTCTGTGGTAGAGGTAGAATATCCTTCTCTTTTTATCCATAGTGGTTGTGAAATACGGAAGTCTAATTGTCTTTGGTTTTGGAGCTCCTGGAAAATCTGCATTTCAGAATTGTAAATATTAGGCCTAACTAGCTGTGCCTTAGAAGAGTCCCTTCACAATCTTTATCAATATTTGACCTGAAACCTTTCTCAGTGGGAAAATTCCTATCTTCAGGGTATTTGTTAAAAACAATTAGTAGCAGTTTTTTGTTATCATATCTTCCTGAGGCAATAATACAAATCGAGGCATACAAAAATTGCCCTTTACAAAAATATAATATATATATATATATATATTATAAAGAAGACATGGGGAGGAAGATGTCCATGGGAGGCTGTCAAATGTTCCTGGGGTTCTAGAAGCCGTGTATGTGTGCCCATGAACCAGAAAACTAGAGAGAGCCCTGCTATTTTACCTCTTTCTTACTTTGAGCCCCTGTGCAAGTGGACTGAGTTAGAGCTTTGGATTTCCAGAGCAATGAAGGCTTGCCCAAGCTCACATACAGTGTCTAAGCAAAGAATGGAAAGTTGATCCAAGCATTAAGGAAATCTATGTTTGATAATTAGTGGGCCACTAAGCTAACCACACATACTTAGTGGTCACACAAAATAATAAATGTAGAGTTTACAGAATTAACTCAGGAAAGTCACTAAACAAATGAAAAACAACAACAGCAAAGAGCAACAAGAAATCCTGGGGAGCAAAGGTATGGTTCTCAGAGATGCCATATTGTATGATTTAAAATGTAGAGTTTTCAGAGCACCTGGGTGGTTCCGTTTGTTAAGTGTCTGACTCTTGATTTCAGCTCAGGTCATAATCTCAGGGTTGTGAGATTGAGCTCCACATTGGGCTCTTCTCCCTCTCTCTCCTGACCTTCCCTGCACTCTCTCTGTCTCTCAAATAAATAATCTTAAAAAAATAAAATGTAGGGTTTTTCAATGAAAAATTTACAAGATACACAAAGAAGAAACAGGAAAATATGGCCTGTACACAAAAGAAATAGCAATTAGTAGACTCTTCCTGAGGAAGCCCAGATGTTGGATTTACTCCAAAAAGTCTTTAAATATATAATGATAAATATGTTTAGAAACTTGGGACCCCTGGGGAGTTCAGTCCATTAAGCCTCTGCCTTCAGCTCGGGTAATGATCTCAGGGTCCTGGGATGGAGCCCCTCATGAGGATTCCTGCTCAGCGGGGAATCTGCTCCTCCTTCTCCCTCTGCCCGTCCTCCCTCATGTTCTCTCTCTCTCTCTCTCTTTTTCTGTCTTTCCCTCTCTCAAATAAATAAATAAATAAAATCTTTAAAAATGCATTTTAAAACTATAGAACTCCATTTCTAAAGAATTAGAGGAGTTTATTAAAGCAAAGTTACCAAATAGAGAATACCAGTTAAGATGTAGAGATTATTACAATAAAAAACAACTAAATAGTATTTCTAGAATTGAAAAGTATAATAACTGAAATGTAAAATTCACTAGAGGGACTCAAAAGCAGATTTTAGCTGATAGAAGAAAGAATTTGAAAATAGGTCAATTGAGATGATTTGGTCTGAGGAACAAAAAGAGAAAAAGAATGAAGAAAAATGAAGAGAACCTGAGAGATCTACAATAACAAGCACATCAATATAGGCATAATGTGAATCCCAGAAGGAGAGAATAGAGGTAAAGCAAAAATGGTCAAACTTCTCCAGATTTATGAAAAAACATTAATCTACACACCCTAGCAGTTTAGTAAACTACAAGGGATGAACTCAAATATAGTTGTACTTAGGAGCCTCATAGTCAAACTCCTGAAATACAAACAAAAGGAAAATCTTGAAAGCTACAAGGGAGAAGTGATTCATTATATATGAGTAATCCTAAATAAGACTGATGCTTGACTTATCAAATATTAAGGAGGCCAGAGGCAGTGGGAGAACAAATTCAAATATCTGAAAGAAAAAGATTTTTAATCAAGAATTCTATATCCAGAAAAATTGTCCATCAAAAAATTAAAGAGAGATCATGAATTCAACAAAAATGAGAGTTAAGAATTCTGAAAGGAGTCTCTTCCATAAAAGCAATGAAAACTTGGTGTAAATGTCAGAATCTTTTTTTTTTTTTCAGAACTCTGGAACTTAAACAAAGGCTTAAAGAAATACAGGGAGTTTTTTTGTTTGTTTGTTTGTTTGTTTGTTTGTTTCCTAGGAAGATAGCCGAATCTTGAAAAGAACAGCAAGCTTTGCTATATTTCATCTATCTCTATTTCCATTCTCCTCTTTCTAGCTCTGTCATTGCCTAAAACCCAACAGTCTATAGAAACTAATGAAAACTAGCAGCCAGTAGCCAAGTGGTAGAAGAACGAGGTTAGAGCTTCTTCTAAGCCTCATTTCCAGAAAATTTGCAATATTTGACTTGTCTGCTAATTCCCTAGAGATCCTATTTTTAGAGCTGCCATTATTTGACCTGACTCATACCTAGTATGAAAACCCTTGCCCCACGGGCATTTGTTGAAAACCTCTGGAGGTAATTGTTTAATATAAAGGCTGCCTCAGGTGGTAAATAACAAGTTGGAACAAATCATAAGCTAACCAAAAAGCTTAAAAGAAAGCTGGGGATTTAGATGTTGACAGTACCACTGAAAACCTATAGCATATAGGTTTTCCTATATGAAAACCATGAGAAAGTGGAAGGTTACAGGCATATGGAGGACAATATTCTTGGCAGGGTGTGTGCATGTTCAGGAAAGATAGGAAAAGACCCCAAGTGCTCGTGTCTACCTGATATTAAGGCTCTGAACCAGCAAGGAGTGAAGGCCAATGCAGTCATCAGCTGCCTGTCTAAAGCTAAACATTGGCAAGCACACAGAGTATCTTAGCAAAGACTAAAAGATTTCCATTTCATGTATTTGAGGAAATTTCTGTCCAAATTATAAGCTGAGCACTAAACTAAATGAGAAAAAACTTCAGTGTCCAGACACTACAAGAAATACATATTTTAAAGAATTAGATTGAAAAAGTCCCCAAACAAATAAATGGCCACAATAACAACAGCCCACATCCGGCTCCCTGTTCAGCTGCCTGCTGCTCCCTCTCCCTCTGCTGTGCCCCCTGCTTGTGCTCTCTTGCTCTCTCTCTCTCTCTCTCAAATAAATAAATAAATAAGATCTTTAAAGACAAACTCTTTAAACAGAGAACAAACTGGTGATTGCCGGAAGGTAGATGTGTGTGTGGGGAATGGGTGAAATAAATAAAGAATATTAAGAGGAAGAAACGCTCTGTTATAAGTCATAGAGATGAACAGCACAGCACAGGGATTATAGTCAGTAATATTGTAATAATGTTGTAGGGTGACAGACGGCGACTACACACATCAGGGTGAGTATTGAGTAATGTATAGAATTGTCAAATCAATATATTGTACACTTCAAACTGAGGCAGTATTGTGTGTTATTTATATTTCAATTTAAAAATGATTATCTTATATATGGTCTACAAGAAAACTCTTTTAGATTAAAACCACTGATAGCTAAAAGGTACAAAAATGGAAAAAGATATACAATGCAGACAGCAACCAAAAGAGAGCTGGAGTGGCTATCCTAATATCATGCAAAACAGACTTTAAGACAAAAATGTTACAAGAGACAAAGAATATTTATGATGATTCAAAGGTCAATCTATCAATAAAATATAACAATTACAAACATATGTGTACTCAACAAGAGGTTAATGAAGAAAATAAGAAATCTTTTAGAATTTGAGGGGAAAAAAAAGTAATTCAGCAAAATGAACAGATACTTCAATAGCCCAATATCAAAAATAAATAGAAAAAAAAGCTAGACTGCATATTATAAAGGAAATAGTAGCTTTTAACAACATCATGTACCAGATATACTTGACAGACATCTAGAAATAGAACACTTCACTCAACAACAGAATATATGTTCCTATATGGATATGGAACCTTGTTTAGGGTACACAATATGTTAGGCCATAAAACAAGCTTTAATAAAGTTAAAAGTCTTGAAATAATGCAAGGTATGTATTTTTTAAAGTAATAAAATTACTAATCAGTAACAGAAGAATATCTAGAAAATTCACATACATAAAAATTAAACAACATACTCTTAAATAACTAATGGCTCAAATAATAAATCACAAAGGATATCATAAAATAGTTTGAAATGACTGAAAACAAAGGCACAACATGCTAAAATTTCTGGGCACAGAAAAAGTGATTGGAGGGATGGTTATATATACTCAGATCAATAACCTAACCTTTTATAAACTATAAATTAGGGGCATCTGGGTGGCTCAATGGTTGAGAGTCTTCCTTCGGCTCAAGGCATGACCCTGGGCTCCGGATCGAGTCCCACATCGGGCTCCCTGCGTAGAGCCTGCTTCTCCCTCTGCTTGTGTTTCTGCCTCTCTCTGTGCATCTCTCATGGATGAATAAATAAAATCTTTTTAAAAAGAAACTGTAAATTAAATGCTATAGTAAGCCAAATGCACAGTAAGCAGAAAGAAGGAAATAATAAAGATGAGAACAGAAATAAATAAAATAGTAAATAGAGAAAAAGTTAAATTCAAACTAAAGTTTATTTCTTTGAAAATATTCACAAAATTGGCAAAAATTTAACTAGCCTCAACAAGGAATAAAGAGAGGGTTCAAATTACTAAAATCAAGAATGAAAGAAGAGTAATATAAAAAATGGCAGAGTAGGAAACAAAAATTTTCTATATAATTTTTGGAAGCCAAATCAACTAATATATATAAAAAAGAACTGCAGACCATGACCAAGTCAAATTTATCCCAAGAATGCAGTTTTAGTTCCAACAGACAAAAATCAATTAATCTAAAACACTACATTTATATAATAAAAGACAAAAACTGCAGCAGCATCTTAATAGATGCAGGGGGAAAATACTTGGCAAAATGCAAAATTCTACAGTCTTTCATGATGAAAACACTGGGAAAATATTAATAATGTTAATAAAATCAAGCATAGAAGAAACTATCATGAGATGATAATATCCCATTAACAGTGAAAGAAGGAAAACTTTCTTCCTAAGATCAGGAACAAGACAAGAATGTGCGCTCTCATGACCCTTATTGGTCATTGTACTGGAGTTTCTAGTTTTGACAATTAGCAAAAAGGAAATAAAATACATCTAGTTTAGAAAGAAAGAAGTAAAACAGTTTCTATTTGAAGATTACATGATCGTATACATAGGAAACCCTAGAAATATTCCGAGGAAAAATTATTCAAACTAATGAGTTCAGCAAAATTGCAGGATATGATCCCCACATACAAAAACATCAATTGAACTTCTATACAATGGCAATGGACAATTCTAGAATGATACTTAAAGAGCAATTCCACTTAAAATAGCATGAAAAAGAATGAAATACTTAGGGATAAATGTAAAATGAGAGAAACAAGACTTGAACTCTGTTTATGCAAAAGATATTTAAACAAATCAAAGACCTAAATATATGGAAAGACATCCACATTCATGAATTGAAATGCTTATTATTTTTAATATGGCAATTCTCCCCAAATGATCTAGATATCCAATGTAACCTCATCAAATCCCAGCTGTCTATTTTGGCAAAATTGATAGATTGGTCCCAAAATTCTTATGGAATTGCCAAGGACTGGGAATAATCAAAAGAATCTTGGAAAAGAGCACAGAAGATTCAATGGTAGTTTCAAAAGATAATCAGAACTGTGCAGCACCGGTGTAAGGATACACATAAATATTAATGGAATACAATTGAGTGACCAGAAATAAACCCTGACTGTTGGTTAACCTACCGTGGCAGCCCAACTGTGTAAAAGAGTAGTCTTACCGACAAACGATGTTGGGACAACTGCATATCCACAAGCAGAGGACTGAAGGTGGATTCTTACCTCACCTTGCATCATACATAAAAATCTACTCAAAATTCATCAAAGATCTAAATGTCAGAGAACAGACTTATGAAATGTTGGGGAGATACGGATACCAATTCCTCGGTTCTTAGATTAGGAATTTTTTTGTTTTTTGTTTTTTGTTTTAGATATGACACCAAAAGCATAGTAATATAAAAAAAAGTACACTGGATTTCATCAAAATCAAAAACATTTGTACTGTGACAGGTTATTTAAAAAAATGAAGTGACAACCCACAGAATGAAGAAATATTGTCACATCAAATATATATTAAGGAATGAATATCTAGGATTACAACTTATTAATGGAAAGGCAACTAACCCAATTAACAAAATGGGTAAAGTTCTGATTAGAAAATTCTCTTATTTTTATTAAGGTTCATTTGACATGCAACATTGTATTAGTTTCAGATGTAAAACATAATGATTTGATATTTGTGTATATTGCACAATGATTACTGCATGAGTCTAATTAACATCCATCAGCGTACATAATTACAGGTTTTATTTCTTGTGATGAGAACTTTTAAGATCTACTCAGCAATTTTTAAATACATAATATAGTATTATTTACTGTAGCTGGCATGAAGTACATTACATCCTCATGACTTACTTATTTTAATAACTGGAAGTTTATACCTTTCTGCTTCTCTTACAAATTTGAGCTCTTCCCCACTCTCACCTCTGGCAACCAGCAATCTGTTCTTTATGAGTTTGGGTTTTTTTTTAAGATTCCATATATGAGTGAGACCATATGATATTTGTCTTTCTCTGATTTATTTCAGTTAGCATAAAGCTCCCAAGTTTTATCCATGTTGCCACAAATATTAAGATTTGATATATATATATAATGGTTTTCTACCTATCTATGTATCCATCTATCATCTATCTATCTACATTTTTTCCATATATATATATCATGGTTTCTGTGTCTATTCATCTGTTGATGGACACTTCTGCATCTTGGTTAATTGTAAATAATGCTACCATGAACATGGAGGTGTAGATATCTTTCTGAGTTAGTGCTTTCATTTCCTTTGGATAGATTCCTGATGTAGAATTGTTGGATCATATGGCTGTTCTATTTTTAATTTCTAGAGGAGCCTCCATACTGTTTTCCATGATGGTTGCAGTAACAATTTACCTTCTCACCATCAGTGCATGAGTATTCCCTTTTTCCCACACCTTTGCCACACTCACTGTCTTTTGTCTTTCTGGTAATAGCCAGTCTAACAGGTGTGACGTGAGATCTCATTGTGGTTTTGATTTGCTTCTCCCTGATGATTATTGATGTTGAATGTCTTTTCATATTGGCCATCTGTATGTCTTCTTTGTAAAAAAAAAAAAAAAAAAAGTCTATTCATATCTCTTGCCCATTTTTTAAGCTTTTAAGCTGGTTTGCTTATTGCCATTGTTTTGCTATTGAGGTTCACAGAAAGGCTGGGGTAGGTTTCTGTCTGCTGTCTGTACAGTGTCCTGGGGTTGCTGCCCCACCGAGAACTGTCTCTCTGATTGTTACAGTCCCAGAGGCCCTGAAAGCAAGCCCTGCTCCCTGCTAGAGCCAAGACATCGGTGTGTATTCCCTAGATAGCAGCCATAACACGGGTGCACAGATGTAAGAACCTGGGCACCAGGTATACGTAAGAGATCCCTGCCAAGACCCTGGAACTCTGGGGCCTGCAGAGGGAGCCCGCAGAATTAGCACCTGTCCCCTGAGGTCTCAGGAAAGGTTTGCAGTCGAGTCTCCCGTGTGCATTTAATTAGAGGCCCGTCCCTCAGGCTGCAGCCGTGATGATAGGTAAGAGGACTCCTTCTCAGAAGACTTGGCTCCTGGGTCTGTTGCCTTTGGCTGGGCCCTGGGCATGAGGGATGCTTGATAACTCTCACTATCGGATACAGTCGTGCAAGACCTGTGGTGTAGGCCCCACTGGACACCAGAGCTGAAGATAGAAAGGTGTCCCGGGCAGCATCCACAAAAACCATGGCACCAGACAAGGTTAAAAGCTCCTTTCTGGAAGATACCATTGAGCTGGAGTGACGCTTAGCATGTGACTCTGTCGTCACAAATGAGGTGCCTGCATCTCTTCCACCTGTCAAACTGGAGTTTAAACCCAAAACGTATCTTTCGCATGATGGTCGTGTCCCATTCCCTTAGCTTTTGAGCTTCCAGGCGCTGTGAACCCAGCGTGGCACTTCAGGGTAGTAGGTGGTAGGACCTGACTGCAGAAGGTCAGTGCCAGCCCCAAACTCTCTTTGCGGTGAGAAACCAGGCCAACACGTGTTAGGTGTCCCATCCCCAGCTCCGCTGGTTTCTAAACTAAAGCTTTGCTGCCGATTGTGCTCAGGAGCCTGCAGGTGGTGGGCCAGAGCTGAGCAGGTGGTGGGCCAGAGCTGAGCAGGCAGGATCGGGGCTGGCCGGGCGGAACACATGCACTAGACCCTGCGGCTCAGAGCTGCCAAAGCTTAGAAGCAGGAAGGGGTCGGAACCCAGGTCTTACCCCTTCGCTCCCCAAGGTCTACTTAGGTGAGTTCCCGCGGCTACACAGAGCTGAATGACCCAGTGCACACCATCTGCCTGCAATGCAGCGGGCTTCATTTATGTAACAAAACCCTTAGAGGCTTTAGCCCAGGGGTGGGTGACTTGCAAAGTCTTGTCCTTTGTGAGACACAGACACCAGATCCTGTCCAAGGCGAGATTTAGCAAGTGTCCCCGCTGCCACAGTGCCTGTCCTCACGCAGGCCTCGGGCTCTCCTTGGTCTCATCTTCCCGCCCTCAAGAGTGGTTACTCTTCCCACGTGCAGGGGTTTTCCCTCTGCTTCTCTCCACTCCACACTCTGGGTGGTACCTGGTGCGTGCAGGGCCAAGGTGCCCCTGGATGCCCCTGGCCCAGTGGACCCTGTCCCCTACTCCCCTTCCCTCCCCGCGGGCATCTCAGCCCATCCGTGGGTGTGTGGCCTCCGAAGGGTTGGCATCCCCCAGAAATGGAGACTGGCTTGGGAAGCTCTGGCGGCCCTGATGAGGGTCGGGGCAGTGAGCAGGCATGAGACGGAGGAGAGAAGATGCCAGGGGGACGGGCAGCAGGTGTGTTCACCTCGTAAGTCATTTTGACGCAGACCTTTGTCCGTGTCTCACAGCCCCTCAGGACCTTCCTTGGATCTGGAAATTTGTGTCACACCGAAGGCACTCTTCTCCTTAGCTGCTGATTCCTCTGGGAAGGGGATGCCGAGGACTCAGCTCTGACCCACACTTTACAGTCTAGTCACTCAACCGCAGCACTAAGCATGGCAGCAGCACACAAGCCAACATCCCGATTGCATGTCTGTGTGTTTATTTATCTTTGAGCGACCTGCAAAACACACTGCAAAATCCCCCCCAGGCTCAGGCCATGCTCATGCCGCAGGAGCCGGGAGACAGCCTAGCCGCGGTGGTCCTCCGAGCTGCTCTGGCATCATCTTTGGTTCTCAGCTCATTAGACCCAGAAGAGGACTGAGGGACCCTGTCAGTACCTGGTCTGAACACAATCCCGTTTTCTAGGAAGTAGCAATCAAAAGGGGGCACCTGGAGGGCCCCAGTAGAGAAAGAGCATCGACATTTGGACGTGCTGACAAAGTGCGGTCACCACTAATTCAGAGGAAATCATATAATGCTTTAAAAAACAATGCACCAGGTGCTGTATGCAACCGATGATGAACTACATTGTACCTCTGAAACTAATAAGGGAGCGTATGTTAATTATATTGAATTTAAGTAAAAAGTTTTTTATAAAAAGAACGCCTCTTGGAATCAGCCCAGAGAGTTTTAATGACATCGAGTTCTCTGCCAGGGATCATCAGCCCAATGGTGTGAAGTTAGAGACTGCTGACAGGTAACAGCTCTGTCTACCACCATGAGGTCTGAAACAGAGCTGCTGCCTCTCACCAGGAAGCCCACCTCCTGTGTAGCTGCTAAGCTTGACTTTGCTTCTGGCCGTGTTGCAGGCTTTTTGCAAATCAATATCAAGGGCTTGATAACTTGCTCACATTTAACATATGCCAGGACAGGGCATTAAGGGAAGCTATTAAGGCTCCAGCAACCAATCAGTGCTCGTCACTGTCAGATGCTTAATGCAAGCTGTCATATCAAATCCTCACAATCACCTTGGGATATAATGTAGTAACCCTCATGCCACATAAGGAAATGCAGGCTCAAGGGATTACGTAACCTACCAAGGCTGCAAGGCTAGTGGAAGGCAACGCTATGATCTGAACTCAACTCTATCAAAGGGGCAGACAGTTTTCTTTATACATCTTTGGTTTGCAAGGTAATTATCAATATGCCATAATAATATATTGAACTTTTAAAAAATATTTTATTTATTTATTCATGAGAGACACAGAAAGAGAGGCAGAGACACGAGTAGAGGGAGAAGCAGGCTCCTCACAGGGAGCGGGATGTGGGACTCGATCCCAGGACCCCGGGATCATGACCTGAGCCGAAGGCAGGTGTGCAACCACTGAGCCACCCAGGTGCCCCAATATATTGAAGTATTAATTTGAGTTCCTAATATTTTTGAACTCTCATCCCACCTGCCTAATCAGGTAGATTCAGGCCCCTTTATAGTTATTCCATCACCAAGATTTTTTTTTCAAGATGGAAAACTATTCCTGTCTATTGTAAAAGCTCACACCCATCAAAAAAGGATTGTGAAATATGTACGTCAGGGAGAAAGAGAAAGAGTGACATTTAGAAGAGCAAGGAGTGGAGGAAGAGAAGATGAAGGTGGAGAAAAGAGACATGGGGCCCCATGGAGCTTCCTGTAATGTCCCAGGAGTTGACAAGATGTCCAAGGGAGATGTGAGCAGTGCAAGAGACGTCACCTCAGCACAAGGGTCTCCATCCTGACATAGACCCTAAGCTCCCAGAAGTACTAGAGTCTCCAGACCCGAAGGAATCACATGGACTGGGGCATCCGAGATCTAAGAGACAACAGGGGTAACTGATGATTAATGGCCAGAAGGTACTGCCCAGTGCTTTGGCACAATATATGCCACGGGAACTTTGCCCAACTTGCAGGAGCCATGAAAAAGAATGATGTTGAGATTCCCACCAGCCCAGTAGGAGGGGACTGAGAACAAAGATTAAAGTGATTTAAAGAAACAAAGATTGCTAAATTTGTCACCTTAGAGTAAGGTTCCTATCTACTAATTTAATCTTGGTGGAATTATCTTATATGTGTTAATCTAGCCTCACATTGTACCATTTTGGAGCCCTTTGACATTTCAGTTGTTCTTCCTTTATTAGATTCAAAACTGATGAGGATATTTGCCTGTTTTAGATAGAGATGTTCTTACTCCATATTTCAAGCTCTTTGTGCCAAGCTAGGTGGATGAGGAGTTCACTGTGTGGGTTTCCCTGATGAGGGTAGAGTTGTGGCTGAGCTGATGGGGGATACATTGTGGACTAGGGCTGAGAACGTGTGTTAGTCAAGATTCTCCAGAGACAGAACCTAGAGGATTTATACAATATCTGATACTATATTGTATTATACTGTATAATACTATATATTATATATAAGGAGGTATACGCTAGAAA
Organism: Canis aureus; assembly: GCF_053574225.1. Classification (NCBI taxonomy): domain Eukaryota; kingdom Metazoa; phylum Chordata; class Mammalia; order Carnivora; family Canidae; genus Canis; species Canis aureus. Next base: position 88,760,783 of record NC_135613.1, on the reverse strand, counting down.
TGATCCTGAAGAGAAATCATGTGTTTGTCTTTCCTAGAGACCTGTAGGATATCTATAGGAGCTATATCTCTATCTTCATATATCTGGGGCTTACTGTAAAGAAATGTCTCCCATGATTATAGAGGCTGAGAGGTCCCAAGATCTGCAGTCAGCTAGCCAAAGACCCAGGCAAGCTATTGTTATAGTTCTTGTCTGATCCCAAAGACCTGAGAATTAGCAAACCGATGTTACAGTTTTAAGTCCAAAAGCTGGAAGGCTCTTTAACCCAAGAGGTGTTGATGTATTGGGTTAGTGTGAAAGCAGGAAAAAACTGGTGTTCCAGTTCTAGGCAGTCAGATAGGAGTTCACTCTTATTCCTTGAAGGGTCTGCCTTAAAAAAATTTTTTTTATTTAATTATTCATGAGAGACACGGAGAGAGAGGTAAAGACATAGGCAGAGGGAGAAGCAGGCTCCCTGTGGGGACCCAGATGTGGGATTTGATCCCAGGACCCTGGGATCATGACCTAAGCCAAAGGCAGATGATCAATCACTGAGCCACCCAGGTGCCCCATGGGTCTGCCTTTTTAGCTCTTCAGATTTCAGATGATTGGATGAGATCCATCCACATGAGGGAGGACAATCTGTTTTACTCAGTCTCCCAATACAAATGTTATTTTTTTTCCCAAAAGTCCCCTCAAAGACATACTCAAAATAATGTTTGACTAAATATGGAATTCCATGGCCTAGTCAAGTTGACAATAAAATTGACAGAAATGACATATTCATACTAGCTGGATATTTGCCTTGAAACAAAGCCAAACATTGTATTTATTTCTGTAGCAAACATTTTATAAAACTAAGTTGGTATCATATGAATGTAGAAGTCAAAATAAGGGACAGGAATAACATATCTGTTATTTTTAATCAAAAGTTATCTAATCATCTCAGAGTGTTTACCCTCATCCTACAGATCTTCCAGAAAAACAAACATGATTTTCCTCCAGTATCAGCTATTGTGAATGTTCTTTCTGAAATCTAGCTTAAAAAGAGAATGTTATGGTAATATTGTCTACTACCAGGAGTTGAAAGTAAACAGGGTATACAAAAGTGTAGAAATGAATGAATAAAATTCAGCAGATGCACTTTTAGAAATACTACACAGTAATCAGGGAGATGAACCATGTGTATACTCAGCAACATGAGCAATGTTGAGGTAAAACAAAAAAAAAGGGCAAGAGGCAAAACATGATCCACAGAACTGCTATTGAGGAATAATAATAAAAACATGAAGAGATATGAATGTCAGCAAGACAATGGACTAGGAAGCTCCAAGCCCTTGTTCCCCAAAAGAAACATTAAATAAATAGATGGACTAAAATAACTTTAAGAGTACTGAAAATCAAAGATCTATAGCAACAGTGAATACCCAATCAAGCAAAAGCTATTAAAGCAGTAGGAACTTTCATGGCATTTTTACTCACTTGTAGTCCACTACCCTACCTGGCATTTCTGTGGTTTGAGGAAAGCAGCAGCCTAGTGTTTAGTTCCTTTCTGTGAAGTGAAAAGAGCAAGGAGTGTATAATTTGCAACTATCTAAGCCATCTGGAGGCTGCCAGAGGAATTGGTTTCTGTGTCATCTAACTTAAAGCTTGTATTTTAGCTAAAGGTGGCACAGTTGAGATCTCAGGAGGAGAGGGCACAGCTCATTCACAGATTGAGTAATAGAAGTGAACAGCTAAGGCCTCAAGAGAAGCAGGAGTGAGATTCTGAGAGAATTTAAGACACGTCTATGGAAGAATCAGAAAATAGCACACACACAGGCCTAGGGAAGTGCACATCCAGAAAAGACCTGCGAAGACAGGTCTTCACTCAGGCTGATCTCAAAGCACAGAACAAACCCTGATAATTAGTGAAGATTGTCCTCCCCGTGGAGCCAGTCTATCAATTTTCAGTAAAAGACCACAAGGCATACAGAGAAACAGAAAAATGACCCACTCAATGGAACAAAATAAATCTCCAATAAGCATCCATGATGAAAGACAGGCATCAGACTTACTAAACAAAGACTTTAAAGCAACTGTCCTAAATATGCTCAAAGAACTAAAGTTAAACAAAGACAACATTAAGAAAACTCAGGAAAATGACATAGGAACAAAATGAGAACATCAAAAAGGAGATATAAATTACATGAAAAAAACAAACAAATTCTGAGCAGAAAAATAAAGTAACCAAAATGACAGTCATCGAAGTGGGTCAATGAAAAATTTGAACAATAGAACAGGTTACATGAAATTATCAATTCTGATGAGCCAAAAGAATAAAGAAAAGTAAACAAAATCAAAGAGATGTATGAGACATGATCAAATGGACCATATGCATATTATGGGAATCCCAGAATGAGAGGAGGAACAGAGAAGAGCAAAGAGACTTTTTGAAGAAATAATGGCCAAAAACTTACCAAATGTGAGGAAAGACATTGACATACAAATCTAAGTACTATGAACTCTTTGTAGGATAATCTTAGAGACCCACACTGAAGCACATTATAATTAAAGTGTCAAAAGTGAGAGGCAAAGAGAGAATCTTGAAAGCAACAAAGAGAAGTGTTTCACCAGGTGCAAGAGAGCCTTCATTAAGACTACTGATAGATTTCTCAGCAGAAACTTCACGGCCCAGAAGACAGATATAAAAAACAAATACTGGTGTAATTTTAGTTTATAACTCCAATTTTATTTTTCTATAGGAATTAAAAGAGGAGTATAAAAATAATTATAAATCTATGATAACAGGTACACAATATATAAAAATGGCATTGTGACATCAATAACATAATGCAGACTAGGAAGTTATAAAGGACTACAGCTTTTGTATTTAATTTAAGTTTAGATGGTATCAACTTTAAATAGATTTGCCATAGCTTTCGGGTACTCTACTCAATCCCTGTGATGATCATAAAAAATATCGATAGAATACATACAAAAGGAAAGGAGAAGGTAATAAAAATATGTCACTATAAAAAAAACTAGATATGAAGAAAGGCAATAATGAAATGAGGAGTACAAAGGCCATAAAGCAGACAAAACAAGTAGCAATATAGCAATATTAATCCTTTCCTATCAATAATTATATGTTAAGTGTCCATCAGCAGTCCAATGGATAAACAAATCATGGTAGATTATTATGGAATTCTATATTATGTTTATTTAAACATAGGAAATGATGTTGCTTCTATGTTTCTGCCAGTGCTGATATCTTTCTAAACTCCTGCAGTTTTAAAAAACTCTTCCAGAAAAAGAAATCTATGAAAACAAATAAAAGCAAAGAGATATGTGATAAATATATATATATATATATATATATATATATATATATATATATATATATATATGCCAGATTCTGGTGCTGACAATACTGAAGACATTGAAGCTAAAGGTAATCCCTCTCCATGTTGTTGACCAAGGTGTAGTTGATTACGGCTGTAAACCCTTTTCTTGGCTCCTTTTGAGAGATGAAGTCTGATTCCTTTCATTTTGAATCTTTGATAGTTGCAGTGATTTGTTTCACATGTACAATGTGGTGAAAATTACATTTGGAGATATTCAAGGCTAGGATATAAAACAGCCTTCAGCTTTCACCCGAGGCTCTTAGGAAAAATAATCTAAGTGAATGTAGGCACCATGGAAAAGCTGGAGGACTCCGAGGCAGCCAGGCTGAGAAGGCCACATGGAGGTTCTCTAGTCCATAACCCCAGCTAAATGGAGCTTCCAGCCACCCCTGCAAAACTGCGAGGACATGCGAGAGAAGCTATGAAGGCTCTCCAGACCTGCCCACCCACCAGCTAAGTCCCACCGAGTGACCTCAGTCTGTGCCCTGAGTAGCAGAAGACTCACCAGATGAACTCTGACTCAATTTTTGACTCAGTTTTAAACTGTGAGCTATAATAAAATGGCTATTATTTTAAAAGTCACTAAGTCTTATAGTAATTCTATATATATGATTATATATCCTATGTTTTATATCCAATAATTATATATTATATATTATATAATAATATATTATTCTAATATTATAATTATATTATAATATAATTATATTAATTATTATAATATAATAAATTAATATTAATAGAATAATATATTATATATTTAATATTAAATATATGTTTTATATATATTTTATATAAAACACCATTCCAATGGGTGGAATGGGTGTCAAACAGAAGATAGAAGGTCCTCAAGGAGCCTACTAGGGAAAACTGGCCAGGGAGAAAATTTTATTGGACATAGAATGCAAAGGATCCCTTGTTGTATAGCGATAAAATTTGAAATTATTTCTGCCTTCAGTAATGTGGAATGAAGAATAGAAACCTAATAAGCTGGTAGATTTGCAAAGATTTTTAGGAAGAATGTCAAAATTGCCAATTGGTTTCTCATTGCAGCTCATAACAAGATATGGATAAAGAAAAATATAGTAAAAAGCTCTCAAGCAAAATTTAGAGATAAATATCAAGTATCAAGGACTTGCCAGGCTCTACAATAGAACTCTTTCTTATTCCCAATCTCCCTAGAGCCAAAAAGTTCAAAGAATAAGAAATAACTTCAAGGTAAGAATCCTCTCCCAGGGTGTCTATAAGCTCTTTTGCTCAGACTTCAGGAATATCTAAGGGTATGTCTTATAGATGCTCTTAACTAGAGAAAGTGTTTCTAAGAGTATCAAGTATCTACAGAACACTGGCCCTCAGTACAAGCCAGGATGTGATTGTCTTAGAGATCTGTGAGTATAACTTTTGCTAGTGGACAACAAGATACTTACGTGAAATAAGATCACAGAAGCCCACAAAGTTTTTAAAAGGTTGTGTTGATAAATGCACCATCAACTTGGTCTAAATACAACAGAGACCATTTAAAATGAAGAGTCCTCTGGTTCCACCACTTTCCATGAGCAACCAGAGAACGTTTTCCAGAGGCAAATATAGATCATTTCCTATACAGGGAAGGTGATTCAAGGGCAGAAACAAGATTTAAGAGGGCAGAGCCAAGAGTCACAAATAGTCATTTCTGTGTTTTAGAATGAGGCTCCAGTTAAGGAATTAGAAGTGTGTGCCTAACTAGGTTTCAGAGGTGCTATGACCTACACATTCTCTCCCTTTCTAAATTGGAGTATCTATTTTGGTTATCCTATATCTGCTCCATGATTGCCTATTGGGTGCAAGAGGGGCAGATAATTTATCTTTTTATTACTTAAGTGTTTATATTGAGAACTAGACACAAGAAAGTATATCCAGGAAGGAGCCTTATCTGCTCCTGGACCTGATTTTAGGTAATAACATCCGGATTTAAGTAGTGATGTCCAGGCATTATTACCAAGGTGCCAGATAGAAGTGAAGCCATTTGAGTCCTCCAGACTTGCTTATGTCCCAGGCAAGAACCACTAAATAATCTCCGTCAGCACTGCAAGGAACAGAAAGATCACCCAGCTGAACCCTGCATGAGCTTCCAACCCACAGAATGATGTTATAATAAATTGATTGTTTTAAGCCAATAAAATTTGGGTTAGTTTGTTACAGCAGTGGAAATCAGAACACTGGCTTATGTATATGCCACATACCATAAGACTTTTTCATCCTGCCTTATAATTTACCTGCTTCCTATCTACATATTTTGTCAGAATGTAATTTCTTCAAAAGGAGAAATACTACCTTAATCATGGTTGTATCCTTCAAGTACTTAGCTCACAGTCCCCAGTCTGATTTAGGGACCCAGCACAGCAATATTTGGACCAGGACCAGGTGGGTTTCTGCTTTCATTTCTTCCACAAACACATTTTAGTTCTTTCTCTAATTCTAATCATTGTATTAAAGAGTGGGCATACAAGGGTGCAGGAACGGGCCTTTGTCAGAGTGCATAGGGGAAAAAAAGAGAGAAGAAAGTAGAAAAGCACAGGACAGTGGTAAATGTTGGTTGTGGAGCACCTAACCCAGGTAGAGGAAGTTAGGAAATGTTTAAGGAAGAATAGCATAACCTGAGCCTTGAATCACCTATCATTATAGGTGATTTAAAGAATCAAGGATAGGAGATGGACATTTTATTAAGAAGGAAGAATATACCCAATGAGAAAGGTGCAGGAGAGGACCTTCTACTCTGAAAACAGCAGGCGGAACATGGTGACTCACTGCAGCATGTGGGAGTTGTTGAAAGTTGGCAGGAGGTAAGTGCTAGAAAAATCAGCAAGACTCTGTGTTCCATAGTAGGGATTTTAAATCAAAGACAATGGGAATCTGTTCCAAGATTTGAGCATTACATGGGGAAAAGCCCATTAATGCATCGGTAGAAGTAGCAGAAGTCACGACAGCAATCCAGGCAGGACCTGACGTGGATGAGAACTGAGGCGGTGAGGCGGGGATGGAAAGGATAGGACGGACTCGTGAGGCATTTATAAAGCAGAGTCCCAGGACTTGGTGTGGCAGCAACAAAAACTAACCAGAAAAAAATGCAGGTTCAAATTTGGGTAAAAGAGAGAGAAGGAGAGATGGGAGGCTGGAGGTAAGACCGAGTCAGAGTTGAGGCACAGGTTGGAGAGACAGCATATGATTAGAGCTGCAAACCAAAAGGAAATTCTAAATCCAGCTCAAATATGTTGCATTCCAGCCTCCTGTGCAGCATGTTCTGGAGAAATACAGCAGGCTGCTCCGGTTCACAAGAGGCCATGGGACGAAGGTTCACACTGAGGTGGTGACTACACCCAAGATGCTGCATGAGAACAGTCATGGAGAATGTGTGTGTGGGAGCATCCAGACTAGAAAAGGCATTGAGAAGTTGCATCTTGGGTAAAAGGAGGGAGAGCAATGCCACATAGAGGGAGGGTGTTTGTGTGTGGCAGGGTGGGGGCTTCAGAGCTTCAGAAGCAGGAGGTAGCCCTGGGCTTCCAGTGCCATAATAATGTTGCGGACGTTCAAGCGGTTATGGCAGGTGAGAACAAATGTGTGCATTGACAAGGGTAACGTCAGTTGTGTGGTGTGTGTGGGCGGGAGGGTGTTTCAACACAATCAGCAAAGACTTTCTTTTTTCTTTCAAGGGAAGCATATTTTTGGAAATGGCCATGGGACCTAGGTGAGCTCTGGCTGAGCTCATGGGCTGGAGAAGGAGGGACCATTCCTCCTAAGACCTGGAGCGAGGGAGCCATGTTCTCAGGGGACAAGCGGGTAACAGTGAGGTAGAGGGAAGAGAGGACCACTCAGTGAGGAGGTTATTGCTTGTTTTGTTTTGGATTTATTTTTCTAAGTGGCATAACCACCTTCCAAAGCACGTGGCTGCAGTGTTTGAGGGGGGTTGTGACAGATGCACTATGGAAGAATTCGAGTACGTGTGACTGGACGTGATGGACCTCTGACACTCGGGCAACAGCTGATGTTAACAGCTATCTAGAGATTACGGCTCCTTCATTCACACCTGGGAAACCTCAGGCTGAAGAATGTCTGAAAGCATTTTCTTTAGAAATTCACTTTTCCTTATCTAGAAAAGTGAAACCACCATGAATTCTCCATTCTTCATGGTGGTCTTTAACTTTTACTAAGTAAAATAATACAAAATTTAACAGGATAGGTTCTAGACTAAGAGCGCTCATAGTCAATTCCTGAATCCACCATTTACCAGCAACTTAAACTTGAAAAACCTTCCTATTTCCTATATTTTTCATGGTTTGTGAAATAATGTTCTTAGCTCAAAAAGGGTTGCTGGAGGATTAAATGAGATAATGCATGAAAAACACTTAGAATGTCCGATTCAGAATGAACTTTTTGTGAATATAGCTGATTATTATTAATAATAGTTATTTTCCAGTGGGCCCTTCAGGAGCTTCTTTGCGGGTTTGCCTGTGAACGGGGAAACGGGGAAGGGCACAAGCTGTTGAGCACACAGCACCAACCAGAATACCTTCTGCCAGGAGAGGGATCCCAGCTAGTTTCTTCAACTATGACACTGATTCTAGATGCTTTCTCTATTCTGCTGATCTAACTCTCATGCTATCAAAGTAAATATATAGGAGAATGAAAATGATAAATTTTAATTAGAGAGGGGAGGCCGGAAGGGACAGAGGAAGGGGGAGAGAGAGAACCGTTCGTAGGCTCCACACACAGCACAGAACCTCATATGGGGCCCAGTCTCACAGCCTTGAGATCATGACCTGAGCTGAAACCAAGGAGGGAAGATCAATGCACCACCTCATTTTACTGATGAGGTCTTGAAGTACCAGAGGGCGTGGTAAGCAACTCATTTTACTCACCTTCCATGGCTGCTCCTATGAGTATCCAAGGTCTCCAACAGCGAGAATATCTTCCTGGTGCAGGAAAATAACCATAAGATCACTCAGGAATTCTTCACACAGCAATTCCTTTGGGTAACTCAGAGGAGTCACTCCTCAACAACGCCAAGGGTATACCATCAAGACACTCCTGAAGGCTGCTCTGAGCTCACAAAAGGAAGATTGAAGGAGTAGAAGGAAACTACTATTTCCTCTTCCCCCTCCCTCTCTCTCTCCTCATTCTCTTGACCTTTAAGAGCCATTCAATGCCCTGGCCTGCTCCTAAGATGAGGACTGAGTGGACCCAGGATAGGTTATCTCTCCAGGGGAGACAGCAGCGAGGTCCAACTGCCAATGAATCCTCCCAACAAGGTGCTCCTTGACACAGGACACTTTAATGAGCCTGCCCAGATCTGTGTCCTGACACCAGGCTGGAGGAGGAGAGAGAGAATGATGGGATGCTCCTGTCATAGGAACAGAGAGAAATTATGCACATGGTCGGAGGGCAGCTGGTTCAACAAGAATATAAACTTCTCATTAACAGTCAACTGCTTCTTGGCAATGAGAAGGTGTTTGGCAGAGGCTGGAGGCGGAGAGAAGAGGAGAAGGAGGGAGGAGTTGTGCGGAGCTGCAGAGGGAAAACCCACACATAGCTGTGTTCCTATAGCAGGCCCTTGTTGGCTTGACCTCCACCGCCTCCAACAGCTGATCTGTCCTGGTAAGAGTAAGTATGGGTGATGTATTCTTCATCTCAACAATGACTCTCCAGGAAATAAATTCATCTGCCTCTCTGGAGAATTTATTTGAATGTTTTAAATAGCAGAAATCCCCATGAAGTAGATAGGTCCAGAAATACAGATTGCACTCAGAATAGATGAGCTATATTACCTTGACTCTTTTTTTTTTTTTTAAATTTTTATTTATTTATGATAGTCACAGAGAGAGAGAGGCAGAGACACAGGCAGAGGGAGAAGCAGGCTCCATGCACCGGGAGCCCGACGTGGGATTCGATCCCAGGTCTCCAGGATCGCGCCCTGGGCCAAAGGCAGGCGCCAAACCGCTGCGCCACCCAGGGTCCCTATTACCTTGACTCTTAACTGTTATTCACCTTTATGTAATTTGGATTTGTTACCTGTAGTTTATTTGCCAGAGAAGGAGTGAAAATAATGAAAAATTTGCTTTTACCAGCATCTGTCTGCACACATGGCAGCCTGGTTTCCATCCCGTAGAAGAGACCATAACAGGTATGCACAGCAGAGCATGTAAGAAACAACTTGGAGATGGGGAAGTAGCCGGGTGCAGTGCAATGGGCCCTGGCTGGAGTCCAGGTGAACATCCTACACGGGGTACCATTCTCACTGTGCAACTTTAGACAGATATGCAGCCTGCTGGACTTCAGTGTCATTAAAGGCAAAATGATGATATTACCCATAAGCAGCAAAACTAGAAAAATATGGTGTTTTCACCAAAAGGCCACTAAACGGCAATGGGCAGAAATAATCCACAACTATACACCAGCATATAAATGGATTTCACAGGCATAACGTTGAAGGCAAGAAGCCAAACATAAACAAGTACATATCGTATTACTCAATTTCTATAAAGTACTAAGTGGACTAAACTATGTTAGATAAATTAATAAATTCCCCTAAAACAGGAATGACTGCAAAAGAGCTCAAGCAGGGGTACTAGGATGCTGGCCATTTTGCTTTCTTGACCTGAATCCTGATTAAATAGATGTGTTCAGTTTACGAAAATTGACCACCCTATACATATGACATATGCACTTCTCTGTACTTCAAATATACTCAGGAAGCAGTTAAAAACAGGAATGAGGACAAGAATAAATTGAATAATTTCATTCAATTAGTTTCATTCAGCCCTAACAGACCATCTTTCTAGTTTGGTAATCATTACAGTTTTTAGTTTCTCTTCTTTTTAAGGCTTCCTTCCTTTTCTTTGATGCTTTTTTCATCAGTACATAAGGATTCAAGGGCGGATTGCGCGGAATAGAATGGGGGATTTAGTGCCTTCACTTGACTTCCTGTAAGCAGCTCTAACTTCAGGCTCAGTGGGAAAAGAGCCTGGGCCCATGAGTTTCCATCAGGCTTGGCTTTATCAGTAAATGTAGACGATTGTCATTTCTGTATCCCTGGTAGAGAGTTCTCAATCTAATCCTTATCTCTGAGCAGAAAAATTGAAACCGTTCTCGGATTTGGTAGTTTGTAAAAAGCATTATAAGCGAAAGAGCAATTTTTTATTTTCTGTGAACAGAAATGATAAACTGTATTTTTTTCTCATTACCTTCTTTAGTTTGATGCCCCAACATTCATGGAGAGCACAGGGCGTCTTGCCCTTGATTAAGGTGTGCTATTTTAAGATGTTTGCAGCATTGGGTATGGATTTATGCAGCTTTTGACACCTTCTCCCCTAGCTCTCTTGTGAAATAGTGAAGCAGCTGAGTGAAACTCTAGGGTCTGGAGCTAATGAATAGAGCTGTGTTTTGCTCTGAGAGTGGAGGACAACAGTGCGGATTCCTCTTCACCCTCCATCCAAATCCTGTAGCATTTGATTTGTATCTGATAGAGAATAAAAGGCAACTCTGCTCTGAGTAAACCTCAGAGTTAGAGGGTTGTTTTTTTTTTTTTTTTAAGTAGAAAATCTATTTACTTTTATTTTTTATTTTTTATATAAATTTGTTTTTTATTGGTGTTCAATTTGCCAACATATAGCATAACACCCAGTGCTCATCCCATCAAGTGCCCCCCTCGTGCCCGTCACCCAGTCACCCCCACCCCTCACCCCCTCCCCTTCCACCACCCCTAGTTCATTACCTAGAGTCAGGAGTCTCTCATGTTCTGTCTCCCTCTCTGATATTTCCCACTCATTTTTCCTCCTTTCCCCTTTATTCCCTTTCACTATTTTTTATATTCCCTAAATGAATAAGACCATAAAATGTTTGTCCTTCTCTGATTGACTTATTTCACTCAGCATAATACCCTCCAGGTCTATCCACGTCAGAGTTAGAAGTTTTAAGCTAGGGGGTGGGTGAGCCACCTGGCAGGTGGGCAATAAATAAGCTGTGCCCATGACTGTAAGGTCAAGATGAAATTTCCAGTCCAAAATCAGGCAAAAGTAATGTGGTAAACACCTCACTGGGAGATAGCCTGAAACTCCACATTTAGACAGTGTAGATGGCCAAGGTCTGGAATGGCATTTGGGAGCCAGAAGGCCAAGATCACTGCAGGGCAAGTAGGGCGGGCTGGAATGTTGCAATAAGGTAGAGCAAAAAAGTAGTAACTCCACTTCAGTCAAAGATAACAATCTACCTTAGACAGGAGAGAAGCCCAGCTAAAGTGAGGGACTGAAGGATGGGGGAAGGAGGAGTGCAGAGAGCAGAAAGCCTCTGGCCCGGGAAAACTGTCAATATAACTTTTTCAAGAGGCAGCTGTCACTGGCTGCCTATCGGTTTATAACTAAGTTACTCAAAAATTACTTATTAAGCCTCTACTCCCTGTCAGTGGCAGGCACAGTGTTGATGCACTAGGAATGCAAATGTGAAACTGACCGAGCAGCATACAGATGCATGGGCGTGCAAGGACAGACGAGCAACCGTGAGTGAGTCCAGGGATGTCTACAGGCAAGCACAGCTGCAAGATGGAGGAGGAAGGACGGTGCAGTGCAATACGCCACGTTGAGGACATTTTGACGACGTAACCCATTCACTGGACAAATAGTTATTGAGCCTTGTGCTCAGTGTACCGTGTAGGACACAGGACAGATGTGATCCCCATGGCTAGAGTGTGTGTAGGCAAGGACTGGACCTTGGTGAAAATGGTGATTTACGGCATAGGAAAGAGTTGGGTGGAATGATAACATGGGTAAGAAATTAAGGTTTGTGGAGGAAAGAGAGAAAGTGAAGTACTCAAGAGCTGTCTATGCCTTGTCTATTTTCACATGCACCAGTGACTTCCATCCTCTCTCTGCGTTGGTTACCGCCTCATCACATCCAAACTGGAACAGGAGAGTGGGGAGACCAAGGCTAACCCGATGCCCCACCACACTCAATGTAAATGAATGGAATGAAGTGAACTGGTTCCTATGAGGCTCAGACGTGGTCTTCCATGTCTTTAGGAGCATCTGATCTTACCTAAGGAGCTGCCTGCAAGCAACTTGAGAACCAAGGAACAGTCTTTTAGTCCAGCCTGGCGAGGCTTCCTCAGCCTTTGCTACCAAATAAGACAGATAAAGGTTTTGCTTCTTCACATTATGTTTGGGCTCAAGGTTTTCCAACCATCGTCAGAAAAAAAATTTAAGCAGTGAATATCAGTATGAGGCTGAGGCAGTGAGAGATATGCTTTAGGACGTTTCTTAATAGGGTATATGAGTCAGAATGACTACTACCACTGGAAAACCACAAAATCTCAACAGCTTAACGTAAGAATGTATATTTTTGGCTTATACAAATTGTGATGTGTCTTGAGTTCTCTTCTCCAGGGAAGCTCTTTTCTTCTCCATGACATTGCTCAGGCATCCAGGCTGTTTTGGCTTGTGTCTCTTTCTTCTCAAAATGTGGTCTGTAGCCACAAAAAAGGGAGAGGATGAATGAAGTTGGCACACCAACCGTTAACTGCCTCAGCTTCAAAATGAAGTTTATAGCCAGAACCCATTGGCCAAAGTGCCCCAATCCAACTAATAAGTAGACTAGAAAAACTAGAGGAAACCAGGATATTCCATTAAATTAAATCTCTGCCACGGGGAGATCGCAACTTCTAGTGCTGAAAAGTAGACAGAGCAAAGAACTGTCTGACCCTCTGCCCAAGGCCCTCTGGGCCATAGTGTAAACCGTTCATCACTTCCTGGTCTGTCCATCCTGTCCTGGACTTTGGAATTACAGTTTTTCCCATCAGGGGATCTAAGAAGGATGAGGTCATGAGCTAGCAACTGTGCATAAATTAGTTCTTGACTTTGTTTAGAACATGCTTGGCTGAAAAATAAATATTGGCTAATTGGATAAATTAATATTATTGCTGACTTGGCTTTTTCCTTGATCCCTTGTTCAAGTTTATAGATCTTACCTTACCCTACCTTGTTCCTGGTCACCTGAGGGCTTATTTTGGTACCGGGATCCTAGCTCTTCCTAGCTTATCTGCAGTGTTTTCATATCCTTCTGTAATAAAACCAAACATCTTTGACTATATTTTCCCCTTCCCTCTGATTTCTTTATTACTAACCCCATGCATATGGAATGAACTTCTCTGCTCTCTAATCCTTGGACTTTCTCAACAGAAGGGGTATTAATCGGATGTGAAAATCAAGACCATTGACCAGGTGGTGATTAATAATGTGTGGGACTCGGGATCCGTGGGTGGCGCAGCTGTTTAGCGCCTGTCTTTGGCTCAGGGCGCGATCCTGGAGACCCGTGATCGAATCCCACGTCAGGCTCCCGGTGCATGGAACCTGCTTCTCCCTCTGCCTGTGTCTCTGCCTCTCTCTCTCTCTCTCTCTCTCTCTGTGTGTGACTATCATAAATAAATAAAAATTAAAAAAATAATGTGGGACTCAATGTGCATAAAAAGGAGCATCTATCTATCATCTATCATCTATATCATATACCTATCATCTATTTATCTCTATGTCTTCTCCTCTTCTCTTCCCTAGAGAAACTCGATTTCCTCTTTTCTACTTTTACCTTTACTTATATATTCAGGCACCATTCCAGGTGCTGGGACCACGTGGAGAAATAAAACAGACATGGATCTGCTTTCATGGGGGCTTGAGTCTAGTGAAGGAGATGGACATAAACAACTCAATTTTAAAAATTGGCCACATATCATGATAAGTATATTGCAAAGTAAATAAACAGCAGTGGTCTGAGAAATAATTTAAGCAGAGAAGAACAAAATTTCTTTTTCTAGGAAATGATATTTAAGCTTATTTCTGAAGGATGACTAGTGAGAAGTTAGGAAGGAATCAAAGGAAGAGTTCCCAAGCATAGGGAGCAACATCGCCTAAATTTCTGGGGCAGGAACCAAGAGAAAATCAGCAAGGTTGGTTCTAGAAATTCAGGTTATGTGGTGACCATTAGCTGCCCTAATTTTATCAACATGATTGGTACAATTATTTAGAAAAATAGCTTTCTGGTCCTTCTGCCTAGTATTGAAATATATGCTACATCCAAGGGGAAAGGGTAAATGATAGAGGTGAACTGTTGGGGATGCACACCTTCATATAATCCTTCTATTTTCTCCTTGACTCCCATCATATGCCACTTCTGTTGACTCCAGGTCTAGAGATTCTCCAGAGGTGTCAGGCTGACTGGCCTCTCCATCTCATTTTTCTCTGTGTTTACATGACACGGTGACTTTTCCACATCACTATCCATAAATATGCTTCCAAGTATTTTCTGTCTTCTAGAAATCTGTTAAAATATCACACTGCCTATGGGTGTGCATTCTTTGATTTCATTGTCTCATATTTCTTTGAATTTATTGCATCACATTTTAATGGGGGTTTAGCATTTTGGTGAAGTACATGAAAGTGATTGGTTGGCTATATAGAACAGCTCAATTAGGGAATGGAAGTCAAGGGATTTTGATTCTGTTGTTGGTTCGTTTGCTTTCAGATGGAATCTACTTGATCAGTTCGAACACTGATAGGAATGACCCAAGAAAAAGGAAAAAGAATTTGTGAGAATTAGGGATCACTAGAGAAGCAAAATCCTTGGAAAAGTGAAGCAAGATTAGATCGAAAACACTTGGACAGAGACTGATAATATCATCTGATGTTAACACTATGGGCTCTGGTGCCAGATTTTCTAGTGTCTAATGCCATCTTCACTATTTAATACGTGGGAAAGTTTAGCCTATCATGACTCAGTTTCCTCATATGGAAGAAAAGGGAATAATAACAATGACTTTCTCATAGATTTTTTTTGTAATTATTACAGTAGATAGCAAGTGTGCAGTGGCTGATGCATAGAACAACCTTCATAAATACTAGCTTATTTCTAAAAGAGGAGAAAAGTTATTTCCTCTGCTTTATTAGGAGGGAGAAGATAATAAGTGAAATGTTAAAAAAAAAAACATGTAGTTTTTTGGGGGGAAGTGGACTTTGAGCTCCCATCTGACTTTTTCTATTTTCTAATAGGGGAAGACAGGCAATAATCTAACTCTGGGAGTGAGGAGCATTCTAAGAATCCATGTAAAATGTAAAATATATTAAAAGTTGATAAAGGGAATGGTAGACTGAGTTCATTTGAGAAACATGGTAGTTCTCTTACTCATACTGAGAAAGGAGATCATGAGTATAAAGTGATATAGTCAATCTTATGATATTACCTTTTTTTCAGCAAAGCTCCATTATACCTGTGTTGGAGAGGGGGAAAAAAAGCAGATGATTGATTCTTTTCAAAGTTAGAGTTTAAGAAAATATGTCTAGAAAAGTGAGAGAAATGAACTTATATTTAAGGATATAATTATAACAGTGGCCCATGGATTTAAGATAGGAAATAAAAAGACAGACAAAAGGTCCTGCATGGATAGAGTAGTGGAGTAGATGATATAGATCTTTATAAGGGTGAGGAATGAACTCGGTCAGGGTACATAAGTACATAAGTAGGATGTGTTGAGAGATAAGAGCCTAAGGTCAGAGTGAGCAATTTGAATTTATTTCCATATTTTTCTTGAAGATGGCAAGAGGTCCAGGGTATGACTGCATAGGTGGTATCTGCCATGAAGAAGACAATCACTAAAGAAGTCACAACCTGAGAGGCTTTGGTTTGGAAAAAAATGCATGTGGTAAGGTGTCCAAAAATGACGACAGGGTTAGGGGTAGAGGCAGGGAATGTGAGGGGGTATGGACATTTGTCATGAACGGAAAGGAGAGACCAGAACTCAGTGGATGACAAGAAGATAGGAACATCTACACGGCCAGTAGGGTGAGCCTCAGAGGGTCATCAGTGTGTGCGTGTGTGTGTGTGTGTGTGTGTGTGTGTGTGAGCACAAAGTGGAGGGAGGCAAATATCTCAAATAAAGACCAGCCCTCACTATCCCACTGCTCACCAGACTCCGCCTTTCCTGCACAGCCTCATCTGTGCTTTCTGTTTGTTGCACTTAATATACAAGTTTCATGATAACTTCAGGAAACTTTCTCAGCTAATGCAATGTAGATGTATTCAGCTTGCTGTCTCATTTTACAAATACAATTTTTCCATCGATGTATATAATTGCCTCAAAATTCTTGCAAGGTTAAAAGGGAACTATCTCTTAAACATTAGTTTTTAAATTATGTATCACAATTAATTTACTGAATTTTTGAGCTTTATGACTTTTTAAATTGATTGTCTGAAAGCGAACTTCCAATTATCAAAGGATCAGATATTCTCCATTCAAAATTCCCCTGAGAGTAGCAGGAAGCTGGTTCAATATTTTCAAGATCCTGGGTCCCTTGTGACCAAATAGTAACTTGAGCCTCAATATGGGATCATCCAAAGTAAGCATTTCCTTAAGTGGGAGGTTTTGAGAAATCCAGAATCTAATTCTCAAGGCCACTGGAGCAATTGTTATATTTGGAAAACATCTTGCTTTCATTTTAGACACCAGGGTACCAAATGTGCTCTATTACATTTACACTGGAAATATGAAAACAGTCAGACAGCCCTGCCCAAATCCTGCCTTTCACAAAAGGATGAAAGCACAGGTTGTCAGAGGTGGTGGAGCTTAGTGTTAATCCTTCTTTTCTCAAGTGTCTATGGCATAGAAATAATATTTAGTTTATTGAGTGTTTTATGTGCAGGGCACTGTGTAAGTACTTTACATATATATCTGTATATCTCTCTATGATTATTTATATATATATTTAATATATATTCATAGACAGATGATGAATAGAAAGATAGATGATAGATAAGATCTCCACTTTTAAACCCTCTCACAAACTCCTCATTGTAGAGAGGAATTAGGACGCTAAAGTAACAAAAAAGAATAATTGGCTCTGAAGAACCAAACTAGAGTGGGGTCACTTATGTGAAGAATAAAATAAAAAAGGTCAGTGTAGGAGCATAAAGGAAACTTAACCTAATCTACAGGATTTCACAGCTCTTCTCAGAAATCACCCAGGATGCCAATCAACCCCAAATGCCAAGTCTGTCCATGCCTTCTCTGGACTGCCTTGTCCCCCTGACTCAGCTTTCTTGATCCAAATAAGAAAGACCACCAGGGACGCCTGGGTGGACCATCTGCCTTCAGCTCAGGGCGTGATCCCGGGTCCAGGGATTTAGTCCCACATCGGGCTCCCTGTGAGGAGTCTGCTTCTCCCTCTGTCTCTGCCTCTCTCTGTGTCTCTCATGAACAAATAAAAATCTTAAAAAAAAAAAAAAAAAGACCATTAGGCAACCAAATAGCTGAGAAGTTAGCCGATAACTTCTGCATTTACTACATAAAAACCCCTTAGTCTGTAAGAAACTTAGAACTCCTGGCCCCCATGCCCCTGAACTTCCCAGCCTGCAGTTCAAAAACCTTGCAAAACATTTATGCGTCCATGGTGACTTTCCTCTGGGTGCCAGGCATGGGTGCTGTACCCACCAAGCCCTTTAAGTTCTCCATCCCCACAGAGTACGGGGAGTCACCAGAGGTAAACACTCTCAGACTCCAGTCTCCACTTCCTTGAACTTACACTCCTCCTAGTTTTATTGCAAGTTCGTTTATGTCTGGTGCATCGTACTGTCATGAGGCCCAGCAAACCTGAAGAGGCTGCAATTCCCTCCAGAACCCTCATTCATATCTCTTTTTGTCTAGATGGCACAGTCTTACAAAAACAGAGTTTGGAAAACAACAGCCATCTTGGGGATCTTTTGATCTTGGCAAGTTGGTTTTTCTGCATAGTAAACTAGAATGAAAGAATCCAAAATTGGGACACCTGGGTGGCTCAGCGGTTGAGCGTCTGCCTTCAGCTCAGGGCGTGATCCTGGGGTCCCAGGATCGAGTCCCACGTCGGGTTCCCTGCAAGGAATCTGCTTCCCCCTCTGCCTGTGTCTCTGCCTCTCTCTGTGTGTCTCTCATGAATAAACAAAATCTTTTTTAAAAAAAGAATCCAAAATTAACTACTTTGGGAAATGCTGGTGGTGCACACAAGGGCTTCCCTAGGCCAGTCCACAGTATCATCTCTTTGATAATTGCTGGTGTCCATAGTTCTGTTTCCTCAGTTCCTGTTGGTTTTGTTAATGAGCACATGAGGTCAATAAATAATAGATCTATTATTATGGGGAATCTTGGAAGCCAAAGCTGCAAAATTTGTAAGCACAAGTTAAGCACTGAAAAGCTATTAGAGCATTAATGACCTAAGTCTAAGACTCTCATGCTAAGATAAGTTGGTCACGGGTTACACTGACACTGGGTTATCCTCTGACTTCAAGAAAATTTCCACACCACAAGGTGCACTGCAAAACACCACACAATCTCCAACTCAGTGAGACATCCCTCTGAGGTATTAATTTGGCTCTGAGAAACCAAGTCTTAGCTAAAGAAATGGGATCCTCATGTTTTAAATAATTAAACATGCCACCTCCTGACCCACTGCTTATTTTATATCTAAAACCTATGATTCCAGAAGCTGTAGATATCTGCAAAAATAGCAAAATCTTACAAAGACAACCTAGGATTATAATGGCCATTTGGGGAATGTTCCATTTAGACAAGATTGTTTATTTAATAAACGCAATATGGTCTCATTCATCTGGGGAATATAAAAAATAGTGAAAGGGAATAAAGGGGAAAGGAGAAAAAATGAGTGGGAAATATCAGAAAGCGAGACAGAACATGAGAGACCCCTAACTCTGGGAAACGAACTAGGGGTGGTGGAAGGGGAGGTGGGTGGGGGGTGCGGGTGACTGGGTGATGGGCTCTGAGGGGGACACTTGATGGGATGAGCACTGGGTGTTATGCTATATGTTGGCAAGTTGAACACCAATAAAAAAATAATAAATGCAATGTAAGGATTTCCAAATCAAACAAGTACAATGGGATAACCATTTTAATTGGCATGCAGAAGCTTCTAAAAGGCTTCAAAATTCCAAAATGGCTTATTGAAATGTTCTCTGCCAAAGACTAATGACTAACGAAAAATTAAAGATGCAAGTGGTACCTAAAATCAAAAGCTAAAAGACTGACATGACCCCTATGACTCCCCTCTCTCCTCCTTACCTGAGTATTAACATTATACTAATCCCCGGATTGTCTTCCATTCTGAAGAGAATATAAAAGAACATGAACAAGAAGTTTGCCAGGCTAGTGGCCTAACCAACACTCCCAGATCTACCTTTGAAGGGACCCCCGTATGGGTCCCTCCCAGGCTTGACAATAGTCTCACAGATCTTCCTATGAAATGCTACCAGTTACTTCCTTTAAAAACCAAGGGGAAACTACAATTAAAATTAATGGAAAGTTTGCCAAATTTGGGTAGGTACAATGCTATATTTTCTACTTTAGATCCCACTTTCTCAGAAAGTACAGATGGGATCTTGCTAAAACTGGTAGAAACCAGTGAAAGTTGAGAATTCTTACCAGTTTCTGGTAAGATCTCTGTCTCTGGTACCCAGATTATCTTCAAGAGTGGCTCTGAATCTTCAGAGGGTAATATATTTTTGTTCCCTTTGGGGGAATGTCTCTTGGGTCCATGGAATTGTTCAATACAGCCAAGAATAGTTGCTGTTTGTTCTGGCTAACTCCTGACAAGATATTAAAAATGATTATTTTGTTTGTTTGTTCGTTTTTAGGTAGCTCAATGGTCAGGAGTTGATCCAACTGAAAGCTGATATTCAGAGCCTATAGGAACTTTTTAAAGGCCTCCTCACCTAAGCTAAGATGAAATTCTGTACACAGAGGGAAAGAAAGAAGTTTCTGAAGTCTTTCAGAAGTGGGAGGATTAACTAAAATATTCCAAAGATGAAGAGCTTTAAATGTAAAAGAGGAATTTTGGTTTCCATCTTAGTTGAAGATTTTCCCCCAATCTAAAGAAGCAACTTAAAGATGGCATAGTTGGATGGATGTGCCAACAACCTATGATGTCATCTAGGTTGCAACCCAATGCTTTGAGGAATTACAAACAATTGTCCTTGTCTTATAGACTGAATTTTTCCAAGAACAGAAAATGCAGCTCTAGAAGTAATCCAAGGCCTTCCTCTCCTGTCAACCAATCTCCAACTCCCCTGTTCCTCTCAAAAGGGTCATAGATATTGCAAAATTCTGTATTTAGGAAACAAAAATCTTTCTTGGAGGAATTTACATTCTTTTCTCAGGACCTTAGTAAACACTCTAGCCTGTCTTCTCCACGAACATTATGGAGGCCATCTCTTTGAACTGCAAACCTCAGTGAGAAACTCAGAAATAAAAAAAAGAATCAGAGATTTACTTGGAAGATTACTGTCTGTGAAAAAATTTTAAATTCGTCTCTGCAAATATTAGAAAGTCTGAGCAGATAACCTTAACTTACTCCATCTGCCAGAAACACTGTTTGGATCCAACTGTTCCTTTATAAAGTTGTGAACTTTGCATTATCATGCTTGTCTCATGGCTAACATTTTAAAATGAGAGCTAAAAGATTTCTGCTTCTGTCTGTAGGTTTATGTCTGTTTTTTTTTTTAATTTTTTGTCTGTTTTAGATGTGTGGTATGGTTCTACCTCCAGTGGTATTTTGAAAATTAATTTGTTTTCTTTCTTTTTAAAATTTTTATTTATTTTTAATTTTAGTTAACATACAGTGCAATATTGGTTAACTGAAGTAGAGTTCAGTGGTTGGCTTAAAGACAAACAAGCACTATATAAATTGTTTACTCTCAGAAAAACTTAAAAATCTAACCTAAATGATTTTTAAGTTCATGTGATTTAGGATAACCTTTGATAAATAAAAGCTAGGTTAAGTTTGTTGGCTTAATTAAAGCAGGCTGGTCTTTAGAGTTATCAGCATTAAACATAGCAATTCTATTCTACTGAGGGTTACAAGCAGTTAAGTAAGCTCGTGTCATCTCTGCTACAAAATTTGACAGCAAGAAAGACAATTAGAAATGGCGGTGAGCAGTTTATCATCTCATGAGTATTTTAATGAACTAAATGTATTTGGGTCTGTTAGTAAACATGGTTTCTGCCACACAGAAAAATTTGCTATGCTGAAGAATGTACTTCGAAAAATGATAAAATTTATTTACATTTTGCCAATCCGCAGACTGCTAGTGTTACCGACAGTCCAAAATTATTTGCTTTTTAGTTTTCATTAGAAATTACAGATTCTAAGAGTTAAGAATTATAACACACATAATTGAAACTGCCTAGAAATAATAAGGGTGAAGAGAAACAACTGTGTATAGGAAGTAAACAAGAAAGGTAAAATGATTGGTTGTTCCAGAATGAGGTCAAATATATGACAAAATCTGAATGCTTATAGAAAGGTTACAGAAGATTTGTGGAAAAGAAATCATTGGAAAGGAATTTTATGTGTGTTCAAATTGGCTAAGATTGGAATGGATTTATTTAAGTTATTTTTTTAAATATTTTATTTATTAATTCATTAGAGACACAGAGAGAGGCAGAGACACAGGCTGAGGGAGAAGCAGGCTCCATGCAGGGATCCCCACGTGGAACTTGATCCCAGGCCCCCGGATCACGCCCTGGGCCAAAGGCAGATGCTCAACTGCTGAGCCACCCAGGCATCTCTTATTTAAGCTTTTTAAATTGAATTTCAATATCAAAGGTACGTGGTACAAAATTAGAATTTGGTTTTCTCTCTGTTAAAGGGACAAAGTTTTCTTTGGATCGCTTTTGGTAATGGATTATGAAACTTCCTTTACTTTTCAATCTGTCTAAACAGCAAAGATTTTATGTTTTATGAAAAGAATTGACTGTACTTCTTATTGACTGTATCAGGTCCTTGATTACTTAAAAAAAACAATTTCTCAATATTAGGAAAGCTAAATTTTGTTCACAAATCCATAATCCTTTGTATTTGGCTTAACATCTTTTATGGTCATTTTGGTTAAAAAGATACATAGATATTATTTCATAATGATTTGTGCCTTTACTTAATATTCCAACTTTCTGACTTTCCGACAACGTTTCTAAAATCAAATTCTAAAATGAAGTCCTTTTGATCTAAAGTAACTTTGAGATTTCCCAGAGGGCTCCTGTAAAACCTCAAGACCTTTCTCATCTGGTAAAATGTTAAATTCTCAGATATATTTGATATGTTAAATTACGTGTGAAGCATAATCCAATAAAAAGTAATGTTTAACCCCGTTAGCTTATATTTATATGGATGCCTGTTATTAATGTTAATGTTCTAGAAATTGTGTGAAATCTCTAGATCTGATACACCCTGGTATAATGTTATCAGTCATAATTCCAATATTCTTAAAATGTTGTGTGCCACAGAAATAACTAAAGTTCCTTGACAATTCCATTATAATGAACTTGCATCAGATCTTCAACACTTGGGCATTTTAAAGTCTTTTGTTATTTAGACAGATAAATAAGGTTTGTCTGCAAAACTGACATTCATGGAAAGGACTTTACCAAGTACTCCTGACTAATGACAATCTACCAAGCTACCGAGTTACGTGTGTTGAAGTTTGGCTGCATATCTCACAGTGGAAGTAGGCTCCACCTGATATCTGGTCCTGTGCAAAGGCTGGAGACCTCAAAATCAAATTCTGAGGAATTTACAAGGAAAAGGTGTAGCTGACATCGATAGACTGCATCCCTTCCTGCCCCCCAAGATGTTGGATCAAGAACATTTCTTTCCATCCCTCCTTCCTTCTTTGACCAGCTTTGTCTTAGTATTTGTACCACAAAGATTTTTATGGTGATTTTGTTCACCGTTGCCTTACCTGGAAAGGTAATGCCATTGTTCACATATGTTAGGTCATTGCAAAGTGTGGGGGGAGGGTAGTAACCCAA
Source organism: Canis aureus (assembly GCF_053574225.1). Taxonomy (NCBI): domain Eukaryota; kingdom Metazoa; phylum Chordata; class Mammalia; order Carnivora; family Canidae; genus Canis; species Canis aureus. Next base: position 88,737,560 of record NC_135613.1, on the reverse strand, counting down.
TCTCTAAGTCAGTGTTGGATTTGTCATGATGCTGATAAAGTCTTGACCATCACAAATTTATCCCTGATTTTCAATGCCTCAGTTTCTCCAGAGTGATCTTATCCCTCTCTCTATCATAGACACCTTAACCTGGGGGTTCAATTCCTTATCTCTGATTAACAGTCCCAAACTGGAAACCTCTCATCCAAGCTCCTACAAGGAAAGAGACACAAGGCAAAGATAACCAGAAACTCAACGACGACAACAAAAACCCCTGTGCAGTCTCATATACCCTTAAAACTTACTGGCCTTCATGGCTGTCATCTCTCCAGTCCTAAACCAGAGTTGAAGAGGGATTATTAGGAGACATTCATGATTCAAAATTTGCTCCCTTTCGTAAATCTCCTGGGTAGGAATAAATGCAAAAGAGTCTATGATCAGAAACCTCTCCTCAGCCCTTAGAGAAATTGCAGAATGCACTGCTAAAGCAATAGGTGCCCCTCTAAAATCTCTACACTCATAAAAGTTGTTCTTGATCGTTGAATAGTCTTCAACTATCTTTTAGCTGAGCAAGGAGGTACCTGTGCCATAGCCAAGGCCACTTTCTGCATTGGATTGACATTTTGTGGATGTTGAAACTCAGACACACAAAATCTGAGAGCAAGCCCATTGGTTACGAGACTAATTTGACTCATTGTGAAATTATCATTTATTCAGCTGGTAACTGGTGGGCTGGGCTCATGGTTCAGATTTATATCACAATTTAATCTTTCTATCCTATTTGTCTCTGTATTTTGTGTTGTGTTTCTAAGTACTCAGATATTGTCTATCCAGCCTTTGTAAAAACAACTAACCTGATACACTGATGTTTGTCCAATGCTTCCAAATGATATCCAACACCTATATCCTTTACACTGACTCCCTGCCTATACTTTCTATTTTGACCCAATCTAAGAGTTGTTTAACTGTGGCCTTTTGATTGGTACTGGCCCCAAAATCTTCTCTCACCTTGAAGAAAGATGTCCATTTATGGAATGGTGAAGAAAAATAAACAAAATAAGTAATCAAAAGGCAATGTCTATGCAGAAAAAACACCTAGCAATATATTGGGTGATCAGCACCCTGTAATGGGGACTTAATCAATCGTGAGGGAATGTAAAACAAAACTAAAATAGAGTCACCTACATCAGGAGCAAAACAGAAATAGTCAACACAGATGCACCTTAACCTTAACCTAACCTTACAGGAATTTATAGCCTTTCTTAGAGGACATCAGCCAATCCCCCAAAACCAAGTGTGTTCATGCCCTTTCAGACTTTCTTGTTCCCTCTACTCCATGACATTTACTCATACAAGAAAGAAGACCACCAGGCAACTAATCAGCTGAAAAAGCCAAATAATTTCCACATTTACCCTATAAAAATCCTTGCCTGTGAACAACTGGAAATTCATTGTTCCAATAGCCTTGAGTTTCCTGGCTCGCAGGTCAGAAGCCTTCTAATAAGTTTGCCTTTCTACTTTGCTTTACATTCAGCGTGCAAAGTTCATTTTTTTGACAGTTCGAAGTACACAGCTAATAGAGAGAGGCAGACCCTAAATTGAATCTGGGCAATATGACCCTAAAAATGAAACAGCTTCGGTTTGAACTTAGGTTCAAAAATTCTAAAATCCTAAACTGGGTGTATAAGGAAAGTTTTGAGGCTCAGGGATATGGGGGCCCTACCACAGATGTTTCCTCAAAAGTCTCTCTAATGACAATCCCACATGGAGAGAGAAAAAGGCTTCCTCAGGCCTATGGCTCTGACTTTGGACTCTGAGGAAGGCACAGGGTCCTATTTGTGTCCCTGGTGATGAGCTCATAGAGCCACCTGACTTATTAAATCACCAACCTCTTTCCGCAACAGCCACCCTCGATGAATATGGCAATCGTGCTTGGGTCAATCTCTGTAATAGTCAAATAGACTCCTGGGCTGAGGCTTGATAGATGCTCCCTCTCTGGGCCTTTTAGAGACAATAAATAAGGAACCATGTCTTGCCGCAGCCCCGGTCTGCACATCCAGCTCTGCACTGTCTGAGGGCCCAGCTTGTGCTGGGCTGGGAATTCGCGGATCCCAGGAGGAAATGGGTATAACGGAGGTTATAATGTGGTATAACAGAGGCGTATCTGCCCAAGCTTGGTGGATACCAGAGCACCCAGGAGTCCTCCTCGACACAAGGTCTTCCAGAGCCTCTAGGAAGTCCTCCCTTCTATCTTTCTTCTTTCTGTTTTCCCTGCTGTATCTCTCTCTGCAGAAGTCTCCTACTCCCGGCCTAACTTGCTCAGCCTCCCTGCCATCCCTGAGGCTCCAAGTCTTCATCAGAAGGTATCCATATCCAGGAAGCTGTGATGGTGCCTGCGTATGTCCTTCTCCTGTGGCTGCTTGTCTGGCTGCTTCCTCGCCCCAGGAGGAAGTTGCCCCGGGACCTGTTATCCTATTCCCATGTTTGCCTCTTTCCTTTCCTGCTCCACCACTGGTCGTAGACTGTCCCAGCGCTGCACCCTAAACAGCCATATTGCCAGTGCCCAAAAAACACCACCTTACCAAGGAGTGGAGGCTGTAAGGACACAGACAGTACCCAGAAGAAGGTGAGATACAAGCCTTGAGCCTAGTCGCTAACTCCAGTCAAGCTCCTGGGGTCAGATCCTCATCCCCTGTGGAAAAGCTACAGCTTCTATTTGTTGCCACCTCTAATCCACTAAGAATTACTGCAAAAAGTAATCTTTGTAAGCTATTATTCATTCCCCTTAACCAAAAAAAAAAAAAAAAAAAACTTTAACAATAATAAATAAGTTACTGAGGTATTTATTATATGCTAAGTATTTTTATTATCTAATTTAAAGCTCATATAATTTTGTGAAGTACCTGCTATTCTTTTTTTTTAATTAATTATTTATTTATTTCTAGAGACACACTGAGAGAGAGAGAGGCAGAGACACAGGCAGAGGGAGAAGCAGGCACCATGCAGAGAGCCTGACGTGGGACTCGATCCAGGGTCTCCAGGGCCAGGCTCTGGGCTGAAGGCGGCACTAAACTGCTGCGCCCCCAGGGCTGCCTAGTACCTGCTGTTCTTACATGTACTTCCATTTAAAGTTTTAGGAAAACGGAGACTAGGATTGGTTAAATAACTTGCACGGTGCCACGAACTTGCAAGCGATGAGTGTGGGTGGTGAATCCAGGCACTCTGAGCCTTCCCCTTTGACCACGACTGGATACGACTTCCAAGTATGGGTTTGTGTGCATTGGCATGGAAGGAAACACACGGTATTTAATCTAGCTATAGCCAGCTAGCTCAGTCGGTAGAGCCATGTAATTTATACATATATTGCTTATTATATGTATATAGATACATGTATATATACTCCGCACAGACATATAGTACATTGTAAATCTCTCATAAGGAGGGACTGCATTTCTTTTCAGTGATTATACATCAGGTCTGTTGGCAAATTGAACACCAATAAAAAAAAATTTAATATTAAAAAAATAGAAAAAAAAGGGTTATGATTATCCCTGCCTCAGTAACATCCCCGTATCACCGGAACCAGAGGGAAGATTAATGTAATTGGTCAAGTAGCTATTATGTGCCCCACTGAAGGAATGGGTAGGCTTGGGTTAGCCCTCCTCTTCCACCTGTAGTGGGACATAGAGATTCTCTAATAATAGCAAGGAGATACCTTCATCTCTTACTTGAAACACTGCTGCTTTTCCTTCAAATGTCCCTTCTACAAACCACCCGTCCATGGGAAGCCTCCAGACTCCCACCTCAATCCTTCTTGCCAACTTTCATGTTGCTAACTATCTTGGTTGATGCTGTTTCTTTGGCTGATCATTCTTTTCCGCGTCCTTTACCTATTCAAGTTATACTGATTCTGCAAGGCGCAACTCAACTTCCACCTACCTATGGGACCATATGATCATTCACTTATTTGCTTATTCAAAAATATTTATTAAATGCCTTAAATGCCAGGTGTTATTTTATGCTGAGTGGCAGGGATGGAAATGGGCCCCAAATAACTGAGTTCCTACCCTTACTGAGTTTACATTCTGGTGGGAAGTGTCTAGGAACAAGTGAACAAACATATAAAAAAGTAAGTTTCACCTTGGGACAAGCACCATAAAGAGAAACGAACAAGAAGCGAAGACAGTTATTGGGCAGGTAACGTTCTTTACAGAGAAAGTGATATTTTAACTGAAACCTAAAAGATAAGAATGGACCATATCTGCGAGGAGCAGGAGGATGAGGGTTCCAAACAGAACAACATCCTCAAAGTCCCAGAATTGTATGCTTGGCTTTTGAAGAATAGACGCATGGTTGGAGTCCGATTAGGGAGGAGACAGAGGTGAGAATGAGGCCAGAGATAGTGCAAGGTCAAATCAGGTAGGGACTATGGGCCGTGTCCAAGCTCTGGATGCTACCCTAAGTGCAATAAAGTGCATTAGAGGGTGTTAGGCAGGGACTGGACATGACCTGATGTGTGTATTCAAAGGCACACTCCAGGCACCTCCTAGGGAACAGATTGTAAGGCTGCAAAAGTAGGATCAGGGATGTTAATGATCAACCTACCAAAGAAATGTAAGAGAAAGATAACTGCTCTCATTAGAGTGATGGCACCCCTGGGGTAATCCCACTTCATCATACCACGGTATCCTGCTTATGTGTTGCTGGAACCTAAGGACGAATTTTTGAGGACTTTTGCTTCTATGCTCGAGAATGGTATTTGTATTTTTCTTCTCTTATAAAATATTTGTCAACTTTTGGTTTAGAGTTGTGCTGGCCTCATAAAATGACTTAAAAACCATTCTCTTCCCTGGTTTCTGGACAGGGCTGTTATAATACTGATATTATCTCTTCCTTAAATTTTCTTTCTTTTTTTTCTCATTTTTTAAAATTTTTATTTATTTATTTAAACTTATTTTTATTGGAGTTCAATTTGCCAATATATAGAATAACACCCAGTGTTCCTTAAATTTTCAATAGAGTTTACCAATAAAATCATCTGAGCCTGAAATTTAGTTTATGAGAAGACATTTTATTGAAATTTTAATTTCTTCCCCAGATAGAGTATTTCACTTTTTTCCTTCCTAAAATTGTTTTGAAAATGAATTTTTTCAATTAATTTGCTCTTCTAATGTAAGTTAGCAAAGTTGGCATAAAACCATTTTTCTTATATTCCTTCTTACAACTTTATATCTGTAAGGTCATGTAGGGATATCCCAACTTTATGTTGACAATCCGTATTCTCCGTTTTTTTTTTTCTTCTAAATCATTCTTACCAATAATCTATCAAATGTATTATTCTTTTCAAAGAATTAACTTTTTTAAAGAGGTGAAATTCAAATATTATCAATTAACCATTTTAAAGTATAGAATTCAGTGACATTTAGTGTATTCAGTGTTGCACAACTGCACCTCTCCCTGGTTTCAAAACCTTCAAAACCCCAGAACACCCATACCCATTGAGTAACCATACCACATTCTTCATTCACACATCATTCACACATCCTCCCTCAACCCCCAAGCAACCTAATCTACTTTCTAACTCTAAGGACTTTCCTATTCTGGATATTTCATATAAAAGAAATCATACAGGAGCACCCGGCTGGCTCAGTCAGTGGAAATATGACTCTTGATATCCAGGTTGTGAGCTCAAGCACCACATTGGGAGTAGAGATTACTTAAAAATAAAATCTTAAAAAAAAGGGGGGGATGGGGAGTCACACAGTATGTGACATTTTTGTCTGGCTTTTTAAACTTAGTATGTTGTTTCAAGGTTTGTATTATTACTCTGCTCAGGCTGTCACAACAAAATACCACAGACTGGTGGCTTAAACAACAGAAATTTATTTTCTCACAGTTCTAGAAACCAGAAATCCAAGAAAAAAGGACCAATATGGTTGTTTTCTGGTAAAGATTCTCTTCTGGGATCTTCGTGTGACTTTTCTTCAGTATGTGCTCATAGAAAAACAGTGCAATAGAGAACGAGCTCTCTGGTGTCTCTTCACATAAGGACACTAATCTTATCGGACAAGGCCCCACCCTCCATAGTTAAATGACTTCATTTAACCTTAATTACTTCCTTAGTAGCTCCTTCTCCAAATACAGCTTCCTAAGAGAGCTCAGGCTTCAACACTGAAATTTGGGAGATCACAAACACGTAGTCTCTAACAAGATCCATCCATGTCACAGTAAGTATTATTAGGATCTCATTCTCATGAATCTGATGTTAAATCTGTGAATCCATGGCCAAATCTTAGGTCACAAAGATTTCCCCCCATGTCTTCTACTAGTTCAAGTTTGAGGTCTTGCATGTTTGTCTTTGATCCATTTCAAGTTAGTTTTTATATATGGAGTGAGGTAGAAGTCCAGTTTCCTGCTTTTCTGTGTATGGTTATCCAATTTTCCCAGCACCATTTGTTGAGGAGATTATTCTTCTTCCTTGAATGATCTTGCACCTTTGTTAAAAATCAATTAGCCAAAGGTGTTTAAATTTCTGGACTCTCAGTTACATTCATTGGTATCTTTTTAAACCCTTAAAACATTACCACACTGCTTCGATGACTACAGCTTCATAGTGAGCTCTGAAATAGGGACATATTAGTCATCCAGCTTTATCTTTTTCACTCCCATTTTTGTCTATTCGGGGGTACTTGCACTTTTATATTAATTTGAGTATTGACTTTTCCATTTTCAAAGAATTAACTTTTGACTTTGTAAGTTTTCTCCTTTTTTGTCCTGTATTTCATTGATTTCTGATTGCTGTTTCTTTGCTACTCTGGATTTAATTTGCTTTTGTTTTTCTATCTCCTTATGGTAAGAATATTAATTAGTGTTATTAATTAACATTAATAATTAATTATTAATTAACATTAATATCAATAATTAATATTTTAATTTTCTTACATATAATATATATTTATTATATATTATATATAATTTTAATGTAATTAATTAATCATTAATTAATATTAATAATATTAATTAATTAATATTAATGGTAATATTAATTAATATTATTAATGTTAAGCCTTTTCAGTAGACATTTCATCACTACACACACCTTTTGCAACTCTTTTTTTTAAAGATGTTATTTATTTATTCATGAGACAGAGAGAGAGAGAGAGAGAGGCAGAGACACAGGCAAAGGGAGAAGCAGGCTCCATGCAGGGAGCTCGATGAGGGACTCGATCCTGGAACTCCAGGATCACGGCCTGGGTCAAAGGCAGGCGCTAAACTGCTGAGCCACCCAGGGATCCCACCTTTTCCTTTTCGAATATAAGTTTTTAAAGTCATAAATTTTCTATATAGGCTTAGAAAACCCCACAAAACTTTTAAATTATTTTTAAGATTTTACTGATTTCCCACAAATTTTGATATACTATATTTTCATTTGGTTCAGAATATTTTCTAATTTCTTTGTAAATATGATTATTTCATCTATGGTTTAATCAATGCAGATTATATAATTTTCACATATTTGTAGATATTCTGGATATCTCAACATTGATATGTAATTAAATTTTAGTCAAAAATATATTCTATAATATTTTAATTTTTTGAAATTTATTGATACTTATTTTGTGGCCTGGCATTGGGTAAACATATAAGATATCCCATTGTGTCCTCTAAAGTAATTTTTATTCCTGTTGGGTATAGTGTGTTCTATAAATATTAATTAAGTCAAACTGGTTAATAAATCGTTATTAATTTTTGTCTGTTTTATCAATTACTGAGGGAGGATGCTAAAATATCCAGCTATGCTTATGAATTTTTCCAATTCTTTTTTAAGATCTGTTTTCTCTTCATTTACTTTGAAGTTATGGGGGGGGGAAGCCTTAGGCAAAAAATGGAGATGTTTCTGTGTTCAAAGTGGGACTCTCTCCGCGTACAGGAGGCTGCCTGCCACAGAAATTGGTCAAAAAGACGTGTCACTACATTTGAATAGTCTTGAATCCAAATACTAAGACCTTTCATATTCTTATTTTTTATTGGGCTTGTTTTGTTTTTTGTTTTGTTTTGTTTTGTTTGAGAGGAAGGGAGAAGATGTGGGTGAGTCCATAGAGTGAAAATTCTCCTTGTAGTTAATACCGCACGCAATGGAACCATCAATGGAAACATGTGCCTACCACTCATCCAGTCAGAGTCTGGGTCTTGGAGGTCGGGGGAGGTCACTGCATTAACTGGATTTCCTAATTTGCATTTGAGTTTAAGGAATGAAGAGTTAGCTTGCTCCGTGTGCTCCATTACAGAGCATGCTGGCCTCTACCCCTGAGTTATCTGAATGCCAGTGAGATTATGGATATCCTCTTGAGCTCAAGTCTTTCATGGGGGCAGGAGAGAACACAAGACTTTCTCACGCTGACTGTATCCCCAGTCTTCAAAATAAAGAAGGTAGGAAAATAAGAAAGGAAAGATAAGTGGAGGAATGGTTAAAAAAATAAAGGGAAGGAAAGTAAAATTCATCATGATACCTGGAAAATCTGTTCTCATTCATCCTTAATCCCCAGTCTCAGCAATAGCTGTTCCTAAAAGTACTTCCGAGTTGCCAACCTAGATGGAATCCCCATCCAGTCCAGTGTTCCCCCACGTTAGCCGTCTTCAGTCTTTTCATACAATCTCTTTACCATAGCCTATCATCAAGCCCTCAGTAACTTCCTACACACACACACACACACACACACACACACACACACGAAGAGAAAAGAAAAAAGAAAAAGGTGAAGAAGGGAGGAAAGAAGATGAGAAAAGTGAAAATAAAGAGACACAAAGTCCTGTACCCAAAGAGAATATAATTTCTGGCAAATGCCCTTATATGCCTACTGGCTTAGCCACTTTTTGTGTCTGTGCATGTGTGTCTGTGGGAGTGTGTGCAACATTCTCGCTGCATCTGCTTTCATCTATTATTAGTGCAAACTGTCTATAATCTGGCACTGGACCTTTCCCATATGTCTGTTGCAGCAGAGTGGGTGTATACTCATTGATAATCATTATAACAACAGCAATAATAATGATTGATGTTGCTGACTTCTCCAAATTTCTGTGGTCCAACAGCAGCACCTGCTATTTCTGGAGAGAACACAGGTGGAAAACTATGAGGGGGGAAATATATTTTCAAACCAATGTACCAGACTTCCATTTTTGATTTTCCATAATAAGACGCACATAAATTGCTTAACAAGTATGAAAGAACACTAGTTAATGAGGAAGCTGACTTAGATATTTTTTGTCACGTCCAGTAAAAAACTCAATTTTGTTTCTGATAAGAGATACATAATTTCTAGACAAATAATTAAGGGCATCTTTGCATTGACTTAATATTTTTTCTTCTATCAAAGCTCTTCAAGGACTAAGTGCGTCAATGTCTACATCTGTTACCCTGAACTTATTTCCAGTAGAAATCTTACTATTAACTTTGATGGTTTAGCATCCATTTGTCCTGACTTAAGTCATTTAAAGGATCTGGCAAAACAAATTACTAATCTGAAACTGCAGTGTTTCATTTCTAGGAAATGTTGGGATTTATAAAGCTCTTTTTGCTCTCAGGGAGGGTGTTCCTTCTGGCCAAGTGTAGAATATTATTGGGAGGGTGAGGCATTTTCCTTTCCACATTCTTCCTCTCGGAGGCTGGGAACATCCTGTGCATTCTTTCCTATTTTGACACCTGGCCCTCCAGTCACCCAGCTGGGGCTGCCTCCCCAATCCTTGCCTAACGGCCTCCTAAAGGGGAGGAGAGGCTTCTGATCAGTGTTTGTGGCTGGACAGGGACACAGGGGGGGCCAGGTCCCATGTATCAAATTTACTTTTGGGCTAAAAGATTCACACCAGAACTTGTTCTTTGTTTGCTCTTTCATTCACTGGTCTTATAATCATGCTCCGCTTGCACTCTGTGCTGCTACGTTGGGAGAGGAGAAGTTAGCCCCTCTCTGGCTTTCCCTACTTCCCTCTACTTGGAGTTGGTAAGAAGTTTGATCTAAGATGTGCCGTTCAGATTTTCCTTATCTCTTGCCTGCTACTAGCTGGAAGGCTACATACAGGCCCGAGATTTAAAACAGAGAAGGGAGTGATTTCTGGACCTCACTTAGGCCTTAAGCCTAAAAATGCACGTTTGGTCAAATGATCTTTACCAAACTCTGCATTAACTGTTCCTTGGCCACTTCAGTCATTAATAGTGTTACTTAACTATTAAGAGCTAAGGGGCAGTTACTTGACTATTGCACCTGGGGCGCCTGGGTGGCTCAGTCCATTAAACTTCCTACTGTTGGTTTTGGCTCAGGTAATTATCTCAGGGTCCTGAGATCCAGCCTGCATAGGCCCCACACTCAGTGGGGAATCTACTTGGAGATTCTCCTCCTTTGCCCCGACTCTGACTCACGGAGTCTCTGTCTCTCTCTCTCTCTCAAATAAATAATTTTTTTTTTTTTAAATAGTGCTACTTTGAGCTTAGAGGTGATTTACCAGGCAGGATCTATGCATTTCTGAGTGTTATAATATGGCCCACTGTACATGCCTATGTTATAATACCTAACATACCCTACTAGGAGTTGCTAGGTAAAACACAAGATGCCCCGTTGAATTAGAATTTCAGATAAGTAATTTCTTTAGTATAATTTCATCTCAAATATCTCGTGGGACATATGTGTACTAAAAAAAAGCATTCATTGGTGATCTGAAATACAAGTTTAGCTGAAAATCCTGGCTTTTTAAATTTATTTGTTTGCTTCATTTTTGCAAAACCTTGCGACAATCAATGGCTATGAGTTTACTGAACGTAAACTCCAGGGCCACATTGCCTGCATTTAAAATTTCTGCTGTGACTTACCAGATCCATAGTGACCTTGGGTGATTTTATTTCAACAAATCCTTCCTCCCTCCACAACTGTAACAAGAACATGATAGTGTTACTTTTCTCATGTGCTTAGCATCGGGATTGTATGAATCAACATACATAAGTGCTTAGAACGGTGCCTGGCATATGGTAAGTAGCACACAAGCACTAGCTGATTCTTAACCTGTGTTCAGTTAAAATTCTCAGGTCTTTTCAGAAGTTTTTTTTTTTTTGTACACAAAGTTTTCCCATTTTCACATTGTGTGATCTAAGTTCACTGTATATGAATTTAGGTATGTGTGAACATGCATGAGCACGTATGCATGTATTCATCCCTCTTCTCTCCCTTTTTTGCTTGTCATTCACTCCTTTGCTTGTCTCACTCAGTGTCCTTCCTTAGCAGACAAGTGGGGCACTAACCAAGGGGACAAATTGGGGATGAGTTAAGGAGGACAGGAGATGAGAATGGGAAGTCCTTTGCAGACAGCAGCAGATGCCAAGGCCAGAGGATGGATTATACCAAAACTGCCTAGAATGGAAACAGAGAACTGATGACCAACAAGGTCCAAAATGAGTAATGAAGAAGAGCAAGTCTTTGGGGACCAGGGGGAGTGGGGTAAAGTTAGGGTTCTCTACCTAAGGGTTTGAGCTGAGAAACAAAAGAACCGCAACCTAAAACCAGAAATGGTCAAAGAGGGTTGGATACTCTGATCTTGACCTGGCCTGTGCCCTCCTGGACTGACTCCTAACTGTAGAGCCAGGGGCATGGGCAGCCAACCTAGGACAGAGTCAGGTTCTGCTGGACAAAGTGCTTTCTAAGCCATCATTCAAGTTCTGATTAAAGTATCAAACCAGGTGTTCTGGAAGGCAGGGCACCAGCAGCCTCCTCTAGGTGAAATTGCCCAAATTATGAGTCTGCCTCCTACATGATCATCCTGCCTGCCTTTCTCCATCTCCTTCGCTAGGAACTCAAGAATATAATGTTGAAGTTCCTGTGAAATAGGAGGGAGAGAAAATGAGTGAAAATATCAGTGAGGGAGACAAGACATCAGAGACCCCTAACTCTGGGAAATGAACAAGGGGCAGTGGAGGGGGGGGGCGGGGGGTGAGGGTGACTGGGTGACGGGCACTGAGGGGGGCACTTGATGGGATGAGCACTGGATGTTATGCTATATGTTGGCACATTGAACTCCAATAAAAAAAAATTTTTTTAAGTTCCATACAGATCTGCATCTAACTAGGACCCCACACCTCCAGAAACCCCACCACTACACAAAAACTCCCAGGGGCCATAAGCTCTCACAACCACTGGAAAAAGAGCCTCTAAAACTAACCTTGCCTTTGTTCCTCATGCCCGTGTCTTCTCCGGTCTCCATCTGCTCTCACATCCCCTCCCACACCAGCCATGAAACCAGCCTGAGCTCTTCCCCTGGAGCAGAGTAGACAGCTGCAAAGCCCAGAACACAGGAAAGCCCATGACCCTCTCTCAGTCTCCATCTCCCTGCCTGGAGTGTTCAACATCCTTCCTCACCTTTCCTGTGTACGAGGCATCACTTTGCCGACACTGACAGCGAAGAAGCTGCAGGTGCAGGGTGAGCATGGTGTTCCACGGAGAAAAGCACTTGCGGTCAGAAGCATCTTTCCCTCACACACTCTCAGAGGTTGATTCTGTTCTCGAACTTCGCTCCCCCAGTTCTGAAGGCAGGGCTGTGCCTGCCTGTGCTTGTAGGCATGTGCTGTTTTAGAAGCATTTAGCGCTTTATATTATATTATATATTATATTATATTATATTATATTATATTATATTATATTATAGCATTTAGCAATATGGATATTGTTTAGAGGCTGAAAAATGAGATACCAGAAGAAATGAATGACCCAAGCGCTGGTGCATTTTGGTCTTTACCAACAAAAAGAAGTAGAGCTCGAAGGCTATTAACTATGTAATTAGTGCTTGAAACTCTCTTTGCCTCAATTTATTTGGATATTTCAATTAACCCGGTTAATTACCTATATCGTTCATTTAGTGTATCAGTAAAAAATCCACGGACTTTGGTAACTATTTTCAAAATTGATTTAGCAAATGTTTGCTCGTTATCATAAGTGTATCATTGTACTAATTAGTATACATCATATTAATATATTATAATAATACATATTATCATTATTATAATTTCATCAGTATCATAATTACTACTGTTAGTGTTATTCATTAGTTTCATCTGAAAAAAATTTGAAAAAGAAGAACTTGAAAATGGTTTTACTTGAAGCTATTACAAGAATAAGAGGTCCTGAAAGTGTTTTTCCCCTAAATTCTGGCAATCTTAGAAATAGTCACAAGCATTTCTTTTAAAATTCTTTAGATGATTAAGAAAAAAAAACCCACATATTTAAAAATTGGTTTATTTGCACAAAGAGCAGTTTTGGGCTGGGCAAGTTAAAAGACATTCTAGCAAATGGAAGGAAACTGCCTTAGAATGGGAGGTTGAGGCCAGAGCAAGACTCTGTGTTTCTGACCTTGTGTCATGCGGGCTCCCCGCCCCAGCTCACGATTCATGGGCATCTTGCTCAGAAGAGAACCCTTGTGTGATGAGTAAAAGACTTGCTTCTCTTTGACCAGGGTCGCTGAGTATATAATTACTCTTCGCACCTGTGAATAGGTGCACCTCTCACGCAATTGTCCATTTATGCTGACTTATTCTGGCATGAGTCATGTCAGATACCTCCTGAGTGTTAGCACCAGGATTAAAATCAAGCCTGAGCTTTTCCCCACGCCCTGCTCTCTCCCCTCTCCACGCATGATCCTGGTGCAGGGTCAGTCCCACAGTACCCTTTGTCTGGCTGACACAGGCCCTTTTCCCAACTGCGGGGCCCCCAGGGCTCTAGAGGAGGCTCTCCAGTCAGTAAAAGACTGAGCCAGAGTGTTCCCCGTCCTGCTTCCATGCTCTGTCGCAAGGTGTGTGCTGCCCCAGGAACAGAGTGACCTCGATGAGACGGGGCGACCTCGCAGTAATGACCAGAGCTATCTGTCGTCTGCGTTCCCCAATTCACTTGAAATAAATTTCTAAGCCCAAGATGGAGCTTCTCTTGCCCCGGGGGCCACGTCAGCAAACCACAACTTGGGTAACTTCTGTGTCCCTGTAAGTGCTCTGTTTGACCAGGATGTAGTATGTCACTCAGCCAGTCTCCAAGTGCCAGGCCAGCTCCGGGCTCCATACTTTATTCTTTGTCCCTTATTCTTGATCCTATAAACACTTCCTGTATTCAATCTCATTTTGTAGTTCTCTGGATGCTTGGGAACTCCTCTCCATAAAGTATTTAATAAAGTTTGTCTGTATCATCTAAATTGTCTTCTTTACTCATTTTTGACACTTTGCAGCAAGTGCTTCTTTGAAGGAGGATTCGGGCAGCTTACCTTCATTCCTACCAAAATCCATATCCTTTCACTGTTCAGACCCACTTCCATATGTTTGGGGAGCAGCACTTCCAGGATTGTAGTGAGTTTCCTCTTCTTGACAAAGGCTCGTGGGTTAAGTTAGAACCTACCCGTTCCAAAGGGCCTGAGCCCCTGCCCAGACTTCCCGTCTCCAGCCAAGGCTGTCTTTCCTGTCCATCAAGTCACAATAGGCCAAGAGACCACCAAGCTGGCCACCTGGGATCCTGCCCACATCATGTAATGTCATGCCTTCCTCCTCCTGATGACCAGGACCCATTATCTCTCCCAGTGCAGTGACTCCTTTCTTGCCTGCTGGTCCCTGGACACAAGGAGCCAGCATGCCCAGGAAGCAGCGGTAGCTCATCATGCAATGGGAGTCTTGCTATGTTTCTGGAGAAAACATGCCCTCACTAGAAACCATGATCTCCACACCTACAGAGCCCAGTGGGAAAAGGAAGCACAAAATCCTCCACGGGGTCATTGTAAATGAGGGTAAGGGGTGTCATTCTTCTTTTTACCTATTGTTTCCATCGCTATGTTTTCTTCCTCTTGGGAACTTAGTACCGAATAAAGGTCTTTGATTCAAGGCATATGATGTAACCTGAAGGATAGTGTCTTAAAGCATTGGCTCTAAGTTGGCACTTTGGGTATACCTTCGGTAGGCTGTTTCCCCAGTGGTTTCTGAGTGGTATGAAGTGTGATACCGTGAGCCCTGTGCTGTAAGCTGGGTGACTTAGTCTGGCATGATATTACGTGAGACCTCACACCCGTGGACCAAACACTTAATGAGTCCTCAGACGGTGGTGCTAAACCGCTGGCAGGAAATGTGATCTCATACTTGGAATATTGTCTATTCCTGTGAGAACAAATCACCTCCCTTTGTAATGAGAAAGGGATACGAGTCTGTGATATCTGGGTAACAAGTGCTTAACATAAGCCTCCTTTGACTCCTGGGTGCCTTAGCAAGGTCCTTGCACTTGCCTCTCCCCAAGTCCCTTCCTCCTTAACTGACACCCGATGCCCTCTGTTTTAAGGTGATAAGTGGCCCTTACCGCACGCTATGGTAAACTTAGAAAAACAAGTTCATTTTTAGTGGCAGTTATGAGGACCCATTAGGATTCAAATATGACCGACAGGGTAAGGATTCATAGGAAATGTAGCTCCTCCCCACTTAATACATAGAGGGGAGGAACACTTTTATTTCTGTAATTCCATTACTCTTCCAGCTATTCAATCATTTCCGACCTTTGTCTCTTCTCCTCTGGGACAAGTATTACCAAACTTTGATCTCAGGGTTGATGTTGTTAGTGTAGCCATCTGGTAAATTCCCAGGTGGGAGATTGTGGAAAGGAGCTTTGGGATGGTCACTGGAAATGTGCATATAAGGTGAAAGGGGTCTCATGTGGTCAGTTGCCGCCAAGTGGTTGTGGATTTCCTCAAGGATTGCCGCCATATTGCGGGTGCACCATTGGTCTTTGTTACAGGCCATTAGGTCATTCAACAGTGATGGTCATTCTGTACGGTTCAGAGTGGGAGTCCATGCTGCTGGATCCTTGCATAGCCTCCACCTCTGCTGCTGCGGCGGCCCTTTTATTGATATGCTCATTGCCACTGGGTATGACAGAGGCTGGTGATATCCTCTGGCTAGGTCATTTGTCTAGTTGCTGGTTTGGTGTTTCTTCCATGGCAGCTGCTCTCTAATGGGCCTTAATATGTAATGGAAAAATTTTGACACATCTTGTATACTCCAGAATGTGCATCCCTGTGCCTCTGTCACCTCTATCCCAGACATTCTCATCCCTGATCTTCCAGTATTTTTCTTTCTAGGTCCCAGATCAGCAGGGTAAGTCCTTTCCCATTGCTTCCAAGTATGTATGATGAGGTATACATTTATATAGGTTGCAAATTTCTCAGGCCACCTTCTTCCTACACAAAGTGAATCACCATGATCATCACCCAAAGGTCTTTTGTATTGAGATGATTTTCCCTTGTCATTGTTTTCAAAGGCCACCTGTACGTAAAGCTATTAGGCAGCTGCCATCCATTTTTGGCTTATATTCATAAACCAAGCCAATCCATTTGTGAACCAAAAGTTTAGACTTTCCCCCCCTTTCTTCACCTGTTCATACAGGGTTCCTCCACAAAGGCAGAGAACAAGCTGAGGGAAGGGCACTGAAGCAACAACAGTAGCTCCCATGGCGATCCGAGATATCTGTTATATAGCTTGCTTATATCCCGTGGTTCTGCTCCTGCTTAATTCATGGCTGTTCTACTTCTGCTTTTCAATGGATTGATGCTGGGCCTGCTCAGTCTTAATAACATAGTAGATTTGATGGTCCTCAAATTATATTGACTGTTTTGAATGCATGGTCACTTGACCATGGGTTCAAGTAATCTGCCCCCACTAGGGACAAGCAACATAACAGAAGTCCATTTTCATAATATGTGTATTTCACCCAAAGTAGCATGGTCTAGAGCAGCTTTTCCCACTTGCGTTCCTCCAACATCAGAGATTCTGTTGAGTCATACACCCAAAGAGCAAGGCTGCTTCGCCTACTGCATGTACATACTGAAAAGCCTGGTGTGTGAGCCAGAGCAGTGTCCTTCGGTGTTAAATATGATGCCCCCTGCACCCAAGGAGCCTATCAGGTTCTTTGCTTCCTTATTCAAGGCAGTAGGTGCGATATTTAAAAATGTGTATTTTACATGGAGGGGATGACCATGGGATTCCTGAATTTTTATGTATGTATAATACTCTTAAATCATTGTAGTATTTATCTCCAACTCTCTGATGTGTGCATTTCTTACCAAGACCTCCAGCGTGCCAGCATTTTCTGTCTCATGTGACTCAGTGGATATATCACATTAATGTAATGGATCACTGAGAGGTTCTGGAGGATGCCCAGACAGTCCAGATGTTCTTGGTCTGTATTACGACAAAGAACAGGAGAGTTAGTATAGGTCTTGTGGAAAACTATAAATGTATATTCTTATTCATTACATGTGAATATGAACTGTTTCTGATCTTCTTTCATTATAAATAGAAAAAAAAAACCCAAACAAAAGGTCATTTGCCAAATGAATGATGGCATTCCATATACTTGAGGCATCATTAATATGCTCTAGCAAAGGTAGCACATCTGACCCAGAGGCTTAAAACAAGAAAATTATTCATTTGAATTTGCGATAATTTGTAAATTATGCTTCTGGATTCATTCTGCTTCTAACAGGTACCAGAGCATTATATGCAAGTTTTATAAAGTCCACCATCCTTCATCCTTTAGATTATTAAGAATGACACTAACCTCTGCAATCCCCACACCAGGAAATGTTATTGTTTTTGTTTTTTTGTTTTGCTTAGTTTTAATTTATCTTCCCAAAGAGAGAAGAGTTTCAGAGGTCTCCACTTGGCTCATTCACACAATGGCTCTTCCTGTACAAAATAAGTTTCCAATGTGGAGATTTCACTAATGCTAAGAATGTCCACACCAATTATACATTTGGGGATTAGAGAAATGGCCATAACATGGGGTTGTAGGACCTGTAGACCCATTCTAAGCCAGGACTTTATTATTACCTGGACCCACTCTATTATTGTGCTTCAAGTCTCCCAGTATTGATGGCAATTGGATTCTGTGCCCAATAGTCCTAAAAGTGCTTGGATCCCTTTCTCAGTGCACAGTTACCTAAGTAAACGGATAGATAACCATTTAAGGAAGGACTAGAGTAGTCAGGGTTTGCTTCTCCCCCCGCCCCCCCAATGTTTCAGGATTCTTCCTTTTGAGAAAGAAGCTACATCTTTAGTCAGTGGGTTTAGGTCTGAAAACTGGTTCAGGTCAGGAAACTGGACAAAGGATCACAATATTTTATTGAGGCAACTGTCCTCAGCCTCCTAATCGTTCACCCTTGACTCATTCTGCTAGTATGAGCTGAGCATTACCCTTGTCAGCTGCCTATCTATTTGACCTCTAGGGATGTCAGGCTCTATTAATAATTTCTAAAACTCTTTATGGTTCAGGTCCTCTCGGCTGTCATTCTTACTTTGCCAGTCATTATAATGATTGCAATGCCCTGGCTTCTGGCTACCTGGCCCCTATTATTTTTAGGGTCATGTCATTCCAATTCTATTATAAAATCATCTTTTTACAAGGGAGAAATACCACTGAAATGTCAATGATACAAATATTACTATCGGTGGTGTACCTTGATAAATGATGGGTCCTATCCACCTTCTCATGGGAAATAATCCCCAGTGGCTCTTCCAGCCATACATAGTATGTCTACTCCAGCATTTCCATTTCACTAAGCTTTTTAATCCTTCTCATCCACTGTCTTCTATAGAAATTATGGCCATAACTTCTCCATGCTTCTAGCAAGTTCACACTAACTTCTGGGATCTTTGCTAGGATGTCAAACCCTAAGTCAATATACTCTCCCTATCAGGTTAAATGTGTCAGTCCCCAACACAGAACACAATTGGAACTCTAGTTATCTGGCTAGAATTTGGAGATTTGGGGAGTCCCTTACCTATCTTTTCAGGCTAAGCACATCTTTAGTTTGATTATGCTGTGAGTAATCATGAGGAAGGTGGCACATGACTTCTGCAACCAATTCCAGGAACAGGCAGTACTAGCTCTGAAATGGGAGGAATGGGTCATACATATAGGCAAGAATAGTTCAGACAAAGCAATCAAAATACAAACTAGTCAAAATCTTGCTTAGGTTAGTCAAAATCTTTGGGTCATATGTCCATATATCCTCAACTCAGGCATTAAGATCCCATGTTTTCCCGGTCAGAACAGTGGGCTCAGCATGACACATCTCTTTTTGTTGTTGAGTCAAATTTAAGTTTACCCACTCTATTAAGTCCTGGGCATGGTCCTTGGCAGGAGACACTTTTCAGGAGATAACAGAATTTTTGTCAGTCAGGCCCTCTGGATTTCACTTCTCATTTTCCATTTTCTGTTACTTCCAGATGTTCATAATGTCTCTCGAGTGCAATGATGGCACTTAAACATGGCCATATTATCTCTTTATGCAAAATGCTACTATTTTCTCCATTTGTTCTGCACCTGAAATAAAACACTCTTCCACTGGCTTACCACCTTAATCTCACCTCTTGTGAAAAATTTAACATCTGGACCACTAGCAGGTGCCTGAGACCAATTATGATCTTCCCACCACCACTGATGGGGTCCTCACTGACAACAAGGTAGCATGTGATCCAGCTCTTCTCCATATCACTCAGTCATTGAAAATGGACTACCCCAGGAAAGGATATCATCTGGAGCCAGGTGGCCTTCTGCAGAGCAGACTTGGAAGGAAATGAAAGCTGGAGACTGTCTGCTGATCTCACTGTTCATAAATAAGGGATAATTGTTCCTGAAGAGAGATACGGGCATGGATATCTATCTCTACCAACTACCAAAGGTTAAAGATAATGTGTACACATAAACAACCCAGTAGATTAAAGTCATCTGGTCAACATAATAGAACAGTCTTATTTTCTTTTAAGATCTATTTATTTATTTGAGAGGGAGAGTGTATGACCACGGGCAGGGGGAAGGGAGGTGCAGGCAGAGGTAGAGGGAGAAGCAGGCTTCCTGCCATGCAGGGAGCCAGAGGACCATGAGGCTCAATCCTTGGGATCATGACCTGAACAGAAGGCAGACTCTTAACCGACTGGACCACCCAGGTGCCCCTATAATGTTCTTACTATTTAGTTTCATAATGGATTCCTTTTGAAAAACAGAGTGGGTAGTAGTGTTACAATGACAAGGATCAGAGAAGGATGTTCTGCCTTTATATATTGAGTTCTGCAATCAGAATTATACAACTGATATACACTAATCCTGAGTGTGAGTGGGCCATTATTTTCCAATTTACAAAAGAAGACCATAGGATTTATTTATTTTAATATTTTTATTTATTTATTCATGAGAGAGATACAGAGAGAGGCAGAGGCACAGGCAAAGAGAGAAGCAGGCTCCATGCAGGGAGCCCGATGCAGGACTCGATCCCAGGACTCCAGGATCATGCCCTGGGCTGAAGGCAGGTGCTCAACCGCTGAGCCACCCCGGCGTCCCAAGACCATAGGATTTAGAGTGGCAAGGTGATTTGCCCACACGTTGGAAAGTGGTAGAGTCCAAATTTGACGTCAGGCTTTTTTCTCTGCTGCCATCTAAATCAACAAAAGTCCTATGTGAGTGTTTGTTCTTATGTGTGCTGTGGCATGTTGTTTAGCAATATGAACTCCCACTTTTTCTTCTATTTTCTAGGAATTTGAACCATTTCCAGGATAGACTAAAAGTACCATGCTTATATATTGCTAATGCTTTAGACTCCAGAGCTGAAAGACCAAAAAGATGTTTTTCAAAGGGCCATCAAGGACTTTGTGAGGAAAGAAGAGAGAATTGTCAGTGATAGAGTAGAAGAGTTTGAGGTTATAGAAAAGAAAGATAACAAGAAGGGGTATAACAACTACGAGTCCCTCCTCCAGAAAAAAAAAAAAAATATGGCCTGAGAAAGAAAGCAATCCTACAGCCAGGGAGGTACTGGTAGTTAAGGGCATGGAGTGGGTTGAAGGCTAGAGAGAGGAGGAACCCCGGAGGGCTTGGAGAACAGTGTCTTTTTTTTTTTTTTTTTAAGATTTTATTTATTTATTCATGAGAGACACAGAGAGGGAGAGGCAGAGACACAGGCAGAGGGAGAAGCAGGCTCCATGCAGGGAGCCTGATGTGGTACTCGATCCCAGGACTCCAGGATCATGCCCTGGGCCAAAGGCAGGCACTAAACCGCTGCGCCACCCAAGGATCCCCGAGAACAGTGTCTTAAAGAGAGAAAAACTTTGTCATCAGCACCCCAAGGTGTTGTTAGTTGTTACTCTGTGATTCAGGTGAATCAAAAGGCAACCCACCCATGAGCACCTGTTAGATATGTGAGGCCGAGCACAGCTTCTGCCTTCGACCAAGACTAAGCCAAGAGAGAGAACTCCAGTAGACACTAGCATTGCCTTTAAACCACAGCACTTTAGAACAGGGCTTTTTCAAAATGTCATAAAATAAGCTTAATTATATACTAATCATAAACTTAAAAGACACCAAATCTTAAGCAAAAACTAGCAAGTAATATATTTTGAAATGATGGAAAATTTATATTAAATGTATACTTAAATTATGAAAGTTTATATTTTTAAATGCCCTTTAGAACAGCATCCAGAATCATTGGAATCATAGGAGAAAATTAATAAAATGTGTATAAAGCCTGTACACTAAACACTATACAACACTGCTGAGAAATGAAAGAAATAGAGCCTTAGCTACATAGTCAACACAATGCCAGTCAAACTCTAATAGTGATAATGGTTTTTACATTAAAATAGTTTCATAAGATAAATTTATTTTGTAAAGCCATAGGGTTCCAGAACATGGTTTATAATCCCCAGCCTAATTAATTCAGCCTTTGGCTCCTCCTCCAGCCCATCTTATTAATTTCTATCCTCCACTTGAATATTCGGGTTGCATTTCCAGTTCTTTTAAAATTGCCTTGATACAGAATACCTAAAGGGATACAAAATATGAAACTCATTTATTATTGAATAATAAGTGTGTTAGAAGTTTCTTTTGCTGCACAACCCCAAGTGTTTTATTATTACATTTTACAAAACTAGGAGGAAAAATGAATGCTGGCAACTCTTCAAGAAAAATGTATAATACATCTACTGCTTGTTTATTTAGGTTGATATGGGAATTTTAGCCTTTACAAAGGGTTGACATTGTAACCCATTGGGTTGTCAATGGGTTGACATTTCCAGCATTACCTCCAAAAAAAATACCTGAGAAGTTTGATTCCAGAGTCAAAAAGTCTTAGTTAGGATGGACAGTGGGTAATAGCGAGTCTTAGCTTTAACTGAGGAAAAGGAGTTCTTTAGAAAAAGGACAAAGGACAGAGATTCTTGGCTTTTCCTTGATGGGAACAACTCGGCCTGAAGGGCATTAGAATATGTGGACGACAGGTGGAGGTTGCCAAGGTAACCCTAATGCAACTGCCTCCACCCAGGACCACCGTCCCTCACATCTCTTGGGGCATCAGGCCAGCCTAGTCTCCAGCCTCCATGTCCCTCCTCCTCCTCAGGGATGAGAGACACTAGTCAACAAGGTCCACTATGGAGGGAGAGTCTCCCTGTGCAGATGCTGCAGCTCACAGGCCTCTCCTCCTCTTCTGTTCATATAATCCGAGGATTTCTCACTAATTGTTGCTCTTGGCCCTATTCTGGTTTTAGAGGATGTCGTAGCCCATTTAATGATCTTAATCTAGTTTAGACCACTGAGATCTGACTAGAATATTTAAACAAGACCTTACTAACAGACCAGAGAAAACAAAAGGAACAAAACACCGAGTAATGACAACCAGGTCATGGGAATCATAGGGCAGACTTATTTTTCTTTCCCATGGGTTCCCTGCAGGTTTGTCTCCCTTTATAGCTCCCAGGGACCATTTCCTGCACAATGGAGAATTTTAACTACTCAGAGGTGTCCCGAAGCAAGCAAAGGCTCTTCAAGGAGCAAGCCCAAGAAGAACACAGCCTTGCTTACAGGGATGGAGGAATGTGTAGAGCCCGGTGGTGGGGTGGGGGTGGGGGTGGGGCTACTGTTGACTGTCTGGCTTATCACCAGCAGGGCCCACTGCTGAACTCACAAGGAAAAGGCAGATGCACAATGACAAATGGATCCAATCCTAGAGAATCCTGGAGGGAGGAACCCTACAAGCCCCTGCTCACATACACGGCAATTCCAGGATAACGTCTCCCTTGCTCTCCTCCCAAGCAGTTACTCTGCCCCTAATCTCAACAGTCTGCATCCCTCTGTAGGCCCGGGCGGTTTGCCCACGTGCATACATTCAGTTCTCGCATGCCCCTCTTCTCTTCAAAAGAAAAGATAAAGTAAAACAAAAAAAGAAAAATTTGATGTGAAAATAATTAAAACTTTAAATTTAAAGTTTTAAAAATTAAAATTTTTCCAAATCCAAACCTTTGGAATAAACTTCATTTTAATTAACAGATTTTATTTTAGAACAGCTTTAAATGTGCAGAAAATTGAGCAAAGGGGACAGAGAGATTCCATATGCCCTCTCCTTCCCTATCGCAGTTTCCTGTATTATTGACACCTTTCATTAGTGTGGCACATACGTTACAATTGATGCATAATTATGGATATATTATTTTTCACTCATGTCCGTAGTTGACAGTAGGGTACACAGTTCCCACTGCACATTCTATGGATTTTGACGATATTATCTATCCACCAATTATAGTTTCAGTCAAACTAGTCTCACTGTTCTAAAACCCTCCTCTTCCCCCAAACCACTGGAGGCACTGATCTAAAACCTGCCTCTAGAGTTACGGTTTCTCCAGAACGTCATATGGTTGGAATTACATCGTAAGTAGCCTTCCTAGATTAGTGTCTTTCACTGACAGTTATGTATTTAATGCTCTTCCATGTCCTTCATAATAATAAACCTTGTTATGATTGCTGACAAGACTCCATTACATGAATTACAACTGTGTATTTACCGTTCACCTACTAAGGAGCATTCTGAATGCTTCCAAAATTGGCAGTTACATATAAACCTGCTATAAATATTAATGTGCGGGTTCTTTGTGGGCATAAGTTTTCTACTCAACTGGGACAATAGCTGGGTATAATTTTGCTGTATTGTTTGGTAAAACTATATTTAACGTTGTAAGAAAACTGCCAGACTGTCGTTCAAAGGGACTACCATGTTGCTTTCCCACCCGTGACGAATGACACTTCCTGCTGCTGCAGATTCTCACCAGCATTCGGAGTTCTCACATCTCTTTTAATCTAAACATTCTCAGAGGTCTCTAGTGCTATCTTACTGTTGTTTTAATTTGTAATCCCCTAATGACAAATGATGTTGTACATCTTTTTAAGTGCCTGTTTGCCATCTGTATATCTTTGATAGTTAGGGATTAGTTCAAATTTTTCCAACTTTTTAATTCACTTTTCCTATTAACTTTGAAGAGTTCTTTATATTTTTTTGAATATAAGTATTTTACCAGATACATACTTTGCAAAGGTTTTTTTTTTTTTTCCACCTTTGTGAAAAAGGTGGCTTATCTGTGGCTTATCTTTTAATTCTCCTAATAGTGTCTTTCAAAGAGCAGATTTTTTTTTTTTAATTTTAATGAAGTCCAGTTTGTCAATCTTTTTCTTTCATGGACTGTGCTTTTATCTAAAAAGGCGTTACCAAGCCCAAAGTCAACTCGATTTTTCTTTTATGTTACCTTCTAGGAGTTTTATAGCTTTGTATTGCATATTTAGGCTTATGATCAATTGTAAGCTAATTTTTGTCAAAGGCCAGTGTCTAAATTTACATTTTGCATGTAAATATCAATTTGTTCCAGCACCACTTGTTGAAGAGACTAACT
Organism: Canis aureus; assembly: GCF_053574225.1. Classification (NCBI taxonomy): domain Eukaryota; kingdom Metazoa; phylum Chordata; class Mammalia; order Carnivora; family Canidae; genus Canis; species Canis aureus. The sequence continues at coordinate 88,712,830 of NC_135613.1, read as the reverse complement.
TTTCTCTATTGAAGTGCCTTTGTCTCTTAATCAAAGACCAGTTGACGATATTTGTGCAGGTGTGTTTCTTGGCTGTCCATTCTGTTCTATTGATCTATTTGTCTATTCTTTCACCAATTTGTCTATTCTTTCACACACTATCCTGACTGCTGTAGCTTTCTTTTGACTCTAGAAGTAAGATGGTGTCAGTTTTCCAATTTTGTTCTTCTTCAAAATTGTGTTAACTACCCTAGGCCTTTGAGTTTCTACTTAAACTATAGAATTAGCTTGTCAATAACCACAAATAGCTGACTGAATTTTTACTGGGAAGGCATTAAATCTATAGATTGAGGGGGAAAGAACTGACATCAACAGTATTGAGTCTTCCTGCCCACGAACATGGAACACATCTCCATTTATTTGAATCTTTGTTGATTTTTTTTCCATCTGAATATTTCAAGTATTTTGCTAGATTTATCCACACGTACTTAATTTAGGGGAGGCACTAATAATGTAAATAATATTGTGCTTTTAAGTTCAAGTTTCTAGGATTCATTTCTAGTATAGAAGAAAGACTTTTGTATATTAACCTCAAATCTTCAACCTTGCTAGAATATAGTTCCAGGAATTTGTTTTGGTGTTTGTGTTTATAAATTCCTTGGGATTTTCTATATATTTAATCATGTTATATAATCATATTCTATATATTTAATCACAGTTTTATTTCTTCTTTCCAAATATGTATGTCTTTTATATTTTTATTACTATATTGAGTAGGATATACTGTACAATGTTGAAAAAAAAGTAGTCAGAGGGAACATCCTTGCCTTGTTCCTGATCTTAGGCATAAAGCCTTACTTCCTCACCATTAAGTATAATGTCATCTGTAAGTTTTTGCAGAATGTTCTTTTTCAGTTGAGGAATTCTCCTTCCAGTCCTAGTTTTCTCAGTGTTCTCTTTTTATCATGAATAAGTGGTGAATTTGTCAAATAATTTCTTGTGTAGGTTGACATGATTGTGATTTTTCTTCTTTAGACAGCTGAAGTGCTGGATTACATTAATTGACTTTTGAATATTGAACTAGCCTCACATACCTAGGATAAATCCTATTGGGTCACAGAGTATACTTTTTAATACATTGTTTGATTCACTTTGCTAATATGTTGTATGTTGTTGAGTATTTTTGCATGTGTATGCATGAGAGATATTAGTCTGTAGTTTTCCTTTTTTTTAAATGTCTTTGTATTAGGAATATTGACCTCATAGAATGAAGTATTTCCTCTGCTTCTATTTTCTGGGATAGATTTTTACAAAATTGGAATGATTTTTTCTTTAAATGTTTGAAGAATTTACCAGTGAATGAATCTTGGTCTGGTGCTTTCTATTTTGAAAGGTTATTAATTATTGATTTAATTTTTATAGATATAAACCTATTCAGATTATTTATTTTTCTTTGTGGGTTTTGATACATTGTGCTTTGCAAGGAATTGGTCCTTTCCGTCTAGTTAATCTGACTTGTGGGTGCTGGACTCAAGGGTTGAGTTACAGGATGTGATGCATAGTTTTTCATTCCTCAGGGGAAAGTTCCATAGTTTTTGTATCCCTTCCCAATTGTGGGTCAGCACACCTGGGATGGCCTCCTGGGCAAGACTAACTTCTGTCTCTCCTAACCATCTCACTGTGTCTCTACTATCTCTTGTTGTGGAGGCGCTGTACATCAAGTTTTCAGGCTATTTCAAAGGAAAATTATTCTATATGTAGCTATAAATTTGTTATATCCATGGATGAAGATGAGCTCAAGGTTTCCCTATGCCACCATTTTTCACTTCTTTCCTAGATGGATAAATTTTAATTACCTCAAAGAACCGCCTTTTGTTTTTGTTGATTTTCTTTATTTAATTTTCCTGTTTTCAGTTTTAGTAATTTGTGCTCTAAATTTTGTTATTTATCATCTTATGCTCACTTTGGGTTTGTGTTCTTCTTTATCCAGGTTCCTAAGGGGAAAGCTTAGATTATTGAATATAGATTTTTTTCTTCTGTTATATTCATTCAATGCTATAAGTATTTCTCTAAGCACTGTTTTTTATTGCATTTCACAAATTTTGGTATTTTTATTTTCATTCAATTCAAAATATTTATTTATTCACTTATTGATTGATTTACTTATATTTATTTAGTTATTTAGTTACAAGATAGAGTTTAATAATTCATCAGTTACATATAACACTCAGTGCTCATTTCATCAAGTGCTCTCCTTAATGCCCATCACCCAGTTACCCCATCCCTCACTCACCTCCCCTCTAGCAACCCTCAGCTTGTTCCCTAGGGTTAAAAGTCTCTTATGGTTTGCCTCTCTTTCTGTTTTTATATTATTTTATTTTTCCTTCTCTTCCCCTATGTTCATCAGTTTAACCGTATTCTTACTGATTTTCTGTTTGATCCATCAATTACGAGTAGAGGGATTTTGAAGTCGCCAATGATAATAGTGAATATGTCAATATTTCCTTGCATTTTTGCCAGTTTTTGCCTCACTTATTTTGAGTTCTATTGCAAAGCACATACATGTAGAGAATTGTTATGTCAGTTTTTGAAGAAATGACATCTTTACCAATATTTAAGGCTGCTCTTTATTCCTGACCATGTTTCCTGTTCTAAAGTTGGCTATGTCTGAAATTAATATAGCTACTCCAGCTTTCTTTCAATTTGTCTCAACTTTGTATATCTTTACCCATTTATCTCTTATCTGCCTTACTATTGAAATTTGGCTTTTCACAGAAAACATATCTTTGGATGATTGGATCTTGGATCTTGTCTTTTCTCCCACTCTGTTTGTTTGTCTTTTGTTATATTTAGAAAGTTTACATTTAAAGTGGTTTTTGTTATAATATCTACCATATAACAATTTTCTTCTTGCTTCCATTTGTTTCCTTTTTATCCTTCCCTTTTTTCTTTCTTCCCTTGTTATATTGAACATTATATAGTTGCATTTTGTCTCTATTAGCATACCAATTATACTTCTTTGTATGTACAAATATATGTTTTAATATATTTTTATATTGTATATAAATATAAATATATGTTATATATAAGGCAATATATTAGTGATTGCCCTTATGTTTACAATTTACATCAAAGCTAATTTAAGTTTACTTTCTTTTTTCCCCATAGGACAAACTGAAACTAACATTTTTGTTGTTCTTGTCTATTATGTCATTTTTTAATTTTAAGTTTTCATTTTAATTTTAGGGTTTTAATTTAACTTCAGTTAGTTACCATACAGCGTTATATTAGTTTCAGGTGTACACTACAGTGATTCAACACTTCCTTACACCACCCAGTTCTCATCCTGACAAGTGCACTTCTTAATCCCCATCACCTATTTCACCCATCTTCCCTCCCACCTCCCCTCTCGTAACCATCATTTTGTTCTGTATGGTTAAGACTCTATATCTTTGTTTGTCTGTCTTTTCGTTTTCCTTTGCTTATTTGCTTTGCTTCTAAAATTCTACTCTTCTAAAATCCTCTCTAAAATTTGAGAGAAATCATACGGTATTTGTCTTCGACTTATTTCATTTAGCATTATACTATCTAGATCCACCAAATCCTTGGAAACGTAAGATTTCATTCTTTCTATGGCTGAATAATATTTGATTATATGTCACATCTTCTTCATCCATTCATCTTCTTCCATTCATCTATCAATGGACACTTGGGCTGCTCCTATAATTTGAATATTGTAAATAATCCTGTCATAAATATAGGGGTTCATATATCCTTTTGAATTACTGTTTACATATTTTTGGGTAAATACTCAGTAGTGCAGTTACAGAATCATAGGGTATTTCTATTTTTAACTTTTGAGAAACCTCTATTCTGTCTTCCACAGAAACTGCAACAATTTGCATTCCCACCAACAGTGAACAAATATTCCTTTTTCCCCACATCCTTGTCAGCACTTGTTGCTTCCTGTGTGTTTGAATATAGATTCTGACATGTGTGAGATGATATCTCCTTGTAATTCTGATTTGTATTTCCCTGATGATAAGTGATGTTGAGCATCTTTTCAAGTGTCTATTTGCCATCTGGATGTTATCCTCAAACAAATATCTGTTCCTGTCTTCTGCCCATTTTAATTGGATTATTTGGATGTGGGGTGTTGAGTTCTATAATTCTTTATATACTTTGGATACTAACCCTTTATCAGATATAGAATTTGCAAATATTTTCTCTTATTCAGTAGATTGTTTTCTGCTTTGCTGGTTGTTTCCTTCCCTGTGCAGGAGCTTTTTGTTTTGATGTAGTCAGAAGAGTTTATTTTTGCTTTTGTTTCCCCTGCTTCAGGAGAAATATCTAGAAAAATATTGCTATAGCTAATGTCAGAGACATAACTGCCTGTGCTCTCTTCTAGGTTTCTTATGGTTTCAGGTCTCACATTTAGGTCTTTAATTCATTTTGAATTTATTTTGTGTTTGGTATAAGGAGGTTGTCCAGTTTCATTCTTTTCTATGTGGCTGTCCAGTTTTCCCAACACCATTTGTTGAACAGACTATCTTTTTCTCATTGGATATCCTTTCCTGCTTTGTTGAAGATTAGTAGACTATATAGTCTTGGGTTTATTTTGGGCTTTCTATTCTGTTCCATTGGTTAATGGGTCTATTTTATGCCAGTACCATACCGTTTTGATTACTACAGCTTTGTATTATGGCTTTAAGTCTAGAATCGATATGCTCCCAGATTTGTTTTTCTCTTTCAGGATTGCTTTGGTTATATGGGATCTTTGGTAGTTCCATATAACTTTTAGGATTTCTTGTTGACATAAGCATATTTCACTTATGTGAAATATGTTGTTGGTACTTTGATGGGTATTGCATTAAATCTGTAGATTCCTTTGGGTAGTATAGACATTTTAACAATATTTGTTCTTCCAATCCATGGGCATGGAATGTCTTTCCATTTCTTTGTGTCAATTTGAATTTCTTCAACATTTTATAGTTTTCAGAGTCCAGGTTAGTTAAGTCTATTCCTAGGTATCTTATTATTATTTTTGGTGCAACTGTAGGTAGGAGAGTTTTCTTAATTTTTCTCTGCAGCTTCTTTCATAACATATAGAAATGCAAGAGATTTCTATAAATTGGTTTTTTATCTTGTGACTTTACTGAATTTATTTGTCAGTTGTAATAGTTTCTTGGTAGTCATTTGGGTTTTCTGTGTATAGCATCATGTCATCCGAAAATAGTAAAATTTTACTTCTTCCAATTTGGATGCCTCTTATTTCTTTTTGTTGTCTGGTTACTGTGACTATATATATATAGTCCTCTGTATCCATTTGTATGTCCCATGACACTTCAGTTGTTCTGTCCTTTGCAGTTGTTCTATTCTTCTCCTCTTAGTCTTGGTGTTCTCCCAAGAGGATTGAGAATACTGGGATACTGTGGAGTATATTTGGATTCTGGAGAAAAACCCATCCTGTGCATCTGCTCCTTGAAGTGTGGTGCAACTTATAGATGACACCAAGCATTCACTCATTACTGCCAACCTCCCACAAACACTGTACCAAACAGAACACCAGATGTAAGACGTGTGCAGATGTATTTGTCTATCAATCATTGTAAGAGCAGAGAACATATCTGGAAGAGGCTCTGCACCTCTTTAGCTGCCAATTCATGAAGCCTCAAGGGGTATGAGCTAGGACCTCCAATTCATTTTTGCTCTGTATACTTCATGCTGTCTTCATAATTATTAACTCTTAAAAGTCAAAGATACCATTTGTCCTCATAACATTAATATTTGTTCTAAGACTATTTCTATCAATTGAATGGGATATTAAAACCCCAGCTCATATAGGCAACAGAAAAACAAATGATTTTGTTTAAAATATTTAAGAGTAATGATTTCTTAAGTATTTAAGAAAAACCATCAAAAGTTGCACTTTGCTGCCTCGACAAAGTCATTCATCAGGTTACTTTCTAGCTAAACTTCTTATTCTATCTGTTTCAGTATCTACTAGGAAAAACACAAGCTCAGGGTAGTATAGGGTTCCTTTATTTTGTAAGAACTGCCAACCAAGAAACAATGATATTTAATTAGTGTATTTGATGAGGAAGACTAAACCCACAGTATTCCATTTATTGATATTTTTGGAAGTTTGGGTGAAATAGAACATGTATTAAAATAATATTTTATAATTTCAAAATGCTATTATATATGTATACACACATACACATACATATATACATATGTATTTTAATTGGTCCATTGGAAGCTCAAATAATAGAATTTAAGGCTGAATAGTCTTTTTCCTAAAACTCAGATCTTACTACTGGAGAGATTCTGATTCTCACTGGCTGTTATCTGGACTTACTGTCAGTCTACAATACTGTCAAGGGATCAGAGAATTAATAGCTGAGAGTCAGTAAACTAATAGATCTCTACATTGGCTGTGCTTCACATGTATCTAGGGAGCGTTGAAAAATCCTGCTGCTTGTGGCCTACTTCCTGACGGTATAAGCTAATTGATCTGGGACATGATATGGTTATTAGTATTTTTTAGAGCTTAATAGATAATTATAATATTGAACGAAACTTGAATGACGTGGATCTATAGCAGAGTTCTCAGTTGTTGTCCACAGACCAGCAGCATTAAACACCACCTGGAAACTTGTCATAAATATAGATTCTTGAGCCCTTCAGATATAGTGGATCAGAACTCTAAGAGTGAGGCCTAGCAATGTGTGTTTTAGCCAGTACTCCAGGTAATCCTCATAGACACCAAAGTTTGAGAATCCCTGATCTAGACTATTGACTCAACTTCAGTGGGCATCAAAATCATCTAAGAGCCTTTATAATACATAAGCTCAGGCCCCACTCTAGAATGAAGTGGAGATACAGGTCATCCTCAGTCTTAGGATTTGGTCAGTTATGTCTGGTGGGCAAATGTGGGACTGAGTACTACACGTTTTGCCTGTTGCATTGAATTAAACTGATAAATTCTTTGTATTAATAAATATTTTTCACCGACTCTGTGGCAATCTAATGGATAAGAGCTTGCAAACCAGATATCTCCATATAGAAAGTATTCACTTAGACTAGTTCATTCCAATAACAAATAAAATCATATTATTCAAAAATCTCATTTAAAAGAATTTCACCTAACAAATTGTGCTAAGAACACTTAACAAATTTTTAAGTGTATAATACAGTGTTGTTAACTATGGGCACACTACTGCACAGCAGATCTTTAAAACTTAGTTATCTTGCATAACTGAGATTTTATACCTACTAAACAGCAATTCTCAATTTTTGCCTCCTCCCAGCCTCTGGAGACCACCATTCTACTCTGCTTCTCTATTTTTGACTATTTTAGATTCCTCACATAAGTGCAACCATTCAGTATTTCTCCTCCTGTGTCTGGCTCATTTCACTTAGCATAATTATCTCACGTTTCATCCATGTTGTTACATAGAGCAGAATCTTTTTTTAAGGATGAATAATATCCCATTGTATGTATTATACCACATTTTCTTTATCCACTTATCTGTCCATAGACATTTAGATTGTTTCCATTTCTTGGCTATTGTGAATAATACTGCAATGAGCATGGGAGTGAAAATATCAATTTGAAATCCTGATTTCAATTCTTTTGGATAAATACCTGGAAGTAAGTTTGCAGTATTATGAGGTATTTTTAGTTTTAGTTTTTTGAAGAAGTTCCATATGATTTTCCACAGTGGATGCATCATTTTACATCCCCATCAACAATATATAAGCGTTCTAATTTCTTCATATCCCTATCCATACTTGATATCTTTTGTTTTTTAAAATAATAGCCATCCTAACAAGTGTGAGATGTTATCTCATTGTGGTTTTGATTTGTATTCCTTTGGAATTCCCCTTGGGGCTCAAACTCACAACACTGAGATTAAGACCTGAGTTGAGATCAAGAGTCTGAAGCTTAACTGAGCCACCCACATGCTGCTTGATTTACATTCCCCTAATCATTAGTAATGTTGAACATATTTCCATATTCCTATCAAGTCTTATGCTTATTTTTTTAACTTTTATGGGGTTTTCTGCAGTTGAGTTGGAAGTTTTTTTTTTTTTTTTTTTAATTTTTTTTTTATTTATTTATGATAGTCACAGAGAGAGAGAGAGAGAGGCAGAGACACAGGCAGAGGGAGAAGCAGACTCCATGCACCGGGAGCCCGATGTGGGATTCGATCCTGGGTCTCCAGGATCGCGCCCTGGGCCAAAGGCAGGCGCCAAACTGCTGCGCCACCCAGGGATCCCTAGTTGGAAGTTTTAAAAATATTTTGCATATTAACTTCTTATCAGAAGAAACACCAAAGACTTTAAACATAAAACAAGAAAATTTATATATGTACTTTAGTTTTATTAAATTTATCTGTTCATCAAAAGATTATTAAAACTGAATAAGCAAATAACAACTGGGAAAATATTACATACGTGGATAGATATAGATACAAATATAGATATATATATATATAAAATAGGGAGGGTCACTATATATAATTCAACAATACATTAAAATTTAAAAAAATAAATAAAAAATAAAAATAAAAAATACATTAAAAAATTAAGTGAACAATAATACAGAAAAATTTAATGAAAATGGACCCAAAATTCAAACAAGTTCCTCACAAAAGAAGACATGTGAATACTAATAAGTCCATGAAATCATGTTCAGCATTATTTTTTATCAAGGTAATGCAAATTAAAACTACAATGAGATACCATTTCCAACCCACTAAAATCACTAAAATAAATTATTTGAAAGTTCTGACAATATCATACACTGTCAAGAATGTGAAGTTACTAGAACTTTCATTATAGCTAAGGAAATTAAATTGAAATATTTACTTGAGAGATTTTTTGTTTGGTTAGTTGGGGTTTTTTTTTTTTTTGACAGTTTTTTAAATAAAGTACACATCTGACCAATTTCACTCCTAGCTATTTACCAAAGAAAGTTTAAAAGATGTGTTAATGAATAGATCGTGCAAGAATACTTACATCAGCCTTCTTCCTAACAGCTGTAAACTGGAAAAAACACAAATATTCATCAACTGAAGAACAAATAACCACACCTTGGAACAATCATATAACGGAATACTACTTAGCAATAATAAAAAAAAAAAAAAACCTAATGATAAGTGGAATAACATGATTGAATCTCAGAAACATGATTCTGAATGAAATAAGCCAGACACAAAAAAGCACATGCTGTGTGATTTCTGTTACATGAAACTGAAGACTAATCAAATCTAATCTACGGTGATGAAACTCAGAGTATAGGTTTCTTCCTGGGAAGGGACGAGTTATATAAAAGAGCACAAACTTGTCGGGTGATGGAAATATTCTGTATCATGTTTTTGCAATAGTTTTATGAGTATGTATAATCACCAAAATTGATCTAACTAAACAAGATAAGTTAGTAACGTTAAACAGTATGGTGTAAAATAAGAAAAATTATCTAATGTTAGCTGTTCAGTTTTTACCGACCAAGATGAAATGGCAACCTGAATAATTACCAGTTGCACAGGTACTGTTTCGTTGTACGGTACCACCTGAGATATTGTTTGCTGACAGGTAATGGACATGATCAAAATCACTCTCTCTTGCTTTTCAGACACAATCAGCTATTGTCTCACAAAATAATGAATCTGCCACACCAGAGAGTCCCAGAAGGTCTCGATAGAATCAACCCCTTGAATTTTATTTCTAACCTTACCCTTTCTTACACTTGAAATATTTCAAATTCTAGCAGCTTTCCTCATTAACCTCCACCAAAGAGCTGTAGCATGAAAAAAAGGTATAAGTACCATCACCAGCTCTGCAATACAGCCCAAGATATGAAGTTAAATAGGGAAACCAAGAGGCAGAGGAGGAAGATTGAGAGGATTCAACAGGAGAGGAGAAAAAGGAAGTGAACCAGTAGGAAAAAAGCGGGTATGTGTGTGTGGTGGGGGGGGATGGCAGAGAAAAATAGAAAGAAAAATTAATTATTTACTTCTGATTAAAAAAAAGAAAGTATCCCGGGACACCTGGGGGTGCTCAGTGGTTGAGCCTCTGCCTTTGGCTCAGGTAGTGATTTCAGAGTCCTGGGATCAAGTTCCGCATTGGGCTTCCCGGAGGCAGCCTGCTTCTCCCTCTGCCTGTGTTCCTCATGAATAAATAAATAAAATATATTTTAAAAAAGTAGAAAGTCTCAGACCGTAGCGAAAATTTGTATTTTCAAGCTAGGTTTCTACACCAGGTTGCCAGGAATTGAGTAATAAAAGATGTTTCGGGATCCCAAATATAAGCACATTGGACAGCTCCCCTATTCTACAAACACCAGACCCTGGTGTTTGACAATAAAGCAACTCCTCTCAGGATTAGCACTTTTTTATTTATTATTATCATTATTATTATTATTATTATTATTATTATTATTATTATTATTTTGAGACACATTCTGAGTATATTTAATGATCCTGGGATCTGCAGTATAATTTTTCCTTATGAAAATTTTCTTAGCAGCCTGGGTGGCTCAGCGGTTTAGCGCCTGCCTCCTTCAGCCCAGGGCCTGATCCTGGAGACCCAGGATCGAGTCCCACGTCAGGCTCCCTGCATGGAACCTGCTTCTCCCTCTGCCTGGGTCTCTATCTCTGTCTCTGTGTCTCTCATGAATAAATAAATAAAATCTTTTTTAAAAAAAACCCTTTGTTATAGCATCAGGGATCGTCAGTTTCTTGCTATTTCCTTAGAACTTTATTTCTCGTGTATGTATATTTATTAAGAATAGAGAAACTCCCTTTTTGCCCATTTTAGTTTTCAATAGATTTATGAAATATGTTTCATAGAAGACTGATCTTATCCAAAACATTTTTGTTACTTTTTTCAATACATTTAATGATACAAAATAATATTTTTAAAAAAATAGTAATAATCCATGACATAGCACTGTTTGAAGTCCCTCCTCCCCCATTTCTAAGTACCTAGAAAAGTGAAACATGACTGAAGGCCACTGCCTGTACCTGCACCTGTACCTGTTTCCATTTGTATTCCAGACCCCGCCCCTAATTGCAGCACTTCTGGAAGACCCTGGGAAAAGTGATCTTAGATAAAAAAATCAGTTAGACAATTGTCTATGGCTAGACAATGAGGGAGAATCACAGAAATAGAGAGGTTATAAATATGTTTGGAAACTTTCTATAGCTATAATGTATGAGATATAAGCTTCTACAAAATATGATGTGCATGAAAAATAGCTTTAGGATAGCTGAATATCCCCACTTGAATTGTAATAATTTGAGGGTGGGAGAAATTTGGTTACATAAACAATTTTTATTCTAAGATGATTTCTCATTCTGTCCACTTGATAGTGGCTATTATGAAGCTTGAGTGAGATAATGTACATTTTGAAAGTAATTTTAAGCTATAAAACACTTTACAAATATTGGTAATGGTTCTTTATGACACTATTAGTATTAATCTAGCCAAAAACCCATGGAACCTCCCAAATTATTTTCAAGTACATCACAAAACTATGTGGGATAGAAGACATTAGGCTTAATTGTTTCAATTTTACTCCAAGGCATAGCAGGAAAATATTTGATAATTTACGACAAAATTAGCACTGGTATCCAGGTCAATTGTCTTCTGAGATAGTATATTCCTTTTATACCACATTATTCCCATGCAGAGAAATTGGATCAGAACACTATAGCAGCCTAGCATAAAGGCATAGCTTTATTCGAGGGATCTGACCCCATGGAACTGTAGGAAACAGGCTAGCCGTCTCACCACAAGAAGGGCTTGTGGAAGAAAGAATATGGCATCCATTGGAGCCCCAGGTGTGTGCTCTCTCTGCCACTATGACACACATTATATTTTGGCAAACCCAAAGATACCACCAACGCTATGCTCTCCCATTATTCCACTGTATGGGCTGCAAAGCTCAATCCTTCTTTTCCTACCAAGATGATCATTAAGTATGGCTATGTGATACAGTTCATATGAATAAAATACATTTCTAGTATTTCTCTTTTCTAACGAAATGAAAAGTTAACATTGATGCTTTCATTCTCTCTTTTTTCTTACCTTGATTCCAGATATAAGATCTGAAGCTACAGTTACCATATTATGACCATGAAGCCTCAAGCACAAAGAAAAATCCAATAGAATAATAGAAATATCAGTCTTGATCCTATCTAAGTGCTTGATTATTGGTAACATCTTCTTACCACAGATTTTTTTTTTATATATTTGGGGAAAACTTAAACCTCATTTGTTTTAAAACACTTTAGGAAAGTGGATTTTGATTGTTTTTATACAGCTGGATGTACTTTTAACTTGTAGATTATCTTATTAATTTGCAATTGAGAATGGAAGTTACGTCCATGAGCAGGTGAAATAGATAACGTATCACCTACCATGTCGGGTATTGAAATTATTAACTGAGAAAGCACGTACACATAGAAAACATTAAATATACTTTTTCTTCTTCCTCCTTCACTACTGTCTCTTTCTCCATCTCAATTACCATCAGTTCCAACAGTTTCCTCCTTACCCTTCTCTTCCTCCTCCTTCCTCTCCTATGAATCTTTTTGACTATTCTCAATGCAAAATTGAGACCATTTTCTTCCTTGGACAGACTCCAATACAAGATTTGCACTAAAGCCTATGCGCTAAGTGGAAGATTGCCAGGAAGCAGACTTTCTAAATATAGAAGAAAAATAATAAATTAAGTAACACAAAATGTAGAAACATCCATGAAACTTCTTAGGACCCACTATATTCGTTTGCTAGGGCTTCTGTAACAAAGTCCCACAAACTTTTTTTAAAAAGATTTAAAATAGCACTAGTTTATTGTCTCACAGTTCTGGAGGTTAGAAGTCTGAAATCAAGGGGTTAGCGGAACCATGCTCCCTCTGAAGGTCCTGGGAAATGACCGTTCCATGTCCCTCTCCTACCTTCTCTGTAGCCTCAGGTGTCCTCGACTTGTAGATGCATCACTCAATTCCTCCATCTTCACATGGAGTTTACTCTGTGTTCCTTCATCTTGTTTTCTCTCTTCACATTTTTGTGTCCAAACATACCAGTTTACAAGAACACAAGTCATATTAGATTACAGCCCACCCGAATGATTTCACCTTAACTTAATCTTAATATTGATTAAAACTGAAATGACTCTATTTCTAAGCAAAGTCATATTAAGAGGTTTTGGAATTTATAACATGATTATATTTTCTTTTGGAAGACATAATTTAACCCATAACACTGCTTACAACTATTTTAGCCCTTCCTTAATGTTCTGCATTATGCCTCAATCAAGAAGAAACTTGCTTTCAGCTAGATGTCACAGTTTTATCTTATTCCCAGTTATACCTGTGTTTTCAGTTTAAGATGAATGTGATTATAATTTTCTTTTCCCCATGATCATTTATCTTTGAATGGGAGAATATTTAGTCCAGAAAACTCCAAATACTCTGCGAGGTGGTGAATAAGATATGAGACATATAGAGACCTATATAGAGGGCACATGCTCTGTGATTCTTAAGGGCCCGATCTAATCTGAAAATTTATCACCTCAGCAAAAATCATGCTTAGATGTTTGATACTTATGGTGCGATAAATTTCCAGCAAAATAAATTCCTTTGTCTCTTTTTCAAGAATGACTTCTCTAGTCCAGATCCAGTGATTACTTGTCAACCTACAATACAGAGATTTTAAATGATGTTGACAGGCTTGCCTCTCTCCAGTGTCATTTATTTTTATTATTTATAAGCACTCAGATATTCCTGGATTTTTGCCACAAGGAAAACCAAGTGTGAAGTTAAGAGCAAGATTCGTTGGTTCAGATTCTCCCAAGCAACACATATAAAGAGCGTGATTATCAGTGTTCGTGAGATAGCCGTTTTCAGCACTGGACAGTGACCACCAGGCCTGGGCATCCAGGGCCGCTGTGTAAGGAGGGACCTGAGAGTCTGTAGAGAAGACATAGGGAAGAAAGGTTCCCCCTTCAGTAGAAAGGAAAGTAGAAACAATAGAGTCTTTTGTTTCTTTTGAAACAAAAGAAATCTGCCTGGAGAAAAAGAGGAATCCAATTAAAACTGGGAATTCTGTATTGGCAATTTTAACCATTTCCTTTTTTTCCCTCTTATATCTGAAAAGTTGTTCCTATCTAATTATGAATCCATAGTTTTCAGACTGATTATCACCACATTATAAGAGACATTTTCTCCATTCTCCTCATCCCTGATTTTTTCCCCTTGTCTCACATTAAGTTTCCCATAATTTGTGCAGATTTTGTCCTCCAATATCTTTTCTGAGTGAGCTATTCCTCCCTTCCTCTCCTTCATTATAGTTTATCCCTCATTTCAGGCAGGAAATCTTACCAAGCTAGAGAAGAGTTCCCGGAGAAAATGACCCAGCAAGGGTGGGTAGGATGCTATATCTGGTCACTGTCTCTAGGGCTCTCTGCTAGCTGCTGACTAAACTCTGGTGTTGAAATTGCTTTTGCACTGCACTTCTTTCACTAAATGTGTTTAATCTGCTGTAAAATTGTTTTCATGGTTGTAGTCAATGTTATTGTAACTGTTTAACAATGTGCATTTCTTTGCTTTACAAAGGGCCTTGACAGCCTCTATGCAAATTAGTGTCTTGTCTGACGCCATTAAGCATGTTTCCTGGAAAAGCGACAAGTGGAATCATGGTTAAACCTCTACACTCAGTTTGGGGGATGAGGAAACTAGGGGGAGGAAGCAGAGATTCTATCTGTGATGCATGGACCAGGTGTTGCCTAGAGTTACATAATCTTTACCTTAACCTGTAGTCTTGTGTTGAGGATACAAGTAGATTTTATTAAATCAGCTGAACCTGCATCCTTCTTATCATCTGGGGCTGTCAAACTCCACCCCGAACTGGTACACAATGGGTTTAGATTGACCTAAGAAGGATTTTTTTTTTTTAATTTGCATGAGTAATGACAGCCATGTCTCAGGTAGAAAGCATAGAGTACGTTCAGGGTCAGAAGACAGATTTAGCTTGTGATGTGAGGAAGAAGGGTAAGGATGTTTCCTTACATTGTTAATCCTTAATAATCATGACTTGAGAAGATGCTAGGACTAGAGAAAGAGCTAAAACTTTTCTCAAAGCTGAAACCCAAGCAGAATACTCCTGAAGCCACATTTTCCTGGCTTCACTACTCAGGAACCAGAAAAATCATCTGAGTATTCTAAATCAGAGATTCCCTGATTCTCCTGAGCTCTGAACCAACGCAAGCAGGTTTCCAGCCTCCCCACGAGCCCAGGGGAAGGGGCATGTCTGGACTACTTATTTATACACCCCTGCTTCCCTTCCCCTAAGAGGTACAGCAATGAGGAGTTTTCCAGGCTTTAATGTTGTTGGTCATGCTGCTTGGGGCCTAGAACTTTCTTAACTCAATAGCTGTTTGGAAGGTCCATTTGCTTCGTTGAGTAGGATCCTACCAGCAGCTAGTCAGTATCCTAGTGGCCTCTTCTCTCTTCTGTGGCAAATTTTACATTTTTTGGGTCTTTCAGACCTTTTATATGATTTTTCTGTATAAGCCTCCCCCCTCCTTCCCTTTTTCCTGCATGAACCAGTCTCTTGTGCCAGAAATTATGGCACCTACATCCTCCATGCCCTGCTGAAGGACTCTGCTCTCACCATTCAGTCTCTGTCTTTTTTGGAACATGTAGAAGTGCTTTAATCAATTTCTTAAAGCTACCAAGTTTCTTCCTTCTCTGTTCCACTCAACAAATATATATTAAGCATCTGAAAAGTGAACTGACAAATTCTTAAGCTCCAGAAGCTCGTAAAGTATGGGAGAAGACAGGTACACAAATAATTACAAATAAAATGTTGGATAGACCATAGGTGAGATACAGATAAGTCCAGATAGTGAAGATTTCGCATACCCTAGGTAAACATGCCCATCCTTCGATGTGCAAGGACATGAGTTGATTTTTGGGAAAATTAATACTTGATCCATGTAGGAAGTCCTTGATCTTTGTCAAAAGAGAAACTCAAACAAATCCAGATATTTGTGAGGGTCTGGGGATACTATGATGTAAGCCAGGTTAGAGCTAGAATGCACGATAGGTGAGGATGGAGCTTGACCAGATTTAGGAACATGACCTGAGGAATGAAGAGAAGTGATGGTTTCCACTGGAGGACTCGATTTAGTCACCTGTCATGACCCAGATACCCTTACAGGGTTTGTGCACTGTCAGAAAAATGATTGTGGGCGAACAGGAAGAGCTGCCCCAACTAAACTCATATTTCAGTCCACAAGCATCCGGACCCTAGGATCATCCTTACAAATCAGCAGAAGAGTAGAAAGGCAGAGCTGGCCCATTCTCTGTGACCTCATTAGTCTACCAGCTGGTGCTTCCAGAATATTTGAAAGAAAGTGCTCCCTACCTGCTTTCCCTTTGCTCTTCAGTAATCCTACCATCACATCTATACACTTAGAAATGGTTAAATGAAAAAAAAAAAAAAAAAAAAAGAAATGGTTAAATGAAAAAAAAAAAAAGAAAGAAAAGAAATGGTTAAATGGTAGGTTTTACGTTATACATTTTAATCACAATAAAAATTCTAGAAATTTAAAAGATATACCTAGACACAGACCTTACATCTTACACAGAAATTAACACAAGGTGTATTATAGAAATCAACGTAAGATGCAAAACTATAAAACATCTAGAAGAAAATAGAGGGAAAATCTACATGACCTTCAATTTGGTAATGAACACTTAGACGCAACACCAAAATTATGATTCATGAAAGAAAAGAGATCATAAGCTGAGTTTCATTAAAATTAAAAACTTTTATTCCATGAAATATATTGTTAAGGAGATGAAAAGACGAGCAAGCCCCAAACTGGGAGAAAATATTTGTAGAGACATACTAATGAAGGTCTTAGATTAAAATTATATAAAGAACTCTTAATAAATCAAGAAAGCAAACAATACCATTTTAAAATTTTTAAATAAGAATTTAAAAAATTTTTTAAATTTAAAATTTCTCATTTTAAAATAAGAAAAATATCTATGTAAATACTCAAGAAAACATACATATAGCAAAAAGTTTATTAAAAAAGACACCCATCATCAGTTGTCATTATGAAATTGCAAATTAAGCAACAATATGATAGCACAATATGATAGCACTACGAGCGACCGTAAAAGGCTTTTTAAAATCTGAAATACCAACTGCTAGTGAGGGTAGAGAGCAACCGGCAGCCTAATTGCCGAGGATGATGTGAAATGGCATAACCCCTCTGGAAGACACTTTGTTTCTCACAAAACTAAATATGGTCCCTACCGTAAGATCCAGCAATCATCTTTTAGATATTTAGCCAAACTATTTGAAAAATTATGGCCACACAAAACTTGCACACAAAAGTTTACAGCGGATTTATTTGTAATTGTCAAAAACTGAAAGCAACCATGATACCCTCCCATAGGTGAATGAATTCAAAAAACTGGCGGGTCTGTTGAGGAACATGATTGAAAAGTGCCCACCAATGGACCTGTGAGCTGAGCCTACAGTTGGAGCCTCCTGGCTCCCCCCTGCTCGGGATGTGAGCCCCACTTGCCTTTCTCGCTCTCAGAGGCGGCCCGAGGACAAAGCCTTGAGGTGGGGTGATGCTGAGAGCTCCTGCGGGGCACACAGGACTGGAGACTGGAGAGGCCTCTGCAGCTCAGGTGGGCCAGCTGGGCAGAGGGACCCACACCGGGCCCTCCTCCTGCGTCCCCTCCGCCCTGCCACCAGCACTCCCACACTGAGCAGGCATTGATCAGCCTCGCTCCAAACCCCAGGGCCTTTGAGAGGCGACGACATGTATTAATTACGAACACGGGCCAGGACACTGCAGAGCAGCAGGGCGGGGACTGTAATGGAAAGAGAAATTGGTTCTCGACTTTGCATTTTCTTTCATTTAGTCACTTAGGTGGCACAGGCTCCCTGGGAGTCAGAAACACCGGCTTCGAGCCACCAAGTAAGCAACCCCCTGCCCCCCCCCCCACCCCGCCCCGGGGGTCAGTGACCACACCTGCACCTGAGAAGGCTGCAAGGCTCACGGCGGAGACGCTGGGGGTCCCAGCTCTGCCACCAGCTGGAGTTTGGGGACGGGCGAGTCGTTAACTTCTCTGAGTCCCGTTTCCTTATGTGTCTAGAGGGGAAGCGTCACTTACCTTCCCTTACGGGGTCATGACGGGGTCACTGTGAGGGTTCGAGATGGCGTCCAAGGCCTGACGGGGCTCAGGGCACGGCAGCGCGCAGGGAGCAGGTGTCCCCGTCCCGCCAACTCCAACGGCAACGTCCGACGCCGCCAGCGGTGAGCCCGGCTAGAACGCACGTGGACTGCGACCCCTGTGACCGCTGCGGACGGAGTCCGGGGCACGGGGCCAACGACGGCCTCTCTGCCCGGACTCAGGTGAGAAAACCGACAGCGACAACCAACAGTAGGAATAATGACAGCGTCACGTACCAGAGCCTGCACCGAAGTCCTGCACCTGCGAACCCGCCTCCGCTCTCACGGTGCGGCCGGTCCCGGGGCTTCCGCGTCCCGTTGGTCGCGGGCCAGGGCGCGAGCTGCCCCTTGGGGGCGGGGGCGGGGGCGGGGGCGGGGGCGGGGGCGGGGGCGGCGGCCGCGAGGCTGGGAGGCGGGAGCTGTGGGCGCAGCGCGCCGGGCACAGACAGCCTTGCCGGCCTGGGAGGGCGAGGAGGGGGGAGGGGGAGGGGGAGGGGGAGGGGCGGCCGGGCGGGGCCGCGAGGCCGCAGCGGGGGAGCCGCCGTCCACGTGGCCCGGAGGGCGTCCCCGCGGTCGTGTCCCCGCCGTCGCCCGTCGCCCGGGGGCTCCTCCCCGACGGCTGAGCCCGGCCTTCCTCAGGGCGCCTCAGGCCCCGGCGACCCCTGCGCCCCGGCGCCCCCACCCGGCAGGGGCCGCCTCCGGACGCTCGCTCCCCAGAGCCGGAGCCGCGAGTCCTGACCCCGCGGCCTCAGCCTCTCCTGACGCGGCGATGCTCCACCCGCACCGCAGGCCGCCGCCCCCGGGGCCCACGCCCCGGCCCACGTCCCCGCCAGGCGCAGCCGCCCTGCTCCGGGGGCGCAACCCCGCCGCGGCCTGAGCGACGCTACCGGCTCGGCCGGACCTCGGGGTCCCCGCGCCACGGCCGCCCCCGCCTGCGGGCCTCCCGGGCTGCGCCACGGACGCTCCCGCTCCCTCACACGGACCCCCTCACCCCCTCACCCCCTCCACCGGTCCCCCCGTCCCCCCCCCGCGGCCTCTCCCGCTCCCTCACACGGACCCCCTCACCCCTCACCCCCTCACCCCCTCACCCCCTCCACCGGCCCCCCCGTCCCCCCCCCGCGGCCTCTCCCGCTCCCTCACACGGACCCCCTCACCCCTCACCCCCTCACCCCCTCACCCCCTCCACCGGCCCCCCCGTCCCCCCCCCCCGCGGCCTCTCCTGCTCCCTCACACGGACCCCCTCACCCCCTCACCCCCTCCACCGGTCCCCCCGTCCCCCCCCCGCGGCCTCTCCTGCTCCCTCACACGGACCCCCTCACCCCTCACCCCCTCACCCCCTCCACCGGCCCCCCGTCCCCCCCCCCCGCGGCCTCTCCTGCTCCCTCACACGGACCCCCTCACCCCCTCACCCCCTCCACCGGCCCCCCCGTCCCCCCCCCGCGGCCTCTCCCGCTCCCTCACACGGACCCCCTCACCCCTCACCCCCTCACCCCCTCACCCCCTCCACCGGCCCCCCCCGTCCCCCCCCCCCGCGGCCTCTCCTGCTCCCTCACACGGACCCCCTCACCCCCTCACCCCCTCCACCGGCCCCCCCGTCCCCCCCCCGCGGCCTCTCCCGCTCCCTCACACGGACCCCCTCACCCCTCACCCCCTCACCCCCTCACCCCCTCCACCGGCCCCCCCGTCCCCCCCCCCCGCGGCCTCTCCTGCTCCCTCACACGGACCCCCTCACCCCCTCACCCCCTCCACCGGTCCCCCCGTCCCCCCCCCGCGGCCTCTCCTGCTCCCTCACACGGACCCCCTCACCCCCTCACCCCCTCCACCGGCCCCCCCGTCCCCCCCCCGCGGCCTCTCCCGCTCCCTCACACGGACCCCCTCACCCCTCACCCCCTCACCCCCTCACCCCCTCCACCGGCCCCCCCGTCCCCCCCCCCCGCGGCCTCTCCTGCTCCCTCACACGGACCCCCTCACCCCCTCACCCCCTCCACCGGTCCCCCCGTCCCCCCCCCGCGGCCTCTCCCGCTCCCTCACACGGACCCCCTCACCCCTCACCCCCTCACCCCCTCACCCCCTCCACCGGCCCCCCCGTCCCCCCCCGCGGCCTCTCCCGCTCCCTCACACGGACCCCCTCACCCCTCACCCCCTCACCCCCTCACCCCCTCCACCGGCCCCCCCGTCCCCCCCCGCGGCCTCTCCCGCTCCCTCACACGGACCCCCTCACCCCTCACACCCTCACCCCCTCACCCCCTCCACCGGCCCCCCGTCCCCCCCCCCGCGGCCTCTCCTGCTCCCTCACACGCACCCCCTCACCCCCTCACTCCCTCACACACCCTCCACAGATCATCACATATTCTCACCAAGCGTTTGTTGAATGACTGCTGACCTGAGCCAGGCACCCGCCCTTCCTTAGCCCTAAGCCCGCCAGTCTCTGCTCTGACTAGAGGCTTCTACGGTGCCACCATGACCATGTGCAGGGCAGAGGCGAGGCTAGTGCTTGAGGAAGGCACAGATGCCGCCTTACAGAGCTTAACGTCCACAGCGTGGGACCCCGGTGCCCGGCCTGCTCTGCCCTCTCCTGCAACACACGTGTGCACATACCAGAGTTTGTGCGCACCTACACGTGTACGCACTCTCACCTCCACACACGCGCTATCTCCCGTCCACTGTGCTCACACACTTTTTGTTGATTTATTTTCTAATTGGTTAACACGTGGTGCATCAGTAGTTTCAGATGTAGAGTCAGTTATTCACTGGTTGCAGGTAACCCGCAGTGCTCAGTGCAGGGAGTGCCCTCCTTCATGCCCGGCCCGCAGTGACCCCAGCCCCACCCGCCGCCCCTCCAACTACCCTCAGTTGTTCCTGTTCTTAAGAGTCTTACGGTTTTCCATCTGACTTCATCCTGTTTCATTTTTCCCTCTCTTCCCCTGTGATCATCTCCTATCCTTCTTAAATTCCACATGTGAGTGAAACCATGATAATTGTCTTTCTCTGGTTGACTCTTAGTCTCTCTCATCCTTGGTCATCCTTCAGATGAGTTATGAACACTTCAACCTTTTTTGCAATTCCAAGAATTGTCATTTCTAAAATCTCCTCCATTTTTTGCGACAGATAAGATCGCATATATTCAAAGTGTACAACATGGTGTGACATACGTGTACATGTGAAATGATCACCTCAATCAAGAAAAACTAGCACATCCGTCACCTCACGTGGTTCTTTGCGTTTGTGATAAGAATACTTAAAATTTACTCTTTTAGCCAATTTCAATATGTGACATATTATTAACTTAGTCACTATGCTGATATTAATTCCTCAGAACTGGGATCCCTGGGTGGCGCAGCGGTTTGGCGCCGCCTTTGGCCCAGGGCCTGATCCTGGAGACCCGGGATCGAATCCCACATCGGGCTCCTGGTGCATGGAGCCTGCTTCTCCCTCTGCCTGTGTCTCTGCCTCTCTCTCTCTCTCTCTCTGTGACTATCATAAATAAAAAAAAATTAATTCCTCAGAATTTACTCACCTTTTAAGTATACCTTTGGTATCTTCTGACCTACTCCTCCCAGGAGCCTATCTGGCAGCTCCCGGTTCCAATCCCACATATCAGTGATGCCACATGGTCTTTATCTTTCTCTGGTCACCTCATCTCACTTAGCATAATGGCCTCTACTTTCATCCATGTTGTCACAAGCGGCAGGATGAATGTCCTCTTTTATTTTTAATTTTTTTATATTTTACATTTTGTTGTTGACGCATACAGCGCTATATTGGCTTCAGGTGTACAACACACTGATCTGACGATTCCCCACACTGCCCAGCACTCGCCGGCCTGAGGACAGTCACCCTTTGTCACTGTGCAAAGTTATTACAGTATTATTGACTCTATCCCCTACACGGTACTTTTTATCTCTGATTTATTTCCTAACTGGACGTTTATGCCTCCACATCTTTTTGACCAACTTCGCTCCTTCCCCCATCCCCCTGCCCTCGAGCAGCCACCAGTTTATTCTCTGCATTTATGGGTTTGTCTCAGATTTTGTTTGTTCATTTGCTTTGTTTTTTAGATTCTACATATAAGGGAAATCATATGGTGTTTGTCTTTCCTGTCTGACTATGTCACTTTGCATAACAGTCTTTAGGCCCATCCATGTGGTCTTTTAAATTCCGATCCATTCAGGAGGCCTTTCCCGGTTTGAAACTCTCAAAAGAAAGACAGCCGGCCCAGCGGTTAACACGGAGAAAAAACACCAGTGCCTCCTCAAACATAAGCTTGGTTATTTCCTGTCGACCCGGTTCCCAGGGGACAGGGCCAAGCCTTTCCTGTAAAATAGGGAAGATCAAATGGGTTGCTCCTCCCACTTCAGAGGAGGCCTGAGCCCTCCGTTCCTGTCTCAGAGCCCCCCAAGCACCCCTGCCTCCTCATCACCCCTGCCTCCAGCACGGGGTACAGCCACCCCTGCAGGCTATGGGTCCAGCATAAAGTCCAAGGTCTTTTAGGTCTGAGGCAGCAGCGCTAGGAGGACCCTTGGCCTCGACATGACTCAGGGGAGGCGGACAAGAGGTAGGGGCAGAGTACGCGATTATCCAAAAGTGAGTGTGGCTTCTGTACCTTTTTCACCCTTGTCCCTGCGTCCCCTGCGGTTGGGGGCATTCCCTCCTCCTAGGACGCCTGGCGGCCCAGGAGGGTGACCTGCACTCCTGGGAGAGCCCTGCTGCCACCCTCCCTGGCCTGTCTCTGCATCTGTGAACCGCAGGTTGGAGGCGCGGATTCAGGGTCCGTCAGCGCTGACATGGGCAGGGCCAGGCCTCGGGCAGGAAGCTACCTGGGCTGGTGGCAGTTTAAGGAAAAGACGCACGAGGAAAATGCCTCCGGCGCCAAGCCTAAGGCAAAAAAGCACCCATGAGGCTGGTGGCTGAGCCACCAGGGCACAGAGGGACACCATCCTACAGCAGCTCTGTGTGCAGACAGCACCTCTGAGCAAAGGAAGTAACTCCAGGGTCCTGGCCTCTCCGTCCTGCGACCTCAGGCAAGGCCCTATCCCATCCCAACCTCGGCCTTGTCATCCTACAGATAATCAGGGTGATCCCAAGTCCCTTCAGTTCCGTGGTCACATGGTGTTGATGATGACATGGCTCCCGTCGCTCCCGCTGTCCCCTGCATTGGAAGCTTCACTTCTGCTACCTACCTGTCCTTCGGGACCTTCTCC
Source organism: Canis aureus (assembly GCF_053574225.1). Classification (NCBI taxonomy): domain Eukaryota; kingdom Metazoa; phylum Chordata; class Mammalia; order Carnivora; family Canidae; genus Canis; species Canis aureus. The sequence goes on along the minus strand of NC_135613.1, from coordinate 88,689,373 downwards.
TGACCCTCTCTCCCAGAAAACCTCACCTGTCCTCTCCTCCTTGAGGTGCTTGCCCTTCTCTGTGGGCCTTTTACTTTTCAGGGTCTGCGGGTTCCACTCAGCCTCTGTTCTGAGCTGCTTTGCTTTGAGATCTTAATACATCAGGTGTGTCTGCAGCTGGAAAGCAGCTGCCTGTCTTCTGGGTCCCCGGCATCGTGTATAGGATATAATTAGGGAGCTGTGAGAAGTTTATGCAAGTCGCAAATATTTTGGTATTTGGCAAACAGAGAATTCTAGCATAGTGCCAGAGCATTTTAGTCAATGCTCAAATTATGATTTTTGTTTGGTGAGGTTGTCAGAGTGGGGCAGAGGAGTCAGGGAGATTACAAAATACCAGAGATCCAAAGTAAAAGATGTCACTGGCTCTCACCTCCTGTTTTCCCTCAAACTAATTTCCAACATAACCATGCACCGTATAGCAAGAGCCTGGAAAAAATACAAAGCAACGTAGCAGGACACCAGACTTCCTAAGCTTCTGTCTCCTGCGCTTACCCGCATCCTCGGAGCAGATAGAGGGATGGGGTGTCCCCACCCCTTCAGCATCAGGGCTCATCTTTCTGTATATCAGAGTCTACCAGCGATACCCGATGCACTGAGCACAAGAACCCTGTTCACAAGACCGTCCTGACATCCCAGAGCTGGGAAGAAAAGCCCAGAGCCCTCCACCCGCGCAGAGGGAGAGCTGTGGCAATTGGAAGAGGCTGCACAGCCTCTCCCACAGCTTCCTTACGTCTCCCTGTTCAAAATCCCTCCCCACCCTCTTTGGACCTTTGATGTGCCTCTGCCAGTGGCTGGCGTGAGGACAAGAGGAGCTGAGGGGCGAGAAGTGAGCGAGAGAGGACGGAGTTGGGGGAGGAGAGGCTGGCATTCAGGCAGGAGAGGGATGAGGGTGAGCAGAGAGGCTGCATGTGCAGAGTCTTCTGCATTCCCCACGTAGGAACCCAGCAGAGACTGAATCTTTGTGGCATCAAAACCAAAGTTCCAGGAAGCCTTCCCTTTGAGACAGGCCTCTTGTGAAGGAGCAGCCAGAAAATGGTGGGACATGAGCCTTTTTCTTTAAGCTTAAGAGGTCAGGAAAGATGAATGGAAAACCACACACACACACAAAAAGTGTAAATTCCTGATGGACAAGGCATAGTTCTGCTCTGAGGACTGGACCCAGTACCTCCTTGAACACCGATGAGCCTCCTGCGGGTGTCAGAGTCCATGCCTGGAGGAGCCAAGAACATAAAGAGCAGACAGATTCATGGCCCCTGAGGATCTATTTAGAGACACTCGGGAGCCACCTGCAAGGCCCTGGTCACATGAGAAGTGATAGGACATGTTTCTAGTAACAGAGATCCATGAATGTACTACTGACAAGTGCACAGATTGGTACGACCACCTAGGAAAACTAATTATGTGTATCTTCTAAACAAGAACATATACATACATACCTTAGAGAAGGATGTGCATGGAATTGGGGGAAATTTCTGAGACATGTTGACCATTTTCTTGTGATTATCTTTCTCCTCCTCACTTCTCCTTTCTCAAGATCTTATCTTGAGCATAGTTGCTCTCTTAGGAATATCACCAACGTATATTCTCCAAAAACAAATAATGAAACGTTTGTGGAAGCATCGTCCATAATAACCCCCATAAGAAAACTTCCCAAATGCCTGTCAATAGAAATAAATACACAAAGTATAATATAGTCACAGAAACGCAATGAGAATCAGTAACTACAACACATGACAGTTCTGAAAACCATCACAGACAAGGTCAAATGAAACAATTCAGATCCAAGAGGATGCATACTGTGTGGTTTGTTTATAGTACGTTCAAAAACAGGCAAAACTGATGGCTCCTTTTGGAAGTCAAGGTAGGGTTTGTCCTTGGGTGCAGACTGTAATGATGAGCAACAGAGGAGCTTTTAAGATCCTGGTTATGTTCGTTTTTTTTTTTTTTTTCCAAAAAAAGATTTTATTTATTAATTCATGAGAGACACAGAGAGAGAGGCAGAGACCCAGGCAGAGGGAGAAGCAGGCTCCATGCAGGGAGCCCAATGCGGTACTCGATTCCAGGACCCCAGGGTCATGGCCTGAGCTGAAGGCAGGTGCTCAACCACTGAGCCCCCCAGGAGCCCCATGCTCTGTTTTCTTGACCTGAGTACTGGTTACACAGATGTGTCCAAACTTTCATGTACGTCTATCAAGGCAGGCAGGGCCAACCGCCCACCCCCACTCCCTAATCCAGGGAGAGAAACTAATGCACCAAGAATTTAAACAACTTCCTCAAGTTCACACAAGGCTCAGTGGCTGGGCTGGATGGAAGAACCTGATCTGCTGACTCCTGGTCCGGTGTCCTGGACTCTCCATCCTCACTCTTCTCAAGAAAGTCTAGAGCTTTGCTGACCAGTATGGCAGCCACTAGCTATTAAATTGCTATTTAACAATTAAAATTGCTACATTTTAAAATTGTTAAAATTGCTGTTACATTGCTATTTAAATTAAAATTAATTAAAATTAAATAAAAATTAAAATTCAGTTTTTCAGTCTCCGTAGCCACTTTTGTGGTGCTCGATACTCAATGTGCCTAGTAGCTGCTGCATTAGACAACACAGATTTAGAGTAGCTTCGTCACCACAGGAAGTTCTGGTGGGTGGCACTAGTCTGGAAGGACCAATGAGAAAACTGGGACCAACAGAAGCCCTGGAGGCACTAAAGCTTATCCTAAGCACCTCCCTGGCCACTTACATGATCGTCTGGTGGAAGAGAAAAAGAGCCCAGATAGTGACAAAGAACCCAGCACCGGTCCTTGGCAAGCAGGTGTTGCACACCGCCAGTGTCTCGGCCCACCCTCCTCTGCCCCTTCTCTCTCCTGAAGCTCAGTGCTCCACCTCCACCCCAGATGGTGTCATGGTGTTTCTGATCCAAGAGGGCTCATGCTGCAGACTTTAGCTTTGTGAAGATTTCTGTCCATTAAAGATACTTCCAGTCCAAAAGAATGAGAAGAAACAGTACAGAAAGAGAGCACTTTCCAGAACCTTTGAACCCACTCATCCTAATCCCAGACAGGCTGGAAGACACACCCATCCCTTCTTTCAGTGGCTCATGAGAGTGGATCAAATCTCCATCAGCCAGACTGGACCTCAGATACCTGTGCTCTTGACCATTCTGTCCACAGAAGGCCCAGGGCAGAGAGAGGTGCTCCCACGTCCCCTCGCCATGACACCCGGCCCCTTTCATAGGTGTGATGTCTCAGCCAGGGCATTGTCGAGGAAGATCTCCGAGCAACGGAGCTGCCAGGATTCTACGTCCAGTAACCTCTCACTTCATAAGGGAGCTTTACTCAACTCTACAGCTGTAGTCAACTTCCCTGAGCTCTGCACACATATTTCACTCCCCACGACAGCAGGAGAAGAGCTGTGAGCTCTCCCAAAGGAGTGGTCCGAGCACAGGCCTGAGCATCTCACAAGGTGGGGAGGAGGGTGCAAGCTCCTCAGAGGAAGGTGCCAGAGCTGGGCCGGAGCTGTGCCCGGCACACTGAGAGAAATCCTAAGTGGGAAGCACACTAATCCAGCTCAGAGCAGCCACCTCGCTGCCCATAAGCTCAGGGAGGCCATGGTGTGGAAAATTTCCCAAAGCTGAACATCCTCCAAGCCTCTCTCTTGGGACAAGGCTCTCTAGCTTCGCTGTGTCCGCTGATTGCTCTTTTTAACCCCTTAGGAAGCCATCCGGAACTAACGTTCTTAGGGTGATACCTACCGCCAAGGACTGCAATGGCCTTTGGGTTTGAGTCATCCTAGCGCTTGATCTCCGTCTCCCACGGCTGGAAAAAGACCAAACTGAAATGTGAAGTAAGCTCTGAAGGAACAGTTGGGAAGTTCATGCCTGTGTAGCCTTTACCCCTTTCCACCCTGAGCCCTGAGCCCACTCTCCCCTGTAGATCTATCTGGGGACTCACAGCAGTGCTGCTGTGCTGACAGTGTCTCCCCGAATCGTGTGGCAGAGCATTCACCGGCTTCCTCTCGAATAACTGCCATTCAGCCTTCCGCAGAAGCCCACGGGGGCTGAACGCCAGTGAGCTGGAGCTTCTTGTTCCTTTGCCTCCTTCCTCCGTGAACAGATTCCTCGGTCTGGGCCCCGCGCCGCCATCAGAGCAGCCTCCCACTCCAGTGTGCAAAGTCACACTTTCCGGACAACTGCCCACTGTTGACTGAGCCTCAGTGGCAGGTGGGGAGGGGTGAGGTTGAGGGGGGATGGTGGGTCAGGATTAGGTGTAGAGACCACGGCGGAGGCCTGTTCTGCAAGGCAGGTAGGGGACTCCGTGGCTCCGCTGGCGCAGAGAGAGAGGGACAGGTATCGTTACCTGGGGATGGTTTTCATTTGGAGACAAAAAGCTTCAAAAGTCTGGAGCTCTGGGTGCAGAGATTTGCTCAAGAACCCTTTCCTCCCTCCCAACTAACGCCCTGGTTGCTGATGTTCGGCTAAAAAAAGATCTTCCTTTACTTTCCTGTCTCCTTGTCATGTGATCTTCCTCTAGCAAGAGCCTCGGGGTAGGGATGACATTTTCCCATTTGAAAAATAGGAGCGAGGGATACACCACAGGCCGCGGGGCAAGTCTGTGCAGAGTCTAGCCGCAGCCTTCCAGTGTCCTACTTGCATGGCGCTCCTCCCCTAGCCTCATCTACTCATGCTACAATCTAACCCAAAGGCTGGATATGAAGGAGCCCGCATCACGCGAGACGCAGAGCACTTCTCTAAACCCAGTTCCATCCTAGTCTACCTCAGATCCGTTGACTATGTTCTCCCCTCCCCAGACCAGCATCACAGGCTGGGGGTGGGGGGCAGGGGCCTGGGAGGCCTGCGGGGTGGGGGCCAGAGTGGGGCTGCTGGAGGCCGGAGGTGAGCTTGGCCTATAGGTCTGTGCTGGGGGTGTCTCCCTGCAGGCATGTGCTCCCCGGGGGATGCAGGGTCTGCTTCAGTGGATTGTCAGCAAGGAAATGAGACAATCGACACATTACCAAAAATTCAAAAATGTTAGAGACTGTTCTCACTGCTGACTTTGTTACTCTTACCTTTTTCATGCTCTCGGGCTCCAGTCTTCTCCTTGCCTCACCCTCGGCCCTGCCCGTTGGGTTTTCCCAGTGGGAAGAAGAGGGCAGGCCGCACAGAACCAAGTGTTCGGGTCACCAGCTAGCCTCAGGCCCAGAGGTGACAGATCAGGCCTTTCGGACAGCACAGCACTTACTGACCACCCCTTTCCATGCTGCCCAGCCCCCTCCGGACCCCACAGCTAGCCTGTCCTTCCCTAGGCCCCAGCTCCAAGATGCTCAGTCTTGAGCTTGGAACAAGGCCCTCCTCTACGCACAGAAGTGACTTAGCTCATGCAAAAACAGTTATGAGAAAGCACGTGAATTCTTTTGCAAGCGAGGCCTCAATTAGATCCTAGACATCCATGAGCATGGGAAACAAGCAGTATCCCCAAAGCCACCGTTGGAAACCCTCCCTACCAAACACAATAGAGTTTTCTTTTGCCACTTTCGACAGAAAAAACAAAAACGAAAAACATGCAAGGAAAAAATACCGATAGGGCCGACCTTAGTGTGGTTCGAACGTCTTACCCTCTCCCTTCTTTTATTCATGAAAACTGAGGGCAACAGTGATGATAATGGATCAGCGGCGTTTTTGTGGACTATGATACTCTGGCTGTTTAAAGAAAATTGATGGATGTTATATCGCCCATTTTATAGAAAAATAAGCTAAAGTCGGGAGAACAGGCCGACCTGGGGTGGCGGGACCCCAGCACCATTTTATCGCACCATGTTCCACGGGCTTCTCTGTGGCTCATTCCCCTTGAAGCCATAGTGACTGCCCCTCCAGCAGACTCGCGGGTGGGCAGGGGTGAGGAGCGATGCCATTATCAGAGAGGTCGTGGGAGCCCCGAGGTCTGCAGGTGCCAGGAGTGGCCCGCCACCAGCCACTCTTGTGGCCCCCCAGGCCGGCCTCCTTACACTGCTTTCCTCTTGTCTGCCTCCCTTTCTGGCTGCCTCCTCCTGCAGCTTCTCACCCAGGCCCACAGGGAAGCAACCCCATTGTTCTCTTCCTTCCTGCTTAAGCAGCAAGCAGCCTTCTCTAGCGTTTTGTAATGTTTTAATACTTTCACTATTGATGAGAAGAAAAAGTATACACAAAAGAAGCAAAGGAGGATCTAAAAGCTGTCCCTGGTGTCCTGGGCCTGTGTTTCCTCTCCCGTGGCAATCCCTGGCTGTTCCTATGGAGAGCTCTCTGCGCCCCCCCAGACTCCACACTGCACGGGACCTTTCTCCCCATCCCCCACGTGGGCCCAGAGGACCCGCAGGGCCAGAGGCAAAGTGGGAGGTGGAAGCACAGGTGGGAAGGTGAGCTTCCAGGCCTGGGCAGGTGTAGGCTCACCAGGGGACAGTCACACAATATCCGAGGACAGTCCGGTCATCCAGGAAGAGCTGCAAGGGTCCCTGGCAGCACCACTTTCCTGGAGGCGACGGAACCGTGTTGGGGCATCCAGAGTCCAGGGCACCGTAACCCATCTCCTACATGGGCCCTCCTGGCCACGCTGAGAAACTGTCTCCCAAGTCTCTGTGTCTGTTCAAGAGAATCTTGAGGTCTTCAATTTGACAGGATCTAATGTCAACCCTTTGTCTCTCCATCAACGGAGTATTTCTTAATCTGGAAACCCGCCGAGAGCCCCGCACCTCAGAAGGGGCTAAGCGCAAGTAAAATGAAGAAAACAAAGTGAGAAAAAGCAGCAGGCGGGCATCTAGGAGACCCGGGCGGTCATCCCTAGACACTCAGCGGCGGTCACCAAGCGCAGGCACGTCCCCTGCTCTCCCTGGAGCCTCCGCCACGGAACCGAGGGAAAGGCTCCTGTTTAAAGAGTCATCGTGACAAAATGAGGTGATGCACGCAAAGCTCCGAGGACAGCGCCTGGCACAGAGAGTACCGAGGCGCGGCCGTTAGGCTTGGGGCCCCCCTCCCGGGGCGGAGGGGGTGTCAGTGCGGCGCGTGTGTCTCAAGAAGGAGACCAGACGGTCGCTCAGCTCCCTCCACTTCCCCGTACGCCCCCTCTCCAGATGCCCACGTTGGGCCCACGGGTCCAATATATGAATTTGGTCACATGACCCGGCAAATTGCAGGAGCCCCGGACAGCGTGGACGCCGGTGCTCCTACTTCCCGGCCCTGGGATTGTGGCCAATGCACCGGACCTCAGTTTACCCCCAACTGTGGTGAAGAGTACAAGGTGGCTGGGTTACCTGCTGGACCTGCTAGACGGTAGGTCAGCAAGGTTTGCTGTGGCTCCTCATTGTGTGTGACCTGCCCCCCCGCCCCGGGCTTAGGGGGAAGAGGCGGAGGCTCGGGTGCTTATAACATTGGGGAGGAGACATTTCCTCTGGGCTTTCTAGGGTCCTACAAAGGGAATTCCCCCGTGAGAGCCACAATGCACAGGACAGTTCGCACGTCCTCCCGCCGCTTACCTGGAGACATGCACAGGCGGCCCCAACAATACTGAACACAATGGGGATTAGCACCCCGTCACCACTGTGCATGGTTTCTAGGTGATACAGACATGGAGGCCGTCACCTATCCAGGTATCAACCTCTCCTTTCTCACCTTGGTGTCCTCCCTCGTTAGCAGACGAACCCACGAACCCACGTTCCAGAGCTCAGGTAGCAAGTCACCATCCTGGCTCCCAAGCTCCTCCCCACCTGCAGCACAGCAGCCCCGTCCCTATACGGGGCACCCAGTGTGTCTCCCAGCCTGAGGGACAGGTGACCCCCACACAGCCCCCCACATGCAGGAAGCTAAGCTGCCTTCGCCGTGCCCCACTGGCCTGTGGTCCTCACCGCAGCCCAGACCCTGCTTCTCCCACGGCCTTAGCGGGGAGCAGAGCACCCGGCTTTCAGGGAGCTCCTCTCCCGGGGCTGGACTAGAGTGCGGCCCTGCTCGCCTCCCCGGACGGACACCGGCTCCCTGGGATGCTTAAAGGGCCCAGGGACCGCTTCTCCGTGTCCAGCAAGCACCCTGCTGCCTCTGCCACCACGACTCCTCCTCGCTTTACTTCAGGGTCCTTTGCTCAGCCCTTTGCCCCTGGGGGACAAACCGTTCAGTGGATACGGAACAAGTCATCCTTCCTTCCAACGACATCAGTGTCTGGAGACCCGTGCACCTGCTTGAATAAGTCTATGACCTAAAAATGAAAAAAGTCACAGAAAATACATAACCCAGTGACTTCAGGGCCACCCTCACCCCACCCCCCGCCGGCCCCGAGCTTGCAGGTGTCCTCACCAGCCTTAGGCAGATCCCTAAGTAGCTTACCTGCAGAGATGAAGCGCACGCTCGGGGCTCTGCTCCCCTCTCTGGCTGCCGTCCACAAGCATCCCTAGGCCTTCCTGCGTGTCACCCGAGCTGGGACGGTGGGGGACACCTAGGGATGAGGCTCTGTGCTACCGCCTGTCTGCCCAAGGCGGTCTCCTGGCTCCAAGCACAGGGCGGGAGGAGTAAGAGGGTGAGCATCTCCAGGGTGTGAGTGTGAACGAAGGATCATGGGGGGGGTGAACGGGCAACGGGGTGAGTGCGATACGTTCAGCATGAGACCAGGTTTCAGTCTCTCCCATGTGCACTCATGCCCTTGGGTCTGGAATACAGGGGGAGCCAGTAAATGTGTCGCTGGCTAAGTAGACAAGTGAGCCACACACGTTGGGGTCTGTGGGGGCCACCACCGCAGTCCAGATGCCCACGGCAGTGAGCACGCCGAGCCCGGAGAGGTGAGGGGCAGAGTGGTCACTGAGACGGGGACCCCCTGCCAGTCCCCTGCTCTCGGGTCTCCCAGGTACGGTGGGCCGGGGTGGGAGGCGCAGGCCCTGGCTCTTCAGTCCCTGTGGCCTGTGGGCGGCTGTTCACACCCAGAGTCTGGGCAGGGGCGGTGGGGGGGAGCTCCCGGGTCAGGGAGGGACACCAGGGCTCCCAGGGCCTCCCCACCCGCTATGCTTGGGCTGGGCAGGGGCAGGGGGCTGGTGCAGAGGGCGGCAGCCCGGAGTCACCCTTCCTCTGGGGGACAAGGTGTGGGGGACAGTGGGCAGCCCGGGCTCCAGGCCCTGTGACCCGAGCAAACGCAGCCCCTTGGGCACCCACTTCCCAGCTCTGAAGGGTGGGCCTTCCCCCACTCCCTCTGCAAGCTGTGGGCCTGTCCCCAGCTGCCGGCAGGGACAAGTGAGGACACTCGGGTGGACGACTCGGTCAGGGCGTCCCATTCCCCTGCCCCCCCCCCCCAGGCCCTTCAGGCCACCGAGCGGGTGGGCACCCAGGCCTGCTGGGAGAGCTCGGCCCATGGCTGCTGCTTTCCTTCTCCACCACTGAAACCTGCCCTAGGAGGTTGCACCTCTGCGCCCCGACACCCATGGCTCCGGGTGCCCTTGGTCCAGGGCGACCTCGTCACCATCCCCTTCTCAGGCCACACTCTCCTCCCGCACCGCCAGGGGTCCCCCGGCCTCAGCCTTTTCACCCGGAGGGCCACCACTGAGGACTCCTGTATTTGCGTGTGTCGTGCAGTGCACGGCCCCAGGGAACGTAACCTCCTCGTGGAGCAGGGAGCAGCGTCCCCTGGGCCTCGCAGCAGACACCCGCGGAGCCCCACACGGAGACGCCGCAGCTCAGAGGTCCCGCAAGGCTGGGGTTGGCAGAGGGGCTCCCGGGGCCCCACATCCCCTCGCAGGCGCACAGGGAGCAGATTTCTGGATCTGGTCTCTAACACCAGCTTTCAGGGTGTGAGAAATAGAGCATCAGGGTGCTAAGCGGACCCTTTGTACGGTGAATATTAATAAAACGGTCTAGCAGGGAACAAAACGTTCCCAAGGGACATTCCTGCAGGGCGGAACATGAAAACGGCCGACCGAGATCCTGGGGACAACGAGTGGCCTTGACGCAGGTGAGCCACTGAGCTGTGTTTCTGCAGAAGGAGGCACCGGGCGGCACAGGGGTCAAGAGCATAGGTTTTTCCTGGTTCACACTCGGGGCTCTCGGGCGCACAGCTGAATGCCCCAAGTGTGAATCGCCTACTTTAGCTTGTGTCACTTCACATAGATATCACACAGTCATAGAACCCCGGGGTTGGGATTTCTTAGAGGCCATCTGGGCAACTTCTCCCCATTCAATTCGTGCATGTCACCCCCAATATCTCCCTCACTCCGTCTTCTGCTCTTTACTGCAATTGCTCAAACGGACTATTTGATCATCACCAAATTGCGCCTCTCTGTGAATCCTTTTTTCCTCATGTGTGAACCGGAACCCAAGAGTCTGAACACATTGCACCGGCCCCTGTCCTCACACCGGGGCTGGCCGCTGCTTCCGCGACAGGCTGCCTTCTGGACTCCACGTTGGCCCTATTTCCCCTCCATCCCGAGAGGGGTGTGACCTGCAGGTCCCCCCAGCTTGATGGCTGCAGGGCCCATCCCCCTTCAATGAGGACATCGCCTCCGGAAGCCAGACGTTGGGGCCGCCTGGGCCTTGGGATCGGCTTGCAAAGTGCAGGGACGTGACACCTAGAAGGGGCTCCCTGGTGCATAGGCCCTCGGGGGTCCGCCCAGCGGCTAATGGTTTCCATCACAAGGCCTCCTGACCCCCAGCTTCCACCAGGAGACCACCCAGCGGGACGGAGGGGAGCCGCTGCACCGGCAAGGGCTTGTGGGGGATCACACGGACTTTCTCCAACCCCCCCCGAGCAGCCACAGGTTAGACGGCTGTTTGTGCAGAATCCAGTTCCAGCCTACGTTTCTCACCCATTTGAACCCAGATCATTGGTCTTTTGAGCAGCGTGCAAATCCTTCCTCAGCGAAGGTGACCTGGCCTTGCGAGCTGCTGAGCCACCCCGCTGTCCTGTTCGCTGGCTTCCATTGCTTCTGGAACCCGTGGCCCAGGTGTGGGCAGCTTCCTTCTCCAGAGAAATTACTTTTTATCTCATATGGATCTTCTCCAGTGGACGGAAGTCGCAAGCTACCTTGATGGTCTCCCCCCAGGGCCTTGGTCACCCTTTTTTAAGATCCATTTTTTTTAATTATCTGCCTTAAATATATTTTGTTAAGATTAGAACCTGTTTTCCCCCCTTAAGTTTCATTCTCCACATTTAAAAACAGGAAGTGAGCATCTGCCTCTACACGGGCTTCTTGCAATCACCTTTGCCAGGCTCAACAACGTCAGTCACGCTCTATCCCAGACCCACCCAGGCCACCCTTAAAAAACAGGTTCTAAATGCAATATTCTGTCCTGGGTTGGGCCCTGGAACCAGAGAGAGACATTAGTGACGTTAGGACACTGTGAAATCCAATAAAGTCTGGAGTTTCGTTCATAATAATGTGCCGGAGATAAACTCATTGTTTTGACTAATGTACTATAATCATGTAAAATGTCAACATGAGGGGAAATTGGGTAAGGGCAATGTGAAATTCTCTGGTTTAAAAAAAAAAAAAAGAAATTCTCTGATTTATCTTTGCAACTTCTTGTGCATCTAAAATGATTCCAAGAAAACTATTTTAATCACACTGAGGGAAAGAACGTTCTCATTTGAAATTTCCCAAGGAGGAAGTCTCCGATCTTCTCAAATCTGGAAGTTTGAAAGACTAAAATGAGAATGGGAATTTAGATTTACCTTTAAAAAAAAAATTAAAATCGAAAAAATAAAATAAAATAAAAATAAATTTAAAAAAATAATAAATAAATAAATAAATAAATAAATAAATAAATAAATAAATAAATAAATTGGAGACCCCTAGGTGGCTCAGCGGTTTGGCTCCTGCCTTCGGCCCAGGGCGAGATCCTGGAGTCCCAGGATCGAGTCCTGCATCGGGCTCCCTGCATGGAGCCTGCTTCTCCCTCTGCCTGTGTCTCTGCCTCTCTCTCTCTATCATGAATAAATAAATAAAATCTTTAATAAAATCTTTAAAAAAAAATTATAATCAATTACGAGCACATCAGCAGTCTTGGATGTAGTGCTCAACAGTTGACCAGTTGCACATGCCGCCCGGTGCCCCTCACCTGATGTGCCCATCACCCTGTCACCCCCTCCCTCCGCCCCTTCCCTCCATCAGCCCTCAGTGTGTTTCCTACAGTAAAGCCTCACTCGTGGTTGGCCTCCTTCTCTGATTTCTTCGCAGTTTTCCCTCCTTCCCCTGTGATCCTCTGTGCTGTTTCCTCTGCTCCACACACGAGCGCTTAGACCTGGGCTGCTCTGAAAATGCCTGAAGCACCTTCACACTCCTCTCTTGTACCTGACAAAGCTGCTGGATGAGTCAGGCAGGAGATCCACCCGGTAAGTGGGGAGTCCAGGCTCGGGGGGCGGGGTGGGGGTGGGGACGGCAACCTGTGTGTCGGGCTCTCAAGCCAGCAGGCTTCCTGAATGCATCCTGGGCCATGGCGGGCCACGGAGCCAAGACTCTGACCTTCTCACCAACAAGCACAAACTGGGATTCCGTGGTCCCGGGCTGTTGATCCACACCCTCTAGCCTCACCACGCGGGACACGGAGGGGATTCCAGCCCTGCTCTCTAGGCCGGAAGCCCAGGACTGGGGGCACGAAGTACCTGGGGAGAGAAAGCACATCCCCTGTGTCCTTTCCCTCTAAAATGCTCCTGCCAACCTCTAGTAGTCTCAGCCTCAGTGGTGCTGTTGCCTCGCTACGCACAGTAGCCCGAGGACCTGCAAAAACAAAAATCAGACCCTGTGGGCGTCTAGCTCTGCACCCGCAGGGGCTCCATGCCTCCCTCAGGGTAGGAGCCGGCACCCTCCGAGCAGGATCCTGTCCTTCTCCTCTTCCCTCACTCGGCCCCAGTCCCTCTGCCTCAGGGCCTTTGCATTTGCTCTTACTTTGGCCTGGAAGGCTCCTTCCCTGAAGCACCCACATAACCTGCTCCGTACTCAATCCAAACTTCCCTCATGGGATCTTTCCAGGGAAGCCCAGCATAAATGTGCCACCCGCGCCCCTCATTCCCACTCCCAGGGCCTCTTCCAATTCCCGCCCTAGTACTCCTCACTGGTTCATACACGTGCACGTTTATTATTTCTGTATTTTGGCTCTTGTCTGTCGCTTCTCACTGGAACGTGACCTCGTGGAGGACATGGCGTTCACGGTTGTGTTTGCTGTGTGTGACTCAACACCAAGAGTAGTAGGCATTCAGTAGATGTTCGCCAAATGTTGAAATGTTGATTAAATAAATGAATGAAAAATAAATAAAAAGAAAATAAATGCATGAATGAAATGCAAGCCCAGAGAGGCCATTTCACTGTCACCTGCTCGTCACACAGAAGTTACATCAGCTCACGATTGTCTCAGGGCACTTGGCTATTTCCTTTGAGGAGGTGCCATGACTTGTCTACCTCTTCCAGGTCTTTCCCCCTCACTAGAATCAAAGCTCCCCAAGGGCAGCTACTGAGTGTCCGTCGTCGGATTTTTGCCCCAAACACCAAGCCGAGTTGGGCAGACTGGAGTGCTCATGAATCACCGTGCAGCAGACTACACAGGCTTATCATGTTTCAGAGAGTTAAAAATTATATTTTTTTTCTTGAAAGTTGGCCGTGGGTGCGGCTGATGCACACGCACACACACCCGAGTGAACATGCACGTAGCAGCACTGACTGTCCATGGGCCCGAGGGCATTCTCAGCTCCTACGGCCACGTCGTGAGCTGTGACTTATTCACGGGAAAGTAAGAGAAAGGACGTTAGGGGTGTTGTGTATGTGCTTGTTTCCCTCACTGAGTTTAATGTGAGAACTTCATTGCCCTCAGCGTGTCTAGCCCTCATGCAGATCCCGGAACCTCTAGGTGTCTGGGTTCCGTGAATCTTCCAGTTTTTCCTGGGAATCTTCAGCTGCCACATTCAGGAAAAAGAGGAATCTCCTACTTCCTTTTCCGAGTCTGATTTTTAAAGATCAGATTTACTTTAAAGGCTTATCCCTGGGCAGCCCGGGTGGCTCCGCGGTTTAGTGCCGCCTTCGGCCCAGGGTGTGACCCTGGGGTCCCGGGATCGAGTCCCGCATTGGGCTCCCTGCATGGAGCCTGTTTCTCCCTCTGCCTGGGTCTCTGCCTCTCCCTGTGCATCTCTCTGTGTTTCTCATGGATAAATAAATAAAAATCTTAAAAAATAAAATAAAATAAAGACTTATCCCTCAAACCAGTTCTGAGACCAGCGAGTGGCTGCGAGGGGGTTGAGCAGGGGAGAAAGGATCACCTCATACTACATTTGGTAGGACAGCTCTCCCTGCCAACAGGCTACGGCCTGGTGATGGATCCTGTGATCACAGTCACACATGCACATGTGCACGAGGAAAGGGTGGTGCCCGGAACGGAGGATGGTGACCACAGCTGCCACACCCATGGCACAGCTCCTGTGGCTCCTCTCTGGGGGGAGCACCGCCCTGAGGGATCCTGTCACCCTTCACTAAACATCAGGCTTCTGTTGGAAGGCTTCTGGTTGGAAGAGTCTTCTTCACCTGGTCCTGGGGTTGCTGCTCTCAGGCACCAAGACGGGAGGACCTTACTGCCTCCTTTACCAGCCACCTGAGAACACCCAGGGCTTCCCTTGGCCCAGGTTAACTCAGTCATGAGAAAGGATCCAAGAAAAGGGCAAAATGGAAATGAAGCTAACGTCAGAGTCAGGAGGAAACGTCATTGGCACCGCAGAAGATGCACTGCTCTTGGCTTCTCATTCAACACTCTCGACATGGTTGAGTGACCCTTGTTTTAACTCTTTCATTCATGACTTCTCTTTTTCCATGACAACTTCCACCATCATGAGCAAGACTTTTCCATTAAAACTGGGCTTATTTCAACAAGGATGCTATAACATCACCAACACAATCCCATCCCCTAAAACAATTCCTACAACTTGCTACTGCTTTAGCATGCCTTCTACTCCCCCAGAAGGCCTCACTCAAACATTCCTTGGCTCCTAAATGTCCCCGCCCACCAGCTACCTGTCCCTCTAGAGTCTCACCTCCTCTCAGAGGTGTCTCCAACGCTCCCTCACTCAGATTCCAAAATTTGCCCTCTAGAGGACAAGTTCCTCAACAGTGCCATGAGTGTGGGGTATGAAACCCCGAGGGGCTCTGAGGGCCCGGCTTAGAGCCTTCCACATAGTAGGAACTCGGTCAATGTGGACCAACCTTGATGCCAATCCTGACAGGCTGGGGGGCCTGTAAGGCTGCACCTGTCCTCCTCTACAGGATGACGATGGAGCAGCTGCGCTTACCTCCCACAGGATGCCATCCTTCCTGCTTAGCCACTGCCTGATTCCCCTGCCCCAGCACCTAGGGGATTGTTCCAGCCAATCTCCTCTGCCCTACGGCTCCCCTGCAAGCTCAGCTTGCTTCACCTGAAGAGAGGAAGTGCTTTGTGAAAAGGCTCAGCTCTCAGCGGCTCTGCACCAAGTGATCTGGGCTGCAACTGCACCAAGTGATCTGGGCTGCAACCTGAGCACACTGCTTGTGCTTCCTCTCCTCCCAGGGAGGCACTATCGCCTGACAGAAAAGCCCAGAAGAGGCTCCTAGGGCCCTGTGAATGAGATTCTATGGAAGCTGGAGGTCACCTGCACCCCACTGGCTCCCCTCCACCTCTCTTCTTCCTTCCCCCTTCCTCCCCTCCTCTGCCCATTCCTTCCTTTCCTTCTCCCTCCCTCTCTCCCTCTTCTTTCCCTCTGCATCTCCTTCCCCCTCCCTCCCCTTCCTCCTCTTCTTTTTTCTTCCTCATTTTCCCCTTTCCCCTTCTCCTTTCTATCTCCCCTTCCCCTCCTCCCTCATCCTTCCTCCTGCTTCCTCTCTTCCATCCCCTTCCTCCCCCTCTTCTCTCTCTTTCCCGTCTCTCCTTCCCAGCCCTTTCCTTCCCTTTTGCCTTCCCTCCTCCTTCCTCCTCCTCTCTCTCCCTTCCTCCCCAATCTCCCTCTCTCTTTCCCTCCCCCTCTCTTCTGTCCCTTCTGCTTCTTCCTTTCTCTCTCTTTCCCCCTTCCTCCCTCTCTCATCAGCCCTTTCCCAACCTACCTCCACATCTCTTAGAGGCAGTTCTCTGTGAAGCTTGGGCTGCATTATCTTCAGTGCTTTCTAGTTCTGGGACAAGAAGATACTGTGGTTGACACTTGGGGTTTGCTCAGAAACCATCTCTCAAACTAGGACATTTCTTTCATCTCCGAGGAGATGGGCCAGTCTCCTCCTCCTCAGCTGGGAATGAGCTGTAAGGGCCATGCCCTCAGCACCCGCCTGCCCCTCTGACTTCTAGCCAGGGCAGGGTCACTGATTGGGAAACACAAAGCTAGACTCAAAAGGAGGTTCAGCAGCATCCAAAGTCATGACTGTGTGAGCATATGTACTTAGATTCTGAGGTCTGACGCATCACACCTTTGGAGGGAGCAGGAGGGCAATGAAAGAGATGGTCACGGATGGGTCAAATGACCAAGGCCTTTTATTTTATTTTATTTTATTATTTTTTAAATAAATTTATTTTTTATTGGTGTTCAGTTTGCCAACATACAGAATAACACCCAGTGCTCATCCCGTCAAGTGCCCCCCTCAGTGCCCGTCACCCATTCACCCCCACCCCCGCCCTCCTCCCCTTCCACCACGCCTAGTTCGTTTCCCAGAGTTAGGAGTCTTTATGTTCTGTCTCCCTTTCTGATATTTCCCACTCATCTTTTCTCCTTTCCCTTTTATGCTCATTCACTATCCTTTATATTCCCCAAATGAATGAGATACAATGTTTGTCCTTCTCGGATTGACTTATTTCACTCAGCATCATACCCTCCAGTTCCGTCCACATGTCGAAGCAAACGGTGGGTATTTGTCGTTTCTAACGGCTGAGGAGTATTCCATTGTATACATAGACCACAGCTTCTTTATGACCAAGGCCTTTTAAAAGTGCCAAGTGACTCAGCACGTTTACCAAACTATATGCTCACATAGCTACAAGAATTACAGAAAATCAATTAATCCACTTTTTATACACTGGGTGAATACAGTGGCCTGAACTTTTTTGAGAAGCATTTACAACAGAAAAGTAGAGATTTCCTAGGCCAGGAAAGAGAAGGTTTTGGATTCCCACAAATAGATCCATGGAGTCAAAGGGCTTGAGAATTCTGGGGGCAGCACTGAGGAGAAGCCTTGCTGGGCTCTAGTTACACCATCAGGGACAGGTGACCAGACACCCTAAAAACTCCACCCTTGGCTAGAATTCTAACCATGGGTATTTCTTAGCATCCAAAAATAAACCAAATTATTCTGCCCAAATTAAAGTTTACTTTGTCATCAAGGACGGCGAGGTGCCATAAAACATACAGTAACTTTGTAACTTGGAGCAGCAGACTAAGTGAATCAGATTATCCCCAAAGATCAGAGTGAGAAATATATTCTCCTTGTTAAGTTCTGGAGTTTGTTTTTTTGCTTTTTCATTTAAAATGAAGGAAAGGAGGGAAGAAGAGGTAAGAAAAAAAAAAGAAGAAGAGGAAGGCAGGAAGGAAGGAGAGGAAGAAAGGAAGGAAAGAAGAGAGAGAAGGAAGAAAGAAAACCACCAAAGCAATGTCTTCTCTATAACCTCTAAGACCCTGCTTTTTTGCAGCGCCAGCGAGTAAGCCCAGAACCCCAGGCCTCAGGCCCAGCTTGCACAGGGAGCCAAGGAGGAATGCAGCCCATGTCCACCACCTGCAGGAATCATTATTTTACTGGTGGCTTGTGGTTTGTGTAAAACAGTCCTCAAAGGGAGATCACACTGCAAAGGGCTCCCACTGTTCACATGTCTGCCCTTGTAGGAAGCCCCAGGTTGGAATCATCATCATATAAACCAACCAGTACTCTATGTCCCTATCTCTATATTTTGCCCCTAGATATAGGATAGTCTGTTACTTATTGCCATGAATCCTGTGAGTCAAAACATACTGATTAACACTTCACTTTTCTGTGCATTATAATCACCTTTCTTCTAACACTTAAGGTCTGGCTTCTCCCATCCCATTCCAGAATCCCAGAATCCCCATTCTAGAACACAGTGTCATTGCATAGTTCTTCACCAGAAATACTGGTTTTTTCAGAGTTCCTCCTTCACTGGACTTGTCAAATATTCCAGGGCCCCTCTACCTTCTGAATCCCTTCTTGCTTTAGTAAAAATTTCCTCCCGTCCATTCACAGAAACATGGTCAGAAGTATTCCCAAGACTTACATGGTAAATATATTCTAGCTTCTTTGAATTTATGAGACTTCTGAGCCCTTCCTCAGTGCTATACCAAGGAAGCTCCAACATCTCCACCTCATTTACTATTCTCATTGTCGTAGGTAAGCTTCAAGAATCTTCTGAAGCACCCTTTCAGAATACTTCCATAATTGCTCCCAGCTTCCTACTGGTACATATTACCCAAATCCTGCAACGTATTCAGCAACTAGGTGATTGTCTCTCACGGAAACAACTACACCTTTCATTCAGCTTAGAAGATAAATAAATGAGAAGAAATAGTTTCACCTTTACATGCATTTAAATGCTGCATACCTACTATTTCCTTTTGCAAGGTTTCAAATGCCACAAAAAATGTCAACAGATATCACATTTTTATATTTATCCCTGCACACATATAAACCAAGCACCATCACTATTCATATCCCAGGCTCTCAACTTCTAATTTTACTTCATCCCAATACAAAAGTCCTAGAATTTTGAGGCCAATGTACAGCAGGGATTATCACTAGTAGCAGTGTGGAGCCTAAAATCTCATCCTGAGGATTTGATTATAATAAGTATTGTCAAATTTGGGCACTCCAGATTATGTGGCAACAGATTATGTGGTACTGAGAACTTTGGCTTCTGGGAACATGACGTTGAAGTACTTTTCCCTATTATTCCTGTTAAGTATGAATAAAACACTGTACATTACATTTTTAAAAAATATAATACTAAATGATGGAGAGAAAAAGGCAGACCAGTAAAATAACTTGAGGAATAACACCAGGTTGAGTTCTCTGAATTTTCTTTTTATCTCATATTCCATATTTGGAGACAAGGACAGGAACCCAGAAACAGCAATGGGAATAAACAACAGCAATAACAAAACAGCCCCAACAAAAGCCTACTCTTTCTAGCCAAATGATGAGGAAAGGGATAACATAGATGACAGAAAATGTAGACAACAACCACCTTAATCCCGCCAAACATCACAGAAAATACCTGTGGTCCCAAGTTACTCAATGTCAGGAAAGGCTGAGTGGGGAGTCTTGATTTCCACTCTCACAATGCTATACTGAGGGACCTCGTCCAACCTACCTGCCCTTCCAGGGATGTGGTAGAAAGACTGGGTAAGAAGCAGAGATTTTTATCTCTTTGGGCATCAGTGTCAATGGAGACCATATAGGAGACATAGACTTTCATTTCTACCTGGCAGTAATGAGGTGCTCCTTCCCCCTCCCCATTGAGTAGTATCAGGAGACACCTCATAGAAATCAAGACTATCACCGCTGCCTCAGTGTCATTTAAGGACATTTGAGGAGCAGTAACCTGCTCCTTAACCAGGCTGATATCAGTGGAAGACCATGGGACCCAGAATCCCAATTCTTATCCAAGCACACTTCCCTACTTTGTCAGTTGAGACCAAGGGGTGACCTGAATTTCTACCACCACATGGCAGCAATAAGCCAGTAAAAACAGAAGGTTTAAATAAGATACAAAGTCTCATTACATAATATTCAAAATCTAGGTTCAATTAAAAATCATTTGTTATGCCAAGAAACAAGAAAATGTCCATTTGATTGGAGACATACAGGTGACAGATGCCAACACTGAGATAATAGAGGTGTTAGAATTACCTGAAAAAGATTTTAAAGCAGTCATTGTTAAAATACTTCAATAGGCAATAATGAAAATGCTTGAAACAAATGAAAAAATAGAAAATCTCAGCAAAGAAATAGAAGATAAGAACAATAAAATGGAACGTTTAGAACTGAAAAACACAATAAAGGACATTCAAAAACTCAATGAGTTGGTCAACATCAGAATGGAGGAGACAAAGAAAAGAATCAGTGAATTTGAGATAACAATAGAATTACCCAATTTGACCAACAAGAAAAAAATAGATTGAGGGAGAAAACTGAACAGAGATTCAGGGAATCGTGGGACTATATAAAATATCTAACATTTGTGTCATCAGAGTCCTGGATGAAGATGAGAAAATTGTTGGAACTGAAAAAATATACAAAGAAATAATGGCTGAAATTTTCTCAAATTTATCAAAAAACATAAGCTAATAGTTTTAAGAAGCCAAACTAATCCCAAAGTCATCCAGGCAATCCATAGACAAATTTATGAAAACTAAAGTCTTCTTATATGAAGGGGAAAAAATTGAATGGCAATATATTTCTCAACAGAAACCATGAAGAGAATAAAGTACTGGCACAATATTTTTCAAGCACTGAAGAAAAGAACTATCAATCCAGAGATATATCCAGTAAAAATATCCTGCAGGAATGAAACTGTATCACATCAGTGTCAAAAGAGGAAAAATTAAGACAATTTGTTGCCAGAAGACATACTTTAAAAGCATAAACAAGAAATTTCTCTAAACAGAAAATAATAAGAGAGGAAGTCTTAGAGCATATGGAAAGGATAAAGATATGGTAACAGCAGAAATATGGATAAACAGTAGCCTTTAGGACTCTTATTGGGGGATCCCTGGATGGCTCAGCAGTTTAGTGCCTGCCTTTGGCCCAGGGCATGGTCCTGGAGTCCCGGGATCGAGTCGCACATCAGGCTCCTGCATGGAGCCTGCTTCTCTCTCTATGTCTCTGCCTCCCTCTCTCTGTCTCTCTCTCTCTCTCTCTCTCTCTGTGTGTCTCATGAATAAATAAATAAAATCTTTTAAAAAAAGAACTCTTATTGATTTTCCATATTGTCCTTGAACCTTTAAGCAAAAATTATAACACAATGTATAGGAAATGCCTAAGACAATTACACTGCAAATGGGGAGGGTAAAGGTCTATAAACTGTGGTAGGGATTTTACACTTCACTCAAACTGTAGAAAAGTTTTTGTATACTAAATTAAGTTAATGTTCATTCAAATTTCATGGTTATGAGTTAAAATGTTAATTGTAATCTTCAGGGAAAGCACTAAGAAATTAACTCCAAAGAAAGTAAAATTAATGAAAAGGGAATCAAAATGTTACACTAGAAGGTATTTTTTAAAACAAAGTAATGAAGCAATGGAGGAAAAGAGAAACCATTACTACCAACTTTACAGAAATAAAAAAGATAATAAGAGTTTATGAATAACTGTATGCTAACAAATTAGATAACCTTAGAGGATGTAGACAAATTCCTAGAAAGACACAAACTGCAAAACCTGACTCAGAAAAAAACAGAAAATATGAATAGACCTGTAATAAGTAGATAGATTGAGTCAGTAATTTTTTAAAAAAATGTTTTAAAGAACTTTTAACAAATAAAATTCAAAGTCATATGACGTCACTGGTGATTTTTACCAAACACTTAAGGAATACCACCATCCTTCACAAACTCTTCCAAAATGTGGAAGAGGAGAGAACACAATTCAGCTAATTAGACAAAGAAACCAGAAGAAATGAGAAGAAAAGAGATACATATCAATATCTTTTATGAACACAGATGCAAAAATTCTCAATAAAATACTGGCAAGCAGAATCCAGCAGCATGGATTCTAACATGATCTAGTATGATTAATGCCAAGAATTAAGGTTAGCTTAAGATATAAACATCAATAAATATAAAAAAAAAACATAAGATAAAGAAAGAAAACATAAATATCTCAAAAGACACAGAAAAATCATTTGAGAAAATCCAACACTTTCATGGTAAAAACACTCAGTGAATTATAAATAGAAGAGAACTTCCCTGATCTAATAAAGGACATATTTTGAAAAAAACCAATCTTGAAATGTCTAATGGTGAAAGACAAAATCTTTCTTCCATTAGGCTAGGACAAGAATATCTTGCACTTTCCACTAAAGAAAATCCTAAGTAATCCTCTAAAATGCTATTTTGATTAATAAACGATTTCAGTAAAATTTCAGTGTGAAGAATCAACATACAAAAATGAGTTGCATTTCTCTACGCTAGCAATGAACAATCTGAAAATGAAATTAAGAAAATGATTCAATATATAACGCATTAGAAAGAGTAAAACACTTAGGAATAATAAATTTTAGAATAAGAAGTACAAGACTTGTATCCTGAAAACTAAAAAAATCATTGAAAGAAATTATATGTCTTCCTCTGTGAGATTTCTGTTCATGTCTTTTGCCCATTTCATGATTGGATTGTTTGTTTCTCTGCTGTTGAGTTTAATAAGTTCTTTATAGATCTTGGAAACTAGCCCTTTATCTGATAGGTCATTTGCAAATATCTTCTCCCGTTCTGTAGGTTGTCTTTTAGCTTTGTTGACTGTATCCTTTGCTGTGCAAAAGCTTCTTATCTTGATGAAGTCCCAATAGTTCATTTTTGCTTTTGTTTCTTTCGCCTTCGTGGATGTATCTTGCAAGTTACTGTGGCCGAGTTCAAAAAGGGTGTTGCCTGTGTTCTCCTCTAGGATTCTGCTGGATTCTTGTCTCACATTTAGATCTTTCATGCATTTTGAGTTTATCTTTGTGTCTGGTGTAAGAGAGTGGTCTAGTTTCATTCTTCTGCATGTGGCTGTCCAATGTTCCCAGCACCATTTATTGAAGAGATGGTCTTTTTTTCCAGTGGATAGTCTTTCCTCCTTTATCGAATATTAGTTGACCATAAAGTTCAGGGTCCACTTCTGGGTTCTCTATTCTGTTCCATTAATCTATGTGTCTGTTTTTGTGCCAGTACCACACTGTCTTGATGACCACAGCTTTGTAGTACAACCTGAAATCTGGCATTGTGATGCCCCCAGCTATGGTTTTCTTTTTTAAAATTCCCCTGGCTATTCGGGGTCTTTTCTGATTCCACACAAATCTTAAGATGATTAGTTCCAACTCTCTGAAGAAAGTCCATGTTATTTTGATAGGGATTGCATTAAATGTGTAAATGGCCCTGGGTAACATTGACATTTTCACAATATTAATTTTTCCAATCCATAAGCATGGAATATTCTTCCATCTCTTTGTCTTCTTCAATTTCTTTCAGAAGTGTTCTATAGTTTTTAGGATGTAGATCCTTTACCTCTTTGGTTAGGTTTATTCTTAGGTATCTTATGCTTTTGGGTGCAATTGTAAATGGGATTGACTCCTTAATTTCTCTTTCTTCAGTCTCATTGTTAGTGTATACAAATGCCACTGATTTCTCGGCATTGATTTTGTATCCTGCCACACTGCAAATTGCTGTGTGAGTTCTAGCAATCTTGAGGTATAGTCTTTTGGGAAATCTCACAGAGGAAGACACAGACATGGCCAACAAGCACATGAGAAAATGCTCTGCATCACTTGCCATCAGGGAAATACAAATCAAAACCACAATGAGATCCCATTTCACACCAGTGAGAAAGGGGAAAATTAACAAGACAGGAAACCACACATGTTGGAGAGGATGTGGAGAAAGGGGAATGCTCTTACACTGTTGGTGGGAATGGAGACTGGTGCAGCCATTCTGGAAAACTGTGTGGAGGTTCCTCAAAGAGTTAAAAATAGATCTGCCCTGCGACCCAGCAATTGCACTGCTGGGGATTTACCCCAAAGATACAGATGCAGTGAGACACCGGGACACTTGCACCCCGATGTTTATAGCAGCAATGTCCACAATAGCCAAACTGTGGAAGGAGCCTCAGTGTCCATCGAAAGATGATGAATAAAGAAGCTGTGGTCTATGTATACAGTGGGATATTCCTCAACCATTAGAAATGACAAATACCCACCATTTGCTTCAAAGTGGATGGAACTGGAGGGTATTATGCTGAGTGAAATAAGTGAATCGGAGAAGGACAAACATTATATGGTCTCATTCATTTGAGGAATATAAAAATTAATGAAAGGGAATAAAGGAGAAAGGAGAAAATGACTGAAAATATCAGTGAGGGTGACAGAACATGAGAGGCACCTAACTCTGGGAAACGAACAAGGAGTGGTGGAAAGGGAAGTGAGGGGAGAGCTGGGGTGACTGGGTGACAGGCACTGAGGGGGCACTTAGCGGGATGAGCACGGGTGTTATGCTATATGTTGGCAAATTGAACTCCAATTAAAAAAAAAACAAATAAATCCTGTCATCCCATCTGGACAGTGAGCTCCTAAAGGACAGAAATTGTCTTTCACCTTTCTTGTATGCATGTAAGGAATAGAGCAGTGTTTTATGCATATTAAATACCTAATAAATAAAAAAGAAATTATAGAATACCTAAATAAATTGGAAGATATCCTGTGGTCATAGATCGGAAGATGCAATACTGTCAAAATGGCAATACTCCCCAAAGTAATCTACAGATTTAACACTATTGCTATCAAAATCCCAACTGTTTATTTTGCAGAAATAGAAAAGCTAATCCTAAAATCCATATGGAAAGTAAAGGGACCTGGAGTAGCCAAAACAATCTTGAAAAAGAAAAACAAAGTTAGAAGACTCACATATTCCAATTTTGAAATTTATTAAAAACTATATTAATCAAGATTATGTGGTGTTGGTGTTAAGATAGACGTATAGATCAATGGGACAGAATTGAAAGTCTTGTTTTTTAATTGAAAGTCTATACATAAACATACATTTATGTAATGGATGTAATAAATCCATACATTTATGGATAATTGATTTTCAACAAGAATTCAAAGACAATTCGATGGAGAAGGAAGAGTTTTTTTCAACAAATGGTACTGATGCAACTAGATATCCACATATAAAAGAATGATATTCAGCTCTTAACCTTGCATCATGTGCAAAAATTAACTCAAAATGAAAGATAAAACCAACTAAATATAAAATTAAAGCTAAAATAATCTCTTAGAGGAAAACAAAGAGTAAATCTTTGGGAAGTTAGGGTAAGTAATAATTGGACAAAAACACTATCAAGAAAGTGACTTCTTTAAAATTCTCGGAAAATTAAGTACAACTGACAAATCATTGGACACCACATCTGAAACTAATGATGCACTATACATTGGCAAATTGAATTTGAATTGAAAAAAAAAGAAAAAGAATAGGCTGGAAGTAACTTCTTCAACTTGATCAAAAATACCTGAAAAAGCTCCAGTTAACATTATATTCAATGATGAAAGATTAAATACTTTCTGCTATGTGGTACAAGAATGTCCATTCCACAACTTTTAGTCAACATATACCAGAAGTTTTAGCCTCAACAATAAGGCAACAAAAGGAAATTAAAGGAATGTAGATTAGGAAAGAATAACCACCGGTGTCTGGGTGACTCAGTTGTTTAAACGTCTGATCCTTAGGCTCAGCTCATGATCCCTGGGTCCTGGGATAGAGCCTCAGGTCAGGCTCTCTGCTCAGTGGGGAGCCTGCTTCTCCCTTTCTCTGCCTTCCCCCACCACCACACTCAGGGTCTCTCTCTCTCTCTGTCTCTGTCTCTCAAATAAATTAAAAAATAATCTTTTTTTTTAAGTGCTATTTGCAGATATGATTGTCTAAAGGGAACCCACCAAGAATTCACAAAGCAAGACTAGAACTAATAAGTAAGTTCATAAGGTCACAGCATATAAGATTAACCTACAAAAAACAATTACGTCTCTAAATACCAGCAGCCAATGCATGGATACCAAATTAAAATTACAATACCATTTATAATTATTGAAAGCAATGTGAAATACTTAGGAGTAAATCTAACGAAACCTATAAAGCACTTGCATGCTGAAAACTATAAAATCCAATGGGAAGAAATAGGACAAGATCTAAATAGAAGAACACACATCATGTTCATGAGTTAGAAGGATTCGAAGACAACATAGTAAAGGCGTCAATCCTCCCTTAAGTCGGTCTACGGTTTTAAAGCGATTATTATCAAAATTCTAGCAAGGTTTTTTTTTTTTTCTGTAAACACAAATAGGATTATTCTGAAATCTACACGGAAGGGGAAAAGAACGAGAAAAGCTAAAATAACTTTGAAAAAGAAGAAAGTAGGAGAAATCACTATCGTATATTCCAAGACATATTATACAATTAGAGTGACCAAGACTGCATGGTCTTGGTGGGGGGATTGACATAGAGGTTAATGAAATAGAAAGGAGAGCCCGAAAATGGACCCATAAATATGTCCACTTTATCTTTACCAGGGTGCAAAAGAATTCAGTGAAAGAAGGGTAGTCTTTTTAACAAATGGTTCGAGAGCAGTTGGACATCTGTCTATGGGCAAAATATTTAAAAATTAAAAAAAAAATCATCGACCTAAACCTTACGCTTTGTACAAAAATCAACTCTAAATGGGTCACTGACTTACATATAAAATATAAAGCTATGAATATTTTTTAAAATAGGAGAAAATTTGGGAGTTTAGGGCCAGAATTGATATCAGAAGCATGATCCATAAAAGAAAAAAAATTGATAAAATGGACTTCATCAAAATTAAATAAAAGCTTTTGCTCTGCAAAAAGGCTCTCTGGAGGATAAAAAGGTGGGCTCATAAGTGGAAGAAGATATTTGCAAACCCCATAACCAATAAAGGGCTAGTATCTAGAATATACAAAGAACTCTCAAAACGAAAAATGACAACAAAGCAACTGGAAAAGGGGCAGGTATTAATAGAGATTTCTCTGAGAAGAATAGTCAGTAAGCACATGAAAAGATATGCAACATTCCTTTTGCCAATTAGCCGTTAGGGAAATACAAAGTAAAACCACAATAATACATCTCAATCTAATATATACCTATTAGATTGTCTGAAATTAAAAAACTGTGGCGATGCCAAATGCTGGTGAGATTTCAGGAAACAGGATCACCCCTGTCATGAGAGCGCAGGGTGGCGGCCCGTAAGCTGCCTTGGCCTAGCAGCAAACCCCAAAGGGCAGTGGTGATCACACGCCAGGGGCCCGGGAGCCAGGGCCGCGGCCGCAGCCTGGATCCTGACCAGGGCAGTGAGGTGTGGGTCCTGCCAAGTCCTTGGGGGGCAGTGGTGGCCGGGCCATACTCCAGAGCATCGTGGCACAGGACGGGAGGTCCTGCAGCTTATGGCAGGTGTCCCCCAAGCCCGACCACACACCCCGCACTGCTCAGCAGCATTATGAGGTTCGAGCGCAAGCACTGCTGCCCAATTATATAAGCTTTTCATGACTGGCCTCTGGTCTAACAGGCTGTTTGGGTTCCCGAGGCTTCCAGCCAAAGAATATCCCGGATTATCTTCAACAAATGTAGGATCCCTAGGGAAAGGCCAGGCTGCCTGAGTGGGGCTATAACGTAGGGTCATAGGAAGATTCCAGAAGGCAGGACAGCAATGGCCTCTGGATGTTGGAATGAGGTGGGGATGAAGGTTCTCGCTGAAGGACCTGTTGGGGTGGGGGCGTGGGGGGTGCTTAGGGAAAGGGGTGGGAGGGAGCCTGCAGCGGACGGCCACCCCACGCAGGACCAAACCCGTCTGTGCGCAGCGCTGACTTCACGACAGTCCTTTGCAAGGGACAACTCCGTTTCTGGTTTAATTTCCCATTTTTGATGCTCGGTAGATTTCACGTGGCCCGAGGGAGGCCACAACCCCCCACGTCAGCTCGCGATCCTCCTCACCCTGTAGCTTCACCTTGTTCTCTATGAGTAACCCCCTGGCGTAGAGGCCTCCCAGCACACCTCCGGTCTCCGTCCCTGTGCCCCCAGGCCACCCCTCACCTGCACTGTCCACACACCTGCCCTCCCCGCTGTCGGTGCCCGGGAACCTGGCAGGTGGCCCGCAGGTGAGGCTGAAGCTCTCAGGGACACAGCCCGGGAGGGGATCCCAGTGGGCAGCCTCCCAGCTTTCGCTGCCTGCAGCCCCAGCTCCCACCCGACAGCGCGGAAGCTGAGCCAGCAGCAGTGGGAAACTGAGCTACGGGCCGTCCCTGGTGAATCGGGATGACAAGAGGTGCAAGGGGAAGACGCGGGCGGACCCCATGCTTGGATGCCACAGGGGTCCCCGGGGGGCCACCTGCACGCCTGGGGCCGCTGCCACATGACCCGCACGTCCCTGTTCCCACTCTCGGGATGGGTTGCCCAGCACACCTGGATTGTCAGAGCAGACCCCACAGCTCGATCCTACAGAACGTGGTAACTGCTCAGCTCCCCACGGGTCCTCCATGAGGAGACATAGCCTTACGCACCATAAAATCGAGAACTGATGACCCGGTGACAGCCAACCATTTGAAGACACAGCAGATGCCCCTGCAACGAAGACCGGTTTCATGGCATTTTTTGAAGCATATTTAACTGAATAATGCGTTATACTGATCACACTCATATTTCTAAATGTTTTAAGGATCATAATAAAGTTTTTCCTCTGAGGATGCTAAGGAGATTTACCTACTCGGTGATGAAGTTAAAATAGGAGTGGGTGGGCAGCCCGGGTGGCGCAGCCGTCTAGCGCCACCTTTGGCCCAGGGTGGGATCCTGGAGACCCAGGATCGAGTCCCACGTCAGGCTCCCTGCATGGAGCCTGCTTCTCCCTCTGCCTGTGTCTCTGCCTCTCTCTCTCTCTCTGTGTCTCTCATGAATAAATAAATAAAATCTTTAAAAAAAAAAAATAGGAGTGGGTGCAGGCTTTTTACCCACCCCTCACCCGCAGGTGCAGACAGTCGTACAGAGGGAAACGCCTCTGGGGTGGAAGACGGGGAGAAGGGCCCCAAAGACACGGACACCGGCCCGAAACGAGCCCTGGGCCGCGGCACCTACAGACAAGATGTGCGACGGGTGACCTGCAAGTGGGGACCAGCGGTTAGAGCCCCTGGAGGTGAGCACAGGAGGCTCCTGGCACGGGGGGAGGCTTGCCTGAGACCCCGAGAGGGTTCCCTGACCCCGGAGCCAGGGGGCAGCCGCCGGGGGGTGAGGCCCAGCTGGCCGGGGAGGCGCCGACCTGGACAGGCCTGGTGGTGGGAGCGCCGGGTCGGGAGAGGATGTGCCCCGGGTCAGCTCGGCCTCTGACCCGCAGCCGGGACCTGCGCACGGGTCACGGACCCCTGGACAGTGGAAACTGGCAAAAGGATAAGGCAACCGAGCAGCATCCACACGTGTGAAGCCTTCCCCGCACGGGGCCGGGAGGCCTGTGTCTTCCAGTCGGGACCTCTGCCGGGGACGCCGCGCCCAGAGGGGGTCGGGTCACGGCCGTGACTTGTGCTCTTACTCTGCAGGCCCTGAGGCTGAGCAAATATCCCCCGTGCAGCCTCATGGCAGAAGCCACCTCGTCTAAGAGCTTCGCTGATCCTATTAATTTCATGATGACCTCATTACAGCTAATTAAACGTAGGAGTTCAGTTCTGGTGGTTTTATAGATGAAAATCAGATTGTGTCCCTTTCTAAAGTCTCCCAATCCCTTTAAATATAAATCAGAATTCCTACCACGACCTACAAGGCTGGACGCTGCTGGGCCTGCGGTGCTCGTGAGCGGACGGCGGCGGACGGCAGGCTTCGCCTCTGCTCGCGCTGCGCCTCCATCCTGCCCCGTGGTGGCCTCTGAACCCACAGAGGACCAATGCAGCTCCTTAGGGCCCCTTGGGCTCATTCCTCATCAGAGCTGTAGGAAGCTGATAAAATACGCTTGGCATCAAATCTACAAAGATTTTCAGTTGGCTCAGATTTCCCATTTCTAGGCCCTTGTATCAAGGTCTCTCAATTTCGTGGTCACTGCTTCTTGACCGTGAACGATGCATTCTCAGCCGAGACTCTGGAAGTGAGGATTCCCAGAGACGCACGGGAAGGAGGAGGTGGCTGGGCCCGGAGCTGTATTCCATACACCATAGATGACCAGGTCCCCCTCCTTCATGCCCTCAGTGCGACGCTTGGCTCCCCGAGCCCTTGGGCTTGCATTTCTGTTTTTTTAAATTTATCCAACCAACATATAGCTCATCCTTAGCTCCAGGTGTAGTGTTCAATAATTCATCAGTGGCATAGGACACCCGTGCCCGTCCCCAGTGACCCCGTCCCCCCCACCTCCCTCCAGTGCCCCTGTTTGTCCCTTTGAGAGTCTCTCGTGGATTTTCTCCCTCTCTGATGACTTCCCATTGGGTTTCCCTCCCTTCCCCATGATCCTCTGACGTCCCTCATATGAGTGAAACCATAGGGCGACTGTCCTCCTTGATTGACTCCTTTCCCTCAGCATAATACCCACCAGGCCCATCCTCGTCGACGTGAGCTATCCATCCTTCCTGATGGCCAGGGACTATCCCATTGTACAAACCCCCTCTTCCTCATGCATTCATCCGTCGATGGGCATCTCGGTGCCTTCCGCAGTTTGGCTACTGTGGTTTACCTAAACCAGGAGAAACCAGAGACTGGGAGGAGGAAAGAGCAACGTGTCATGAAGACTCAAACTAGGACGTTTGGGTCACCATTTCCAGTTTTGAGAAGAGACACTGAGGCTCAGGGGGGTTAAGTCCCTGGCCAGGGATCATGTCTGTCTGGGACATGGCTGAGGGGGTCAGGGGCTGGTGTAGGGGCCCGAGTGTCAGGCGCAGGTGTGGTGGGACTGGTGGGTTGAGAGCGTGTCTGGAAAAGCTCCCCCAGAGTGTATGCGGTTGTGCCCTAACTGGGGGACATTGGAGATGTACGTCAGGAGAGCTCGGTTTACTTTTATCTCTATTTCATTACAGAAATTTTCAGACATACATGAAAGTAGAAAGAATAGTAAGGAAGCACCTGGGTGGCTCAGTGGTTGAGCATCTACCCTCAGCCCAGGGTGTAACCCCGGGGTCCTGGGATCAAGTCCCGCATCGGGCTCCCTGCATGGAGCCTGCTCCTCCCCCTGTCTGTGTCTCTGCCTCTCTCTCTGTGTGTCTCATGAACAAATAAATAAAAAATTTTAAAAAGAATAGTAAATAACAGTCCATTTAACCTCGTGCACTCATTTGCCAGCTTCAAAGTGTCTACGTGTGTCCATCTTATTTCACTACTCACCCTCTTTTCCTCCTGCTGATTTTAAAGCAAATCCCAGGCATTATATTAATTTTATCCGAAGAAAACTTCAATATTTATTTATGATAATAAACACTTTTTAAGATTTTACTTATGTATTTGAGAGAGAGAGAGAATGAGCAAGGAGAGATGCAGATGGAGAGGGGGAGGCAGATCCTCTGCTGCACAGGGAGCCCAGTGTGAGGCTCGATCTCAGGACCCTGGGATCATGACCTGAGCCGAGACAGCTGCTTCACCAACTGAGCCACCAGGTGCCCCTATGATAATAAACATTTTATTTATTTTTTATTTTATTTTTTTTTTCCGATGCAAACACACGAGGGTTTATTTACAAGCTCGAGCTTGGGTCCAAGTGCACCTGACACAGCGGAGCAGGGACTTGGACTGATAATAAACATTTTAATCTGTGACCACGATTCTACAATCGCATCTAATAAAAATTTCTGACAATGCTTTAACATCAAAACTCGGTTTATGTTCAAATTCCTTGATTTTATTTAAAAAAAAAGAATCCTTCCTACAGTCGGTATATTTAATCAGGATCCATAGAAGATGGACACACTGCAGTTGTTGGCTTTAAGCCTCTCTCACATCCCCTTGGCCGCACCATTTATTGTGTTGAAAGTGGGTCATTTGCGCCTATAGAACTTCCCACATTCTGTGTTCAGCTAAGTGGTGTATTTGACTTAAGTGTAACCTGGATGCTTAAATATAGAGGCTTGGTTAGCTTCCTGCCTGTTGCCGTGCAGGGATCCTTCATCACGGTCCCGCCTTCTTGTCTCATGGTGATTTTGTCAAACTGATGCATCTGGATGGAGGTTTTCAGATGATAGCGACCCTGGTCATTACAACCATGGTGACAATGGAAGCAACACCCACGTCCTGGCACTTGGCTGAATGCTGCACGTACGTGTTTTCATTCCAGTCGGTCTTCGCTTTACAGAGGAAGAGGATGGACAGAAGGACTAAGTACGAGATTACCTCGGCTACGACGCTGGTTCCTGACGAAGCTGGAACTGACCCCAGATCAGCCTCACTCCAGAGCCTGGGGTGTCTAAGTGTCTGCAGGGTTGGGTAACGTGGGTACAAGGAGCCATCCCACATGGGATGTTCTCTGGGGAACGGAAAGAAGAGTGAGATTTAGTTTAAGTGAGTCAGAGAGGATGCCCCACAGCCCAGGCCCCTGAAGGAGGCCACCAGGAAAACCGTCAGTGACCCGTGTAGGGAAGGGGTTCTATGAACAAGAGCTATTTAGGGCTGCGTGTTGGGTACGGGTGATGTTGCTTGGTCCCTGTTCTGTTTGATGGCAGGCACCCGTGGAGTAGAGTAGAGTTGGGAAGCCAAGCCAGGATCAACCGGGGAGGCTGCTGTTGGCTCCGAGAAGCAACCGCGTGCAGGTCCCTGAGGGGTGAGGCACTCAGCTCTCAGCCTATGTGTGAACGGGTTCCCAGAACAAGACACCATGGCCCACTCATCAGGAAGTTCTGGTTGGCCTTGGGATTGATATCCAGGAACGAGTGATGGGATGGAAAGACAGGCCAGGAGCCCCAGCAGGAGAGGCCATGCTTCCTCACCATCAAGAAGGCCACGACGCGTCGTCGTTGCCTTGGAAGAACTGTCGCTCTTACTGGATTCTCTTCTACTAGAAAAATGTTAAAAAAAAAAAAAGAAAAGAAAAGAAAAAGTGTTGCCATTAGAATCAGGAAACCTGAATTTGTGTCTAGCCTTTAACACACTTAAACCTAAGTGGTTGTTGGCGCCCGGTGGGCCTCTGATTCCTCACCTCCTTACAGAGGGTGACCCCTCGGAATCCACTCTCAAACCAGGTGTGGTACGTTCCTTACGGGCCAGAACTTGGGTCCTGAGAACTGGAGATCAAAAGTCATGACGCCGAGTCACGGCCCCCGTGCTCAAGGGCTACAGGTGAGGGGATTTAGGAGCATAACTGAGACAGTCCACGTGAGACAATCCAATAAACTACTGCTGGGCACCGGAGGGGCTGCAGCCTGTCACTAGTGGCATCATCCAGGCTAAAATCTCACATGTGTCCACACGCAAAGTGTCCTCTGGCACTGCAAGTCCTACCTTCAACTGACAGGTGGTGCAAAGAGACCAAAGGGAACTCGAGGTGACAGGTGCTCCCCGGCAAACGGAGCCCACCCACCGAGGAAGCCCTTCGCAGAGGAGAGCCCCGGGGTGGGAGGGCTCCAGAAGGCAGCCGGTCACGGTTCCAGGGAGCGACCTCCACCCTCCCACCCGGGGCACCCCAGGACCCCGAGTGTCAGAGGCTCACGGGTGACTCAGGACCCGGGGGGGCAGCGGTGGGCACGGGCTCGTCAGTCGGGTGCTTGCTTGCAGGCCTCCCTTGAAGTCTCTTCGGGGCCCGCAGCGGTCGGGTGGAGGTGACACAGCCCTTCCTCCTTGGTCTGCAGCTCCTCGGGGACAAGACCGAGCTGTCCCCAGTCTGCATTACCCCACAGCCGCCCCGGGCCCTGACAGGCAAGGGCCGAGAGCCACAGGTGCCGGCGGGGTTGCCCCGGAGCACGGGGCGCGGGGTCCAGCACGAGACCCTCCTGCTCCCCCTGTAGACGCAGACGTCGTGCTACCTGCAGCCTCAGCTCTGAGGTCCGCCTGGCCTGCACCGCCTGGCCCTCTGCAACTGGCCAGCCGCCTCTGCTCACGCGGATTAAGCCCCAGATATTCCCACCATGTCAGACACCAATGACCCATTTTGCAAATGAGGAGAACGGGATCCAGGGAGAATGAGGTAAGAGGCAAGAATAAGGTACCTAATAAGTACCTAATAATAAGGCAGCACAACAGGGTGGAGCCCGGGGCTGCGGTCCTTGCTCCGCGGCTGCTCCCATCTCCGCACCCCGGACCCGGAGAATAAGGGGGGACCTGGGTCCCCTGGCACTTCTCTTGCAGGCTCTCTGGACCCACTTTTCCCCTGAAGCATTGCAATGATGCTTCACACTTGCATCATTGTGCCCGGCGCCTGGCTCACGCCTTACTAGGCTTTATATCATGTTGTTCCTCACCACCAGTCCCAGAAGTGGGGGAAATCATCCCCCCATTGCACAGAAAGGGCTCAGAGGGGAAGGAGCTCATGAGTCATGCAAGCTCAAAACTGGACCTAACCGATTTGATCTGTGTCTATAATGTGTTTAATGTTTAAAAACTGTTTTGTGTGTTTGTTTGTTTGAGAGACAGTGCGAGTGCGGGGTGGCGGTGGGCAGAAGGAGAGGGAGAAGCAGGGAGCCCCGCGTAGGGATGACGTGAGCCAAAGGCAGACGCGTAACCGACTAAGTCCCCCAGGTGCCCCTGTGCTTATTACATTTTTCCTTTTCCTTTTACTTGACTAAAATCCGGTATAATCTGAGGTCACCCTGCGCCTAAGCTTGTGGACGGGGTTGGCTTACATCCCTACTCGTGGAGAGTCTAATGTTCCGTTGCCCCCTTGAAACTGGAAATTCCCAGAGTCGTGATTCTTGTATCAGCCCTGGAGGCAGTTTGTGTTTCCCACCAAAGCTCCAACCCCTTTTCCTGTTCCTCTGCAGCTGCAACAGGTCCTCTGTTAGCTGAGTGCCAACCTCAGCACGGGCCCCACACTAATTCTCTGACTTCTACTCACCAAACTCCGTCTCGCATAAGCAGCTGAGGGCTACATCTGGGACACCCTCCTGTGCACCAAAGGCCTTGGTGAAGTCAGACGCCCAGCGCTCAGCTCCGGAGGTACCTACCTGGACGGGGCTGCACAGCAGGGAGCCTGCTGGCCTTGCCAGGACATGGGCCTGGCTGCCAGAGCTGGAGGGGAGGACCTACACTGTAGGCATTGAGGGGCTACGGGCAAAGGCACAGCCAAGCCGAAGTCTTCCTGGGAGCCCTACGATGCACCCGGGAGCTGGAGAGAGGCCAGGTCACAAAGTTGGTGACCAGGAATCTGGAAGGGAGAGGACCAGGGCAGGAAGCATGAGGGTCTGGAGGCACTTCTGGGACAGTGGTCGCCAACCACACAGAACTCACTGGTACTCAGTGAAGTGATTCCAGATGCAATGAATAGTGCATTTAAGATCCATAGAAGGCAAAATAAATAAATAAATAAATATAAAATCCATAAAAGGCAACAAGCATCTTTTTAGTTGTAGGAAGTGGGAGGCATAGCACTTTGTGCTTCATCTGAGAGGGGGCGTTCCAGCACAGCCTCGACCCAGAGCCACATCTTATGGAGAGTAATGCGTTGCCCAGACTTGTACCTCCACTTTCTGGTGTGCCCGCATCTGGCTGAGGTTTGTGTGCGGCTGTCAGTGCTCCCGGTCCAGTTCCCTGCTGGAGCGTCGCGGTGATCCACACAACGCCAGGCCGCCAGGGTGCCCCGGGCTCTGTGGTGTATGATACGAGGTCAAGGAGGTTAGCACGGCTGAGAGGCACGAATACATGCACACCTCTGTCCTGCGTGTGTAAAGGCAGAATGCCTCGGGCTTTTCCTTGTTAGGAGATTTAGCGAAGAAGATTAAGCAAGGAAGTAGCTGTGCGTCAGGAGTCAGCGCGACGGTGCTGATGCGGTGGTAAGGCCGCAGCCAAGGCAGCCGCCCTCCTAATAATCTGAACGCGGAAATCTTCATATAAAGAACTAGTCGCTAGCAAAATGGTAAAATGTGATTACTGAAAAGGGCAGAAAAAATAAACACGTCCAAGGAATAAGGAGTAAGGCGTTTCCCATGTGCGGCGCGTCCGCCCAGGTCTGGGAGAGAAGGGGAGCAGCCAAGGGGCAGGGGGCTCGCCCACCACGCTCGCCTCCCACTGCGGTCGGCCCGGTGAATGCGAGGTCCTGGCGGGCTCGTCACCCGGACGCTGTCCTCTGCGAGGGACACTGCAGCACATGGGGGCCCCGCAAGCCTCAGAAGCCACCCTCTGGGCTGGGGAGGGTGCAGCGGCAGCACCAGGAGGAGGGGGGTCCCTTCGGCTGCACCTTGCGGCTCCCCCGGGCCCGTGGAGACCCGGGACTCTGCAGCCGCCAGTGGTGCTTACAGGAGCCAGCTCAGTGCCACAGGGCAGGGCAGAAGGGTGGGCTCAGAGCTGGGGCGACACGGTGTCCCTGGTGCGCCCCTTGCCTGCTCCTGCCCTTACCATGGACACGACGCGGTGAGTGGGGCCACCCCCGGGGCTCCGGCCACCACGATGGGCGCTGCAGCTCTCGGAGGCGACGAGAGACACCCCAGCACACGTGCATCTGAAGTCTGGCTCCTCGGCTGATGCTGCACAGACCAGGCCCACCCCTCCGGCTTCTGCCCAGCATCCGTTTTGTTTGGCCAGGCAGCCTGTGTGGACATTACCCCTTCCTGCAAGTGCACACCTTAGATAACAGCCCACAGAATTGCACGTCAATGGAAATTTCTGATACAGCTTCCCAATACCCCTTGTGATCAACAAACCCTCACACCTCCTACCGCCTTCCCATGTGCACTCCATAAGTCCGAAACCCCATGGAACTCACCAAACCCTATTCTCTTGGTTTGAGTTGACCAATCTAGCCTTAGCCCAGGAGTCCCAAGACACTCCACCCCCGGATCCTAATAAAGGCCTGTGCTCCAGGTCCTATTGCTTTCTACGTCTGCACTCTGCCTTAACTCCTCCATGTCGCCTCTCAAAGTCTACCATGTACTTCCTCCAGCACGTTCTGGTGACAAAGGTCTCTATCTCCCTTTCCCTTGTGGTCTATGGTAGAACTGTGACTTGCCATCAGCACTCTATGCTCCACAGTTAACAAATGTCAACTTAAAGTCGTCACATAATCCAATTCCAAAATTGCGCTCTCATAGTTAGCTTTCTAGAACCATTGCTGGTATGATTCATTTAGCCTACTTTTCCTAGGGGGAAAAAGAAGCTGATATAAAGATTTAAACTTACACTTTATTTAGAAAATGTATTTTTGGTGTGTTCGCAGAAGAAATGATAGATGGAGAAAAGAAAGAAGAGGAACCCAGGATTAGGTGATACTGCACTCGTCTTTGCGTCATAATGAGCCATGGAGAAATACCATCATTCTGCACATTCACGTGTCTGTTCGCGTAGGATTTCACAGGCAAAGGCATGCCGAAGTAGTCCACAAAGGGTCGGGTGAGAATTTAACTCCCTGTCTCCATCCTGTGCGCTGGTTTCCATTTGTCTAGTCTACTTCATGGGGAGTTAACTCCCCCTCTTTTGGATCTTGCCATCTACCCCTTTTGGTAGCTTCTTGGATGACCAGATCCTAATTATGACGTGACGGCTCATCCAAGTCTTAATGTAATCAAAGGAGTCATGCACTTAGTAAGTGACTCATAGGCATGGCTTCACGGTAAGAGCGTCTGGGAAGCCCCACAATCCAGGACAAGACATCCATCAGGACCTTTGACAGGATCTCATCTCAGGCCCAAAGGGTAGGCAATAAGCTATGGTAGCAGCTAAGACGTGGAAAAACTCCTCCATTGAACTGAGAGGCTGGCAAGGCTGAGGAGATACCTAGATATTAGAAATATCTAATACAGCCACTGTCGCCAGCAGTAAGTTGGGGAGGTTTTATATAAGGAATTAAACATTGGGTCTTGATTGGCAGCCAGGACCTGGGCACGTGGTAAAAACGTATTCAAAGTGTATGGATAGTTCCATGGTAGGAGACTGTGAAGAGGAATTGAAGAGTATTCTCACCTGGAGGGGCACCCGGCTCACCTTAGCACGACAATGCCTCGATGAGAAGTTGCCCAGCATCTACAGGGTTCCAGATACCGCAGCACGTCTGTGGCAAACAGGAAGCTGACATGATGGGTGTTTAATGGGACCTGTACCTGCCTTATAAGCTCTCATAGATTAATGTAAATATAGTTCTCACATCCAGAGTTCAGACTCCAGAAAGGCTGGATTTGTAAGCAATTTTGCATCCGAAGCTTCTGCTAAATGCCTGAGCATGAAGACTCCATTTAAGTAATCAGCACATTGTAGAGAGGAGTCTCAAATCACTTACATTCGATGGGGCTGTGAGTGGGGACTGAGCCTGGACCCCTCAGTCAGGGCGATCTGTTCTGGGTGAAGCAGGAAAAGAAGGGAAGCGATTCCTCTGGGTTTCCAGGGGCAGGTTCACCAAGTCCACTTTGCTATCACTTCTGATCAGCAGGGTGAGAGGATGGCAGGGCTGCTGAGAGAAGCCAAAGTAAAGGACTGGTCGTGTTAAATAAATGAATTGCAAGCTACTCATCTTATCCCCAGTAGAATAAGTAAAAAAAAAAAAAAAAAAAAAAAAAAAAAAAGGCTTTCCTGACTAATGAGCATAGAAGCATCATGTCATCATGTCAACCTCTAGGACGTGATCACGTGATCTTCACGTCACCTGATTAAAAATCATGGCCACAATCACATCAAATTCCCCTCAAGAAGTTACATGCCCATGTATGTCTTTATATGTCGCCTGTAGCTACACCTACGTACCCCAGGCTTACGCTAGGAGCTCATCTTTCCTCTCAGTGTTGCCCCTCTATCCCCTCAGTCACTAATGCCTATTGACCTTACATGCACAGTGGCTGTTGCTGCTCCATTTATTTCCCTTCGCTCTCCTCTTGTGTGAATTCAGTCTCCACTGTCGGAGACAGAAATGGCTTAACCATGCGTGTCCGTCAAGGTGCAGTGCTTCGGGAGACTGGGGCACAGCCATACCTGCAGGGGGTGAGGGGAGACGTCAAGGGAGGCCCAGAGGCTGACCCGCCACCTTGCCTCCTCTCGCGCCCTTTCCTGAGGCAGCCTCACCATGGAGCACTTGCCTTTGTATTCCATTCACATCTGCTCACTCTTGTGCCTTCCTTTGTGTTGTCTTCCTTTGCTCCCTTGTCTGTGTTTTTGGACTAGTCTGAGGTGACAGCTGATTTCTCCCTCTATCCCTGGTCCCTTGTTCAGTATCTTGGGAAGAAACTTTGTAAATATTGGCTTAGCTAATGAGCAAATGAGGCTGTGATTCAATCTGAATCGATAACTCTGATTGAAGCAGCAATGGAGAGTTATGAATGAATAGGTCAATTGTATTTTTAAAATAAGAAAATGATTTTTTCTGTTGATATGTCAATAAGGGAACATCAGGCTATCGATATTGACACAAAGGAGTTGAAAATTAGCGTCCATGCAAGCTTACACGGGGATGCTTTTAGCAGCTTTATTCATAACCGCCAAAGCTCGAAAGCAACCCATATGTCCTTCAACAGGTGGAAGGAGAAATAAACTGTGGTACATCTGGATGATAGAATATTATTCATCACTAAAAAGATATGAATTATCAAGCCATAAAAAAGATGTGGAATAAATTATAATGTATACTACTAAGTGAAGGAAACCCCATTCCTAAGGGGAAGAGTTTACAAACTCGATGATTCTGATTACATGTCTGGAAAAGGCATTTCAAAGTAATATTTGTTGAGTTCTGACTACATTCAAAGGCTTGGTGAGGTCAGGCAGCATTGCTCCTGCTCTGCACGTAGGAAAACTGGGGCTTGGGAAGGTCAAGTAACTTTCCCAACGTCATGAACTAGTATAGAGCAACGCGCCAATGCTGAATCCCCTGGTCTGAGCCATCCCATTTTTCTGTCTCTCAGAGCACATTTGTCTCCAGAAGACCCTGCATGGGGTTGCCCAAGCAGCAGACGCCCCGCCAGCAGCACAGCACTAGTTAACGAGATCCCCAGAGGGTCATTCGTGGAGTCCCTCCCAGGCTGTCCATGCTGGGCTTGGTAAGGATCAGTGTATCCACTTGATTTCATAATTCGGCAGACACAGGATTCTCCATCACAATATCCTACATCTCCATCCACACACAGACCATATATTTGCTTATTGTCTGGGTTCCCTTCTAGGATATGAATGCCACAGTTTTCTATCTTGTTCATGATTATATCCTTAGTGTGTGGACCCAGCCTAAAGCAGTCTACCAATGAATGGATAGAATGAACAAACGAATGGGAAGATACATGGACATGTTGCCTTACTACGTACAAATATTATTATCTTCATTTTATAGAGAAGAGAAAGGAAGTGCACAGAGGTTATGTGACCAGACAAGACCACAGGCTCTATTGTTGGAGCTCTTTCAAAAAGACCCACCCTTCTGGACACCTGGTCCATGGGACCCCTCCCCTTCCATGCTCATGGAAGCCCCGCACCTGCCAAGTCTGTGCGCACTTCGGTGGCCAATGGGGAGCTTGGCCCCGCTGCTGCTGCCTGGAGCCCAGGCCACCCCCCCCCTGCCCTGGCAGTGTCCACACACACCTGCATGGTTGTGTGCAGAAGACCTCCACTCTTCTGCCTCTAGAAAATGAACCTCAGGGGACCCAGATCAGACTCCCACCTTCCTTGTGTGACTCAGGAATTTTAAGCCAGGTCCCTGATGACTCTGGGTTTGACTGCCTGACCCAGAGGTGGCTGAGGAAGAGCCAAGGGTGGAGAAAGCACCAGCAGTGCATGTTCCAGCCAACGCTCCTGCACTGCTGGCCTGGGGAGAGCAGACACTGCATGTGATCTTCCCTGAAGGGCTCCCGAGGACTGTTGGAGGTGCTTGGCCATGAGGGGGGCATTTAACCCCCTTGGGAAGCCCCCCTGGGAGGCAGGAACGCTTCTGCATCTTCCCCAACAGATGCGATTCCAACCTGCTCGGGCAGCCACGTGTACATGCGTGTGCGCACACGCGCTGCTCCCCAGCACACGCTCTTGCAAGTGCAAAGCCTCAGGTGACACCCGGAGAGGGCAGCCACTGATGTTCCCAGCGCGGGGCCATCAGGAATAAGTCCCCCGGAGGAGCCCTGGCTGAGGATCGCCACGCCGAGGCCTGTTACCCAACCGAGCAGCGCCAGGTTGGCCGGTGCACGTAGGGAACAGATAGTGTCAGTGGCGGTGAGTCAAAGTAGCCGGTGTAGACAGAGACCCT
Organism: Canis aureus; assembly: GCF_053574225.1. Taxonomy (NCBI): domain Eukaryota; kingdom Metazoa; phylum Chordata; class Mammalia; order Carnivora; family Canidae; genus Canis; species Canis aureus. Next base: position 88,648,353 of record NC_135613.1, on the reverse strand, counting down.
CTTCCTGGGAACTCAGGGGCCCCGCTGCAAGCCCCCTCCTTCCCTCTGGCCACTCGAAACATCTCTGGATCTCACTTTCTTGGTCTGTTGGATGAGAGGGATAAAGCTCTGGAGGCAGAGTTCAAAGGTTTTGATGTGTGTATGTGAAGAGAAATAAGATGGTGAATCTGAAACCATTTTGAGGAAGCCTAAAGCAAGAAGTTAAAACGATCATGAGGGACATACAGACCTTGGTCCGGGGGCTTCTGGCCTGAGAATGAGATTGAAAGGAAAATCAAACACTCAGGAAGAGTAACAAAGAACACTTCGAACGTGCAAAGGAGCAAGGCTGCAGAGGTGCAGGCCCGAACCCGGCGGGAGGGGGTGTGGGGCCGTGAGGCAAGCGTCGGCCTATTCGGGTCAGTGGCAAACGGACAGCTCACCAGTGCACCAGCAGAGAGCTGAACACGTGGCCGCACACAGCAAAATTCCCTGAGACAGCAGAGGCCTCTCATCTTATTTGGCCTGTAGTAAGAACACGTAACATTAGATCTGCCCTCTTAACACAGTTTTCAATGTGCAATAGAATATAGCTAACTACGTGCACTGTGTTGTGCAGTAAATCTCTAGAATTTACTCATATTGCATAACTATGACTTTAAACCTGTCAATTAGCCACTCTCCACCCCTCCTCCAACCCCTGGCAAATACCATTCTACTCTCTGTTTCCATGAGTTTGACTATCTTAGTCAAAATAAATGTAAGTGGAATCATGCAATTTTTGTCTTTCTGTGACCAGCTTATTCCATTTGGCGTAATATCCTAATAACAGGTTCAGAATATTAGAATATCAGAATATCAGGTTCCTCCATGGGATTGCAAATGTCAGGTTTACCTTCCTTCCCAAGGTCAATACTCCGTTACCTGCGATACCACAGCTCCTTTATCCATGAATCCATTGATGGACACAGATTGTTTTCATATTTTGTCTACTGTGAATAATGCCGCAGTGAGTATGGGAGTGAAAATACCTCTTCAAGATCCAAATTTCAACTCTTTTAGATAAATGCCCAGAGGTGGGATCATACAGTATTTCTATTTTTAATTTTTTAAAGACTTCCATACTGCTTTCCATAGTAGCTGCACCATCTTACATTCCCATCAACAGTGCACAGGGTTTCAGTTTCTCCACATCCTTGCTCACATTTACTATCTTTTTGGGTTGTTTGCTAATAGCCATCCTAACAGATGAGAGATGATATCTCATTGTGGTTTTAATTTGCATTTCCCTGATGACTAGTGACATTAAGAGTCTTTGTGCTTATTGGCCATTTGTATATCTTCTTTGGAAAAATATCTTTTGAAGTCTTTTATAATTTTTTTATTCGATTATTTGGCTTTTGCTATAAGATTTGAAAACAAGAACCAGAGAGGATGAGTCACTTACTCAGGGTCCCATGGCTTTGTGGGCATACTGCCCTCCACATCATGCTGACTCCGGGCTCTCTCAGTTTGCCAGGCCCAATCTGCCAGCCTTTTGTGATTAAAAGGAAGAAAGCAAACTATTCTCAGTCCTTCTCTGACTCAGTGGCAGAGTCGCAGGAAGCCACTCTTCCAAAATAAAATAATAAAATAAAATAAAATAAAATCAGGATATGCGAAGCTATATGTGGACCAGGAGGATCTGCTCAGCTGAACAACCATCCTTTTAGTTAGTCCAGGGCTATCCTGATTTTAGCACTGAAAATTCTGCATCCTGGGTTACCCTCTCCTGGAATGCAAAAGTCCTCATTTTGGGAAATGGGTATAGAAGTTTAAGGAAAATATACAAAACTCATATTGAAGCCCCCTGACAGGGGCAAGGAGCAACACCGGTTTGCATGTGACATGGAAGCGGCACAGATTAGCTGCCTTAAAGTGTCCCTGATATTCTCCTGTTGATTAGCAACCATTTATTTGCAGCTCACACCAATGTTGTTTATGTATTGTTGCATCTTCTGGAGGGATGTGACTTACGTGTGCAATTGTGGTGTAATAGTGAGCAGTATCTCCACTTTTGACATTGCCTGTGGAGTACTTGTCATGTGTAATTGTCGTGCTCCGTGTCAAGAATATGCTAGCTTAATGTTTAACATGATGAATATTGTGACCATGTTTCCTGAGAGTTCAGATCATGAAACTGAGAATAGTTACAACACCAATGTCAGCATGACCCAGATATCACTGAAAAAAGGCTAAAGGATTGTTTTACTTTGATGACAGATGGACAGATACACACAACTGGAATTTGCAGATAAATACCCAAAGCAGAGCTCCCTTGCACAATATACAGAAAATGATCAAAGACTCAGCATGATGAAGGGCATGAAAATGCACATATTGAAACCAAATCTCAGAAGTCCAGGCTTAGACAGGCAAATACTTCTAAATCAACTAAAAGTTTTCATCTCCCAAAAACATACCAAAGCTCAGTTGTAAATAGTGATGCCTGAATTAGCTTGGACCTATAGCATGAATGAATATGCATTATTGTTCTCTTGTATTGTTCTCTTGATTGCTCTATGAGACTGAGTAAAGTCATATTTCTTCATTTTAGAGGTTGAAACTAGATTGCCCAGTGGGAGAACAAAAATAAAATTTTGACAACAGATGTGTCAGTCCTTGCAATTTAGATCTGTTTCTCTCAGATCTTACCAGCAATCATGCTTTATACAATGTACCACGTGATGTGTGGAATCATATTACCATAAAATGGTCCCCAAACTCATAGGCTCTGATTTAGGATAAAGAAAAAGTTTCAAATCATCTTGATTTCTAAAGATTTTAATGAAAGTAGAGAAGATATTTTATTGTCCAAACATAAACTAGACTTTGCTCATATATCTGCATATTCAGCAGCCAGTGCAAATGTGAATTTTGGCAAGTTCAGTTCAGTCTGTGAACTTACCAAAGAAAATGAAAAGGGCTTACCTGTTAATTCTCTTGCACATTTTGTACACAACACCATTTCAGTGGTGTGCAATTTGCTTTCCTGTGAGACTGGGTCACTTTTCAGTTCCTTGTTAATGAGCAGAAGCACTTACAAAGATTTCTGAGTTGATGGAGTTGGAGGAGGTCTCTGCCTTAGTTGTAGGCTTACCAGATGCTTGACACAGTTTTACAAGTGTTGGACTGCCATCCATTCATATTTCACAACTGTGAGACTAGTAGAATGACTTTGTCTAGTTCAGAAATACTCTTGGGATGAAAATGGAGAAAAGGGTTAGAGTAAAATAAAAGTTTTTATGTTCTTTCTGTAAAACTGGTGAAGAGGCCATAAAAAGCAAGAAAAAGATGAGCAGATTTCATCTCGGCTGTTCAGTGTTATGTGTGAATTTCAACAAAAATTCACAAAGTGACAAATGGCTCACGTTTTTATTACAAAACTGCTTTTTTACTCAAAATAATGTCACCAGAAAAGAGCAGCCAAGTTAACCAGAACTTTCTCAACTTCTTCACTAAAAACATAATTTTCTTTGAATCTAACTTTGACTTCACAAGTTTTACTCTGTGCTATAAAAACATTTCCCCTAAGAAAGAAGTATTTAACTTTTGATGGCATCCCAGGTGCTTTAGGGTGTTTTAAAATGGACACCATGGATCTGAATAGTGTATGTAATAAGTTTAGGATGTAGACAATCTAACTGATGGAAAACAAACATGCAGGTCCAAAGTGGATAGACATTTTCTGAGAGTTAGAAACTATTGCCTACAAGTGTAAAACATGCTGTCGCTGGTGAGTAAAATCCTAAGAACCCACAATTGTGTGCTTTTGTTGAGAGGATATTTAGCTTGATGTCATCACACTGGACTAACACCTTTATAAAAGCTGTCCTGGAGGTCAAAATGAATTTTGTGTTTGATTATATTCATTCTTACTACTTTATTAAAGAAAAGAATGTCCTATAGGCTGCAGGAAGTTCAGAAATGTACCAGAACATGAAATAGAATAAAAACATCCTACTGTATCGTGGGAAGGAAAGAAACACAATACTTTTAAATATTATTTTTAAATATAAATATGATTTATATTTAATATTTGTCTATTTAGTTCTATTGTATTTTGTTTTCCTTTTAAAAGACCTCACATTGGAGTAAGGAAGATGGCAGCAGAGTAGGACACTAAGCTCGCCTTGTCCCATGCATATAACTAGGTAACTACTGAGTCATCCCAAATACCCCAGAAATCAACCTGAAGACTAGCAGAACAAATACCACAACTAGAGATAGAGAAGAGGTCACGTGGAAGAAAGAGGAAGTACAAAGACACCATTTGGGAGAGAAAAGGATTATGGCCCCTGGAGAGGGGAGGAAGCGGTGGCTGCAGAGAAAGATGAGAGACAGACTAGCACACAGGGAGTCCACACAGGGAGATGAAACCTCAGGGCAATTGGCTTGGAAAGCAAGAGGGACCAAACTTTGAGAGTTCTTGAAGCCAGTGGGGCTTTAAGCCTGGAGTTTCATAGGTCAATATGCTTGACCCCAGGAGAGCCCAAAGCCACTGGGGCGAATCTTGTAGAGAAAGCAAGGCAAACAGCCTGTGGAAACAGCAATCTGAAGAGCACCTGGAGCACACAGTGGGGAGGTTATTTTCTCTCTTGGAGTATGTTCCAGAGAGGAAGCATTCACAGAAAGACTCCTCCAGGAACAAAGGAACTGGCCAGCACCATTTCCCTTCCCCACCTCTCAGCATAAACACAGACACCCTTGAGGGAACCAGGGTAGTGCCTACACTCACTCCCTAACTTGCTTACACAAATCACTACCCCCTTACACACTCTGGTGGCACCACCCTTCCCAGTCATGTTTGCCTCAGTCCTCACACAATGGACCCCTCCTCCAGAGACCAGGCTAATCCCCTGCCAACACTGCCTCTCCCAACCTGGGAATTCTTCATAAGACCATTATCCGCTAGTATAGTAGAAGTAGCTTACTTTCAAAACATAGAGAAATAGGCACAGAGACTTAGACAGAATGAGAAGACAGGAGATCTGACCTAAATAAAAGAACAGGATAGGATAAAGCCATAGCCAGAGATCTAAGTGAAACAGATATAGGTAACAAGCCTGATAGAGAATTTAAGATAATGATCATAAAGATATTCACTGGATTTGAGAAAAGAGTGGAAGGCACGAGTGAGATCTTTAACACAGAAATGAGGAAAACAGTGGAGATAAAGAGCATAATAGGAGAAGGAAAAAAAAGCATAATAAATGAAATGAGAAACATGCTTGATAGAATGAACAGTAGGCTGGAAGAAACAGAGGAGTGAATGAATGACCTACAAGACATTAGATTGAAACTTTTATTTAAAGAGAAAAAATAATTATGCAAAATGAGAGTAGACTTAGGACTCAGTGTTTCCATTAAATGTAATAACATTCCCATCATAAGATTCTCAGAAGAGGAAGAAAGAAAAAAGGCGACATAAAATTTATTTGAAGAAAACTTCCCTAATCTGGGGAAGGAAACCGTTTTCCAGATCCAGGAGGCACAGAGAACACAAAAAAATCAACAAAAGAGATCCACACCAAGACATGGTACAATAAAAATGGCAATATATAGTGATAAAGAAAAAACATTTTAAAGCAGGAAGATAAAAATAAAACAGTTACATACAAGGAAAAACTCCTAAGGCTATCTGGAGATTTTTCAGCAGAAACTTTACAAGCCAGAAGAAAGTGGAATGATATATTCTAAGTGCTGAATGTGAGGAGGTGTAAAGAATGAGATCAAGCTTAAATGACCGTCAACCTAATATAGACTGCTGTATTGTAGGTGTTATATACAAACCTAATGGTAACCATAAATCAAAAACAACTAATAACATATGCAAAGAATAAAGAGACAGAAATCCAACAGGTCACTAAAGAAAGCCAGCAAACCATGAAAGAGAAAAAGAAAAAGGATCACAAAAAAATCTTCAGAAACAACCACAAAACAAGTAATAAAATGGCAGTAAATACATATCTATCAATAATTACTTTGAATGTAAATGTAAGTGCTCCAATCAAAAGACATAGGGTGTCAGAATGGACTAAAAAACAAGACTCATCCATAGCCTACCTACAAGACACTCATTTTAGACCTAAAGACACCTGCAGATTGAAAGTGAGGGAATAGAGAAAAATTTTAAATGTAAATGGATGTCAAAAGAAAGCCAGAGTAACAATACAATAAATAAATACAAATTTACTAATAAGTAAATACGATACTAGACTTTACAATGAAGACTGCAACAAGAGATGAAGAAGGGCTTTATATAACCAAAGGAGGAACAATCCAACAGGAAGATTTAACAATTATAAATATTTATGCAACCAACATAGGAGCACCCAAATGTATAAAGCAATTAATAACAAACACAAAGGAACTCATTGATAATAATACAATAATAGCAGGGGTCTTAAACACCCACTTACATCAATGGACAGATGACCTAAGCAGAAAATTAACAAGAAAACATGGCTTTGAATGACACACTGGACTTAACAGATGTATTCACGACATTCCATCCTAAAAGAGCAGAACATATCCTTTTCTAGTGCACAAGGAATATTCTCCAGAATAGATCACATTTTAGGTCACAAAGCAGGCTTCAACAAATATAAAAAGATGGAACTCATACCATGCAACTTTTGTGACCACAAGGTGGTGAAACTAGAAAGTAACCACAAGAAAAAAATCTGGAAAGACTACAAATACATGGAGATTAAACAATATACTACTAAACAATGAAACAGTCAAGCAGAAAATAAAAGAGGAAATTAAAAAGTACATGGAAACAAATGAAAATGAAAACATAATGGTTCAAAATTTTGGGGATGCAGCAAAAGTGGTCCTAAGGGGGAAGTATATAGCAGTACGGTCCTACCAAAAAAGCAAGAAAAACCTCAAATAAACAACCTAAACTTACACCTAAAGGAGCTAGAAAAAGAAGAACAAACAAAGCCTAAAACTGGTAGAATTTGGGAAATAATAACGATTGGAGAAGAAATAAAAGATATAGAAACTAAAAAAGCAAAAGAACAGATCAATGAGACAAAGAGTTGGTCCTTTGAAAAAAAATCAATAAAATTGTTAAACTTCTAAATGGTTTTATCAAAACAAAAGAGACAGGACCCAAGTAAATAAAATCACAAATGAGAGAGGAGAGAAAACAACCACTGCCACAGAAATACCAACAATCATAAGGAAATATTATGTAAAACTATATGCTAAATAATTAGACAACCTGGAAGAAATGGATAAATTCCTAGAAACATATGAACTACCAAAACTTAAATAGGAAGAAACAGAAAACTTGAACAGGCTGATAACCAGCAAAGAAATTGAATCAGTCATCAAAAACCTCCCAAAACAAAAGTCCAGGGCCAGACAGCTTCACAGGTGAATTCCACCAAACATTGAAAGAAGAGTTAATACCTATCCTTCTTAAACTATTCCAAAAAAATAGAAGAGGAAGGAAAACTTCCAAATTCATTCTATGAGGCCAGCATTACCCTGATTCCAAAACCAGATAAAGACTCCACTAAAAAAGAGAACCACAGACTAATATCTCTGATGAACACTGATGCAAACATCTTCAATAAAATATTGGCAAATTGAATGCAACCATACAGTTTTAAAAATTCACCACCATCAAGCAGGTTTTAATTTTAGGTTGCAAGTGTAGTTCAATATTCTTAACTCAATCAACATGATACAGCTCTTTCACACAGGAAAGGACAAGAACCATATGATCCTTTCAATAGATGCAGATAATGTATTTGACAAAGTACAACATCCATTCATAATAAAAATCCCTCAACAAAGTAGGCTTAGGGCTGCCCAAGTGGCTCATCGGTTTAGCGCCTGCCTTCAGCCCAGGATGTGATCCTGGAGTCTCAGGATTGAGTCCCACATCAGGCTCCCTGCAGGGAGCCTGCTTCTCCCTCTGTCTGTGTCTCTGCCTCTCTCTCTTTCTATGTCTCTCATGAATAAATAAATAAAATCTTTTAAAAAAAATTTTTTTAAAGTAGATTTAGAGGGAACATACCTCAACATAATAAAAGTTATCGATGAAAAACCTACAACTAATATCATCTTCAATGGGGAAAAATTGAGAGCTTTTCCTCTACAGTCAAAAACAAGACAGAGTTGCCCACTCTCACCACTGTTGTTCAACATAGTACCAGAATTCTTAGCCACAGTAATCAGACAACAAAAAGAAATAAAAGACATCCAAATAGGCCAGGAAGAAGTCAAGCTTTCACAATTTGCAGACAACATGGTACTATATATAGCAAATCCAAAAGACCCCAACCAAATAAAAAAAAAAAAAGTAGAACTGATACATGAATTCAGTAGAGTTAGAGGATACAAAATCAACATACAGAAATATGTTGCATCTCTAAAGACCAAAAATGAAGCAGCAAAAAGAGAAATTAAGGAATCAATCCCATTTACAATTGCACCAAAAACCATAAGATACCTGGGAATAAACTTTACTAAAGAAGTGAAAGACTTGTACTCTGAAAAATATAAGACACTGATGAAAAAGAATGAATAAAACACAAAGAAATGGAAAGACATTCCATGCTCATAAATTAGAAGAATAAATATTGCTAAAATGTCTCTACTACCCAAAGCAATCTATACGTGCAATCAATCCCTATCAAAATACCAAGAGTAGTTTTCACAAACAATCCTAAAATTTGTACAGACAACTTCACAGGTGAATCCACCGTAGATCCCAAATAGACAAAGCAACCTTGAAAAAGAAAAGCAAAGCTGTAGTCACCCAAACAGTATGCTACTGAAAGAATAATAGACACATAAATCACTAGAACGGAATAGAGAGCCCAGAAATGAACCTACAACTCTATGGTCAATTAATCTCCAACAATACAGGAATGGATATCCAGTGGGGGAAAAAACAATGTCTTCAACAAATGGTGTTGGGAAAACTGGGCAGCAACATGGAGAAGAATGAAACTGGACCATTTTCTTACACTACACACAAAAATAAATTCAAAATGGATTAAAGACCTAAATGTGAAACCTGAATCCATAAAAATCCTACAGGAGAACACAGGCAGTAACTAACCGCTTTGACATCAGCTATGGCCAATGAAAGTCTAGAGACATATCTCTGTAGGGAAACTAGAGCAAATATAAACTATTGGGGATTCATCAAAGTGAAAAGCTTCTGCACAGCAAAGGAAACAATCAATAAAACTAGAAGCAGGGGATCCCTGGGTGGCGCAGCGGTTTGGTGCCTGCCTTTGGCCCAGGGCGTGATCCTGGAGACCTGGGATCGAGTCCTACGTCGGGCTCCCGGTGCATGGAGCCTGCTTCTCCCTCTGCCTGTGTCTCTGCCTCTTTCTCTCTCTCTCCGTGACTATCATAAATAAATAAAAATTAAAAAAAATTTTTAAAAACTAGAAGCAAACTATGGAATGGGAGAAGATATCCGCAAATGACATCCCTGATAGAAAAGGATTAGTATCCAAAATATATAAAGAACTTACAAAACTCAACACCCAGAAAATGAATAATTGAATAATAAATCAGCAGAAGACATGAATGGACATTTTCCCAAAGACATACAGATGCCAACAGACACAAGAAAGGATGCTCAACATCACTGCTCACAAGGGAAACGCAAATCAAAACCACAGTGAGATACCACTACACACCCATCAGAATGGCTAAACTCCACAACACAAAAAACAACGGATGTTGGTAAAGATGCAAAGAAAGGGGAATCCTGGGGATCCCTGGGTGGCTCAGCGGTTTAGTGCCTGCCTTCGGCCCAGGGCACGATCCTGGAGTCCCAGGATCGAGTCCCAGGTTGGACTCCCTGCAGGGAGCCTGCTTCTCCCTCTGCATGTGTCTCTGCCTCTCTCTCTCTCTCTCTCTCTCTCTCTGTCTATCATAAATAAATAAATAAATAAATAAATAAATAAATAAATAAATCTAAAAAAAAGAAAGGGGAATCCTCTTGCACTGTTGGTGGGAATGCAAACTGTTGCAGTCACTATAGAAAACAGAATGGGGTTTCCTCAAAAAATGTAAAAATAGAATTATCCTATGATCCAGTAATTCCACTACTAGGCATTTACCCAAAGAATATATACACTCCTACGTTTATAGCAGCATCACTACAATAGCCAAGATATGGAAGCATCGCAAGTGTGTGCATTGATTGATGAATGGATAAAAAAAGATGTCATATAGACAGATGGTAGATGGTAGATGATAGATAGATAGATAGATGATAGATAGATAGATAGATAGATAGATAGATAGATAGATAGATAATATAGTGGAGTATTACTCAGCCATAAAAAAGAATGAAATCTTGTTATTTGCAATGATATGGATGGAAATAGAGGGTATAATGCTAAGAAACAAAAGAAAGAGCAAAGAGAGTTAAAAAAGAGAAATTGAGAGAAACAAACCAAAAGACCGAGTCTTATCAATGGATACAACCTGATGGGTATCAGAGGGGAGGTGGGTCGGGGATGGGTGACATAGGTGATGGGGATAAGGAATGCACTTGTCAAAAAAACACAAAAAAACAAAAAAACAACAACAACAACAAAAAAGGAATGCACTTGTCATAATGAGCACTGGGTGATTAAAATAAAAACTTTAAAAATAAGGAAACAAAGTCCCCACAGTTATATATCTTAAGGATAATAAATCCCCTATAGCATGTTAATATCCAATAAACAGTTATAAAACTTTATAGAACAGAAATAAACATAAACATGCTACTAGTTTTGTTATGTTGCTTAAATAACAACATTTATTCGAGCAAAAACTCAAATTGTATAGCATGCATAATTTCAGGTAAACATATATTTTCCATAATGTTTACGGCTAAGTTCATGAGGCATGCATGGCACTATTACCATACACGATACTATTATCACTCGTTCTTCTCTGGAACGGCGGTGCCCCGGGTTGGCTTTCCAATAAATGGTCACTTTTGCTCTCACTTTGATGAGGCACGAGGGTGACATAACTGCAGCGGGTCCGGCCACAGCTTTGCTGGGGCCTGGAGTTCCCCGCGTTGACTCTCCTGCGTGGCCAAGCCCCCCTCCTCGAGGGGATCAGACCCAGGCCCAGCGTTGGCTCTGGACCATCAGGCCTCTCGCCTACCAGACGGGACACCCCGGGAGCACGGCCTTTGCTCAGAGGCTGACACCGACTCAGCTTTCTCAGCAACGTGGCTAACTTTTCCTCCACTCACGGAACAAATCCATTGAAATCACAGACACACCTTTTTTTTTACTTCCCTGGGGCCAATGCCCAGGAGCTCCTGAGGCTTGCACGTAGACATGAGGAACGCGGGGACGTGGGAAGGGGCTCCTGTGCGCACACGCGGGCCATAGGCAAGGCCTGGAAGCCCAAAGGCAACCCATCTGAGTTAGAAGCACGTTCGAGGCCGTCAGGAAGGTGACTGTGCAGCTTCATCTCGGGTTGCTCCAGCTCGCGGCAGCCTCCAGAGCAGCTTCCCCAGATCTCGGACCAGCAGCGTCTGGGCAGTGGGGGCGGAAGGGCCTTCTGTGGTTACTGACGCTCCCAGACTACTCAGATGCCTGTTTCATTTGGGGGAGCCTCCCAGCTCACTGGTTCTCGGGAGACCTCTGGGCTTTGGTTAAGGACCAATGGGCCCTTCAGCTTAAACTATCTCCCTAGAGCCATAGGCCCTTGAAGAATTCCTGCCTCTGCCTCCCACAGCTGCACCATCTGGTACATGGGTACATGGGTGTTCTCTGGCTGAAGTCTCTCTATGGCCTTTGTTTGACCTGTCCTCAGCTCTGGGCTGGCCTTCGGGCCCCCAGGCAGTCACACTCTACCCAGTTTTGTCACTGGTGCAGGGTGTTAGGGCTGACTGCTTTCCTCCCCAGTCTCAGGGGCCTTAGCAGAATCGTAACCAACATCAGAGGGAAACCACGTCTACACTGCCTGCCTTCCCACCTCGTCCCCACTCTAACTGTGCCCTGCATGTTGGTGTCCCCACTCTAACTCCTTTCCTAGAAGATCGGGAACCAACCATCCCAGTGTGCCCAGGACAGAGGTTTTCCAGGCTGTGGGAATTTCAGTGCTAAAATCAGGAAAGTCCTGGGTAAATCAGGACCAGGTAGTCTCCTTGCAAAGACTCTTAATTTCTCCTGAGAGTTCCCACTACAGGGATCTTCCTGTGCAAGCACACGGACTTCGTAAATTGGGAAGAGGAGCAGGGAACACAAGTGTCTATGTACGTCGCGGGTGAGCCCTATAGTTGTCTTACCTGATTTCCATCTCTGCTTTGTAGACATGTGGAGGGGAGCAGATCCTTCTGGAGGAAGAAAATAAACAGAAGAGGGGCTCCACACTACAGAATAAACAAGAAAAAATGTCATATGGAGTTCAACTTGAGCTCAGTCAAGGAACACAAAGCATTTTCACAAGAAAGACATTTCTCCACTGTCCAGAGCTCACTGAACTCAGCAACTAGGCAACTGAAAGGCAACGCTCTAGCGCAGAGTTGCGGGTGTGCATCACAGAGCCACAGAGCAGTCACAGTCTCCGCGTGGGACAAGACAGGAAAGTGGACCCGCAGCCGTTCTCCATCCGTTCAGCTGACGAGTTTCACGTCACCCTGGGCTGACTTATCCCTCTAGTCCTCTCTAGGCCTTCTTCATTTTCCACGCCGACCTTTCAGCATAGCAGATGCATACTCTGTATAGTTACTCCGTACATAACTAGATACCGGCTGGGTCCAACTCTGACCCATAGATATCCTGGCTTTGACTCCATTAATCTCACAGCCTTTTCTGGGAATTTTGCTAACTCCCACGGCTCTCACGATTTCCTCTATCCGTACTTTCAGCCTCCCTTGCACCAACCCAGACAGAAATCAACATCCTCTCAAGTCTCCCCTGAAAAAAATCCACCTTCACAGAGAAGCGTTAGGGAGAAATGTTCTCTATTAACGATACTGTAAGGATAACAAGAAGGAGGTGTTAGCTCACCCCACAACAAATAGTTTCTTGTTGTTGTTGTTGTTGTTGTTGTTACTTGAAAGATTTATTTTAGAGAGAAAGACAGAGACAAAGTGGTGGGAAAGGGACAGAGAGAGGGAGAGAGAAACGCAAGCAAACTCCATGCTGAGCATGAAGCCCAACAAGGGGGCCATGTCATGACCCTGAGATCATGGTCTGAGCTGAAACCAAGAGTGGGACACTTAACTAACTGTGCCACCTGGGTGCCTCAACACATAGTTTTTTAAAAAATTATCTCTCCATAACTGTTTTCCTTCCTAAATTCTTAAGTGCTGCTCCAATCCTGAGGTTCCTGAGATCCCTCCCTCCCATTTATGCAGTGGACACCCTGAGGATATAGCTCTCCTCTCATCCAAGTTCTCGGTCAACCTAAAATTTAAATTCTTCTTCTATATTATTCTGAACAATTTTAGTCCTCTCTCTCCCTGACCAAGATGGCACACTTTAAACCAGTGTAACTTGGAGAATAGGTGGGCTCTCCCCCCTTAGTTGATCCAAACCCATTAAGAAAGCGGTTGGGATTGTAACCAACAATATCCTCATTTTGTGTTGAATTATACCTATGGGAGAGGAATCCTGATTTCCCATTCTACTTTCTAGCCTTACATCAAAATCTCTTTTGGTCTATCAAGACTTTTAAAAAAAAATAGTATTTAGTCATTGGTAGATGAGATGAGAAAGCGAGAGAGATGTTGATATTGGTACACAGATTTAACTTTTACTTCCTGGGTTTTCACCAAAATCTCTATTGGTCTCTCAATAATTCTTAAAAATTACAGAAAGATAGATTTAGATTTAGATTTAGATTTAGATTTAGACTTAGATTTGTCTCCTTGTATTAGACACTGTACCCTTTCCTTTCTATTATGTCCTTAATGTTCTAGCTAATTCCAGTGAATCAAGTATGAGATTTTCCCATCCATGTGATGAGACTGCCGGGGTGACAGCTCCTTCTTTGGTGTGTTTCCTTCACAACAAGAGCTTCCCCGTGGTCTCGTACCTACAAACATTGTCTCGTACCTACATTGCTGCCCCTACTCTCCCTTTGCTGCAGGGAGTCTTACTGTTCAAGAAAATCCCCTGAATAGCCGATTATTTCTGTCATTGTCGTTCTGGCCCGATTCTGGGCCTGAGGAGCTGTCAAGGCTACAAGAACACAAGATGCAAAAATCACACTTCAAAGTTCGAGCAAAGATAATCTCCGGACGAGAATTTCCAGATAGTAGAAGGGTTTACAAAAATGTCTGGTCAATTGCACTCTTCAACAACTTCAAAGTCATAATAGATTCTATTTTAAAAGACTGGGGAGACTTTTACAGATTAAAGAGACAAAGAGGTATGGTATTACAATATAATATGGGCTCAAGAAGAAAAACAATACTATAAAAAATACTATAAATGCTATAAATAGTATAAATACTATTTACAAAAATACTATAAAAAAGGTATCATAAACTGGCAAAAATGAAACACAGCTGGTAATTAGATCTGAACTCTGTACTAATCATCAGGTGGTAATACTGCTGGCATAAAAGAGAACATTTTTTCTTAGAAATACAGCTTAAAACATTTTAGGGATAAAAGGTGATGACGGTGTGATTTGCCATCAAATGAATGTTCAGTTAAAAAGAAAATAAGTATATTCCTAGTGAGGCAGCAAATGGGAAAAAAATCTTAAAAGGCGAATCTGCCTAATGGACATAGATGTGATTCTGTCCTATCGCCACTCTCTAATTTTGAAACCATTTCCAATACGGTTTCTAAAAAAACAGTCCATTGGCCTGTCCCCCATTTTGAGTGTCTCTGATTTTCCTTCTAGGAGCTGCCACTGTCACAGGAGCCTCTAGAAGCAGATGTGCCAAGGGGTCGGGAGGACGAGAGGCCCTGGCCGGCGTGGAAGGGACAGAGGCACAGGCTAGAGCTGTAGCGTCGGGAGCTGCTGGGCAGGGCGGGCGACTGGCCGTTCTGGGGGTGGTGGGACAGAAGGAGGAGGAGAAAACAGATAAAATACCAGTAAGAAGGATTGGAGTTAGAACCAAATTAAGACTGTATTGCTTTGTTTCTGAGAAAAGGACTCCGCCGCTCTGCGTGTGCGTGTGTCCTTTTTTGTTTCATTTGTTCTGTTTGATTGGACTGTGATTGACACGCAGAAATCTGCACAGTTTTTTTTTAATTTTATTTATTTATTCATGAGAGACACACAGAGACAGAGGCAGAGACATAGACAGAGGGAGAAGCAGGCTCCATGCAGGGAGCCCGACGTGGGACTCGATCCTGGGACTCCAGGATCACACCCTGGGCTGAAGGCAGACGCTTAACTGCTGAGCCACCCAGGTGTCCCTTTTTTTTTTAATTTTATTTTATCTGCACAGTTTTAATGTGTTCTTCTTGAGGTTTGAGAGAAGTGTATACCCGTGAAACAGTCGCCATACCCAATGCCACAAACTTAACCACTCTTCCAGAAGTTTCTTCCCTCCCCCTCTTCTTCTTGATGAGAATGTTTAGCCTAATATTTAACGTACGTAACAGACACTTGAGCAGGCAATGCCGCGTGGTTGACTCTGTTCATTACATCCTGCAGTAGATTTTAGGACTTACTCCCGTTACCTAAGTGGCAGTACGCGCGGCCAGACGGCCCCACTCGGCCCCAGCCCTGGCAGCCACCTCCCGGGGGCTCTACAGGCACAAGGGAGCCAGGTGTCCTGCGGCCTCCTGCCCGCCCACTCTGCAGTGAAGACCCAGCGCCTCCTGCCCTCTTCCTGAGCCACGTTCACTGGCTTTCTCCCGGCAGGTAGGCAAGTCCAAGGACAGCCACGTGGCTGGCTCATTAATGTCCCCCAGGGCACGCTGCCCAAGGACGGGTGTCCCACGGCAGATGGAGCCCCCCCCCCCGCCCGGCCACACCGCTCCTCCCAGGGCCCCCCACTGATCTCACCATATTTCCTCTTCCTGGGCCCGGGCGACCAGCCCAGCGACTCCCCATGGGACGTGCAGCCATGTGCCTTCCTGGCTTCTCAGCTCGCACAGGGAGGTGCGACAGGTGCACCACGGAAGACTGTCGCAGCAGCCCCTTCTCCAGGTCCCCGCTCTTCGGGGACACCACATGCGGCCTAGAGTGAATTGTGGTCCCTTTCTGCCTTGCACTTACCCAAGGGCCTGTGAGCCAGCTCTAACCTCTTCAGACTCCACTAGCTGGTCACCCAGGACTGTCGTCGGACCATACGGAGGGAAAATACAGGTAGGCCACTGAAGGCCAGTATGGGGTTCACCTGCTTGCATCGCTGGCTTTCACTCTACGTCCTGCTCTCCCCTGGTCCGGGGAGCACCACATCTGGAGGGTAGGGTGAGCATCCTCCGGCGGCTGCCGTGGGTCCTGGCTGCAGGCTCAGCAGGTCTAAGGCCATGAGCCCTGGGTGGCTGCTCCCGGCCATGCGCTCATGTTACCCCACAGTTAGACCCCGTCTCTACCAGGCACAGCTGCAAGCCCAGACAAGAGCTCTTCTTCAAATGTGCGTATAACTGCGTGCTGCAGGTGGTGTGTCCGTGGCCCCACGTCCTGGGTATCCCCATCACGGTGGAGGCTTGCCATGAACCACCCACAGCCTTTCTCCGGGCCACACTCAGCCCTGAGTGGGAACAGGACTTCCAGGTGTGGAGCTGCCGCCCGAAGAGCCCGAGGAAGCCTGACGGGTGTTGTGTTTCTTCCCGGTGCTGGGAAGCACTGTCCTAATAAGCTGTTCTCAGTTCTGGAGGTGGTGCTCAGGCTCGTGTAGACCCGTGGAGCCCTGAACAACACTGAGTGTCTTGCAGAACACCCTCTCGCTAGCGCATTTCTTATTATGTCAATAAGTCAAATGTCCTTGGAGTGGTCCTCATAGGCAGCCGGTGGGGCCTCGGCCCCTTTGGTTTTCCACTTCTATTCCCACTGCTCTCAGCCCTCCATCCTTCTTCCGCTACGTGCTCTGAAATCCTGATGCTCCTCCGTCCCTTCAGGTGGCCCGTCACTCTTCCCAACCTTCTAGCCAATCAGCGCGTGGGGCTGAGCCCCGATGTAAGAGTCTGTTCCTGAGCCGTTTACCCCATATCAATAGGTTCTTCCTCACAAACGTTACATGTAATTCCCTCAACTTGATCCATTCTGATTCGGTCTCATGGCTTCCAGAACCCGCCATACACCTTGGGCGCAGCTACTCCGGCATGAAGTCCTTTTCTCTCCGCAGCTGTTCCAACACTTCCCCACCACGACTGGCCCCTAGTGACTGGTACGAGGAGGAGGAGGAGGTGTTAGTTGTTGCCTTGCAAGGCAGCCGCCTTAAAAGGTCTCCAAGTGCCAGCCTGCTGCCGGGAGGAGTGGAGACCTCCGCAGGCCCCAAAGGCTCAGAGGAGCCTCAAATGCAGCACTTCGAGAGCCCTGACCCACGTATCCCGACTCCCAGTTTCCGGGCCCCATGCCTTTCTAGTCAGGAGACGTCCCACCAGGCCAGGACGTCCTGAATGGGGCAGAAAAGCCCCGCCAGGGTTGAGAATTCTGACTTCACTGGAGCTCAGTTCCTCAAAGACAGTCCGGGTCTGATTTTTAGCTTTTTCTGCCACTGCCTACAGAGGAAAAGAGGGTCTGCATGTGGTGCCCAGGAGCATTCTGTCTTCCCAGGGTTTCCTTCTACTGGCGATTGATCAGCACCTGCCTTTTACCGTCTTCTTCCAATGCACTGAATGGTCCCGACAAAGGCCAGCAAATCCCATAGCCCAAAATAATTATTATTTCCTCCAAATGTTTATATTACCTGATACTGCTCTTTCTAGCGTGTGCAAACGCTCTCACAGATGCATCCGCCCCCAGCTTCCCCGCCCAGATCACTGCCAGCCAGTCTCAGGACCTGGCTGCAGCGGGCCCTTGCTGCCAGCCCCAGAGGGTGATGCATCTCCCGAATCCCGTTTTAGAGTCGGAATCCTAAGATCACATCCTGTACCGGCTCATGTGGGTTGAGTTCCCAGGGAAACAGACTCCAAGACTCTGAGATTTGCCTACAGCAAGTTTAGGGAGAGGCGCTCTTGGAACAACACCCCCAAGAGATGAGAGAAATTGTGGCGGGTTCGAGCGGAAGTTCAGCAGTGGGGCAACTGCAAGAGGGATCCGGGCAGCTGGTCCCACGGGGGCTCTGGGGCGGAGACACGCTCTGGCCATGTCCCCCCGAGGCTGGAGAAGCCTCTGCAGCGCTGGATTTGTGGATCTGGAAGCAGCTGGCCCCGGGGGGGCGGTGACCTTGGGTGGGCCAGCTCCCTGGGCCGCGGTCACTGCAGAAGAGAGTCCGGGAGCTCCAGGCTCGCAGTCCACAGGCCGGGGCCACCCGAAGGCAGCCAGCCACGCAGCTCGGCATCCTCTCTGGGTGCAGCGGGCAGGTGTCCGCACCCTCACGGGCACTGACCGTCCGAGTCGGCGCCCAGGGGCCCCCTTGGGGTTCACAGCAGCGGGCCTCTTCCAGGGCTGGTGGCACCGCGACTCAGAGTTGCCGGGAGACCCAACACGCGCCCGGCGTACCCTCGCCTGCTCGGAGGCAGCGCCCCCGCCTTGTGCCCTCCCGGAGGTGCCAGCACCGCAGAGGCTGGGACACGTCGGTGTGGTGACAGCCCCGGGAAAGGGACCCCGAGTTGG
This sequence comes from Canis aureus, assembly GCF_053574225.1. Lineage (NCBI taxonomy): Eukaryota > Metazoa > Chordata > Mammalia > Carnivora > Canidae > Canis > Canis aureus. The sequence goes on along the minus strand of NC_135613.1, from coordinate 88,629,642 downwards.
GCCCGGCGGCCTGCGGACGGTCTCCCAAAGGGCCATGGTGTCCTGGGCCCGGAGACCTCCAGGCAGCCAGGCCCACGTGGTGGCCACCGGCCTGCTCTCCTGCGTGGGCCCCGCTGGGGAGGAGCCCACGGCCCGGAGTGGACGGGCCTGCATCCCGGCAGGCACCGCAGGCGGGCACAGTGTTCTCCAAGTGGTTTTGAGGGCGAAGCGTCCCGAAGAGAGAGGCGTCCAGGCCCTCTGGCCGTCAGGGAGCCAGCGTCCCCTCAGGAGCCGAGCCCCGGAGCTCCTCAGACCCGGGGGAGAGCCCTGAGGGGCCCGCATTGCCTCGGGAGCCTGCAGCAGCAGCTGTGAAAGGGAGGGTGCGCGCGAGGGCACCCCCAGAAGGAGCCGGGGGCACCCCGCAGCCGCAGCTCCAAGAGGCCAGGCTGGGCTTCCTTCCCAGGCCACCACCTACCCCCGGCGCACGCCTCCTCCACTTGGGGCTCATGGTCCCCCGCCTAGCTGCTGAGTGTGGAGAGGGGCGCAGAGTCACCTAGACAGAGCCGGAAGGACAAAGTGCCAGCCCAGAAGCACGGACCTGGTCCCAGGAGGGCGCTTGGCAGTACGGTGAGACGGGGACGTTTGTCCCCGACACTGTGGCCCCTCTGACCCCTGCCATGCAGGCCTGGACTTGCCGGATGGTGACCGCCACAGCCGCTCCCCTGCACACACTTCGGCCTTCTATGCCAAGTACCGCCCGTATCAACTCGTCAACCTCCTTACATGACATCTGTCGCATCGGCCCTCACTCTCCCACACACACTTGCACCCTCTGCGTCCTCGCTAGTCTCCCGGCCCAGAAAGCCCACCCCCTCATCTCCTTGGTGTCTTCGGGTGTGGCCAGTTCTTTTTTTTTTTCTTAATATTTTATTTATTTGTTCATGAGAGACACAGAGAGAGAGAGAGAGAGGCAGAGACACAGGCAGAGAGAGAAGCAGGATCCATGCCGGGAGCCCGACGCAGGACTCGATCTCAGGTCTCCCAGATCACGCCCTGGGCCGAAGGCGGCGCTAAACCGCTGAGCCCCCCAGGCTGCCCTGGCCAGTTCTTTAAAGCTCACCGCAGCACCCAGCTGGCCAGGCTTCCCAATCAGCAGATTAAAAAAAAATTATCTTCCCTCTTCCGACAATTCGACGTGCGATAATTATACACCGACTCATCACTTCCCACACAAGGCCCAGGACTGTGGTGTTTGCCTGTACCATGACCCTCTGGCTAATGCTCAGGCCCTCGGCTGGCAGGAGCCTAGTCTACGTTTCTGCTCTGGCTCCCTGAACCTTAGCGGGTGTTTGGGAAAAGGATGAGCATTGGCTTCTGCCTCCCAAAGAGCTCTTACAGATTAAAAAGGGGGGGAAAAAACTATGCCCAAAGTGAAGGTTGAAACTAGTAGAGAATGTAAAGCTTGTTTTGCCGAGAGCTGTTTCCCCAGTTACCTACCGTGTCTTTCCGAACCCCACTAATATGTGAGCTGTCCCCGCAGAGGCCAGGACTCCAGGTCAACAACACGGTCCCCGCCTGTGAGCAAGCCAGGCCCTGAATTCCGCCCCCCCCCCCCCCCGGGGTGCAGTTACACAGCCCCGGACCCCATCGGGTTATCCCGGCTCAGGGCGTGCCCTCAGCTCTGAGTCCTTGTCCTAAGTCAACCGTCTGACACTGGGGGCTGAATTTTGCCACGTTCTGGTGTCGTGTTCACCCCAGAGTGAACATGGGATGTGTGCTACACGCATGTTGACTCGATGAGCATACTCCGTCTTTCCTCATGAATAATCATAAGCTGCCCTGCCCTTTTCATCAATATGTACGTAACCACAAAGCCCCATGATTATAAAAATGACGTGTCCTCTCCTGTTTCAGGGAGGCAGGAGAGGGGAAGCTTGCCCTCCTATGCCCTTGTCCGGCGGCCTCTCAAGAACCCTTCCCTTGCTGTGCACCTGATGTCTCAGGGACTGACCTTGCGGCACATCGGGCAGACAGACTTGGGGTCAGTTACAAAAGGAATTTATTTCTTGATAGTTAATGTTTTCATCAATGATCCAAATGAAGTGAATTTTAACTAAATCAGTGGAGTCCTCAAGCTGGCCTGCCAATGAAAGCCACAGAGTTCAGAAGGTCCTGAATGATTCAAAATTAACAAAAATGATTTTGCATGGTACGACGCTCTACACGTAGCTCCAGGCACCTCAACAGGGAGCGTGAGCTGGTTAACTCGGTGTAAAGTGTGAATGAAGGGCTTGTACTGGAGAGTGAGCAGCCGCCGTTGGTTACACTGCGATGGAGATTCCAGAGATGAATCTAAGTCTGTGTTGATAGAAAGTTCAGCTGCTACATGTGGGGCAGGTTGGCCGGAAAACCACGTACCCCATTCCAGGACAAGCACGCAGGAATGGGGCCCGTGGCTCGGAGCCCCACCCCACAAGGAAGAGTTGGCCAACACGTCTATTGCATGAGCGGAGTACAAGACAACAGACACGTGAGGAGCTGTGGATGGAGACATGTCACATGAGGGACCGTGTCACAGGTGGAGGAATTGGGAGCTTGGCCCGAGGAAGACAGGACTCCGGGGCAGTCCCGATGCATGGGTGTGCATCCCTGTGGTCGCAGAGCACCCCGTGGCTGCTTCAATGCTCTGCTGTCACTAGTTTGAAATTCTTAATCATGTGTGAACAGGGTCCCCCGTTTTCATTTCGAACTGGGCCCCGAAAATCTTGTAGGCTGCCCGTGCTGATGGGAAGACTATCCTGTGGAACATTGCTTTCGTTCCTCTAAAGGGAGGGGCTGTGAGCGTGTATCCATTTATCACCATCCATCAAGGATTTGTTGAGATTCTCCAAACTGAGCGCCACGCCAGGGCAGATGAGAGATGAGGGACAGGTCCCGGGAATTCGCTCAGATGGAAGGATCGAGCGTGTATGCAGGTGGAAAGCGAGAACCAGAAACGACTCCGTAGAAACGTCTTGTGTTCTTGTGCATTATGACAGCAAGGCAGATCTGCTCAACATGCTAGGAAAGTTCTACACGAATACGAGAAACACCTCCGAGAAGAAGAGCAAAACCTGTGGGCAGCCTTTTACCCCCCACCCCGCAGAGCCACGTGGGCTTCCCAAGCACCAACGGCCATTGCCAAGCAAAAAAAGAGGAGTTGAAATATGGTGCTGGCCCCCCTTTATGACAATTGGGTTTTTTTGTTTTGTTTTGTTTGTTTGTTTGTTTTTTCCTGTAAGTGAAAAAAAGTCATCACTTTCTCTAGGCTAAGGGAAATCTGGAACAGGAATGGGTTTGAGAAAAGAGGCAGATTCAAAATTCCATTGCCAGGCCAACAATAAAGAGCTTAGAAGCCATAGCTCCTGTCCTCACGGTAAGAAAAAAGGCCAAACAAACAGGAAACACCTCTTCTTAGATGTGTCAGAGAACTGAGGTCTCAAGCAAACAGCTGACCTAATAACTGGAGACAGAGGCATATATTTATATATATATATAATATATATTATAATATAAATATATATTTATGTATTTTATATATTTTATAAATATATTTATTTTTATATATTATAAATATATATAAATATATATTAATATTAAATAATATATAAATATATTATATATAAATATAATATATTTTTATATTAATTATATATTTATATATAATAGATTATATACAAAAAGATTTAAATATATTATATATTCAATAATATATAGTAATATAAATATATTTTAATAAGGATTAATATTTTGCTATTATTTAATTTTAATTTTAATTAATAACATTTAATATTTATTTTAAAGTAAAATATTGATATTTATTTTAATATTATTTACTATTAGTTTAATTAATAATATTTAATATTAATGTATTGATTATATTTTAATAGATATATTTAATAAATGTATTAAATATATTAAATACATATGAATATATAATTTTTAAATTCCATTATAACTAACATACAGTGTTACATTGGTTTCAGGTGTACAATGTAATGATTCAATAAGTAAATTCCTTTTTTTTTTTAAGATTTTATTTATTCATGAGAGACACAGAGAGAGGCAGAGACACAGGCAGAGGGAGAAGCAGGCTCCACGCAGGGAGCCCAGTGCAGGACTCTCAATCCCAGGACCCTGGGGTCATGCCCTGAGGCAAAGGCAGAGGCTCAACCACTGAGCCCCCGGGGCATCCCTCAAGAAGTGAACTCCTAATCCCCCTTATCCACCCATTTCCCCACCAACCTTCCATCTGGAAGCCACGAGTTTGTTCTCCCATGTTTGATTCTGGGGTTTTTGTCTTTTTGGTTTTCTGTTTGTCTCTTAAATTCCACACAAGTGAAATCATATGGCATTTGTCCTTGTCTTGCTGACTTATTTCACTTAGCATAATAACCTCTAGGCCCATCCATGTTGTTGCAAATGGCAAGACTTCATTCTTTTTATGGCCAAATAAAATCTTGGAAAAGAAGAACAAGACTGGAGGTGTCACAATCACAGATTTCAAGATACACTGCAAAACTGTAGTAATTAAAACGGTATGGGGCTAGCACAAAAATAAGCACACAGATCAATAGAACAGAAAGAAGAGTCCAGAAATAAACCCATGCTTTCTTGATCAATTAATCTATGACAAAGGAAGCAGAACATACAATGGGAGAGACATTTTCTTCAACAAATGATTTTCAGAAAATAGGACAAATGCCTGAAAAAGATGAAACCTGACCACTTCCTTGCATCACACACACACACACACACACACACACACCTCAAAAAAGATTAAAGACCTAAATGTGAGATCTAAAACTATAAAACCCCTGGAGGAAAACATAGGTAGTAATTTCTCTGACATTGGAAGTAGAAACATTTCTCTAGCTATGTCTCCTGAGGCAAGAGAAACAAAAGCAAAATTAAACTACTGGGATGACACCAAAATAAAAAGTTTTTGCACGGCGAAGGAAAACATCAACAACACAAAAGGGCAACCTATGGAATGGGAAAAAATGACATCTGATAAAGCGGTCAATGTCCAAAATATATAAAGAACTTAACTCAACACCCCCCCAAAAAAATACATGACTTTTTTTTTAATACATGACTTTTTAATAGAAAATTTTAACGAGCATTTGATAAATTCTATCCATGATGGAAAATACCCTAACAAATTAGGAATAGAAAGAAACATCATTAATCTTATAAATTGTATCTGTATGTTGAATCATATGAAGTTGCCATTTTTGCATATCTAACCCCCAAAACAAATATCATATTTACAGTAAATTATTTTAAAAGAAAACAAGAAAAGGATGCCTATTTTGACTGCTGCTGTTGAATATTGTACCCATGTCTAAGACAAGAAAAAGAAATAAAATACATGAATATTGGGAAGAGGGACATTAAGCTGGACCTACAAGCAGCAAGATTGAAAATAGGACCGGAATTCACGTAAAAAGTTTCAGAATTAATGCAGTTTTGTTGTAAACACACGCACTCACACTCCCTTGTCTAACATAGATCCTGCATGATAGACACCCAATATGAGTTTGCTGGGTTGTTTGTAGGGTCATCTCCGAGAGGGCGCTTGTGTCATCGCTGGGAGGGCAGCGTGTGGCCCGTGACTCAGGCTAGCTAGCATCCCGGTGGCCCGGGATGTCTCAAGTTCAGGCTGTCGGGCCTCCACGTCCACCCTCTGAAAGGTGGGAAATTTCGTGCTGCTGGTATGATGCGGGATGTCAAGGGGTCAGGGACTAAACTGTACTTAAGCCGTCGTAGGGGGAACCTTCACTCTGTGAAACTCCACTTGCAGGGGTGCTTGTCTGTCCTCCCTGCAGGATTATGAATTCTGAGGACAAGATCTATTCATTCTGGTATCCCCGGAATCTGGTGAAGCCTTGGCTTTATAAAAGGGAGTTGTTCAAAAATAAATAAATAAATAAATAAATAAATAAATAAATAAATAAATAAATAAATAAGAGTTGCAAATGTCTATGATTATTGAACAATTTGTAAGTTATTGATCTTACTTCTAAGATGGAAATATAAAATGAACTCCCTTTTAGCCAGTAGATCCACAGGGCAATTTTTTTTTTAAGATTTTATTTATTTATTCATGAGAGACCCAGAGAGAGAGGCAGAGACCCAGGCAGAGGGAGAAGCAGGCTCCATGCAGGGAACCCGACGTGGGACTCGATAGCAGGTCTTCAGGATCACGCCCTGGGCCGAAGGCGGCGCTAAACCGCTGAGCCACCGGGGCTGCCTCACAGGGCAATTAACCGCGACACCTTTGGAGCCCACATCCCTCGTGGGGTTACCTACACGTGGTGTCCACGCGGACCTGACACCTGCAAACCGAGGCTGCGCACTGTCCATCATAGAGTGCACTCAGCCTGCGGTAGGGCGTCGGCTTCCAAGGCCACGCAGAGCTTCTAACACCGTATGGCCTGGTGGCCATCTCCGAATCAGAACGTACCCCCATCGTCTTGAGAAAATATTCCACAGAGTAAAGGAAATTCGTAAATCTTAGAAAGAAACTGTATAAAGTCCATGAAATACAGGTCAGCCTGTACATCCACTAAGACCTTTTATGCATTCAAACAACTGGATCAGGGCCCCGACCTACATCAATGGTTGCCTCTCTCTTGAAGCCAATCAAAGCTTCAGAGAAACTACAAAAGGAAAGGAACTTCAATGGCCCCTGAGGGATCAATCAACACCTTGAAATCTTCATCTAAAATCCTTTCTTAATGGATACTTGACTAATATATGCTGAAATTCTAATGAGGACAGGTCTTAGAATCCTAACAGTTGTCTGGGTTGCTTCCTAGGCTGTACCCATTGGGTAGGCCGCGCTGAGCAGCAGATAACCCAAGGGGGAGGAAGACTCTAAATCCACAAGTGCGGTCGAGCTTGTAAAAACAAAAGGAAAGTAAGTCGGCGGTACACACCTTTGTTCATGAATCTCCTCTGGCTGGACGCCTTGTGGGTAACGGGGCGCGCAGTCACCGGACGTCCCGATGCTGCCTCCTCTCCCAGGGGTGCTGAGCTGTACTCCGGGTTCATGACTTTTTTCATAGACTTTTACACTGACGAGTGACATACCTGCACAACGGCGGAGTGATAGATGTACCCTCGGTGAGTCCCGGAGAGAGCACGCCTGTGGGACCAACCACCCCCAAGAACCCTGGAGACGATCCGCTCTCCTGTCCCAGGAGCTCCGCACAGCCCCTCCACCCCCCAGGTAGCGCAGCCCTGACCTGGGATGGGAGAGGGTCATTTCGGCTGCTTTACCCTGAGAAGCAGCGTGACCCCGGCCGGCCTGGCTTCTGCTTCTCAGTTGGTAACGCGCATCCCTGCATCCCCGCATCCCTGCATCCTTGCATCTCCCCATCCTGCATCCCCGCATCCCCACATCTCTGCATCCCTAAATCTCCGCATGCCCTCATCCCCGCATCCCCGCATCCCCGCATCCCCGCATCCCCCATCCCCGCATCCCCCCATCCCGCATCCCCGCATCCCCGCATCTCTGCATCCCCACATCCCTGCATCCCCGCATCCCCACATCCCCGCATCCCCGCATCCCCGCATCCCCCCACATCCCCGCATCCCCCTGCATCCCCGCATCTCTGCATCCCTGCATCTCTGCATCCCTGCATCCCCGCATCCCTGCATCCCCTCATCCCCGCATCCCCGCATCCCCCATCTCTGCATCCCCGCATCTCTGCATCCCTGCATCCCCGCATCCCCGCATCCCCTCATCCCCGCATACCCACATCCCCCCATCCCTGCATCCCCGCATCCAAGCATCCCTGCATCCCCACATCCCCCATCCCTGCATCCCCGCATCCAAGCATCTCTGCATCCCCGCATCTCTGAATCCCCCCATCTCCGCATCCCCCATCCCTGCATCCCCGCATCCCCGCATCTCTGCATCCCCGCATCCCCACATCCCGCATCCCCGCATCTCTGCATCCCCGCATCCCCACCGTGGGTGTAGCAGCAGCTTCTTGGGTACCTGTTCCTGCAGGTGGCTCGGCCCAGGGACACACGGGATGTCTCCCTTACCTGCAGGGGTGCCTGGTGCGTCTCTCCTCGGGCCGCGCATTCAGGCTGGAGTGTGGTTAGGCGTTGGTGCGGCACGGGTCTCTGGATCACCGCAGGGTAAACACGCATCACACCCCGTAGGGATCAACGGGCCGCGCTCCTCCCGCCTTTACCAACCCACACCCCTAATGCCTCATGAATGAACAGTCCAGGTGCTCCGCGTGCCCTCCAGCGCTTGACAGCAGCACGTTTTCTGTCTCACCCATTCCGGGGGGTGGGGGGGGGATGCCGTGTTACCTGAGTGTGACTCCAGTTTGCATTTCCCTGATGAATAACTGGTTTGAGTGCCTTTTTTTTATATATTTATTGTCTATTTGGATATTTGTTTTATGAGATACCTGTGCAAAGCACTTTGCCCTTTTTTTCTATTCTACATGTTTGAAAACTTCTCTACACACCCTGGATAAAAGCCCTTTGTGACATATAAATAATGTAGGTGTCCTCTCCGACAGCCTGGCCTGCCTTTTCACCCTCGTAATGGTCTCTCTGAGAAAACATTTTAATGTGGCCCAATTTATGAGGCTTTTGCTCTGTGTTTCATGCCTTCCCACCCGTGTTCATAAAGATAATCTATGCTACACGCTAGAAGCTCTTTTATTTTACTTTTCACAATTTTACCTACAATCTTGGAAATTATTTCTGCTGGTTGAGTAAGTTGAAGGTTAAGATTAATTTCTCCCTTTCAGCCTCTCTGTTTCTTCTAGTTCTTTCTTTATTTTTAAATCCTCTACTTCTTTCTCAGTTACATTGCCTCCTTTCTGAGGTTTTCTAATTCTTTTTTTATACTGATTATTCATATCTTACATTATTTCCTTAAGTATTTGAACTTGTTTTGAAATATGAGGTCATAGTTTTCCTGTATTTTACGAGCATGTCTTTCTGATATTCTTTCTTTGACGGTGAGGATGTTACCCTGTTCCTTACATTCGTCTCATAAAAACATTATATGGGATCCAAGTATCATCCTTTGCTCTAATTCATTTTTATATGAAACTGGTTTTCATGGACTTTTAGAAGGGAGATCAGGAGAACATTTTTAGCTTCACATCTACAGTTTTTTGTTTTCTTTTGCTGCTGCTGCTGCCTTAGTGAAACAGGTAAAAACGTTGGCTTAGTGCTTTCTGTGGTCACCACGCTCTGTCCCCTCCCCGATTTTTATCTGAACCTCCCATTCCTTTGCCCCATTGTCCCTGGGCTGGCTTCTCTTCCCAGTAGGTTATGTCCTCCGTGTGGAGCTCTCTCTCCGAAGGGCTCTTCAGCTGGGTGGTTTCACAGATGGTGAGGCCCCCATTGCTCAAGCCTTTAAAACATCACAGAAGACCCCCTGAACTCTCTCATGAATTAAAACAGGCCAAAGCCATCCCAGTTCCAACTGCTCTTCTCAAATTGCCCCACTGTGTTCACCTGTGTTCAGCAGTTGGCTGCTGTGGGATCTGCTCTTAGGTCTGTCAGACACCCTCTTCCTTTCCTGTTTCACCCCAAACAATGCTGACACCACAGAGGACTTAGAACAGCTGAGGCTTTCTGTACCTGAGCACATCTTGTGGTGCTAAGGGGTGACTTGTCAGTCAGTTCTGTGGTATATATTGTCTTACGTTTCTGGTTTTCCTGCATATTTATACAAATGGTTTCAGGTAGATTCAAAACCTAAGCTTGAAAAAAAAAAAAAAAGAACAAAGTACAAAAAAAAAAAAAAAGAAAAAAACCTAAGCTTGTGCTGCTGTCACATTTTCACAAAATTTTTTCGTGAGACTCTTTTAATTTCCTCAAAGTTTTGGAATTTGGCACATCCCAAATGAGGTGGGAAAGAAGATGCTTTCTGTCTGCTGTGAGTCCTTCCCCATTAAAATTTCTAGCCATCTTCACCTCCACGGGGCCTAGGAAAGCTAACTTGGAAGTTTACCTATTAGAGATTCTGGAGACTATGTTTTGTAAATTGAAAACTCATTCCAGGGCGGGATCTAGCATATTTTCCAGCACAACTTGGTTAGCTGTCAATCAAGAACAAGGCAACATCAGAAAAACTCAGGATATGAAAGATTGCTTCGTTCCATGGCCTCCCAGCTAACATAAGGATCCAGGTAATGGTAAAACACCAGGTACTGGGCGCCCGGGTGGCTCAGGGGTTGAGCGTCTGCCTTCGGCTCAGGTCGTGATCCTGGGATCCGGGATCGAGTCCCACGTTGAGATCCCCGCATGGAGCCTGCTTCTTCCTCTGCCTGTGTCTCTGCCTGTGTCTCTCAGTCTGTGTCTCTCATGAATAAATAAATATGTCTTAAAAAAAAAAAAGAAAACAGGTATTAATTCAACTCCTTGAGGACTTGGATGAAGACATCTGCGTTGGGGCTTTTAGGGATTAGAGAAGATAGAATAAGAATGAGAAAAAATGTAAAAGTAGCAGAAAAAAAAGGGGGGGGGCTAGTTCAGAGATTTGAAATGCCTCATCTATAAATATATTCTCTGTTCCGGTTGATTAGAAATACAAGAAACATAATTAGTTTGAAACCACTTTTTTTCTAAATTCTGAAATAGTTTGGAGACACACTTCCTATCTGTTTGTTAGTAGACTCTATGGTTGTCTCTCTCCATTTAAGAAAGTATTTCTCCTGGAATCGTGTACGAGCATATTTGCTCTCCTTAGCTTCTAACCCATTGACTCCCTTGCAGTCAATCCATGTTTCTGAGCCCCTGGTATTTGTCAAGAACAGTTGTCAGGATCAGTCCGTTTCAGTCGTAAGACAGACGGGCAGTGTGAGGAATAATAAGACGAGATTAACGAGATTAATCAAAGAGATATGTATTCAGGGTTAGGGAAATTCAGGGTTAGCACAGTCTCCACAGGCCAGCAATGTTGGTAGGGGGGGGATAGAAGACCAGCGGGCCCAAGGGGCACTGCCTGGACCCAGGACAACCAAGACCCTCCAGTCCTCCAGAGCCCCCCTCCCCCCTGATGCTGCCTGAGGCCTGAGGTCTGGAGACGCCCTGGCTGCCTTAGAACGGTAGAGCAGAGAGGATGCAGAGAGGCCGTGGACATCTCCAACGCCCGCAGACCCATGGTGAGCGACCAGGAAAAGGCCCTGTGCCCAAGGAGCTTATATTCTGGTGGAGAAGGAAAATAAGCACACACACAATTTCAAATTCAGTAGGAAGAAGAGCCAGGTGAGTTGAGAGGAGAGAGTGGCAAGTCGGCCAGGGCCGAAGCCCTTGCAAAGGCGCTTGGGTACAGACTCCTTGGGAAAGTGCTCTGCAAGCAGGGCCCTGAATGACCGGTGAATTCTTGGGCAGAGAAAACAAGTGCATAGTGGACCATTTTGGAAGCTCAAGGCACGTTAGGGTCAAAGGTGTCTTGTTTTGTTTTCCCTCTTTGGCTGCTGACTGAAGCACCCTTTCTAGTGAACATTACAACCTCTAAGCAAGGTGTTCTGTGAACGTCTAAAGGAAGCAGGTGGCACGGTACAAAATCAGACGTGTTCTTCAATACTAAAATAGTTTCCTCTGTGTCTAAAGAACGTGGAAAACCTGCATCTCCTTTCCATCATTGCATCCAATTTTCCCCTTTTGAGGAGGGAGCTTTCAGTAAAATAGAGTCTGGGAAAGATAAAACTCCTCCGTCAGCAGTGACATAAAAGAGAGAAATTCAGGACGGGAACGTGTAACCTTGGAAACCATCGCCTTTCAATGTAGAGCCCTCGCCAAGCTCTAGGATCCTAGTGAGGCCAGTGTCTTCTGGAGACGGTTGGGTATAAGAAGGAGGAGGAGGAAGTAAGGGAAGAGGAGTAAGAAGAGAAGTGGGAGTCACTCGCATGTATCGAGCACCGACTGTATGCTAACAGCGTTCTAAGCACCTTACATTATTACCTCGTTTAAACCTCAGTCTTATAGGGTAGATGACAGAGTTATGCCTATTTTATAGATGATGAACCTGACATGCAGAGGAGTTAAGTAACTTGTCCCAAGGACTCAGAGCATAAATAGAGGAGCTGGGATTTGAGCCAGGAAGTCCGACTGTAGAGCCATGCTCTCCTTCCACACCACAACTTCTTCAGTTGGAGACTCAAGGAAGGAATACATTTCATCATGTCCCGCAAAACCCCCACCTGCACCACGCAAAGGAGAATGTCCCTCTCTCCCATTCCCTATGTTTTCAGGAAGACCTTGGAGGACCAGCCCCTGATCACGATTTCTCCAAATTTCACTCGGGATGGTTGGAAGAAGGGGAAAGAAAGGGAGCCACGCACCGTGTTGCCCTGTTTGGGGTCTTGGACTATAAGCTCCGTCTTTTCTCTGTCCCGGAAATACCCAGAATGCCCACAGAGTCACGGTGGTCTTCTGAGAGGCTTGTCGTTCACCAAAAAGGCCAGACTTGTGTAAGACGCCAATTGCATTAGGCAGAAAATAGATTGAGGCCCCACAAAGTGGTCATTTGAGGATGACTGAGAACATGGAGGACAGAGGATACAGAAAATACTGAAATAAATCAAGTTTCCCAAGACTAGCTCCCAGCTCCACCAGGGCTCCCCAGCTCCACCCTGCCTGCCCCACCCCTGAGGAGGAAGAAGATGAAGCAGGACTGGAATCTAGAGCTAGAACCACCCAACAAGGGCTGTGTCCACAAGGGAAAGCAAGCAGCGTGCAGCCCACGGTGGCTCTGTGGAAGGGGAGAGGGAATCTGTACCTGCTCCCTCTGTTGCTGGAGCCCAGAGCACAAGAGCAGGGCACACAGGGGTTTCCAGACCTGGATCTGGAGGGTAGGCAGCCACAGCCAGGACATTCTGGCAAGTGCTAGCGCCCTTGGACTGGGGAGTGAGTGCGGAGTGTGTAGTGATGAGCCAGGCACCTGCACCTGGGGCTGGGAACCCCGCGCAGCACACCTGCCTACCCTCACCTGAGGGAGTGAGCACGACGCTGTTAGATCCCACAGCGGCACTTTGCTGCCCTGTGGCTCCTGTGGCATCGCTTGCCCTTGAGTGTAGTGTATCAACCCCGGATTTCACTGTTCCCTGCTGGCCGTGGTACAACAACGTGGTAAACAGAGGGAGAAGAAGAAAACAATCACTGGCGTGCTGGCTTTAGACCCACTGTGAGCACAGAGAGGTTAAGCTACTCCCAGAGCTGCACCGACAGCATTTGCAGAAGAAATAAGCCAAGTTAGCTTGAGGCGGATTTGGATATTATTAAACCAACAAAGAGATAAATAAATGCAAGCTTTCGTGGAGGAAAGGTTATTAAATTGTAGGACAGGATATCCTGGGGACTCTGGAGTCTTCCAGGAAAAATTTTAGAAGTAAACAAGACATTGATTGTCTAGGACCTAAGAGGCATAGGGTTGAGCCCAACAGCGTTGAAAGGCACAGATGAGGTTGCTTGGGCCAATGCTTACAGGCCAGGGCGGGCTTCAAGCACGAGGATAAATCATAAGCAGCAAGCTGTGTCTGGGGTCTTCCCTGAAACTGCCACAATTCTTTTCCTCTTGCCCAGTCCCCCGATAGGATCGTCCCAGTCTGTCACATTCAACCCATCCTTATTCCCCTTCCTCGTTCCTAGTCCCTCTAATCCCAAGATGTTAGGTGACAGCGCAGCAATGGCTAGTGTGTTACCTAAAAGTAAGGCATAGTCCTGAGACGATTGCTAAGGATATTTACATTTTAGGAAGCTCTCCCAGAGTTTTACTTTTAATTCCACAATTAGCCATCTAGTTGAATGTTTCTTACCTGGCAATGCTGGCTGAATGAAAACAGGAGTCAAGAAGCCTCTCAGAGAAAAAAGGTTAATGTGGACAACAGGTTTTGGCTGCCTAACCTCCTTATTAAGATAAATTCCATCTGCTGTACAATTTATTTAATATACAATTTACTTAATGTTGAACAAGGGGTGGTGGTAAGGGAGGTGGGCAGGGGGTTGGGGTGACTGGGTGATGGGCACTGAGGGGGGCACTTGGCGGGATGAGCACTGGGTGTTATGCTATATGTTAGCAAATTGAACTCCAATAAAAAATTTTAAAAAAACAACAATTTACTTGATGTACAGTTTATCAGCCCCCACCCACTGGAATACATTATACCACAAGTCAGGGCATTACTGCCCTTGCACGTAGGGCCCAAAGAACCAGGAGAAGAGGGAGATCTGGCAGAAATGATCCTCATTTTTCCTGCTTAAAGCCCATAAAGGGTTATAAATCTATATTACAAAACAGAAATAAAGACACAGGCACAGGGAAATGCTCAAAAGAGAACTAGAAAGAACCGTCACAAAGGGTCTCTCTCTCTTCAAGGATGATTTGACTTCATCAAGGGATGAGGAGTGGCAAGAAGAGAAATATTTTTCATGGAACAGTGACAGTGTCTTGAGTAGGATAGATCAGACCCTGAGTCTGTGACATATTGATCTCCAGCCTATGCTCTCTCCTGAGACTCGAAGTGCTGGCTGTGATCTTGGAGACCTTTAACAGCTGATGCACTGAAAGAGCTCTCAAGTGGATGTCAGGAGGCTTGAGGGTAAGTCCTGATTTTTCACTAATTAGCATGTGGCCCTGGGCAAGTCACTTAACCTTTCTAGTCAGAAGACGATAGGAATGGACAAAATACATTATTTAGAGCATCAATAGAGAAATTCTAATCCTAAATCACCTGTCATTGTAGGATTTCTAACTTTCCGAATACAAAGATTTCTTTATTAGAGAGTTCAAGCTCATAACACATGTATTAATTCAGCCATTTGCTTATTCAGCCACATATTCAATTAATATTAATGGAACATGCTACCAATAAGGGAATAAAGAAGCTCATCTTCAATATGCTTTGAGGTCATATTTAAGCTTCTGTCTTTGTCACTGTCTTCTGCTGCATTAATCCCTAAGGTGACTTAATCTGTTGCCGTTTTCCCAAGGAAAAACCAGAGACCATTTCAGTATTGAAATTAATTGTTAATTGTTTGACCATCAAATCTTTCCCCATTCTTAGTAACAACCCTATAAGACCTTAAATATAGAGGTTTCCTCTCCTGGGGTGCTCAGAAATTTCCTTCTTACTTTCCAAGACAGCCTCTCCATTATTTTTGTCAAGGACTACATTTTTTTTAAAATGATCAAATTCTGGTTTTGACAATGATGAAACAAGATTCATCAACAACAAGAAACAACAAGAAACAGATTTAACCTCCTGCCATAAATAAGTGGGCCAAATATATGAAACAACTGTTTTTGAGATATTGGATAACAATTATTGAAGAACTGGTGATGCCTGAGAGGACAGAGACACCCTATGATTGTGCTACAGTTTTGTCTGGAAAAAATTCAAGATTCAGTGAGAGAAGGGAAATCTAAATGGAGCCTGCTGGCCTTACTGAGCCGAGAAGACAGAGATCAGAGCCAGAGAGGTACATTCATCCAAAACTACATAGGTGAAGAGCTCCAGAAATCTGCATAGAGCATCCTTGAGATTTTGTTGCGTTCTAGGATGTGAATATTTGGAATGAATCTCCACAGCTGGCTGAAAATGATCATGGAGTTATAAGCTGAAAGCTCCTGGCACTCTCGTAATGAAGGGAGACGTTCAATTCTGTCTTAGTCAGCTTGGGCTACTATGATAAATTACCATAGACGAGGTGGCTTAAACAATAAATATTTATTTCTCACGTTCTGGAAGCCAGAAAGTCCAAGACCAAAGCGTACCCGGTATTTTGTGAGAGTCGACTTCTTGGTTTGCAGACAGCCTTCTCCTCACTGCATCCTCACATGCCAGCGTAGAGAGAGAGGAAGCAAGACTCTCAGGTCTATTCATATAAGGTCTCTAAATCCATAATGAGGATTTAATCATCAAGATTTAATCATCTCCCAAAAGCCCCACCTCCAAATTCCATCACTTTGTAGGTTAAAGTTTAAATATATAACATGCAATCCACAACAAATTCCAAACAGCCATAATGAAGAGTCCTCAGTAAACACCCAACATTCAGTGGGACATTGACAGGCAGTGGAAATGTTGGAGGAGATGTACCTTAGCAGCGGGACTGAACTTTCCTTAGAGTGAAGGTTACTGTAGATCCATCCAAGGGAGGCTTAATGTTAGGCCTCCAAGAAATCAAACTAACACACAAGTGACTTGATTGCCTATGAAAGAAAGTCTAGCTCTCTTTAAAGAAATACAATAAATCCAGGTACTTATTGGATTTACTTATACTTAAAATATATTTATACTTAAAATATAATATAAGCAGCATCCATCAAAAATTACTAAACATGCAAAGAACCAGGTTAAGGGATCCCTGGGTGGCACAGCAGTTTAGTGCCTGCCTTTGGCCCAGGGCGCAATCCTGGAGACCCAGGATCGAATCCCATGTCGGGCTCCCGGTGCATGGAGCCTGCTTCTCCCTCTGCCTATGTCTCTGCCTCTCTCTCTCTCTCTGTGTGACTATCATAAATAAAAATTAAAAAAAAAAGAACCAGGTTAATGTGACCCATGAAAGAGAAAAAGAAAACTTCAGATAATGATCTCTTATAAAGAAAAATGAAAAATCCTCAACAAAATAGTAGCATAGTATTTTATTTGGGGGTATGGTGTAAGAAAGGGGTCCAGGGAAAGAAACTAGGAGCTAATTCTTTGAAAGAATTAACCATACAGATAAACCCCTAGCCAGAGTTATCAAAAAGAAAAGAAAAAAGGCCCAAATTAATAAAACCATGAATGAAAGGAAAGAGGAGAGATCATGACCAACACCAAGGAAATACAAACAATTTTAAGAACATATTATTGTCAACAATATGCCAACAAATTAGGAAATCTGGAAGAAATGGATGCATCCCTGGAAACATATAAACTACCAAAACTGAAACAGGAACAAATAGAAAACCTGAACAGACATATAACCAGCAAGGAAATTGAAACAGTCATCCAAAATCTTCCAAGAAACAAGAGTCCAGGGCCAGAGGGCTACTCAAGGGACTTCTATCAAATATTTAAAGAAGAAATAATACTTATTATACTGATGCTGTTTTAAAAAACAAAGGGAAGGAAAACTTCCAAGTTCGTTCTATGAGGTCAGCATTACCTTCATCCCAAAACCAAAAACCCCATTAAAAAGGACAATTACAGACTAACATCCCTGATGAACATGGATGTCGAAATATTCACCAAGATACTAGTTAACAGGATCCAACAGTACATTAAAAAGATTATTCACCACAACCAAGTGGGATTTATTCCTGGGATGCAAGGGTGACTCAACATTCACAAATCAATCAACATGATAGATCATATTAATAAAATAAAAGGCAAGAACCGTATGATTTTCTCAACTGAAGCATTTGACAAAATACAGCATCCTTTCTTGATTAAAACTCTTCGAAATGTGGGGAGAGAGGAAACATACCTCAATATCATAAAAGCTATCTACAAAGAGCCCACAGTGAATATCATTCTCAATGGGAAAAAGCTGAAAGCTTTTCCTCTAAGGTCAGGAACACGACAGGGATGCCCACTCCCACCACTGTTGTTCAACATAGTACTGGAAGTCCTAGCCTCAGCAATCAGACAATAAGAGGAAGTAAAAGGCATTCAAATTGGCAAAAAAGAAGTCAAACTCTCACTCTTCCCAGCGGGCATGATACTGTATGTGGAAAACCCAAAAGACTCCACCTCAAAATTGCTAGAACTCATATATTAATTCAGCAATGTGGCAGGATATAAAATCAATGGACAGAAATCAAAGTTATTAGCGTTGCACACTAATGATGAGACTGAGGAAAGAGAAATTAAGGAATAGATCCCATTTAAAACTGCCCAAAAGAATATAAGATACCTAGGAATAATCCTAACCAAAGAGGTAAAGGACTTATGCTCTAAAAACAGCAGAACACTTATGAAAGAAATGGAGAAAGACACAAAGAGATGGGGAAACATTCCATGCTCATGGGTCAGAAGAATAAATGTTGTGAAAAAGTCTGTGTTACCCAGAACAATTTACACATTCAATGCAATCCCTATCAAAGTACCATTGACATTCTTCACAGAATTGGAACAAACAATCCCAAGATTTGTATGGAACCAGAAAAGACCTTGAATAGCCAGAGGACTGTTGAAAAAGAAAACCGGAGCTGGCGGCATCACAATGGCAGACTTCAAGCTGTATTACAAAGCTGTGATCACCAACACATAATATACTACCACAGAAACAGACACATCCAGGTCAATAGAACAGAACAGAGAACCCTGAAATGGGCCCTCAACTCTATGGTCAACACATCTTCAACAAAGCAGGAAACAATATCCACTGGAAAAAAGACTGTCTCTTCAGTAAATGGTGTTGGGAAAATTGGACAGCCACGTGAAGAATGAAACCAGGCCATTGTCTTACACCAGACACAAAGATAAACTCAAAATGGATGAGAGAGCTAAACGTGAGACAGGAATCCATCAGAATCCTAGAGGAGAACCTCAGCCACAGCAACTTCTTGCAAGGCAAGTCTCTAAAGGCAAAAATGAAGTATTGGGACTTCATCCAGATAAAAAAGCTTCTGCACAGCAAAGGGAACAGTCAAAAAACCTAAAAGGCAACCTATGGATGGGAGAGGATATTTGCAAATGACACATCAGATAAAGGGCTGGCATCCAAGATCTATAGAGAAATTATCAAACTCAACATCCAAAAAACAAACAATCCAGTCAAGAAATGGGCAGAAGACATGAACAGACATTTCACAGAAGAAGACATAGACACAGCCAACAAGCACATGAGAAAATGCTCCGCATCACTGGCCATCAGGGAAATACAAATCAGAACCACCATGAGATCCCACCTCACACCAGTGAGAATGGGGAAAATTAACAAGGAAGGAAACCACAAATGTTGGAGAGGTTGCAGAGAAAAGGGAACCCTCCTGCGCTGTGGGTGGGAATGTGAACTGGTGCAGCCATTCTGGGAAACTGTGTGGAGGTTCCTTAAGAAGGTAAAATAGAGCTGCCCTACGACCCAGCAATTGCACTGCTGGGGATTTACCCCAAAGATGCTGAAATGAATGGGCACCTTCACCCCAATGTTCACAGCAGCAGTGGCCATAATAGCCAAACTGTGGAAGGAGCCTCAGTGTCCACTGACAGATGATGGATAGAGAAGATGTGGGAGGGGGGGCGGATTTCTCAGCCACCAGAAAGGATGATTACCTACCATTTACATCAACACGGATGGAACTGGAGGGTATTATGTTGAGTGAAATAAGTCAATCAGAGAAAGACCATTATCATATGGATTCACTCATATATAGAATATAAGAAATAGTGCGAGGGGGGATCCCTGGGTGGCGCAGCAGTTTGGCGCCTGCCTTTGGCCCAGGGCGTGATCCTGGAGACCCAGGATCAAATCCCACGTCGGGCTCCCAGGGCATAGAGCCTGCTTCTCTCTCTGCCTCTCTCTCTCTCTCTCTCTCTCTGTGTGTGTGTGTGTGTGTGTGTGTGTGTGACTATCATAAATAAATTAAAAAAAAAAAAAAAGAAATAGTGCAAGGGACCATAAGGGAAGGAGGGGAAGCTGAGTGGGAAAAAGTCAGAGAGGAACAAACCATTAGAGACTCTTAACTCTGGGAAACAAACTGAGGGCTGCTGAAGGGGAGCTGAGGGATGGGGCACCTGGTGTAATGAGCACTGGGTGTTATATCCAACTGATGAATTATTGAAAACTACATCTAAAACTAATAAGGTGCCATATGTTGGCAAATTGAATTTAAATTTTAAAAAAAGAAAGAAAAGGGTCCAGGGGTGCCTGAGTGTCTCAGTTGGTTGAGCATCTGACTCTTGATTTTGGCTCAGGCCATGATCTCAAGGCCGTGTGACTGAGGCCTGAGTCAAGGTGCTCAAGCAGGGAGTCTGCTGGACATTCTTTCTCTCTCTTCCTCTGCCCTCCCCCGTGCTCCCTCTCCCAAATAAATAAATAAATCTTAAAAAAAAAAGTACTCCAGTTTCATGCTTCTGCATGTCGCTGTCGTTTTCCCAGCGCCATTTTTTGAAGAGATTGCCTTGTCCCCATTGTATATTCTTGCCTCCTTTGTTGTAGATTACTTGACTATATAATTGTGGGTTTATTTCTGGGATTTCTGTTCTGTTTTAGTGATCTGTGTGTCTAGAACGGTACCATACTGTTTTGATTACTACAGCTTTGTAACATATCTTTAAATATGAAATTGTAATGCTTCCAGATTAGTTCTTCTTTTCCAAGATTTCTTTGGCTACTCAGGGTCACTTGTGGCTCCATACAAACTTTAGGATTATTTCTTCTAGAAACGTGAAAAATGTTGGTATTTAGGTAAGCTTTGCGTCCAATCTGTAGATTGCTTTGGGTAGTATGGGCTATTTAACAACATTGGTTCTTTCAATCCATGCACATGGAATATATTTCCATTTGTTTGTGTCTTCTTCAGTGTCTTTCCTCAGCATTTTATAATTCTCAGAGTACAGTCTTTCACCTCTTTGGTTAAGTTTATTCCTAGATACTTTATTATTTTGAGTACAATTGAAAATGGGATAGTTTTCTTGATTTCTCTTTCTGCTACTCCAATATTAGTGTACAGAAGTGTAACAAATTTCTGTATATTGAATTTTATCCCACAACTTTACTGAATTTATATATTACTTCTAGTAGTTTTTTGGTGGAGTCTTTAGGGTTTTCTATTTATAGTACCTTGTTACCTGTAAATAGTGAAAGTTTTACTTCTTTCTTACCAATATCTTTTTCTTGTCCGATGGCTGTGCCTAGGACTTGCAGTACTATGTTGAATAGAAGTGGTTAGAGTGGACATCCTTGCCTTGTTTCTGATCTTAGAGGGAAAACTCTTAGTTGTCACCATTGAGTATGATGTTAGCAGCTTTTTTTTTTTTTTCATTTTTGGCCTTTTTCATATTGAGGTAGGTTGCTTCTTTACCCTCTTTGTTGAGAGCTTTTATGATGATTGAATGTTGTACCTTGTCAAATGCTTTTTCTGCATCTATTGAGATGATTACACGGTTTTCATCCTTTCTCTTGTTGACGTGGTGTATCACATTGATTGAGTTGTGAATATTGAACCACCCTGTAATCCCTGGCATAAATCCCACTTAATTGTGGTGAATAATTTTTTAATGTATTGTTGAATTCAGTTTCCTAACAATTTTGTTGAGTATTTTTGCATCGATGTTCGTTAGAGATGTAGGCCGATAATTTCATTTTTTTGTAGTGTCTTTATCTGGTTTTGGAATCAGAGTAATGGCCTCATAAATGAATTTGTAAGTTTTCCTTCCTCTTTTTTTTTAGAATAGTTTGAGAAGAACAGGTATTAACCCTTTGTTAAATGTTTGGTAGAATTCATTTGTGAAACTATCTGGTCCTGGACTTCTATTGGTTGTAAGATTTTTTTATTGCTGATTCAATTTCATTGCTAGTAATCAGTCTATTCAGTTTTCTTTGCTTTCTGATTCAACTTTGGAAGGTTATATGTTTCTAGGAATCTATCTATTTCTTCTAGGTTGTCAATTACTTGGCACATAATTTTTCATAATATTCTATAATAAACTTTTGCATTTTTGTGGTGTTGGTTGTTATTTCTCCAGACCTGAAACCATTAAACTTCTATGAAAAAACATAAGCAGTAGTATTTTTTGACATTGTTATAGAAACATGTTTCTAGGATATATCTCTTTAGGTAAGGAAAACAAAACCAAATTAAACAGTTAGGACCATATCAGAATAAAAAGCTTTTGCACATCAAAGGAAACCAAGAACAAAACAAAAACAACTTTCTAAATGGGAGAAGATATCTTAAAATAATATATCTGATAATTAGTTAATATTTTTTAAAGAAGAAGGAACATATACAACTCAAAACCAAAATATAAAGACAATCTGTTTTAAGGTGGGTAGAGGACAGGAATCAACATTTTTCCAAAGAAGATATAAAGATGACTAACATACACATGAAAAGATGTTCAACTTCCTTCATCATCAAGGAAATATAAATCAAAACCACAATGAGGTATCGTCTTACACCTGTTGAAATGGCTAAAAAAAGATAAAAAATCACAAAAAATAACAAGTGTTGGTGAGAGTGTGGAGAAAAAGGAATGTTTGCTCACTACTGGTGAGAATGCAAATTGTTGTAGCCTCTGTGGGAAAATAGTATGGAGATTCCTCAAAAAATTAAAAACAGGATTTCCATATGACCCATTCCACATGGGTATTTACCCAAAGAAAACCAAAACACTAATATGAAAAGGTATATGTATTCCTATGTTTATTGCAACATTATGACAATAGCCAGCATATGGAAGTAGCCTAAGTATCCACTGACAGATGAATGGATAAAGGAGATGTGGTATGTGTACAATGGAATGTAATTCAGTCATTAAAAAAAATGAAATATTGCCATTTGCAATGACATGAATGGGCCTATACAGTATAATGCTAAGTAAAATAGTCAGATGGAGAAAGATGAATATCATATGATTTTACTCAAATGTGGAATTTAAGAAACAAAACACAGAAAAAAGAAAAAAAAACCCAGACCCTTAAGTACAGAGAAAAAAGTGGTCCTTAAACTCTTGAGTATAGAGGGGAGGTGAGTAGGGGGACGGGTGAAATAAAGAGGATTAAGAATACACTTACCTTGATGCACACTAAGAAATATATAGAATTGTTGGATCTTTATGTTGTACACATGAAATTAATATACTACTGTATGTTAATTATATTTTTAAAAAATAAAATAATTGAACTTCATCAAAATTTTAAAAATTTTGTCCTTCATAGGATACTGTTAAGAAAGTGAACAATCAGTGTATAGAATGGGAGATAATATTTGCAATTCACAAATCTGATAAGGGACTTGTATCCAGATTATATAAAGAAAGTTTGGTGCTGGACTTCTATTTGTTAATAATAGAAGACAAACTTAATAATAAAAAGACAAAATAAATTAATAATAAAAACTTAATAACTTAATAATATGACTTAATAATAACTTAATAATAAAAGACAAAATAAATTTTAAAATGAGAAAAACATCTGAATAGACATTTCTAAAAAAAAAAAAAAAAAAGCCAAAAAAAAAAAAAAAAAGACCAACAGCACATGAAAATGTGCTTATTATCGTTAGCCATCAGGGCAATGCAAATAGAAAGCACAATGAGATACTGCCTCACACACTAAGAGGTCTACGGTTACAAAGAGCCCATGTAAGTGTCGACCAGAAGTGGTTGGAAAGACCCGTATTCTCATGCGTTGCTGATGAGCGGGTAAAACGGTGCCGCGCCGTGGAACAGAGCTTGGCAGTTTCTCAGATTGTTAAACGTGTGGTTGCCCCGTGACGCAGCTCCTCCACTCAGATATGTGCGTGTGCGCGTGTGTGCGTGTGTATCCGGGAGGAATGAGAGCATACTTCCACACACAAAAAAATATGTGTCTTCAAAGTCATAAATTTATAGAAAGCATCAGCATTAGCTGTAATAGCCAAAAAGTGGAGACAACTGACGAACGCCAAACAAAAAGCGACATAAGCATGAGCTGAAATATCATTTAGCAATACAAATGCCTGAAGTACTGAGACCTGCTACAAAATGCACGAACCCTGGAAATATTACCCTAAGTGAAACACGTCAGTCACAAAAGACCATTTACTGTATGATCCCATTTATGTGAAACCTTGAGAAGAGGCCTATTTTACTTAGCGTTATACTGGATAGGCCCATTCATGTCATTGCAAATGGCAAGATTTCATTTTTTTTAATGACTGAATTACATTCCATTGTACACATACCACATCTTTATCCATTCATCTGTCAGTGGATACTTAGGCTACTTCCGTATGCTGGCTATTGTCATAATGTTGCAATAAACATAGGAATACATATACCTTTTCATATTAGTGTTTTGGTTTTCTTTGGGTAAATACCCATGTGGAATGGGTCATATGGCAATCCTTTTTTAATATAATGATACAACATAGATTGTTGGTTGCCAGGGTTGGCAGGAGGGAAAACGGAGAGTGAATGCTAATGGGCACGGGGTTTCTTCTTGGGGTAAAGAGATATCCTGGGATCAGATAGTGATGAGAGGTGTTCAGCTCTGTGAACATACTAAACACTCTTGAGCTGTACACTTACTTCAAACAGGCGAATTTTATGATAGTGAATTATACCTCAATAATTCTGTTAAAGACTTTTTTTTTGGAAGATTTTATTTATTTATTTAAAAGAAAGAGAGCGAGTGAGGGTAAGGGCAGAGGGAGAGGGAGAGAGAATCTGGAGCAAACTGTGCTGAGCGTGGAGCCTGACTTGGGGCTGAATCCCAGGATCCTGAGATCATGACCTGAGCCAAAACCAAGAGGCCACTGCTCAGTCAACGGAGCCACCCACATGCCCCAAAAATGTTTATTTGGGAATGTAAAGATCTAATGTATCCAAAATAATCTTGAATGATAAAACAAAGATGGGAACCTTTTATTATCTAATTCCAAACCTCATTTTAAACCTACAATGATCAACACAGTATGGTATTGTCCAATGAAACAGAAGAGAGCACAGAATACACACATATTTATATTGTCAGTTAATTTTACAAAGATTCTGAAGTATCAATAGGTGCTCATTTCCACAAATTCTACTATAGAATTGGATATCTGCATGTAAAAATAAACAAATTTTATTTAATTTCACATCATGTAGAAAAAGGAATTAAAATGTGTCACAGACTGAAATGCAAGAGCCACACATAAAAAAAACTTCCAGGAGAAAACAGAGGGGGAGATTTTTTGTGATCTTTGCTTAGGCAAAGATTTCTCAAACATGACACAAAAATGTGGACTATAAACAGAAATTTTGATAGAGTGGACTTTGTGAATTTAAAACTTTTGTTTTTCCAAAGGTGCTGTTAAGGGAAGAAACAGCAAGACACAGACTGTAGAAAATATTTGCAAAACACATACTTGATTTCAGGAAGCATGAAACATTCTCACAACTCATTAATAAGAATACAGAGAACATAATAAAAAAGAATACAAGAGACATAATCGATGTTTAGTATTTATTAATCAAGATACATAAATGACAAAAATGCTCAACATCATTACACATTTAAGGAAATACAGGTTAAAGCCATGATGAGGAGCCCCCATCCTCTAGAATGACTGAAATTTATTTTTTTATTTTTTTATTTTTTTTAGAATGACCGAAATTTAAAAGACAGGCAACACCAAGTTTTGTCGGGAATGAGAAACGGCGAGAACTCTCATGCCCGACTGCTGGGAATGAAATGTACTGGCGCCGTGCTAAACTAATCAGCAGTTTTCTGAAATGTTAAATATACACTAGCCATATGATCCAAAAATCACACTCCCACGTGTTTACCCAAGAGAAATACTTCTACTGGAATGTTCACAGCAGCTTTATTTAGAAGAGCTTAAAATCGTGGAAAAAGAGAAGGAACCAAATATGCCACATTATCTATACAACCAACAATTAATCAACAATTTAAAGGAAAGACTAACTGATGTAGGCAACAACCTGAATGAATCTCAGACGCCTTATTTTAAATGAAAGAACACGGACACAGAACACTTCGTACCGTGGGACCCGACGAGTACGAGCTCTACAAAATTTAGAAATGCAGCGACAGAACGAACCTGTGGCTGAGAAAACCCAGGGTTAGAAGGGGCGGACTGAAACGGGGCGTAAGGGGAATCCTCCACATTTGACGGTGGTGATTGATTCACCACCACGCACGTTTGCCAAAAGTCATCAAGCTGCACACCTGAAACTTGAGGACTCTTGTTGGATGCAGATTACGCCTTGAGGAGGTTGGCCAACAAGGCCGCCATCTGAATATGGAAGTGATGGGCCCGGAGGTGGTGGGACTCAAGTGTGGCCATGTCCTGGGACAGAGCCAATAGCGTGGCCTTGTCCCTCCAGGGATCCAAGTGAGGAAAAGTGGGTTCCAACAGCCACAGGAGGGAAGACAGCTGCATCTAACAAAGCACACAGCCACCTTCTTGAACCTGAAGTGGGAGATGGAAACCATGCTCCTCCTCAGGTGGGTCACAGGCTTCCTCAGGCCCATGGTGGCGGGTGGAGCTTGGTGTCGGGCTTGTCTCCAGAGCGCCACCCCTGACCCCTGGGTGATGGGCTCTGCAGAGGCCGTGGCATCCCAGAGGCACGTCCCTCAGGACACGGGTGCTGTGGCTGCAGGTGCCACGTGGCGGCAGCAGGGTCGGCCTCAGGAGGGCTGCTCATGGCCCTGGGGCAGACGTCAGGCACTGGCTCTGGTCACCACATGCTCACCTAGGTCTTCTCTTATTTTAGGGCATACTCTTCTCCCAGGCCTGGGGTGTAGCCGAGTATAGACAATATGGATCTAAGAGACACTGAATCATTTTAAATCACTTTAAGCCATCTGCAGAGAAACGTGATCTGCAGGGTAGAAACACTGAGTCCCAATTCTGTTGTCAAAACCATGGCTCCTCTACCGTCAGGCCTGTCTGCCT